>NC_090382.1:2400000-3021666 GCF_036365525.1 Heterodontus francisci | reverse complement strand
AATCTCAGGCAGCCCCTCAAACTAATGCAGCCCCTCAAACTAAGGCATCCCCTCAAACTAAGGCAGCCCCTCAAACTAATGCCGCCCCTCAATCTGAGACAGCCCCTCAATCTAAGACAGCCCCTCTAACTAAGGCAGCCCGTCAATTTAAGGCAGCCCCACAAACTAATGCAGCCCCTCAAACTAAGCCAGCACCTCAAACTAAGGCAGCCCCTCAAACTAATGCAACCCCTCAATCTAAGGCAGCCCCTCAACTAAGGCAGCCCCTCAAACGAATGCAGCTCCTCAATCTAAGACAGCCCCTCTAACTAAGGCAGCCCCTCAATCTAAGGCAGCCCCTCAAACTAAGGCAGCCCCTCAAACTATTGCAGCCCCTCAAACTAAAGCTGCCCCTCAAACAAAGGCAGCCCTTCAAACTCAGGCAGCCTCTCAAAATAAGGCAGCCGCTCAAACTAATGCAGCCCCTCAAACTAAGGCAGCCCCTCAAACTAAGGCAGCCCCTCAAACTATTGCAGCCCCTCAAACTAAAGCTGCCCCTCAAACTAAGGCAGCACTTCAAACTCAGGCAGCCTCTCAAAATAAGGCAGCCGCTCAAACTCAGGCAGCCACTCAAAGTTAGGCAACCCCTCAATCTAAGGCAGCCCCTCAACTTCGGCTGCCGCTCAAACTAAGGCAGCCCCTCAAACTAAGGCAGCCCCTCAAACTAAGGCGGCCCCTCAAACTAATGCAGCCCCTCAATCTAAGGCAGCCGCTCAAACTAAGGCAGCCACTCAAACTAAGGCACCCACTCAAAGTAAGGCAGCCCTTCAAACTAATGCAGCCCCTCAATCCAAGGTAGCCCCTCAAACTGAGGCAGCCCCTCAAACTAATGCAGCTCCACAAAATAAGGCAGCCCCTCAAACTAATGCAGACCCTCAATCTGAGAAAGCCCCTCAAACTAATGCAGCCCCTCAAACAAAGGCAGCCCCTCAATCTGAGACAGCCCCTCAATCTAAGGCAGCCCCTCAAACTAATGCAGCCCCTCAAACTAAGGCAGCCCCTCAATCTGAGACAGCCCCTCAATCTAAGGCAGCCCCTCAAACTAATGCAGCCCCTCTAACTAAGGCAGCCCGTCAATTTGAGGCAGCCCCTCAAACTAATGCAGCCCCTCAAACTGAGCCAGCACCTCAAACTAAGGCAGCCCTCAAACTAATGCAACCCCTCAATCTAAGGCAGCCCCTCAAACTAATGCAGCCCCTCAAACTAAGCCAGCACCTCAAACTAAGGCCGCCCCTCAAATTTAGGCAGCGTCTCAAACTAAGGCAGCCCCTCAAACTAAGGCAGCCCCTCAAACTAAGGCAGCCGCTCAAACTAATGCAACCCCTAAATCTAAGGCAGCCCCTCATCTAAGGCTGCCGCTCAAACTAAGGCAGCCCCTCAAACTAATGCAGCTCCTCAAACTAAGGCAGCCCCTCAAACTAATGCAGACCATCAATCTAAGAAAGCCCCTCAAACTAAGGCAGCCCCTCAAACTAATGCAGCACATCAAACTAAGGCAGCCCCACTAACTAAGGCAGCCCCTCAAACTAATGCCGCCCCTCAATCTGAGACAGCCCCTCAAACTAAGGCAGCCCCTCAAACTAAGGCAGCCCCTCTAACTAAGGCAGCCCGTCAATTTAAGGCAGCCCCTCAAACTAATGCAGCCCCTCAAACTAAGCCAGCACCTCAAACTAAGGCAGCCCCTCAAACTAATGCAACCCCTCAATCTAAGGCAGCCCCTCAACTAAGGCAGCCGCTCAAACTAAGGCAGTCCCTCAAACTAAGGCAGCCCCTCAAACTAAGGCGGCCCCTCAATCTAAGGCAGCCCCTCAAACTAATGCAGCCCCTCAAACTAAGGCAGCCCCTCAAACTAATGCAGCCCCTCAAACTAAGGCAGCCCCTCAAACTAAGGCAGCCCTTCAAACTCAGGCAGCTTCTCAAAATAAGGCAGCCGCTCAAACTCAGGCAGCCTCTCAAACTAAGGCAGCCACTCAATCAAAGGCAGCCCCTCAAACTAATGCAACCCCTCAATCTAAGGCAGCCCCTCAACTAAGGCAGCCGCTCAAACTAAGGCAGCCCCTCAAAGTAATGCAGCTCCTCAAACTAAGGCAGCCCCTCAAACTAATGCAGACCCTCAATCTAATAAAGCCCCTCAAACTAAGGCAGCCCCTCAATCTAAGGCAGCCCCTCAAACTAATGCAGCACATCAAACTAAGGCAGCCCCACTAACTAAGGCAGCCCCTCAATCTCAGGCAGCCCCTCAAACTAATGCAGCCCCTCAAACTAAGGCATCCCCTCAAACTAAGGCAGCCCCTCAAACTAATGCCGCCCCTCAATCTGAGACAGCCCCTCAATCTAAGACAGCCCCTCTAACTAAGGCAGCCCGTCAATTTAAGGCAGCCCCACAAACTAATGCAGCCCCTCAAACTAAGCCAGCACCTCAAACTAAGGCAGCCCCTCAAACTAATGCAACCCCTCAATCTAAGGCAGCCCCTCAACTAAGGCAGCCCCTCAAACGAATGCAGCCCCTCAATCTAAGACAGCCCCTCTAACTAAGGCAGCCCCTCAATCTAAGGCAGCCCCTCAAACTAAGGCAGCCCCTCAAACTATTGCAGCCCCTCAAACTAAAGCTGCCCCTCAAACAAAGGCAGCCCTTCAAACTCAGGCAGCCTCTCAAAATAAGGCAGCCGCTCAAACTAATGCAGCCCCTCAAACTAAGGCAGCCCCTCAAACTAAGGCAGCCCCTCAAACTATTGCAGCCCCTCAAACTAAAGCTGCCCCTCAAACTAAGGCAGCACTTCAAACTCAGGCAGCCTCTCAAAATAAGGCAGCCGCTCAAACTCAGGCAGCCACTCAAAGTTAGGCAACCCCTCAATCTAAGGCAGCCCCTCAACTTCGGCTGCCGCTCAAACTAAGGCAGCCCCTCAAACTAAGGCAGCCCCTCAAACTAAGGCGGCCCCTCAAACTAATGCAGCCCCTCAATCTAAGGCAGCCGCTCAAACTAAGGCAGCCACTCAAACTAAGGCACCCACTCAAAGTAAGGCAGCCCTTCAAACTAATGCAGCCCCTCAATCCAAGGTAGCCCCTCAAACTGAGGCAGCCCCTCAAACTAATGCAGCTCCACAAAATAAGGCAGCCCCTCAAACTAATGCAGACCCTCAATCTGAGAAAGCCCCTCAAACTAATGCAGCCCCTCAAACAAAGGCAGCCCCTCAATCTGAGACAGCCCCTCAATCTAAGGCAGCCCCTCAAACTAATGCAGCCCCTCAAACTAAGGCAGCCCCTCAATCTGAGACAGCCCCTCAATCTAAGGCAGCCCCTCAAACTAATGCAGCCCCTCTAACTAAGGCAGCCCGTCAATTTGAGGCAGCCCCTCAAACTAATGCAGCCCCTCAAACTGAGCCAGCACCTCAAACTAAGGCAGCCCTCAAACTAATGCAACCCCTCAATCTAAGGCAGCCCCTCAAACTAATGCAGCCCCTCAAAATAAGCCAGCACCTCAAACTAAGGCCGCCCCTCAAATTTAGGCAGCGTCTCAAACTAAGGCAGCCCCTCAAACTAAGGCAGCCCCTCAAACTAAGGCAGCCGCTCAAACTAATGCAACCCCTAAATCTAAGGCAGCCCCTCATCTAAGGCTGCCGCTCAAACTAAGGCAGCCCCTCAAACTAATGCAGCTCCTCAAACTAAGGCAGCCCCTCAAACTAATGCAGACCCTCAATCTAAGAAAGCCCCTCAAACTAAGGCAGCCCCTCAATCTAAGGCAGCTCCTCAAACTGATGCAGCCCCTCAATCCAAGGCAGCCCCTCAAACTAAGGCAGCCCCTCAATCTAAGGCAGCCCCTCAAACTAATGCAGCTCCTCAATCTAAGGCAGCCCCTCTAACTAAGGCAGCCCGTCAATTTAAGGCAGCCCCTCAACAAAGGCAGCCGCTCAAACTAAGGCAGCCCCTCAAACTAAGGCAGCCCCTCAAACTAAGGCGGCCCCTCAAATTAAGGCTGCCCCTTAAACTAAGGCTGCCCCTCAAACTAATGCAGCTCCTCAAACTAATGCAGACCCTCAATTCAAGAAAGCCCCTCAAACAAAGGCAGCCCCTCAATCTAAGGCAGCCCTTGAAACTAATGCAACCCTTCAAACTAAGGCAGCCCCTCTAACTAAGGCAGCCCCTCAATCTAAGGCAGCCCCTCCATCTAAGGCAGCCCCTCAAACTAAGGCAGTCCCTCAAACTAAGCCAGCCCCTCAAACTAAGGCAGCAAATCAAACTAATGCAGCCCCTCAAACTAAGGCAGCCCCTCAAACTATTGCAGCCCCTCAAACTAATGCAGCCCCTCAATCTAAGGCAGCCCCTCAATCTAAAGCTGCCCCTCAAACTAAGGCAGCCCTTCAAACTCAGGCAGCCTCTCAAAATAAGGCAGCCACTCAATCTAAGGCAGCCCCTCAAACTAATGCAGCCCCTTAAAGTATGGCAGCCGCCCAAATAAAGGCAGCCCCTCAAACTAAGGGAGCCCCTCAACCAAAGTCAGCCCCTGAAACTGAGGCAGCCGCTCAAACTAAGGCAGCCGCCCAAATAAAGGCAGCCCCTCAAACTAAGGAAGCCGCTCAAACTAAGGCAGCCGCTCAAGCTAAGGCAGCCCCTCAAACTAAGGCAGCCCCTCAATCTAAGGCAGCCCCTCAAACTAAGGCAGCCTCTCAAACTAAGTCAGCCCCTCAAACTTAGGCAGCCTCGCAATCCAAGGCAGCCCCTCAAACTAATGCAGCCCCTCAATCGAAGGCAGTCCCTCAAACTAAAGCATCCGCTCAAACTAAAGCAGCCGCTCAAACTAAGGCAGCCGCTCAAACTAAGGCAGCCCCTCAAACTAAGGCAGCCCCTCAAATTAATGCAGCTACTCAATCGAGGGCAGCCCCTCAAACTAAATCTGCCCCTCAAACTAAGGCAGCCCCTCAAACTGAGGCAGCCTCTCAAACTAAGGCAGCATCTCAAACTCAGGCAGCCTCTCAAACTCAGGCAGCCCCTTAAACTAACGCAGCCGCTCAAACGAATGCAACCCCTCAATCTGAGGCAGCTACTCAAACTAAGGCAGCATCTCAAACTAAGGCAGCCTCTCAAACTAAGGCAGCCCCACAAACTAAGGCAGCCCCTCAAACTAAGGCAGCCCCTCAAACGAAGACAGACTCTCAAACTAAGGCAGCCCATCAAACTAAGGCAGCCCCTCAAACTAAGACAGCCGCTCAAACTAACGCAGCCCCTCAAACTAAGCCAGCCCCTCAAACTAAGGCAGCCCCTCAAACGAAGACAGACTCTCAAACTAAGGCAGCCCATCAAACTAAGGCAGCCCCTCAAACTAAGGCAGCCCCTCAAACTATTGCAGCCCCTCAAACTCAGGCAGCTCCTCAAACTATTGCAGCCCCTCAAACTAAAGCTGCCCCTCAAACGAAGGCAGCCCTTCAAACTCAGGCAGCCTCTCAAAATAAGGTAGCCGCTCAAACTCAGGCAGCCTCTCAAACTAAGGCAGCCACTCAATCAAAGGCAGCCACTCAAACTAAGCCAACCCCTCAAACGAAGGCAGCCACTCAAAGTTAGGCAGACTCTCAAAGTAATGGAACCCCTCAATCCAAGGCAGCCCCTCAACTAAGGCAGCCGCTCAAACTAAGGCAGCCCCTCAAACTAATGCAGCCCCTCAATCTAAGTCAGCCCCTCTAACTAAGTCAGCCCCTCAAACTAAGGCAGCCCCTCAAATTTAGGCAGCGTCTCAAACTAAGGCACCCACTCAAACTAAGGCACCCACTCAAACTAAGGCAGCCCTTCAAACTAATGCAACCCCTAAATCTAAGGCAGACCCTCATCTAAGGCTGCCGCTCAAACTGAGGCAGCCCCTCAAACTAATGCAGCTCCTCAAACTAAGGCAGCCCCTCAAACTAATGCAGACCCTCAATCTGAGAAAGCCCCTCAAACTAAGGCAGCCCCTCAATCTAAGGCAGCCCCTCAAACTAATGCAGCACATCAAACTAAGGCAGCCCCACTAACTAAGGCAGCCCCTCAATCCAAGGCAGCCGCTCAAACTAATGCAACCCCTAAATCTAAGACAGCCCCTCAATCTAAGGCAGCCCCTCAAACTAAGGCAGCCCCTCAAACTAAGGCAGCCCCTCAAACTAAGGCAGCCCCTCAATCTAAGGCAGCCCCTCAAACTATTGCAGCCCCTCAAACTAAAGCTGCCCCTCAAACTAATGCAGCCGCTCAAAATAAGGCAGCCGCTCAAACTATGGCAGCCTCTCAAACTAAGGCAGCCCCTCAATCTAAGGCAGCCCCTCAAACTATTGCAGCCCCTCAATCTAATGCAGCCCCTCAAACTAAGGCAGCCCCTCAAACTAAGGCAGCCCCTCAATCTAAGGCAGCCCCTCAAACTATTGCAGCCCCTCAAACTAAAGCTGCCACTCAAACTAATGCAGCCGCTCAAAATAAGGCAGCCGCTCAAACTAAGGCAGCCTCTCAAACTAAGGCAGCCGCTCAATCAAAGGCAGCCCCTCAAATTAAGGCAGCCCCTCAAACTAAGCCAAGCCGTCAAACTAAGGCAACCCCTCAAATTAAGGCAGCCCCTCAAACTAAGACAGCCGCCCAAATTAAGGCAGCCCCTCAAACTCAGGGAGCCCCTCAACCAAAGGCAGCCCCTCAAACTAAGGCAGCCCCTCATACTAAGGAAGCCGCTCAAACTCAGGCAGCCGCTCAAACTAAGGCAGCCCCTCAAACTAAGGCAGCCGCTCAAACTAAGGCAGCCCCTCAAACTAAGGCAGCCCCTCAAACTAAGGCAGCCCCTCTAACTAAGGCAGCCCCTCAATCTAAGGCAGCCCCTCAAACTAAGGCAGCCCCTCAAACTAAGGCAGCCGCTCAAACTAAGCCCGCCCCTCAAACTAAGGCAGCACATCAAACTAATGCAGCCCCTCAAAATAAGGCAGCCCCTCAAACTATTGCAGCCCCTCAAACTAATGCAGCCCCTCAATCTAAGGCAGCCCCTCAATCTAAAGCTGCCCCTCAAACTAAGGCAGCCCTTCAAACTCAGGCAGCCTCTCAAAATAAGGCAGCCGGTCAAACTAAGGCAGCCTTTCAAACTAAGGCAGCCACTCAATCTAAGGCAGCCCCTCAAACTAATGCAGCCCCTTAAAGTAAGGCAGCCCCTCAAACTAAGGGAGCCCCTCAACCAAAGGCAGCCCCTCAAACTAAGGCAGCCCCTCAAACTAAGGCAGCCCCCAAATAAAGGCAGCCCCTCAAACTAAGGAAGCCGCTCAAACTCAGGCAGCCGCTCAAACTAAGGCAGCCGCACAAACTAAGGCAGCCCCTCAAACTAAGGCAGCCCCTCAAACTAAGGCAGCCTCTCAAACTAAGGCAGCCCCTCAAACTTAGGCAGCCTCTCAATGTAAGGCAGCCCCTCAAACTAATGCAGCCCCTCAAACTAATGCAGCCCCTCAATCGAAGGCAGTCCTTCAAACTAAATCTGCCCCTCAAACTAAGGCAGCCCCTCAAAGTGAGGCAGCCTCTCAAACTAAGGCAGCCTCTCAAACTCAGGCAGCCCCTTAAACTAAGGCAGCATCTCAAACTAAGGCAGCCTCTCAAACTAAGGCAGCCCCACAAACTAAGACAGCCCCTCAACTAAGGCTGTCGCTCAAACTAAGGCAGCCCCTCAATCTAAGTCAGCCCCTCAAACTAAGGCAGCCCCTCAAATTAATACAGCCCCTCAAACTAATGCAGCCCCTCAATCGAAGGCAGCCCCTCTAACTAAATCTGCCCCTCAAACTAAGGCAGCCCCTCAAACTGAGGCAGCCTCTCAAACTAAGGCAGCCTCTCAAACTAAGGCAGCCTCTCAAACTGAGGCAGCCCCTCAAACTAAGGCAGCCCCTCAAACTAAGGCAGCCCCTCAAACTAAGGCAGCCCCTCAAACTATTGCAGCCCCTCAAACTAATGCAGCCCCTCAATCTAAGGCAGCCCCTCAAACTAAAGCTGCCCCTCAAACGAAGGCAGCCCTTCAAACTCAGGCAGCCACTCAATCAAAGGCAGCCCCTCAAACTAAGCCAACGCCTCAAACTAAGGCAACCCCTCAAACTAAGGCAGACTCTCAAACTAATGCAGCCCCTTAAAGTAAGGCAGCCCCTCAAACTAAGGGATCCCCTCAACCAAAGGCAGCCCCTCAAACTAAGGCAGCCCCTCAAACAAAGGCAGCTGCCCAATTTAAGGCAGCCCCTCAAACTAAGGAAGCCGCTTAAGCTAAGGCAGCCGCTCAAACTAAGGCAGCCACTCAAACTAAGGAAGCCGCTCAAACTAAGGCAGCCACTCAAACTAAGGCAGCCTCTCAAACTAAGGCAGCCACTCAATCAAAGGCAGCCCCTCAAACTAAGCCAACCCCTCAAACTAAGGCAGTCCCTCAAACTAAGGCAGCCCCTCAAACTAATGCAGCCCCTTAAAGTAAGGCAGCCCCTCAAACTATGGCAGCCGCTCAAACTAAATCAGACTCTCAAACTAATGCAGCCCCTTAAAGTAAGGCAGCCCCGTAAACTAAGGAAACTGCTCAAACTAAGGCAGCCACTCAAACTGAGGCAGCCGCTCAAACTAAGGGATCCCCACAAACTAAGGCAGCCGATCAAACTAAGGCAGCCCCTCAAACTAATGCAGCCGCTCAATCTAAGTCAGCCCCTCAAACTAAAGCAGCCCCTCAATCTAAGGCAGCCCCTCAATCTAAGGCAGCCCCTCAATCTAAGACAGCCCCTCAAACTAAGGCAGCCGCTCAAAATAAGGCAGCCCCTCAAACTAATGCAGCCCCTCAAACTAATGCAGCCCCTCAATCTAAGTCAGCCCCTCAAACTAAAGCAGCCCCTCAATTTAAGGCAGCCCCTCAAACTAAGGCAGCGGCTCAAACTCAGGCAGCCACTCAAACTAAGGCGGGCCCTCAAACTAAGGCAGCCTCTACAACTAAGGCAGCACCTCAAACTAAGGCAGACTCTCAAACTATGGCAGCACCTCAAACTAAGGCAGCCCCTCAAAGTAATGCAGCCCCTCAAACTAACGCAGCCCTTCAATCTAAGGCAGCCCCTCAAACTAAATCTGCCCCTCAAACTAAATCTGCCCCTCAAACTAAGGCAGCCCCTCAAACTGAGGCAACCTCTCAAACTAAGGCAGCCCCTCAAACTAATGCAGCCCCTCAAACTAATGCAGCCCTTCAAACTAAAGCAGCCCCTCAAACTAAGGCAGCCTCTCAAACTAAGGCAGCCACTCAAACTAAGGCAGCCACTCAAACTCAGGCAGCCTCTCAAACTAAGGCAGCCGCTGAAACTAAGGCAGCCGCTCAAATTGAGGCAGCCTCTCAAAGTACGGCAGCCCCTCAAACTAGGGCAGACCCTCAAACTAATGCAACCCCTCAATCTAAGGCAGCCCCTCAACTAAGGCTGCCGCTCAAACTAAGGCAGCCCCTCAAATCAGGCAGCCCCTCAAACTAAGGCAGCCTCTCAAACTAAGGCAGCCCCTCAAACTAAGGCAGCCCCTCAAACTATTGCAGCCCCTCAAACTAATGCAGCCCCTCAATCTAAGGCAGCCCCTCAAACTAAAGCTGCCCCTCAAACGAAGGTAGCCCTTCAAACTCAGGCAACCACTCAATCAAAGGCAGCCCCTCAAACTAAGCCAACGCCTCAAACTAAGGCAACCCCTCAAACTAAGGCAGACTCTCAAACCAATGCAGCCCCTTAAAGTAAGGCAGCCCCTCAAACTAAGGGAGCCCCTCAACCAAAGGCAGCCCCTCAAACTAAGGCAGCCCCTCAAACAAAGTCAGCCGCCCAATTTAAGGCAGCCCCTCAAACTAAGGAAGCCGCTTAAGCTAAGGCAGCCGCTCAAACTAAGGCAGCCACTCAAACTAAGGAAGCCGCTCAAACTAAGGCAGCCACTCAATCAAAGGCAGCCCCTCAAACTAAGCCAACCCCTCAAACTAAGGCAGTCCCTCAAACTAAGGCAGCCCCTCAAACTAATGCAGCCGCTTAAAGTAAGGAAGCCGCTCAAACTAAGGCAGCCCCTCAAACTAAGGCAGCCGCTCAAACTAAGGGTTCCCCACAAACTAAGGCAGCCGATCAAACTAAGGCAGCCCCTCAAACTAAGGCAGCCGCTCAAACTAAGGCAGCCCCTCAAACTAATGCAGCCCCTCAATCTAAGGCAGTCCCTCAAACTAATGCAGCCGCTCAAACGAAGGCAGCCTCTCAAACTAATGCAGCCCCTCAAACTAAGGCAGCCTCTCAAACTAAGGCAGCCCCTCAAACTAAGGCAGCCCCTCAAACTAAGGCAGCCAATCAAACTAAGGCAGCCACTCAAACTCAGGCAGCCTCTCAAACTAAGGCAGCCGCTGAAACTAAGGCAGCCCCTCAAACTAAGGCAGACTCTCAAACCAATGCAACCCCTCAATCTAAGGCAGCCCCTCAACTAAGGCTGCCGCTCAAACTAAGGCAGCCCCTCAAACTAAGGCAGCCCCTCAAACTAAGGCAGACTCTCAAACTAAGGCAGCCCCTCAAACTATTGCAGCCCCTCAAACTAATGCAGCCCCTCAATCTAAGGCAACCCCTCAAACTAAAGCTGCCCCTCAAACGAAGGCAGACCTTCAAACTAAGGCAACACCTCAAACTAAGGCAGACTCTCAAAATAATGCGGCCCCTTAAAGTAAGGCAGCCCCTCAAACTAAGCCAACCCCTCAAACTAAGGCAACACCTCAAACTAAGGCAGACTCTCAAAATAATGCGGCCCCTTAAAGTAAGGCAGCCCCTCAAACTAAGGGAGCCCCTCAACCAAAGGCAGCCCCTCAAACTAAGGCAGCCCCTCAAACTAAGGAAGCCGCTTAAGCTAAGGCAGCCGCTCAAACTAAGGTAGCCGCTCAAACTAAGGCAGCCCCTCAAACTAAGGCAGCCGCTGAAACTAAGGCAGCCCCTCAAACTAAGGCAGCCACTCAAACTAATGCAGCCCCTCAAAGTAATGCAGCCCCTCAAACTAATGCAGCCCCTCAATCTAAGGCAGCCGCTCAAACTAAGGCAGCCGCACAAACTAAGGCAGCCCCTCAAACCAAGGCAGCCCCTCAAACTAAGGCAGACTCTCAAACTAAGGCAGCCCCTCAAACTTAGGCAGCCTCTCTATCTAAGGCAGCCCCTCAAACTAATGCAGCCCCTCAAACTAATGCAGCCCCTCAATCTAAGGCAGACCCTCAAACTAAAGCAGCCGCTCAAACTAAAGCAGCCGCTCAAACTAAGACAGCCGCTCAAACTAAGGCAGCCCCTCAAACTAAGGCAGCTGCTCAAACTCAGGTAGCCCCTCAAACTAATGCAGCCCCTCAATCTAAGTCAGCCCCTCAAACTAAAGCAGCCCCTCAATCTAAGGCAGCCCCTCAAATTAAGACAGCCCCTCAAACTAAGGCAGCCGCTCAAAATAAGGCAGCCCCTCAAACTAAGGCAGCCCCTCAAACTTAGGCAGGCCCTCAAACTAATGCAGCCCCTCAAACAAATGCAGCCCCTCAACCTAAGTCAGCCCCTCAAACTAAAGCAGCCCCTCAATTTAAGTCAGCCCCTCAAACTAAGGCAGCGGCTCAAACTCAGGCAGACTCTCAAACTAAAGCAGCCCCTCAAACTAAGGCAGCCCCTCAAACTAAGGCAGCCACTCAAACTAAGGCAGCCACTCAAACTCAGGCAGCCTCTCAAACTAAGGCAGCCGCTGAAACTAAGGCAGCTCCTCAAACTAAGGCAGACTCTCAAACCAATGCAACCCCTCAATCTAAGGCAGCCCCTCAACTAAGGCTGCCGCTCAAACTAAGGCAGCCCCTCAAACTAAGGCAGCCCCTCAAACTAAGGCAGACTCTCAAACTAAGGCAGCCCCTCAAACTCAGGCAGCCTCTCAAACTCAGGCAGCCCCTTAAACTAACGCAGCCGCTCAAACGAATGCAACCCCTCAATCTGAGGCAGCTACTCAAACTAAGGCAGCATCTCAAACTAAGGCAGCCTCTCAAACTAAGGCAGCCCCACAAACTAAGGCAGCCCCTCAAACTAAGGCAGCCCCTCAAACGAAGACAGACTCTCAAACTAAGGCAGCCCATCAAACTAAGGCAGCCCCTCAAACTAAGACAGCCGCTCAAACTAACGCAGCCCCTCAAACTAAGCCAGCCCCTCAAACTAAGGCAGCCCCTCAAACGAAGACAGACTCTCAAACTAAGGCAGCCCATCAAACTAAGGCAGCCCCTCAAACTAAGGCAGCCCCTCAAACTATTGCAGCCCCTCAAACTCAGGCAGCTCCTCAAACTATTGCAGCCCCTCAAACTAAAGCTGCCCCTCAAACGAAGGCAGCCCTTCAAACTCAGGCAGCCTCTCAAAATAAGGCAGCCGCTCAAACTCAGGCAGCCTCTCAAACTAAGGCAGCCACTCAATCAAAGGCAGCCCCTCAGACTAAGCCAAACCCTCAAACTAAGGCAGCCCATCAAACTAAGGCAGCCCCTCAAACTAAGACAGCCGCTCAAACTAACGCAGCCCCTCAAACTAAGCCAGCCCCTCAAACTAAGGCAGCCCCTCAAACGAAGACAGACTCTCAAACTAAGGCAGCCCATCAAACTAAGGCAGCCCCTCAAACTAAGGCAGCCCCTCAAACTATTGCAGCCCCTCAAACTCAGGCAGCTCCTCAAACTATTGCAGCCCCTCAAACTAAAGCTGCCCCTCAAACGAAGGCAGCCCTTCAAACTCAGGCAGCCTCTCAAAATAAGGCAGCCGCTCAAACTCAGGCAGCCTCTCAAACTAAGGCAGCCACTCAATCAAAGGCAGCCACTCAAACTAAGCCAATCCCTCAAACGAAGGCAGCCACTCAAAGTTAGGCAGACTCTCAAAGTAATGGAACCCCTCAATCCAAGGCAGCCCCTCAACTAAGGCAGCCGCTCAAACTAAGGCAGCCCCTCAAACTAATGCAGCCCCTCAATCTAAGTCAGCCCCTCTAACTAAGTCAGCCCCTCAAACTAAGGCAGCCCCTCAAATTTAGGCAGCGTCTCAAACTAAGGCACCCACTCAAACTAAGGCACCCACTCAAACTAAGGCAGCCCTTCAAACTAATGCAACCCCTAAATCTAAGGCAGCCCCTCATCTAAGGCTGCCGCTCAAACTGAGGCAGCCCCTCAAACTAATGCAGCTCCTCAAACTAAGGCAGCCCCTCAAACTAATGCAGACCCTCAATCTGAGAAAGCCCCTCAAACTAAGGCAGCCCCTCAATCCAAGGCAGCCCCTCAAACTAATGCAGCACATCAAACTAAGGCAGCCCCACTAACTAAGGCAGCCCCTCAATCCAAGGCAGCCGCTCAAACTAATGCAACCCCTAAATCTAAGGCAGCCCCTCAATCTAAGGCAGCCCCTCAAACTAATGCAGCCCCTCAAACTAAGGCAGCCCCTCAAACTAAGGCAGCCCCTCAATCTAAGGCAGCCCCTCAAACTATTGCAGCCCCTCAAACTAAAGCTGCCCCTCAAACTAATGCAGCCGCTCAAAATAAGGCAGCCCCTCAATCTAAGGCAGCCCCTCAAACTATTGCAGCCCCTCAATCTAATGCAGCCCCTCAAACTAAGGCAGCCCCTCAAACTAAGGCAGCCCCTCAATCTAAGGCAGCCCCTCAAACTATTGCAGCCCCTCAAACTAAAGCTGCCACTCAAACTAATGCAGCCGCTCAAAATAAGGCAGCCGCTCAAACTAAGGCAGCCTCTCAAACTAAGGCAGCCGCTCAATCAAAGGCAGCCCCTCAAATTAAGGCAGCCCCTCAAACTAAGCCCGCCCCTCAAACTAAGGCAGCACATCAAACTAATGCAGCCCCTCAAAATAAGGCAGCCCCTCAAACTATTGCAGCCCCTCAAACTAATGCAGCCCCTCAATCTAAGGCAGCCCCTCAATCTAAAGCTGCCCCTCAAACTAAGGCAGCCCTTCAAACTCAGGCAGCCTCTCAAAATAAGGCAGCCGGTCAAACTAAGGCAGCCTTTCAAACTAAGGCAGCCACTCAATCTAAGGCAGCCCCTCAAACTAATGCAGCCCCTTAAAGTAAGGCAGCCCCTCAAACTAAGGGAGCCCCTCAACCAAAGGCAGCCCCTCAAACTAAGGCAGCCCCTCAAACTAAGGCAGCCCCCAAATAAAGGCAGCCCCTCAAACTAAGGAAGCCGCTCAAACTCAGGCAGCCGCTCAAACTAAGGCAGCCGCACAAACTAAGGCAGCCCCTCAAACTAAGGCAGCCCCTCAAACTAAGGCAGCCTCTCAAACTAAGGCAGCCCCTCAAACTTAGGCAGCCTCTCAATGTAAGGCAGCCCCTCAAACTAATGCAGCCCCTCAAACTAATGCAGCCCCTCAATCGAAGGCAGTCCTTCAAACTAAATCTGCCCCTCAAACTAAGGCAGCCCCTCAAAGTGAGGCAGCCTCTCAAACTAAGGCAGCCTCTCAAACTCAGGCAGCCCCTTAAACTAAGGCAGCATCTCAAACTAAGGCAGCCTCTCAAACTAAGGCAGCCCCACAAACTAAGACAGCCCCTCAACTAAGGCTGTCGCTCAAACTAAGGCAGCCCCTCAATCTAAGTCAGCCCCTCAAACTAAGGCAGCCCCTCAAATTAATACAGCCCCTCAAACTAATGCAGCCCCTCAATCGAAGGCAGCCCCTCTAACTAAATCTGCCCCTCAAACTAAGGCAGCCCCTCAAACTGAGGCAGCCTCTCAAACTAAGGCAGCCTCTCAAACTGAGGCAGCCCCTCAAACTGAGGCAGCCCCTCAAACTAAGGCAGCCCCTCAAACTAAGGCAGCCCCTCAAACTATTGCAGCCCCTCAAACTAATGCAGCCCCTCAATCTAAGGCAGCCCCTCAAACTAAAGCTGCCCCTCAAACGAAGGCAGCCCTTCAAACTCAGGCAGCCACTCAATCAAAGGCAGCCCCTCAAACTAAGCCAACGCCTCAAACTAAGGCAACCCCTCAAACTAAGGCAGACTCTCAAACTAATGCAGCCCCTTAAAGTAAGGCAGCCCCTCAAACTAAGGGATCCCCTCAACCAAAGGCAGCCCCTCAAACTAAGGCAGCCCCTCAAACAAAGGCAGCTGCCCAATTTAAGGCAGCCCCTCAAACTAAGGAAGCCGCTTAAGCTAAGGCAGCCGCTCAAACTAAGGCAGCCACTCAAACTAAGGAAGCCGCTCAAACTAAGGCAGCCACTCAAACTAAGGCAGCCTCTCAAACTAAGGCAGCCACTCAATCAAAGGCAGCCCCTCAAACTAAGCCAACCCCTCAAACTAAGGCAGTCCCTCAAACTAAGGCAGCCCCTCAAACTAATGCAGCCCCTTAAAGTAAGGCAGCCCCTCAAACTATGGCAGCCGCTCAAACTAAATCAGACTCTCAAACTAATGCAGCCCCTTAAAGTAAGGCAGCCCCGTAAACTAAGGAAACTGCTCAAACTAAGGCAGCCACTCAAACTGAGGCAGCCGCTCAAACTAAGGGATCCCCACAAACTAAGGCAGCCGATCAAACTAAGGCAGCCCCTCAAACTAAGGCAGCCGCTCAATCTAAGGCAGCCCCTCAAACTAATGCAGCCGCTCAATCTAAGTCAGCCCCTCAAACTAAAGCAGCCCCTCAATCTAAGGCAGCCCCTCAATCTAAGGCAGCCCCTCAATCTAAGACAGCCCCTCAAACTAAGGCAGCCGCTCAAAATAAGGCAGCCCCTCAAACTAATGCAGCCCCTCAAACTAATGCAGCCCCTCAATCTAAGTCAGCCCCTCAAACTAAAGCAGCCCCTCAATTTAAGGCAGCCCCTCAAACTAAGGCAGCGGCTCAAACTCAGGCAGCCACTCAAACTAAGGCGGGCCCTCAAACTAAGGCAGCCTCTACAACTAAGGCAGCACCTCAAACTAAGGCAGACTCTCAAACTATGGCAGCACCTCAAACTAAGGCAGCCCCTCAAAGTAATGCAGCCCCTCAAACTAACGCAGCCCTTCAATCTAAGGCAGCCCCTCAAATTAAATCTGCCCCTCAAACTAAATCTGCCCCTCAAACTAAATCTGCCCCTCAAACTAAGGCAGCCCCTCAAACTGAGGCAACCTCTCAAACTAAGGCAGCCCCTCAAACTAATGCAGCCCCTCAAACTAATGCAGCCCTTCAAACTAAAGCAGCCCCTCAAACTAAGGCAGCCTCTCAAACTAAGGCAGCCACTCAAACTAAGGCAGCCACTCAAACTCAGGCAGCCTCTCAAACTAAGGCAGCCGCTGAAACTAAGGCAGCCGCTCAAATTGAGGCAGCCTCTCAAAGTACGGCAGCCCCTCAAACTAGGGCAGACCCTCAAACTAATGCAACCCCTCAATCTAAGGCAGCCCCTCAACTAAGGCTGCCGCTCAAACTAAGGCAGCCCCTCAAATCAGGCAGCCCCTCAAACTAAGGCAGCCTCTCAAACTAAGGCAGCCCCTCAAACTAAGGCAGCCCCTCAAACTATTGCAGCCCCTCAAACTAATGCAGCCCCTCAATCTAAGGCAGCCCCTCAAACTAAAGCTGCCCCTCAAACGAAGGTAGCCCTTCAAACTCAGGCAACCACTCAATCAAAGGCAGCCCCTCAAACTAAGCCAACGCCTCAAACTAAGGCAACCCCTCAAACTAAGGCAGACTCTCAAACCAATGCAGCCCCTTAAAGTAAGGCAGCCCCTCAAACTAAGGGAGCCCCTCAACCAAAGGCAGCCCCTCAAACTAAGGCAGCCCCTCAAACAAAGTCAGCCGCCCAATTTAAGGCAGCCCCTCAAACTAAGGAAGCCGCTTAAGCTAAGGCAGCCGCTCAAACTAAGGCAGCCACTCAAACTAAGGAAGCCGCTCAAACTAAGGCAGCCGCTCAAACTAAGGCAGCCACTCAAACTAAGGCAGCCGCTCAAACTACGGGATCCCCACAAACTGAGGCAGCCGATCAAACTAAGGCAGCCCCTCAAACTAAGGCAGCCGCTCAAACTAAGGAAG
Source organism: Heterodontus francisci (assembly GCF_036365525.1). Taxonomy (NCBI): domain Eukaryota; kingdom Metazoa; phylum Chordata; class Chondrichthyes; order Heterodontiformes; family Heterodontidae; genus Heterodontus; species Heterodontus francisci. The sequence goes on along the minus strand of NC_090382.1, from coordinate 3,004,669 downwards.
CCGCTTAAGCTAAGGCAGCCGCTCAAACTAAGGCAGCCACTCAAACTAAGGAAGCCGCTCAAACTGAGGCAGCCGCTCAAACTAAGGCAGCCTCTCAAACTAAGGCAGCCACTCAATCAAAGGCAGCCCCTCAAACTAAGCCAACCCCTCAAACTAAGGCAGTCCCTCAAACTAAGGCAGCCCCTCAAACTAATGCAGCCGCTTAAAGTAAGGCAGCCCCTCAAACTAAGGCAGCCGCTCAAACTAAATCAGACTCTCAAACTAATGCAGCCCCTTAAAGTAAGGCAGCCCCGTAAACTAAGGAAGCCGCTCAAACTAAGGCAGCCCCTCAAACTAAGGCAGCCGCTCAAACTAAGGGTTCCCCACAAACTAAGGCAGCCGATCAAACTAAGGCAGCCCCTCAAACTAAGGCAGCCGCTCAAACTAAGGCAGCCCCTCAAACTAATGCAGCCCCTCAATCTAAGGCAGTCCCTCAAACTAATGCAGCCGCTCAAACGAAGGCAGCCTCTCAAACTAATGCAGCCCCTCAAACTAAGGCAGCCTCTCAAACTAAGGCAGCCCCTCAAACTAAGGCAGCCCCTCAAACTAAGGCAGCCAATCAAACTAAGGCAGCCACTCAAACTCAGGCAGCCTCTCAAACTAAGGCAGCCGCTGAAACTAAGGCAGCCCCTCAAACTAAGGCAGACTCTCAAACCAATGCAACCCCTCAATCTAAGGCAGCCCCTCAACTAAGGCTGCCGCTCAAACTAAGGCAGCCCCTCAAACTAAGGCAGCCCCTCAAACTAAGGCAGACTCTCAAACTAAGGCAGCCCCTCAAACTATTGCAGCCCCTCAAACTAATGCAGCCCCTCAATCTAAGGCAACCCCTCAAACTAAAGCTGCCCCTCAAACGAAGGCAGACCTTCAAACTAAGGCAACACCTCAAACTAAGGCAGACTCTCAAAATAATGCGGCCCCTTAAAGTAAGGCAGCCCCTCAAACTAAGCCAACCCCTCAAACTAAGGCAACACCTCAAACTAAGGCAGACTCTCAAAATAATGCGGCCCCTTAAAGTAAGGCAGCCCCTCAAACTAAGGGAGCCCCTCAACCAAAGGCAGCCCCTCAAACTAAGGCAGCCCCTCAAACTAAGGAAGCCGCTTAAGCTAAGGCAGCCGCTCAAACTAAGGTAGCCGCTCAAACTAAGGCAGCCCCTCAAACTAAGGCAGCCGCTGAAACTAAGGCAGCCCCTCAAACTAAGGCAGCCACTCAAACTAATGCAGCCCCTCAAAGTAATGCAGCCCCTCAAACTAATGCAGCCCCTCAATCTAAGGCAGCCGCTCAAACTAAGGCAGCCGCACAAACTAAGGCAGCCCCTCAAACCAAGGCAGCCCCTCAAACTAAGGCAGACTCTCAAACTAAGGCAGCCCCTCAAACTTAGGCAGCCTCTCTATCTAAGGCAGCCCCTCAAACTAATGCAGCCCCTCAAACTAATGCAGCCCCTCAATCTAAGGCAGACCCTCAAACTAAAGCAGCCGCTCAAACTAAAGCAGCCGCTCAAACTAAGACAGCCGCTCAAACTAAGGCAGCCCCTCAAACTAAGGCAGCTGCTCAAACTCAGGTAGCCCCTCAAACTAATGCAGCCCCTCAATCTAAGTCAGCCCCTCAAACTAAAGCAGCCCCTCAATCTAAGGCAGCCCCTCAAATTAAGACAGCCCCTCAAACTAAGGCAGCCGCTCAAAATAAGGCAGCCCCTCAAACTAAGGCAGCCCCTCAAACTTAGGCAGCCCCTCAAACTAATGCAGCCCCTCAAACAAATGCAGCCCCTCAACCTAAGTCAGCCCCTCAAACTAAAGCAGCCCCTCAATTTAAGGCAGCCCCTCAAACTAAGGCAGCGGCTCAAACTCAGGCAGACTCTCAAACTAAAGCAGCCCCTCAAACTAAGGCAGCCCCTCAAACTAAGGCAGCCACTCAAACTAAGGCAGCCACTCAAACTCAGGCAGCCTCTCAAACTAAGGCAGCCGCTGAAACTAAGGCAGCTCCTCAAACTAAGGCAGACTCTCAAACCAATGCAACCCCTCAATCTAAGGCAGCCCCTCAACTAAGGCTGCCGCTCAAACTAAGGCAGCCCCTCAAACTAAGGCAGCCCCTCAAACTAAGGCAGACTCTCAAACTAAGGCAGCCCGTCAAACTAAGGCAGCCCCTCAAACTATTGCAGCCCCTCAATCTAATGCAGCCCCTCAATCTAAGGCAGCCCCTCAAACTAAGCCAACCCCTCAAACTAAGGAAGCCGCTTAAGCTAAGGCAGCCCCTAAAACTAAGGCAGCCCCTCAAACTATTGCAGCCCCTCAATCTAATGCAGCCCCTCAATCTAAGGCAGCCCCTCAAACTAAGCCAACCCCTCAAACTAAGGAAGCCGCTTAAGCTAAGGCAGCCCCTCAAACTAAGGCATCCACTCAAACTCAGGCAGCCTCTCAAACTAAGGCAGCCGCTGAAACTAAGGCAGCTCCTCAAACTAAGGCAGACTCTCAAACCAATGCAACCCCTCAATCTAAGGCAGCCCCTCAACTAAGGCTGCCGCTCAAACTAAGGCAGCCCCTCAAACTAAGGCAACCCCTCGAACTAAGGCAGACTCTCAAACTAATGCAGCCCCTTAAAGTAAGGCAGCCCCTCAAACTAAGGGAGCCCCCCAACCAAAGGCAGCCCCTCAAACTAAGGCAGCCCCTCAAACTAAGGAAGCCGCTTAAGCTAAGGCTGCCGCTCAAACTAAGGCAGCCAATCAAACTAAGGCAGCCGCTCAAACTAAGGCAGCCCCTCAAACTAAGGCAGCCGCTGAAACTAAGGCAGCCGCTCAAACTAAGGCAGCCACTCAAACTAAGGAAGCCGCTCAAACTAAGGCAGCCGCTCAAACTAAGGCAGCCGCTCAAACTAAGGCAGCCTCTCAAACTAAGGCAGCCACTCAATCAAAGGCAGCCCCTCAAACTAAGCCAACCCCTCAAACTAAGGCAGTCCCTCAAACTAAGGCAGCCCCTCAAACTAATGCAGCCCCTTAAAGTAAGGCAGCCCCTTAAACTAAGGCAGCCGCTCAAACTAAATCAGACTCTCAAACTAATGCAGCCCCTCAAACTAAGGCAGCCCCTCAAACTATTGCAGCCCCTCAATCTAATGCAGCCCCTCAATCTAAGGCAGCCCCTCAAACGAAGCCAACCCCTCAAACTAAGGAAGCCGCTTAAGCTAAGGCAGCCCCTCAAACTAAGGCAGCCACTCAAACTAAGGCAGCCACTCAAACTCAGGCAGCCTCTCAAACTAAGGCAGCCGCTGAAACTAAGGCAGCTCCTCAAACTAAGGCAGACTCTCAAACCAATGCAACCCCTCAATCTAAGGCAGCCCCTCAACTAAGGCTGCCGCTCAAACTAAGGCAGCCCCTCAAACTAAGGCAACCCCTCGAACTAAGGCAGACTCTCAAACTAATGCAACCCCTTAAAGTAAGGCAGCCCCTCAAACTAAGGGAGCCCCCCAACCAAAGGCAGCCCCTCAAACTAAGGCAGCCCCTCAAACTAAGGAAGCCGCTTAAGCTAAGGCAGCCGCTCAAACTAAGGCAGCCACTCAAACTAAGGCAGCCGCTCAAACTAAGGCAGCCCCTCAAACTAAGGCAGCCGCTGAAACTAAGGCAGCCGCTCAAACTAAGGCAGCCACTCAAACTAAGGAAGCCGCTCAAACTAAGGCAGCCGCTCAAACTAAGGCAACCTCTCAAACTAAGGCAGCCACTCAATCAAAGGCAGCCCCTCAAACTAAGCCAACCCCTCAAACTAAGGCAGTCCCTCAAACTAAGGCAGCCCCTCAAACTAATGCAGCCCCTTAAAGTAAGGCAGCCCCTTAAACTAAGGCAGACGCTCAAACTAAATCAGACTCTCAAACTAATGCAGCCCCTTAAAGTAAGGCAGCCCCGTAAACTAATGCAGCCCCTCAAACTAATGCAGACCCTCAATCTAATTCAGCCCCTCAAACTAAAGCAGCCGCTCAAACTAAAGCAGCCGCTCAAACTAAGGCAGCCGCTCAAACTAAGGCAGCCCCTCAAACTAAGGCAGCTGCTCAAACTAAGGCAGCCGCTCAAACTAAGGCAGCCCCTCAAACTAAGGCAGCTGCTCAAACTAAGGTAGCCCCTCAAACTAATGCAGCCCCTCAATCTAAGTCAGCCCCTCAAACTAAAGCAGCCCCTCAATCTAAGGCAGCCCCTCAATCTAAGGCAGCCCCTCAATCTAAGACAGCCCCTCAAACTAAGGCAGCCGCTCAAAATAAGGCAGCCCCTCAAATTAAGGCAGCCCCTCAAACTTAGGCAGCCCCTCAAACTAATGCAGCCCCTCAAACTAATGCAGCCCCTCAATCTAAGGCAGCCCCTCAAACTAAGCCAACCCCTCAAACTAAGGAAGCCGCTGAAGCTAAGGCAGCCTCTCAAACTAAGGCAGCCACTCAAACTAAGGCAGCCGCTCAAACTAAGGCAGCCCCTCAAACTAAGGCAGCTGCTGAAACTAAGGCAGCCCCTCAAACTAAGGCAGCCACTCAAACTAATGCAGCCCCTCAAACTAATGCAGCCCCTCAAACTAATGCAGCACATCAAACTAATGTAGCCCCTCAATCTAAGGCAGCCGCTCAAACTAAGGCAGCCGCACAAACTAAGGCAGCCCCTCAAACCAAGGCAGCCCCTCAAACTAAGGCAGACTCTCAAACTAAGGCAGCCCCTCAAACTTAGGCAGCCTCTCTATCTAAGGCAGCCCCTCAAACTAATGCAGCCACTCAAACTAATGCAGCCCCTCAAACTAATGCAGCCCCTCAATCTAAGTCAGCCCCTCAAACTAAAGCAGCCGCTCAAACTAAAGCAGCCGCACAAACTAAGGCAGCCGCTCAACCTAAGGCAGCCCCTCAAACTAAGGCAGCTGCTCAAACTAAGGCAGCCCCTCAAACTAAGGCAGCTGCTCAAACTAAGGTAGCCCCTCAAACTAATGCAGCCCCTCAATCTAAGTCAGCCCCTCAAACTAAAGCAGCCCCTCAATCTGAGGCAGCTCCTCAATCTAAGGCAGCCCCTCAATCTAAGACAGCCCCTCAAACTAAGGCAGCCGCTCAAAATAAGGCAGCCCCTCAAACTAAGGCAGTCCCTCAAACTAAGGCAGCCCCTCAAACTTAGGCAGCCCCTCAAACTAAGGCAGCCTCTCTAACTAAGGCAGCTTCTCAAAGTAAGGCAGCACCTGAAACGAAGGCAGACTCTCAAACTAAGGCAGCCCCTCAAACTAATGCAGCCCCTCAAACTAATGCAGCCCCTCAATCTAAGGCAGCCCCTCAAACTAAATCTGCCCCTCAAACTAAATCTGCCCCTCAAACTAAGGCAGCCCCTCAAACTGAGACAACTTCTCAAACTAAGGCAGCCCCTCAAACTAATGCAGCCCCTCAAACTAATGCAGCCCCTCAAACTAAAGCAGCCCCTCAAACTAAGGCAGACCCTCAAACTAAGGCAGCCACTCAAACTAAGGCAGCCACTCAAACTAAGGCAGCCACTCAAACTAAAGCAGCCGCTAAAACTAAGGCAGCCGCTCAAACTAAGGCAGCCCTTCAAACTAAGGCAGCTGCTCAAACAAAGGTAGCCCCTCAAACTAATGCAGCCCCTCAATCTAAGGCAGCCCCTCAATCTAAGGCAGCCCCTCAATCTAAGACAGCCCCTCAAACTAAGGCAGCCGCTCAAAATAAGGCAGCCCCTCAAACTAAGGCAGCCCCTCAAACTTAGGCAGCCCCTCACCTAATGCAGCCCCTCAAACTAATGCAGCCCCTCAATCTAAGTCAGCCCCTCAAGCTAAAGCAGCCCCTCAATTTAAGGCAGCCCCTCAAACTAAGGCAGCGGCTCAAACTCAGGCAGACTCTCAAACTAAGGCAGGCCCTCAAACTAAGGCAGCCTCTCAAACAAAGGCAGCCTCTCAAACAAAGCAGTCCCTCAAACTAAGGCAGACTCTCAAACTAAGCCAGCCCCTCAAACTAAGGCAGCACCTCAAACTAAGGCAGACTCTCAAACTATGGCAGCCCCTCAAACTAAGGCAGCCCCTCAAACTAATGCAGCCCCTCAAACTAACGCAGCCCCTCAATCTAAGGCAGCCCCTCAAACTAAATCTGCCCCTCAAACTAAATCTGCCCCTCAAACTAAATCTGCCCCTCAAACTAAGGCAGCCCCTCAAACTGAGGCAACCTCTCAAATTAAGGCAGCCCCTCAAACTAATGCAGCCCCTCAAACTAATGCAGCCCCTCAAACTAAAGCTGCCGCTGAATCTAAGGCAGCCGCTCAAATTGAGTCAGCCTCTCAAAGTAAGGCAGCCCCTCAAACTAGGGCAGCCCCTCAAACTAAGGCAGACTCTCAACCTAATGCAACCCCTCAATCTAAGGCAGCCCCTCAACTCAGGCTGCCGCTCAAACTAAGGCAGCCCCTCAAACTAAGGCAGACCCTCAAACTAAGGCAGACTCTCAAACTAAGGCAGCCCCTCAAACTAAAGCAGCCCCTCAAACTATTGCAGCCCCTCAAACTAATGCAGCCCCTCAATCTAAGGCAGCCCCTCAAAGTAAAGCTGCCCCTCAAACGAAGGCAGCACTTCAAACTCAGGCAACCACTCAATCAAAGGCAGCCCCTCAAACTAAGCCAACGCCTCAAACTAAGGGAGCCCCTCAACCAAAGGCAGCCCCTCAAACTAAGGCAGCCCCTCAAACAAAGGCAGCCGCCCAATTTAAGGCAGCCCCTCAAACTAAGGAAGCCGCTTAAGCTAAGGCAGCCGCTCAAACTAAGGCAGCCACTCAAACTAAGGAAGCCGCTCAAACTAAGGCAGCCGCTCAAACTAAGGCAGCCTCTCAAACTAAGGCAGCCACTCAATCAAAGGCAGCCCCTCAAACTAAGCCAACCCCTCAAACTAAGGCAGTCCCTCAAACTAAGGCAGCCCCTCAAACTAATGCAGCCCCTTAAAGTAAGGCAGCCCCTCAAACTAAGGCAGCCGCTCAAACTAAATCAGACTCTCAAACTAATGCAGCCGCTTAAAGTAAGGCAGCCCCGTAAACTAAGGAAGCCGCTCAAACTAAGGCAGCCGCCAAACTAAGGCAGCCACTCAAACTAAGGCAGCCGCTCAAACTGAGGCAGCCGCTCAAACTAAGGCAGCCGCTCAAACTAAGGCAGCCACTCAAACTAAGGCAGCCGCTCAAACTAAGGCAGCCCCTCAAACTAATGATGCCCCAGAATTTAAGGCAGCCCCTTCAAACTAATGCAGCCGCACAAACGAAGACAGCCCCTCAAACTAAGGCAGCCTCTCAAACTAAGGCAGCCCCTCAAACTAATGCAGCCCCTCAAACTAAGGCAGCCTCTCAAACTAAGGCAGCCACTCAAACTAAGGCAGCCACTCAAACTAAGGCAGCCACTCAAACTCAGGCAGCCACTCAAACTCAGGCAGCCCCTCAAACTAAGGCAGCCGCTGAAACTAAGGCAGCCGCTCAAATTGAGGCAGCCTCTCAAAGTAAGGCAGCCCCTCAAACTAGGGCAGCCCCTCAAACTTAGGCAGCCTCTCAAACGAAGGCAGACCCTCAAACTAATGCAGCCCCTCCAACTAAAGCAGCCCCTCAAACTAAGGCAGCCCCTCAAACTAAGGCAGCCACTCAAACTAAGGCAGCCACTCAAACTCAGGCAGCCTCTCAAACTAAGGCAGCCGCTGAAACTAAGGCAGCCCCTCAAACTAAGGCAGACTCTCAAACCAATGCAACCCCTCATTCTAAGGCAGCCCCTCAACTAAGGCTGCCGCTCAAACTATGGCAGCTCCTCAAACTAAGGCAGCTCCTCAAACTAAGGCAGACTCTAAAACTAAGGCAGCCCCTCAAACTAAGGCAGCCCCTCAAACATTTGCAGCCCCTCAAACTAATACAGCCCCTCAATCTAAGGCAGCCCCTCAAACTAAAGCTGCCCCTCAAACGAAGGCAGCCCTTCAAACTCAGGCAGCCACTCAATCAAAGGCAGCCCCTCAAACTAAGCCAACCCCTCAAACTAAGGCAACCCCTCAAACTAAGGCAGACTCTCAAACTAATGCAGCCCCTTAAAGTAAGGCAGCCCCTCAAACTAAGGGAGCCCCTCAACCAAAGGCAGCCCCTCAAACTAAGCCAGCCCCTCAAACTAAGCCAGCCCCTCTAACTAAGGCAGCCCCTCAAACTAATGCAGCCCCTCAATCCAAGGCAGCCCCTCAAACTAAGGCAGCCCCTCAAACTAATGCAGCCCCTCAATCCAAGGCAGCCCAACAAACTAATGCAGCCCCTCAATCTAAGGCAGCCCCTCAAACTAAGGCAGCACCTCAAACTAAGGCAGCCCCTCAAACTAAGGCAGCCCCTAAAACTTAGGCAGCCACTCAAACTAAGGCAGCCGCTCAAACTAAGGCAGCCCCTCAAACTAAGGCAGCCCCTCAAACTAATGCAGCCCCTCAATCTAAGTCAGCCCCTCAAACAAAAGCAGCCCCTCACACGAAAGCAGCCCCTCAATTTGAGGCAGCCCCTCAAATTAAGGCAGCCGCTCAAACTAAGGTAGCCCCTCAATCTAAGGCAGCCCCTCAAACTAAGGCAGCCCCTCAAACTTAGGCAGCCCCTCAAACTAATGCAGCCCCTCAAACTAATGCCGCCCCTCAATCTAAGTCAGCCCCTCAAACTAAAGCAGACCCTCAATTTAAGGCAGCCCCTCAAACTAAGGCAGCGGCTCAAACTCAGGCAGACTCTCAAACTAAAGCAGCCCCTCAAACTAAGGCAGCCCCTCAAACTAAGGCAGCCACTCAAACTAAGGCAGCCTCTCGAACTCAGGCAGACTCTCAAACCATGGCAGCCCCTCAAACTAAGGCAGACTCTCAAACCAATGCAACCCCTCAATCTAAGGCAGCCCCTCAACTAAGGCTGCCGCTCAAACTAAGGCAGCCCCTCAAACTAAGGCAGCCCCTCAAACTAAGGCAGACTCTCAAACTAAGGCAGCCCCTCAAACTAAGGCAGCCCCTCAATCTGAGGCAGCCCCTCAAACTAAGCCAACCCCTCAAAATAAGGCAACCCCTCAAACTAAGGCAGACTCTCAAACTAATGCAGCCCCTTAAAGTCAGGCAGCCCCTCAAACTAAGGGAGCCCCTCAACCAAAGGCAGCCCCTCAAACTAAGGCAGCCCCTCAAACTAAGGAAGAAGCTTAAGCTAAGGCAGCCGCTCAAACAAAGGCAGCCACTCAAACTAAGGCAGCCGCTCAAACTAAGGCAGCCCCTCAAACTAAGGCAGCCGCTGAAACTAAGGCAGCCCCTCAAACTAATGCAGCCCCTCAATCTAAGGCAGCCCCTCAAACTAAGGCAGCACCTCAAACTAAGGCAGCCCCTCAAACTAAGGCAGCCCCTAAAACTTAGGCAGCCACTCAAACTAAGGCAGCCGCTCAAACTAAGGCAGCCCCTCAAACTAAGGCAGCCCCTCAAACTAATGCAGCCCCTCAATCTAAGTCAGCCCCTCAAACAAAAGCAGCCCCTCACACGAAAGCAGCCCCTCAATTTAAGGCAGCCCCTCAAATTAAGGCAGCCGCTCAAACTAAGGTAGCCCCTCAATCTAAGGCAGCCCCTCAAACTAAGGCAGCCCCTCAAACCTAGGCAGCCCCTCAAACTAATGCAGCCCCTCAAACTAATGCCGCCCCTCAATCTAAGTCAGCCCCTCAAACTAAAGCAGACCCTCAATTTAAGGCAGCCCCTCAAACTAAGGCAGCGGCTCAAACTCAGGCAGACTCTCAAACTAAAGCAGCCCCTCAAACTAAGGCAGCCCCTCAAACTAAGGCAGCCACTCAAACTAAGGCAGCCACTCGAACTCAGGCAGACTCTCAAACCATGGCAGCCCCTCAAACTAAGGCAGACTCTCAAACCAATGCAACCCCTCAATCTAAGGCAGCCCCTCAACTAAGGCTGCCGCTCAAACTAAGGCAGCCCCTCAAACTAAGGCAGCCCCTCAAACTAAGGCAGCCCCTCAATCTGAGGCAGCCCCTCAAACTAAGCCAACCCCTCAAACTAAGGCAACCCCTCAAACTAAGGCAGACTCTCAAACTAATGCAGCCCCTTAAAGTAAGGCAGCCCCTCAAACTAAGGGAGCCCCTCAACCAAAGGCAGCCCCTCAAACTAAGGCAGCCCCTCAAACTAAGGAAGCCGCTTAAGCTAAGGCAGCCGCTCAAACTAAAGCAGCCGCTGAAACTAAGGCAGCCCCTCAAACTAAGGCAGCCACTCAAACTAAGGCAGCCGCTCAAACTAAGGCAGCCCCTCAAACTAAAGCAGCCGCTGAAACTAAGGCAGCCCCTCAAACTAAGGCAGCCACTCAAACTAAGGCAGCCACTCAAACTAATGCAGCCCCTCAAACTAATGCAGCCCCTCAAACTAATGCAGCCCCTCAATCTAATGCAGCCGCTCAAACTAAGGCAGCCGCACAAACTAAGGCAGCACCTCAAACCAAGGCAGACTCTCAAACTAAGGCAGCCCCTCAAACTTAGGCAGCCTCTCTATCTAAGGCAGCCCCTCAAACTAATGCAGCCACTCAAACTAATGCAGCCCCTCAAACTAATGCAGCCCCTCAATCTAAGGCAGCCCCTCAAACTAAAGCAGCCGCTCAAACTAAAGCAGCCGCTCAAACTAAGGCAGCCGCTCAAACTAATGCAGCCCCTCAAACTAAGGCAGCTGCTCAAACTAAGGTAGCCCCTCAAGCTAATGCAGCCCCTCAATCTAAGTCAGCCCCTCAAACTAAAGCAGCCCCTCAAACTAAGGCAGCCGCTCAAAATAAGGCAGCCCCTCAAACTAAGGCAGCCCCTCAAACTTAGGCAGCCCCTCAAACTAATGCAGCCCCTCAAACTAATTCAGCCCCTCAATCTAAGTCAGCCCCTCAAACTAAAGCAGCCCCTCAATTTAAGGCAGCCCCTCAAACTAAGGCAGCGGCTCAAACTCAGGCAGACTCTCAAACTAAGTCAGGCCCTCAAACTAAGGCAGCCTCTCAAACAAAGGCAGCCTCTCAAACAAAGCATTCCCTCAAACTAAGGCAGACTCTCAAACTAAGCCAGCCCCTCAAACTAAGGCAGCACCTCAAACTAAGGCAGACTCTCAAACTATGGCAGCCCCTCAAACCAAGGCAGCCCCTCAAACTAATGCAGCCCCTCAAACTAACGCAGCCCCTCAATCTAAGGCAGCCCCTCAAACTAAATCTGCCCCTCAAACTAAATCTGCCCCTCAAACTAAGGCAGCCCCTCAAACTGAGGCAACCTCTCTAACTAAGGCAGCTTCTCAAACGAAGGCAGCCTCTCAAACTAAGGCAGCCTCTCAAACTAAGGCAGCCCCTCAAACTAAGGCAGCAGCTCAAACTAAGGCAGACTCTCAAACTAAGGCAGACTCTCAAACTAAGCCAACCCCTCAAACTAAGGCAGCACCTGAAACGAAGGCAGACTCTCAAACTATGGCAGCCCCTCAAACTAAGGCAGCCCCTCAAACTAATGCAGCCCCTCAAACTAATGCAGCCCCTCAATCTAAGGCAGCCCCTCAAACTAAATCTGCCCCTCAAACTAAATCTGCCCCTCAAACTAAGGCAGCCCCTCAAACTGAGGCAACCTCTCAAACTAAGGCAGCCCCTCAAACTAATGCAGCCCCTCAAACTAATGCAGCCCCTCAAACTAAAGCAGCCCCTCAAACTAAGGCAGCCCCTCAAACTAAGGCAGCCACTCAAACTAAGGCAGCCACTCAAACTCAGGCAGCCTCTCAAACTAAGGCAGCCGCTGAAACTAAGGCAGCCGCTCAAATTGAGGCAGCCTCTCAAAGTAAGGCAGCCCCTCAAACTAGGGCAGCCCCTCAAACTAAGGCAGACTCTCAAACTAATGCAACCCCTCAATCTAAGGCAGCCCCTCAACTAAGGCTGCCGCTCAAACTAAGGCAGCCCCTCAAACTAAGGCAGCCCCTCAAACTAAGGCAGTCTCTCAAACTAAGGCAGCCCCTCAAACTAAGGCAGCCCCTCAAACTATTGCAGCCCCTCAAACTAATGCAGCCCCTCAATCTAAGGCAGCCCCTCAAACTAAAGCTGCCCCTCAAACGAAGGCAGCCCTTCAAACTCAGGGAACCACTCAATCAAAGGCAGACTCTCAAACTAATGCAGCCCCTTAAAGTAAGGCAGCCCCTCAAACTAAGGGAGCCCCTCAACCAAAGGCAGCCCCTCAAACTAAGGCAGCCCCTCAAACAAAGGCAGCCGCCCAATTTAAGGCAGCCCCTCAAACGAAGGAAGCCGCTTAAGCTAAGGCAGCCGCTCAAACTAAGGCAGCCACTCAAACTCAGGAAGCCCCTCAAACTAATGCAGCCCCTCAATCTAAGGCAGCCCCTCAAACTAAATCTGCCCCTCAAACTAAATCTGCCCCTCAAACTAAGGCAGCCCCTCAAACTGAGGCAACCTCTCAAACTAAGGCAGCCCCTCAAACTAATGCAGCCCCTCAAACTAATGCAGCCCCTCAAACTAAAGCAGCCCCTCAAACTAAGGCAGCCCCTCAAACTAAGGCAGCCACTCAAACTAAGGCAGCCACTCAAACTCAGGCAGCCTCTCAAACTAAGGCAGCCGCTGAAACTAAGGCAGCCGCTCAAATTGAGGCAGCCTCTCAAAGTAAGGCAGCCCCTCAAACTAGGGCAGCCCCTCAAACTAAGGCAGACTCTCAAACTAAGGCAGCCCCTCAAACTAAGGCAGCCCCTCAATCTGAGGCAGCCCCTCAAACTAAGCCAACCCCTCAAACTAAGGCAACCCCTCAAACTAAGGCAGCCCCTCAAACTAAGGCAGCCCCTCAAACTAAGGCAGACTCTCAAACTAAGGCAGCCCCTCAAACTAAGGCAGCCCCTCAATCTGAGGCAGCCCCTCAAACTAAGCCAACCCCTCAAACTAAGGCAACCCCTCAAACTAAGGCAGACTCTCAAACTAATGCAGCCCCTTAAAGTAAGGCAGCCCCTCAAACTAAGGGAGCCCCTCAACCAAAGGCAGCCCCTCAAACTAAGGCAGCCCCTCAAACTAAGGAAGCCGCTTAAGCTAAGGCAGCCGCTCAAACAAAGGCAGCCACTCAAACTAAGGCAGCCGCTCAAACTAAGGCAGCCCCTCAAACTAAAGCAGCCGCTGAAACTAAGGCAGCCCCTCAAACTAAGGCAGCCACTCAAACTAAGGCAGCCACTCAAACTAATGCAGCCCCTCAAACTAATGCAGCCCCTCAAACTAATGCAGCCCCTCAATCTAATGCAGCCGCTCAAACTAAGGCAGCCGCACAAACTAAGGCAGCACCTCAAACCAAGGCAGACTCTCAAACTAATGCAGCCCCTCAAACTAATGCCGCCCCTCAATCTAAGTCAGCCCCTCAAACTAAAGCAGACCCTCAATTTAAGGCAGCCCCTCAAACTAAGGCAGCGGCTCAAACTCAGGCAGACTCTCAAACTAAAGCAGCCCCTCAAACTAAGGCAGCCCCTCAAACTAAGGCAGCCACTCAAACTAAGGCAGCCACTCGAACTCAGGCAGACTCTCAAACCATGGCAGCCCCTCAAACTAAGGCAGACTCTCAAACCAATGCAACCCCTCAATCTAAGGCAGCCCCTCAACTAAGGCTGCCGCTCAAACTAAGGCAGCCCCTCAAACTAAGGCAGCCCCTCAAACTAAGGCAGCCCCTCAATCTGAGGCAGCCCCTCAAACTAAGCCAACCCCTCAAACTAAGGCAACCCCTCAAACTAAGGCAGACTCTCAAACTAATGCAGCCCCTTAAAGTAAGGCAGCCCCTCAAACTAAGGGAGCCCCTCAACCAAAGGCAGCCCCTCAAACTAAGGCAGCCCCTCAAACTAAGGAAGCCGCTTAAGCTAAGGCAGCCGCTCAAACTAAAGCAGCCGCTGAAACTAAGGCAGCCCCTCAAACTAAGGCAGCCACTCAAACTAAGGCAGCCGCTCAAACTAAGGCAGCCCCTCAAACTAAAGCAGCCGCTGAAACTAAGGCAGCCCCTCAAACTAAGGCAGCCACTCAAACTAAGGCAGCCACTCAAACTAATGCAGCCCCTCAAACTAATGCAGCCCCTCAAACTAATGCAGCCCCTCAATCTAATGCAGCCGCTCAAACTAAGGCAGCCGCACAAACTAAGGCAGCACCTCAAACCAAGGCAGACTCTCAAACTAAGGCAGCCCCTCAAACTTAGGCAGCCTCTCTATCTAAGGCAGCCCCTCAAACTAATGCAGCCACTCAAACTAATGCAGCCCCTCAAACTAATGCAGCCCCTCAATCTAAGGCAGCCCCTCAAACTAAAGCAGCCGCTCAAACTAAAGCAGCCGCTCAAACTAAGGCAGCCGCTCAAACTAATGCAGCCCCTCAAACTAAGGCAGCTGCTCAAACTAAGGTAGCCCCTCAAGCTAATGCAGCCCCTCAATCTAAGTCAGCCCCTCAAACTAAAGCAGCCCCTCAAACTAAGGCAGCCGCTCAAAATAAGGCAGCCCCTCAAACTAAGGCAGCCCCTCAAACTTAGGCAGCCCCTCAAACTAATGCAGCCCCTCAAACTAATTCAGCCCCTCAATCTAAGTCAGCCCCTCAAACTAAAGCAGCCCCTCAATTTAAGGCAGCCCCTCAAACTAAGGCAGCGGCTCAAACTCAGGCAGACTCTCAAACTAAGTCAGGCCCTCAAACTAAGGCAGCCTCTCAAACAAAGGCAGCCTCTCAAACAAAGCATTCCCTCAAACTAAGGCAGACTCTCAAACTAAGCCAGCCCCTCAAACTAAGGCAGCACCTCAAACTAAGGCAGACTCTCAAACTATGGCAGCCCCTCAAACCAAGGCAGCCCCTCAAACTAATGCAGCCCCTCAAACTAACGCAGCCCCTCAATCTAAGGCAGCCCCTCAAACTAAATCTGCCCCTCAAACTAAATCTGCCCCTCAAACTAAGGCAGCCCCTCAAACTGAGGCAACCTCTCTAACTAAGGCAGCTTCTCAAACGAAGGCAGCCTCTCAAACTAAGGCAGCCTCTCAAACTAAGGCAGCCCCTCAAACTAAGGCAGCCGCTCAAACTAAGGCAGACTCTCAAACTAAGGCAGACTCTCAAACTAAGCCAACCCCTCAAACTAAGGCAGCACCTGAAACGAAGGCAGACTCTCAAACTATGGCAGCCCCTCAAACTAAGGCAGCCCCTCAAACTAATGCAGCCCCTCAAACTAATGCAGCCCCTCAATCTAAGGCAGCCCCTCAAACTAAATCTGCCCCTCAAACTAAATCTGCCCCTCAAACTAAGGCAGCCCCTCAAACTGAGGCAACCTCTCAAACTAAGGCAGCCCCTCAAACTAATGCAGCCCCTCAAACTAATGCAGCCCCTCAAACTAAAGCAGCCCCTCAAACTAAGGCAGCCCCTCAAACTAAGGCAGCCACTCAAACTAAGGCAGCCACTCAAACTCAGGCAGCCTCTCAAACTAAGGCAGCCGCTGAAACTAAGGCAGCCGCTCAAATTGAGGCAGCCTCTCAAAGTAAGGCAGCCCCTCAAACTAGGGCAGCCCCTCAAACTAAGGCAGACTCTCAAACTAATGCAACCCCTCAATCTAAGGCAGCCCCTCAACTAAGGCTGCCGCTCAAACTAAGGCAGCCCCTCAAACTAAGGCAGCCCCTCAAACTAAGGCAGTCTCTCAAACTAAGGCAGCCCCTCAAACTAAGGCAGCCCCTCAAACTATTGCAGCCCCTCAAACTAATGCAGCCCCTCAATCTAAGGCAGCCCCTCAAACTAAAGCTGCCCCTCAAACGAAGGCAGCCCTTCAAACTCAGGGAACCACTCAATCAAAGGCAGACTCTCAAACTAATGCAGCCCCTTAAAGTAAGGCAGCCCCTCAAACTAAGGGAGCCCCTCAACCAAAGGCAGCCCCTCAAACTAAGGCAGCCCCTCAAACAAAGGCAGCCGCCCAATTTAAGGCAGCCCCTCAAACGAAGGAAGCCGCTTAAGCTAAGGCAGCCGCTCAAACTAAGGCAGCCACTCAAACTCAGGAAGCCCCTCAAACTAATGCAGCCCCTCAATCTAAGGCAGCCCCTCAAACTAAATCTGCCCCTCAAACTAAATCTGCCCCTCAAACTAAGGCAGCCCCTCAAACTGAGGCAACCTCTCAAACTAAGGCAGCCCCTCAAACTAATGCAGCCCCTCAAACTAATGCAGCCCCTCAAACTAAAGCAGCCCCTCAAACTAAGGCAGCCCCTCAAACTAAGGCAGCCACTCAAACTAAGGCAGCCACTCAAACTCAGGCAGCCTCTCAAACTAAGGCAGCCGCTGAAACTAAGGCAGCCGCTCAAATTGAGGCAGCCTCTCAAAGTAAGGCAGCCCCTCAAACTAGGGCAGCCCCTCAAACTAAGGCAGACTCTCAAACTAAGGCAGCCCCTCAAACTAAGGCAGCCCCTCAATCTGAGGCAGCCCCTCAAACTAAGCCAACCCCTCAAACTAAGGCAACCCCTCAAACTAAGGCAGCCCCTCAAACTAAGGCAGCCCCTCAAACTAAGGCAGACTCTCAAACTAAGGCAGCCCCTCAAACTAAGGCAGCCCCTCAATCTGAGGCAGCCCCTCAAACTAAGCCAACCCCTCAAACTAAGGCAACCCCTCAAACTAAGGCAGACTCTCAAACTAATGCAGCCCCTTAAAGTAAGGCAGCCCCTCAAACTAAGGGAGCCCCTCAACCAAAGGCAGCCCCTCAAACTAAGGCAGCCCCTCAAACTAAGGAAGCCGCTTAAGCTAAGGCAGCCGCTCAAACAAAGGCAGCCACTCAAACTAAGGCAGCCGCTCAAACTAAGGCAGCCCCTCAAACTAAAGCAGCCGCTGAAACTAAGGCAGCCCCTCAAACTAAGGCAGCCACTCAAACTAAGGCAGCCACTCAAACTAATGCAGCCCCTCAAACTAATGCAGCCCCTCAAACTAATGCAGCCCCTCAATCTAATGCAGCCGCTCAAACTAAGGCAGCCGCACAAACTAAGGCAGCACCTCAAACCAAGGCAGACTCTCAAACTAAGGCAGCCCCTCAAACTTAGGCAGCCTCTCTATCTAAGGCAGCCCCTCAAACTAATGCAGCCACTCAAACTAATGCAGCCCCTCAAACTAATGCAGCCCCTCAATCTAAGGCAGCCCCTCAAACTAAAGCAGCCGCTCAAACTAAAGCAGCCGCTCAAACTAAGGCAGCCGCTCAAACTAATGCAGCCCCTCAAACTAAGGCAGCTGCTCAAACTAAGGTAGCCCCTCAAGCTAATGCAGCCCCTCAATCTAAGTCAGCCCCTCAAACTAAAGCAGCCCCTCAAACTAAGGCAGCCGCTCAAAATAAGGCAGCCCCTCAAACTAAGGCAGCCCCTCAAACTTAGGCAGCCCCTCAAACTAATGCAGCCCCTCAAACTAATTCAGCCCCTCAATCTAAGTCAGCCCCTCAAACTAAAGCAGCCCCTCAATTTAAGGCAGCCCCTCAAACTAAGGCAGCGGCTCAAACTCAGGCAGACTCTCAAACTAAGTCAGGCCCTCAAACTAAGGCAGCCTCTCAAACAAAGGCAGCCTCTCAAACAAAGCATTCCCTCAAACTAAGGCAGACTCTCAAACTAAGCCAGCCCCTCAAACTAAGGCAGCACCTCAAACTAAGGCAGACTCTCAAACTATGGCAGCCCCTCAAACCAAGGCAGCCCCTCAAACTAATGCAGCCCCTCAAACTAACGCAGCCCCTCAATCTAAGGCAGCCCCTCAAACTAAATCTGCCCCTCAAACTAAATCTGCCCCTCAAACTAAGGCAGCCCCTCAAACTGAGGCAACCTCTCTAACTAAGGCAGCTTCTCAAACGAAGGCAGCCTCTCAAACTAAGGCAGCCTCTCAAACTAAGGCAGCCCCTCAAACTAAGGCAGCCGCTCAAACTAAGGCAGACTCTCAAACTAAGGCAGACTCTCAAACTAAGCCAACCCCTCAAACTAAGGCAGCACCTGAAACGAAGGCAGACTCTCAAACTATGGCAGCCCCTCAAACTAAGGCAGCCCCTCAAACTAATGCAGCCCCTCAAACTAATGCAGCCCCTCAATCTAAGGCAGCCCCTCAAACTAAATCTGCCCCTCAAACTAAATCTGCCCCTCAAACTAAGGCAGCCCCTCAAACTGAGGCAACCTCTCAAACTAAGGCAGCCCCTCAAACTAATGCAGCCCCTCAAACTAAAGCAGCCCCTCAAACTAAGGCAGCCCCTCAAACTAAGGCAGCCACTCAAACTAAGGCAGCCACTCAAACTCAGGCAGCCTCTCAAACTAAGGCAGCCGCTGAAACTAAGGCAGCCGCTCAAATTGAGGCAGCCTCTCAAAGTAAGGCAGCCCCTCAAACTAGGGCAGCCCCTCAAACTAAGGCAGACTCTCAAACTAATGCAACCCCTCAATCTAAGGCAGCCCCTCAACTAAGGCTGCCGCTCAAACTAAGGCAGCCCCTCAAACTAAGGCAGCCCCTCAAACTAAGGCAGTCTCTCAAACTAAGGCAGCCCCTCAAACTAAGGCAGCCCCTCAAACTATTGCAGCCCCTCAAACTAATGCAGCCCCTCAATCTAAGGCAGCCCCTCAAACTAAAGCTGCCCCTCAAACGAAGGCAGCCCTTCAAACTCAGGGAACCACTCAATCAAAGGCAGCCCCTCAAACTAAGCCAACGCCTCAAACTAAGGCAACCCCTCAAACTAAGGCCGACTCTCAAACTAATGCAGCCCCTTAAAGTAAGGCAGCCCCTCAAACTAAGGGAGCCCCTCAACCAAAGGCAGCCCCTCAAACTAAGGCAGCCCCTCAAACAAAGGCAGCCGCCCAATTTAAGGCAGCCCCTCAAACGAAGGAAGCCGCTTAAGCTAAGGCAGCCGCTCAAACTAAGGCAGCCACTCAAACTCAGGAAGCCCCTCAAACTAATGCAGCCCCTCAATCTAAGGCAGCCCCTCAAACTAAATCTGCCCCTCAAACTAAATCTGCCCCTCAAACTAAGGCAGCCCCTCAAACTGAGGCAACCTCTCAAACTAAGGCAGCCCCTCAAACTAATGCAGCCCCTCAAACTAATGCAGCCCCTCAAACTAAAGCAGCCCCTCAAACTAAGGCAGCCCCTCAAACTAAGGCAGCCACTCAAACTAAGGCAGCCACTCAAACTCAGGCAGCCTCTCAAACTAAGGCAGCCGCTGAAACTAAGGCAGCCACTCAAATTGAGGCAGCCTCTCAAAGTAAGGCAGCCCCTCAAACTAGGGCAGCCCCTCAAACTAAGGCAGACTCTCAAACTAATGCAACCCCTCAATCTAAGGCAGCCTCTCAACTAAGGCTGCCGCTCAAACTAAGGCAGCCCCTCAAATTAAGGCAGCCCCTCAAACTAAGGCAGTCTCTCAAACTAAGGCAGCCCCTCAAACTAAGGCAGCCCCTCAAACTATTGCAGCCCCTCAAACTAATGCAGCCCCTCAATCTAAGGCAGCCCCTCAAACTAAAGCTGCCCCTCAAACGAAGGCAGCCCTTCAAACTCAGGGAACCACTCAATCAAAGGCAGCCCCTCAAACTAAGCCAACGCCTCAAACTAAGGCAACCCCTCAAACTAAGGCCGACTCTCAAACTAATGCAGCCCCTTAAAGTAAGGCAGCCCCTCAAACTAAGGGAGCCCCTCAACCAAAGGCAGCCCCTCAAACTAAGGCAGCCCCTCAAACAAAGGCAGCCGCCCAATTTAAGGCAGCCCCTCAAACGAAGGAAGCCGCTTAAGCTAATGCAGCCGCTCAAACTAAGGCAGCCACTCAAACTAAGGAAGCCGCTCAAACTAAGGCAGCCGCTCAAACTAAGGCAGCCTCTCAAACTAAGGCAGCCATTCAATCAAAGGCAGCCCCTCAAACTAAGCCAACCCCTCAAACTAAGGCAGTCCCTCAAACTAAGGCAGCCCCTCAAACTAATGCAGCCCCTTAAAGAAAGGCAGCCCCTCAAACTAAGGCAGCCGCTCAAACTAAATCAGACTCTCAAACTAATGCAGCCCCTTAAAGTAAGGCAGCCCCGTAAACTAAGGAAGCCGCTCAAACTAAGGCAGCCGATCAAACTAAGGCAGCCCCTCAAACTAAGGCAGCCGCTCAAACTAAGGCAGCCCCTCAAACTAAGGCAGCCCCTCAATCTAAGGCAGCCCCTCAAACTAATGCAGCCGCTCAAACTAAGGCAGCCCCTCAAACTAAGGCAGCCTCTCAAACTAAGGCAGCCCCTCAAACTTAGGCAGCCTCTCAAACTAAGGCAGCCCCTCAAACTAATGCAGCCCCTCAAACTAAAGCAGCCCCTCAAACTAAGGCAGCCCCTCAAACTAAGGCAGCCACTCAAACTCAGGCAGCCCCTCAAACTAATGCAGCCCCTCAATCTAAGGCAGCCGCTTCAACTAAGGCAGCCGCTGAAACTAAGGCAACCCCTCAAACTAAGGCAGACTCTCAAACCAATGCAACCCCTCAATCTCAGGCAGCCCCTCAACTAAGGCAGACTCTAAAACTAAGGCAGCCCCTCAAACTAAGGCAGCCCTTCAAACATTTGCAGCCCCTCAAACTAATACAGCCCCTCAATCTAAGGCAGCCCCTCAAACTAAAGCTGCCCCTCAAACGAAGGCAGCCCTTCAAACTCAGGCAGCCACTCAATCAAAGGCAGCCCCTCAAACTAAGCCAACCCCTCAAACTAAGGCAACCCCTCAAACTAAGGCAGACTCTCAAACTAATGCAGCCCCTTAAAGTAAGGCAGCCCCTCAAACTAAAGCAGCCCCTCAAACTAAGGCAGCCCCTCAAACTAAGGCAGCCACTCAAACTAAGGCAGCCACTCAAACTAAGGCAGCCACTCCATCTAATGCAGCCCCTCAAACTAATGCAGGCCCTCAAACTAATGCAGCCCCTCCAACTAAAGCAGCCCCTCAAACTAAGGCAGCCCCTCAAACTAAGGCAGCCACTCAAACTAAGGCAGCCACTCAAACTAATGCAGCCCCTCAAACTAATGCAGCCCCTCAAACTAATGCAGCCCCGCAATCTAAGGCAGCCGCTTAAACTAAGGCAGCCGCACAATCTAAGGCAGCCCCTCAAACTAATGCAGCCCCTCAAACTAATGTAGCCCCTCAATCTAAGGCAGCCCCTGAAACTAAAGCAGCCGCTCAAACTAAGGCAGCCGCTCAAACTAAGGCAGCCCCTCAAACTAAGGCAGCTGCTCAAACTAAGGTAGCCCCTCAAACTAATGCAGCCCCTCAATCTAAGTCAGCCCCTCAAACTAAAGCAGCCCCTCAATCTAAGGCAGACCCTCAATCTAAGGCAGCCCCTCAATCTAAGACAGCCCCTCAAACTAAGGCAGCCGCTCAAAATAAGGCAGCCCCTCAAACTAAGGCAGCCCCTCAAACTTAGGCAGCCCCTCAAACTAATGCAGCCCCTCAATTTAAGGCAGCACCTCAAACTAAGGCAGCGGCTCAAACTCAGGCAGACTCTCAAACTAAGGCAGGCCCTCAAACTAAGGCAGCCTCTCAAACAAAGCAGCCTCTCAAACAAAGCAGTCCCTCAAACTAAGGCAGACTCTCAAACTAAGCCAGCCCCTCAAACTAAGGCAGCACCTCAAACTAAGGCAGACTGTCAAACTATGGTAGCCCCTCAAACTAAGGCAGCCCCTCAAACTAATGCAGCCCCTCAAACTAACGCAGCCCCTCAATCTAAGGCAGCCCCTCAAACTAAATCTGCCCCTCAAACTAAATCTGCCCCTCAAACTAAATCTGCCCCTCAAACTAAGGCAGCCCCTCAAACTGAGGCAACCTCTCAAACTAAGGCAGCTTCTCAAACTAAGGCAGCCTCTCAAACTAAGGCAGCCTCTCAAACTAAGGCAGCCCCTCAAACTAAGGCAGCCGCTCAAACTAAGGCAGCCCCTCAAACTAAGCCAGCCCTTCAAACTAAGGCAGCACCTGAAACGAAGGCAGACTCTCAAACTCTGGCAGCCCCTCAAACTAAGGCAGCCCCTCAAACTAATGCAGCCCCTCAAACTAATGCAGCCCCTCAATCTAAGGCAGCCCCTCAAACTAAATCTGCCCCTCAAACTAAATCTGCCCCTCAAACTAAGGCAGCCCCTCAAACTGAGGGAGCCCCTCAAACTGAGGCAGCTTCTCAAACTAAGGCAGCCTCTCAAACTAAGGCAGCCCCGCAAAATAATGCAGCCCCTCAAATTCAGGCAGCCGCTCAAACTAAGGCAGCCCCTCAAACTAAGGCAGCCCCTCAAACTAAGACAGCCGCTCAAACTAATGCAACCCCTCAATCTAAGGCAGCCCCTCAAACTAAGGCAGCCCCTCAAACTAAGGCAGCCCCTCAAATTAAGACAGCCGCTCAAACTAAGGCAGCCCCTCAAACTAAGGCAGCCCCTCAAAGTAAGACAGCCGCTCAAACTCAGGCAGCCCCACAAACTAAGCCAGCCCCTCAAACTAAGGCAGCATCTCAAACTCAGGCAGCCTCTCAAACTAAGGCAGCCCCTCAAACTAAGACAGCCGCTAATACTAAGGCAGCCCCTCAAACTAAGGCAGCCCCTCAAACTGAGGCAGCGTCTCAAACTAAGGCACTCACTCAAACTAAGGCACCCACTCAAACTAAGGCAGCCCTTCAAACTAATGCAGCCCCTCAATCCAAGGCAGCCCCTCAAAATAAGGCAGCCCCTCAAACTAAGGCAGCCCCTCAAACTAATGCAGCCCCTCAAACTAATGCAGCCCCTCAATCTAAGTCAGCCCCTCAAACAAAAGCAGCCCCTCACACGAAAGCAGCCCCTCAATTTAAGGCAGCCCCTGAAAGTAAGGCACCCCCTCAAACTAAGGCAGCCCCTCAAACTAATGCAGCCCCTCAATCTAAGACAGCCCCTCAAAGTGAGGCAGCCCCTCAAACTAATGCAGCCCCTCAATCTAAGGCAGCCCCTCAAACTTATGCAGCCCTTCAAACTAAGGCAGCCCCTCAAACTAATGCAGCCTCTCAAACTAATGCAGCCCCTCAATCTAAGGCAGTCCCTCAAACTAAAGATGCCCCTCAAACTAAGGCACCCTTTCAAACTCAGGCAGCCTCTCAAAATAAGGCAGCCGCTCAAATTAAGCCAACCCCTCAAACTAAAGCAGTCCCTCAAACTAAGGCAGCCCCTCAAACTAATGCAGCCCCTTAAAGTAAGGCAGCCCCTCAAACTAAGGCAGCCACTCAAACTAAGGCAGCCGCTCAAACTAAGGCAGCCCCTCAAACTAAAGCAGCCGCTGAAACTAAGGCAGCCCCTCAAACTAAGGCAGCCACTCAAACTAAGGCAGCCACTCAAACTAATGCAGCCCCTCAAACTAATGCAGCCCCTCAAACTAATGCAGCCCCTCAATCTAATGCAGCCGCTCAAACTAAGGCAGCCGCACAAACTAAGGCAGCACCTCAAACCAAGGCAGACTCTCAAACTAAGGCAGCCCCTCAAACTTAGGCAGCCTCTCTATCTAAGGCAGCCCCTCAAACTAATGCAGCCACTCAAACTAATGCAGCCTCTCAAACTAATGCAGCCCCTCAATCTAAGGCAGCCCCTCAAACTAAAGCAGCCGCTCAAACTAAAGCAGCCGCTCAAACTAAGGCAGCCGCTCAAACTAATGCAGCCCCTCAAACTAAGGCAGCTGCTCAAACTAAGGTAGCCCCTCAAGCTAATGCAGCCCCTCAATCTAAGTCAGCCCCTCAAACTAAAGCAGCCCCTCAAACTAAGGCAGCCGCTCAAAATAAGGCAGCCCCTCAAACTAAGGCAGCCCCTCAAACTTAGGCAGCCCCTCAAACTAATGCAGCCCCTCAAACTAATTCAGCCCCTCAATCTAAGTCAGCCCCTCAAACTAAAGCAGCCCCTCAATTTAAGGCAGCCCCTCAAACTAAGGCAGCGGCTCAAACTCAGGCAGACTCTCAAACTAAGTCAGGCCCTCAAACTAAGGCAGCCTCTCAAACAAAGGCAGCCTCTCAAACAAAGCATTCCCTCAAACTAAGGCAGACTCTCAAACTAAGCCAGCCCCTCAAACTAAGGCAGCACCTCAAACTAAGGCAGACTCTCAAACTATGGCAGCCCCTCAAACCAAGGCAGCCCCTCAAACTAATGCAGCCCCTCAAACTAACGCAGCCCCTCAATCTAAGGCAGCCCCTCAAACTAAATCTGCCCCTCAAACTAAGGCAGCCCCTCAAACTGAGGCAACCTCTCTAACTAAGGCAGCTTCTCAAACGAAGGCAGCCTCTCAAACTAAGGCAGCCTCTCAAACTAAGGCAGCCCCTCAAACTAAGGCAGCCGCTCAAACTAAGGCAGACTCTCAAACTAAGGCAGACTCTCAAACTAAGCCAACCCCTCAAACTAAGGCAGCACCTGAAACGAAGGCAGACTCTCAAACTATGGCAGCCCCTCAAACTAAGGCAGCCCCTCAAACTAATGCAGCCCCTCAAACTAATGCAGCCCCTCAATCTAAGGCAGCCCCTCAAACTAAATCTGCCCCTCAAACTAAATCTGCCCCTCAAACTAAGGCAGCCCCTCAAACTGAGGCAACCTCTCAAACTAAGGCAGCTGCTCAAACTAAGGTAGCCCCTCAAGCTAATGCAGCCCCTCAATCTAAGTCAGCCCCTCAAACTAAAGCAGCCCCTCAAACTAAGGCAGCCGCTCAAAATAAGGCAGCCCCTCAAACTAAGGCAGCCCCTCAAACTTAGGCAGCCCCTCAAACTAATGCAGCCCCTCAAACTAATTCAGCCCCTCAATCTAAGTCAGCCCCTCAAACTAAAGCAGCCCCTCAATTTAAGGCAGCCCCTCAAACTAAGGCAGCGGCTCAAACTCAGGCAGACTCTCAAACTAAGTCAGGCCCTCAAACTAAGGCAGCCTCTCAAACAAAGGCAGCCTCTCAAACAAAGCATTCCCTCAAACTAAGGCAGACTCTCAAACTAAGCCAGCCCCTCAAACTAAGGCAGCACCTCAAACTAAGGCAGACTCTCAAACTATGGCAGCCCCTCAAACCAAGGCAGCCCCACAAACTAATGCAGCCCCTCAAACTAACGCAGCCCCTCAATCTAAGGCAGCCCCTCAAACTAAATCTGCCCCTCAAACTAAGGCAGCCCCTCAAACTGAGGCAACCTCTCTAACTAAGGCAGCTTCTCAAACGAAGGCAGCCTCTCAAACTAAGGCAGCCTCTCAAACTAAGGCAGCCCCTCAAACTAAGGCAGCCGCTCAAACTAAGGCAGACTCTCAAACTAAGGCAGACTCTCAAACTAAGCCAACCCCTCAAACTAAGGCAGCACCTGAAACGAAGGCAGACTCTCAAACTATGGCAGCCCCTCAAACTAAGGCAGCCCCTCAAACTAATGCAGCCCCTCAAACTAATGCAGCCCCTCAATCTAAGGCAGCCCCTCAAACTAAATCTGCCCCTCAAACTAAATCTGCCCCTCAAACTAAGGCAGCCCCTCAAACTGAGGCAACCTCTCAAACTAAGGCAGCCCCTCAAACTAATGCAGCCCCTCAAACTAATGCAGCCCCTCAAACTAAAGCAGCCCCTCAAACTAAGGCAGCCCCTCAAACTAAGGCAGCCACTCAAACTAAGGCAGCCACTCAAACTCAGGCAGCCTCTCAAACTAAGGCAGCCGCTGAAACTAAGGCAGCCGCTCAAATTGAGGCAGCCTCTCAAAGTAAGGCAGCCCCTCAAACTAGGGCAGCCCCTCAAACTAAGGCAGACTCTCAAACTAATGCAACCCCTCAATCTAAGGCAGCCCCTCAACTAAGGCTGCCGCTCAAACTAAGGCAGCCCCTCAAACTAAGGCAGCCCCTCAAACTAAGGCAGTCTCTCAAACTAAGGCAGCCCCTCAAACTAAGGCAGCCCCTCAAACTATTGCATCCCCTCAAACTAATGCAGCCCCTCAATCTAAGGCAGCCCCTCAAACTAAAGCTGCCCCTCAAACGAAGGCAGCCCTTCAAACTCAGGGAACCACTCAATCAAAGGCAGCCCCTCAAACTAAGCCAACGCCTCAAACTAAGGCAACCCCTCAAACTAAGGCCGACTCTCAAACTAATGCAGCCCCTTAAAGTAAGGCAGCCCCTCAAACTAAGGGAGCCCCTCAACCAAAGGCAGCCCCTCAAACTCAGGCAGCCCCTCAAACAAAGGCAGCCGCCCAATTTAAGGCAGCCCCTCAAACGAAGGAAGCCGCTTAAGCTAAGGCAGCCGCTCAAACTAAGGCAGCCACTCAAACTCAGGAAGCCGCTCAAACTAAGGCAGCCGCTCAAACTAAGGCAGCCTCTCAAACTAAGGCAGCCATTCAATCAAAGGCAGCCCCTCAAACTAAGCCAACCCCTCAAACTAAGGCAGTCCCTCAAACTAAGGCAGCCCCTCAAACTAATGCAGCCCCTTAAAGTAAGGCAGCCCCTCAAACGAAGGCAGCCGCTCAAACTAAATCAGACTCTCAAACTAATGCAGCCCCTTAAAGTAAGGCAGCCCCGTAAACTAAGGAAGCCGCTGAAACTAAGGCAGCCGCTCAAACTAAGGCAGCCACTCAAACTAAGGCAGCCGCTCAAACTTAGGGATCCCCACAAACTAAGGCAGCCGATCAAACTAAGGCAGCCCCTCAAACTAAGGCAGCCGCTCAAACTAAGGCAGCCCCTCAAACTAAGGCAGCCCCTCAATCTAAGGCAGCCCCTCAAACTAATGCAGCCGCTCAAACTAAGGCAGCCCCTCAAACTAAGGCAGCCTCTCAAACTAAGGCAGCCCCTCAAACATAGGCAGCCTCTCAAACTAAGGCAGCCCCTCAAACTAATGCAGCCCCTCAAACTAAAGCAGCCCCTCAAACTAAGGCAGCCCCTCAAACTAAGGCAGCCACTCAAACTAAGGCAGCCACTCAAACTAAGGCAGACTCTCAAACCAATGCAACCCCTCAATCTCAGGCAGCCCCTCAACTAAGGCTGCCGCTCAAACTAAGGCAGCCCCTCAAACTAAGGCAGCCCCTCAAACTAAGGCAGACTCTAAAACTAAGGCAGCCCCTCAAACTAAGGCAGCCCTTCAAACATTTGCAGCCCCTCAAACTAATACAGCCCCTCAATCTAAGGCAGCCCCTCAAACTAAAGCTGCCCCTCAAACGAAGGCAGCCCTTCAAACTCAGGCAGCCACTCAATCAAAGGCAGCCCCTCAAACTAAGCCAACCCCTCAAACTAAGGCAACCCCTCAAACTAAGGCAGACTCTCAAACTAATGCAGCCCCTTAAAGTAAGGCAGCCCCTCAAACTAAAGCAGCCCCTCAAACTAAGGCAGCCCCTCAAACTAAGGCAGCCACTCAAACTAAGGCAGCCACTCAAACTAAGGCAGCCACTCAAACTAATGCAGCCCCTCAAACTAATGCAGGCCCTCAAACTAATGCAGCCCCTCCAACTAAAGCAGCCCCTCAAACTAAGGCAGCCCCTCAAACTAAGGCAGCCACTCAAACTAAGGCAGCCACTCAAACTAATGCAGCCCCTCAAACTAATGCAGCCCCTCAAACTAATGCAGCCCCGCAATCTAAGGCAGCCGCTTAAACTAAGGCAGCCGCACAATCTAAGGCAGCCCCTCAAACTAATGCAGCCCCTCAAACTAATGTAGCCCCTCAATCTAAGGCAGCCCCTCAAACTAAAGCAGCCGCTCAAACTAAGGCAGCCGCTCAAACTAAGGCAGCCCCTCAAACTAAGGCAGCTGCTCAAACTAAGGTAGCCCCTCAAACTAATGCAGCCCCTCAATCTAAGTCAGCCCCTCAAACTAAAGCAGCCCCTCAATCTAAGGCAGACCCTCAATCTAAGGCAGCCCCTCAATCTAAGACAGCACCTCAAACTAAGGCAGCCGCTCAAAATAAGGCAGCCCCTCAAACTAAGGCAGCCCCTCAAACTTAGGCAGCCCCTCAAACTAATGCAGCCCCTCAAACTAATGCAGCCCCTCAATTTAAGGCAGCACCTCAAACTAAGGCAGCGGCTCAAACTCAGGCAGACTCTCAAACTAAGGCAGGCCCTCAAACTAAGGCAGCCTCTCAAACAAAGCAGCCTCTCAAACAAAGCAGTCCCTCAAACTAAGGCAGACTCTCAAACTAAGCCAGCCCCTCAAACTAAGGCAGCACCTCAAACTAAGGCAGACTCTCAAACTATGGTAGCCCCTCAAACTAAGGCAGCCCCTCAAACTAATGCAGCCCCTCAAACTAACGCAGCCCCTCAATCTAAGGCAGCCCCTCAAACTAAATCTGCCCCTCAAACTAAATCTGCCCCTCAAACTAAATCTGCCCCTCAAACTAAGGCAGCCCCTCAAACTGAGGGAGCCCCTCAAACTGAGGCAGCTTCTCAAACTAAGGCAGCCTCTCAAACTAAGGCAGCCCCGCAAAATAATGCAGCCCCTCAAATTCAGGCAGCCGCTCAAACTAAGGCAGCCCCTCAAACTAAGGCAGCCCCTCAAACTAAGACAGCCGCTCAAACTAATGCAACCCCTCAATCTAAGGCAGCCCCTCAAACTAAGGCAGCCCCTCAAACTAAGGCAGCCCCTCAAACTAAGACAGCCGCTCAAACTAATGCAACCCCTCAATCTAAGGCAGCCCCTCAAACTAAGGCAGCCCCTCAAACTAAGGCAGCCCCTCAAACTAAGACAGCCGCTCAAACTAATGCAACCCCTCAATCTAAGGCAGCCCCTCAAACTAAGGCAGCCCCTCAAACTAAGGCAGCCCCTCAAATTAAGGCAGCCGCTCAAACTAAGGCAGCCCCTCAAACTAAGGCAGCCCCTCAAAGTAAGACAGCCGCTCAAACTCAGGCAGCCCCACAAACTAAGCCAGCCCCTCAAACTAAGGCAGCATCTCAAACTCAGGCAGCCTCTCAAACTAAGGCAGCCCCTCAAACTAAGACAGCCGCTAATACTAAGGCAGCCCCTCAAACTAAGGCAGCCCCTCAAACTGAGGCAGCGTCTCAAACTAAGGCACTCACTCAAACTAAGGCACCCACTCAAACTAAGGCAGCCCTTCAAACTAATGCAGCCCCTCAATCCAAGGCAGCCCCTCAAAATAAGGCAGCCCCTCAAACTAAGGCAGCCCCTCAAACTAATGCAGCCCATCAATCTAAGTCAGCCCCTCAAACAAAAGCAGCCCCTCACACGAAAGCAGCCCCTCAATTTAAGGCAGCCCCTGAAAGTAAGGCACCCCCTCAAACTAAGGCAGCCCCTCAAACTAATGCAGCCCCTCAATCTAAGACAGCCCCTCAAAGTGAGGCAGCCCCTCAAACTAATGCAGCCCCTCAATCTAAGGCAGCCCCTCAAACTTATGCAGCCCTTCAAACTAAGGCAGCCCCTCAAACTAATGCAGCCTCTCAAACTAATGCAGCCCCTCAATCTAAGGCAGCCCCTCAAACTAAAGATGCCCCTCAAACTAAGGCACCCTTTCAAACTCAGGCAGCCTCTCAAAATAAGGCAGCCGCTCAAATTAAGCCAACCCCTCAAACTAAAGCAGTCCCTCAAACTAAGGCAGCCCCTCAAACTAATGCAGCCCCTTAAAGTAAGGCAGCCCCTCAAACTAAGGCAGCCGCTCAAACTAAATCACACTCTCAAACTAATGCAGCCCCTTAAAGTAAGGCAGCCCCGTAAACTAAGGAAGCCGCTCAGACTAAGGCAGCCACTCAAACTAAGGCAGCCGCTCAAACTAAGGGATCCCCACAAACTAAGGCAGCCGATCAAACTAAGGCAGCCCCTCAAACTAAGGCAGCCGCTCAAACTAAGGCAGCCCCTCAAACTAATGCAGCCCCTCAATCTAAGGCAGCCCCTCAAACTAATGCAGCCGCTCAAACTAAGGCAGCCCCTCAAATTAAGGCAACCCCTCAAACTAAGGCAGCCTCTCAAACTAAGGCAGCCCCTCAAACTTAGGCAGCCTCTCAAACTAAGGCAGCCCCTCAAACTAATGCAGCCCCTCAAACTAATGCAGCCCCTCAAACTAAAGCAGCCCCTCAAACTAAGGCAGCCCCTCAAACTAAGGCAGCCACTCAAACTAAGGCAGCCTCTCAAACTAAGGCAGCCGCTGAAACTAAGGCAGCCGCTCAAATTGAGGCAGCCTCTCAAAGTAAGGCAGCCCCTCAACTAAGGCTGACGCTCAAACTAAGGCAGCCCCTCAAACTAATGCAGCCCCTCAAAGTAAGGCAGCCCCTCAATCTAAGGTAGCCCCTCAATCTAAGGCAGCCCCTCAAACTAAGGCAGCCCTTCAACTCAGGCAACCTCTCAAAATAAGGCAGCCGCTCAAACTAAGGCAGCCTCTCAAACTAAGGCAGCCACTCAATCAAAGGTAGCCCCTCAAACTAAGCCAACCCCTCAAACTAAGGCAACCCCTCAAACTAAGGCAGACTCTCAAACTAAGCCAGCCCCTCAAACTAAGGCAGCACCTGAAACGAAGGCAGACTCTCAAACTATGGCAGCCCCTCAAACTAAGGCAGCCCCTCAAACTAATGCAGCCCCTCAATCTAAGGCAGCCCCGCAAACTAAATCTGCCCCTCAAACTAAATCTGCCCCTCAAACTAAGGCAGCCCCTCAAACTGAGGCAGCTTCTCAAACTAAGGCAGCCTCTCAAACTAAGGCAGCCCCGCAAAATAATGCAGCCCCTGAAATTAAGGCAGCCGCTCAAACTAAGGCAGCCCCTCAAACTAAGGCAGCCCCTCAAACTTAGACAGCCGCTCAAACTAATGCAACCCCTCAAACTAAGGCAGCCCCTCAAACTAAGGCAGCCCCTCAAATTAAGGCAGCCGCTCAATCTAAGGCAGCCCCTCAAACTAAGACAGCCGCTCAAACTCAGGCAGCCCCTTAAACTAAGCCAGCCCCTCAAACTAAGGCAGTATCTCAAACTAAGGCAGCCTCTCAAACTAAGGCAGCCCCTCAAACTAAGACAGCCGCTAAAACTAAGGCAGCCCCTCAAACTAAGGCAGCCGGTCAAACTAATGCAACCCATCAAACTAATGCAGCCCCTCAATCTAAGTCAGCCCCTCAAACAAAAGCAGTCCCTCACACGAAAGCAGCCGCTCAATTTAAGGCAGCACCTCAAACTAAGGCAGCCTCTCAAATTAAGGCAGCCTCTGAAAGTAAGGCATCCCCTCAAACTAAGGCAGCCCCTCAAACTAATGCAGCCCCTCAATCTAAGGCAGCCCCTCAAACTAAGGCAGCCCCTCAAACTAAGGCAGCCCCTCAAACTTAGGCAGCCTCTCAAACTAAGGCAGCCCCTCAAACTAATGCAGCCCCTCAAACTAATGCAGCCCCTCAAACTAAAGCAGCCCCTCAAACTAAGGCAGCCCCTCAAACTAAGGCAGCCACTCAAACTAAGGCAGCCACTCAAACTAAGGCAGCCACTCAAACTCAGGCAGCCGCTGAAACTAAGGCAGCCGCTCAAATTGAGGCAGCCTCTCAAAGTAAGGCAGCCCCTCAACTAAGGCTGACGCTCAAACTAAGGCAGCCCCTCAAACTAATGCAGCCCCTCAAAGTAAGGCAGCCCCTCAATCTAAGGCAGCCCCTCAATCTAAGGCAGCTCCTCAAACTAAGGCAGCCCTTCAACTCAGGCAACCTCTCAAAATAAGGCAGCCGCTCAAACTAAGGCAGCCTCTCAAACTAAGGCAGCCACTCAATCAAAGGTAGCCCCTCAAACTAAGCCAACCCCTCAAACTAAGGCAACCCCTCAAACTAAGGCAGACTCTCAAACTAAGGCAGCCACTCAAACTAAGGCAGCCACTCAAACTCAGGCAGCCGCTGAAACTAAGGCATCCGCTCAAATTGAGGCAGCCTCTCAAAGTAAGGCAGCCCCTCAACTAAGGCTGACGCTCAAACTAAGGCAGCCCCTCAAACTAATGCAGCCCCTCAAAGTAAGGCAGCCCCTCAATCTAAGGCAGCCCCTCAATCTAAGGCAGCTCCTCAAACTAAGGCAGCCCTTCAACTCAGGCAACCTCTCAAAATAAGGCAGCCGCTCAAACTAAGGCAGCCTCTCAAACTAAGGCAGCCACTCAATCAAAGGTAGCCCCTCAAACTAAGCCAACCCCTCAAACTAAGGCAACCCCTCAAACTAAGGCAGACTCTCAAACTAAGCCAGCCCCTCAAACTAAGGCAGCACCTGAAACGAGGGCAGACTCTCAAACTAAGGCAGCCCCTCAAACTAATGCAGCCCCTCAAACTAATGCAGCCCCTCAATCTAAGGCAGCCCCTCAAACTAAATCTGCCCCTCAAACTAAATCTGCCCCTCAAACTAAGGCAGCCCGTCAAACTGAGGCAGCCCCTCAAACTGAGGCAGCTTCTCAAACTAAGGCAGCCCCTCAAACTAATGCAGCCCCTCAAACTAATGCAGCCCCTCAATCTAAGGCAGCCCCTCAAACTAAATCTGCCCCTCAAACTAAATCTGCCCCTCAAACTAAGGCAGCCCGTCAAACTGAGGCAGCCCCTCAAACTGAGGCAGCTTCTCAATCTAAGGCAGCCTCTCAAACAAAGGCAGCCCCTCAAACTAAGGCAGCCCCTCAAACTAAGACAGCCCCTCAAACTAAGGCAGCCCCTCAAATTAAGGCAGCCGCTCAAACTAAGGCAGCCCCTCAAACTAAGGCAGCCCCTCAAACTAAGGCACCCACTCAAACTAAGGCACCCACTCAAACTAAGGCAGCCCTTCAAACTAATGCAGCCCCTCAATCCAAGGCAGCCCTTCAAACTAATGCAGCCCCTCAATCTAAGGCAGCCCCTCAAACTAAGGCAGCACCTCAAACTAAGGCAGCCCCTCAAACTAAGGCAGCCCCTAAAACTTAGGCAGCCACTCCAGCTAAGGCAGCCGCTCAAACTAAGGCAGCCCCTCAAACTAAGGCAGCCACTCAAACTTAGGCAGCCTCTCAAACTAAGGCAGCCCCTCAAACTAAGGCAGCCCCTCAAACTAATGCAGCCCCTTAAAGTAAGGCAGCCCCTCAAACTAAGGCAGCCGCTCAAACTAAATCACACTCTCAAACTAATGCAGCCCCTTAAAGTAAGGCAGCCCCGTAAACTAAGGAAGCCGCTCAAACTAAGGCAGCCGCTCAGACTAAGGCAGCCCCTCAAACTAAGGCAGCCGTTCAAACAAAGGCATCCCCTCAAACTAAGGCAGCCGCTCAACTAAGGCAGCCCCTCAAACTAATGCAGCCCCTCAATCTAATGCAACCCCTAAAACTAAGGCAGCCCCTCAAACTAAGACAGCCTCTCAAACTAAGGCAGCCCCTCAAACTTAGGCAGCCTCTCAAACTAAGGCAGCCCCTCAAACTAATGCAGCCCCTCAAACTAATGCAGCCCCTCAAACTAAAGCAGCCCCTCAAACAAAGGCAGCCTCTCAAACTAAGGCAGCCCCTCAAACTAAGGCAGCCCCTCAAACTAATGCAGCCCCTCAAACTAATGCAGCCCCTCAATCTAAGTCAGCCCCTCAAACAAAAGCAGCCCCTCACACGAAAGCAGCCCCCAATTTAAGGCAGCCCCTCAAACTAAGGCAACCGCTCAAACTAAGGCATCCCCTCAAACTAAGGCAGCCCTCAAACTAATGCAGCCCCTCAATCTAAGACAGCACCTCAAAGTGAGGCAGCCCCTCAAACTAATGCAGCCCCTCAATCTAAGGCAGCCCCTCAAACTAATGCAGCCCTTCAAACTAAGGCAGCCCCTCAAACTAATGCAGCCCCTCAACTAAGGCAGCCGCTCAAACTAAGGCAGCCCCTCAAACTAATGCAGCTCCTCAAACTAAGGCAGCCCCTTAAACTAAGGCAGCCGCTCAAACTAAGGCAGCCCCTCAAACTAATGCAGCCCCTCAATCTAATGCAACCCCTCAAACTAAGGCAGCCCCTCAAACTAAGGCAGCCTCCCAAACTAAGGCAGCCCCTCAAACTTAGGCAGCCTCTCAAACTAAGGCAGCCCCTCAAACTAATGCAGCCCCTCAAACTAAAGCAGCCCCTCAAACTAAGGCAGACACTCAAACTAAGGCAGCCACTCAAACTAAGGCAGCCACTCAAACTCAGGCAGCCTCTCAAACTAAGGCAGCCCCTCAAACTAAGGCAGCCACTCAAACTAAGGCAGCCCCTCAATCGAAGACAGCCCCTCAAACAAAGCCAGCCCCTCAAACTAAGGCAGCCCCTCAAACTAAGGCAGCCGCTCAAACTAATGCAGCCCATCAAACTAAGCCAGCCCCTCAAACAAAGCCAGCCCCTCA
Organism: Heterodontus francisci; assembly: GCF_036365525.1. NCBI lineage: Eukaryota > Metazoa > Chordata > Chondrichthyes > Heterodontiformes > Heterodontidae > Heterodontus > Heterodontus francisci. The sequence continues at coordinate 2,970,499 of NC_090382.1, read as the reverse complement.
AACTAAGGCAGCCCATCAAACTAATGCAACTGCTCAATTTAAGGAAGCCCCTCAATCTAATGCAACCCCTCAATCTAAGGCAGCCCCTCAACTCAGGCAGCGTCTCAAACTAAGGCACTCACTCAAACTAAGGCAGCCCTTCAAACTAATGCAGGCCCTCAATCCAAGGCAGCCCCTCAAACTAAGGCAGCCCCTCAAACGAAGCAGCCCCTCAAACTAATGCAACCCCTCAATCTAAGGCAGCCCCTCAACTCAGGCAGCCGCTCAAACTAAGGCAGACCCTCAATCTAAGAAAATCCCTCAAACTAAGGCATCCCCTCAATCTAAGGCAGCCCCTCAAACTAATGCAGCCCATCAAACTAAGGCAGCCGCTCAAACTAAGGCAGCCCCTCAAACTAAGGAAGCCCATCAAACTAAGGAAGCCGCTCAAACTTAGGCAGCCCCTCAAACTAATGCAGCACCTCAAACTAATGCAGCTCCTCAAACTAAGGCAGCCCCTCAAACTAATGAGACCCTCAATCAAAAAAAAACCCCTCAAACTAAGGCAGCCCCTCAATCTAAGGCAGCCCCTCGAACTAATGCAGCCCATCAAACTAAGGCAGCCGCTCAAACTAAGGCAGCCCCTCAAACTAAGGAAGCCGCTCAAACTAAGGCAGCCCCTCAAACTAATGCAGCACATCAAACTAATGCAGCCGCTCAAACTAAGGCAGCCCCTCAAACTAAGGCAGCCCCTCAAACTAAGGCAGCCTCTCAAACTAAGGCAGCGCCTCAAACTAAGGCAGCGTCTCAAACTAATGCAGCCCCTCAATCCAAGGCAGTCCCTCAAACAAAGGCAGCCCCTCAAACTAAGGCAGCCGCTCAAACTAATGCAACCCCTCAATCGAAGGCAGCCACTCAACTAAGGCAGCCCCTCAAACTAAGGCAGCCGCTCAAACTAATGCAACCCCTCAATCGAAGGCAGCCACTCAACTAAGGCTGCCGCTCAAACTAATGCAGCTCCTCAAACTAAGGCAGCTCCTCAAACTAAGGCTGCCCCTCAAAGTAATGCAGACCCTCAATCTACGAAAGCCCCTCAAACTAAGGCAGCCCCTCAATCTAAGGCAGCCCCTCAAACTAATGCAGCCCCTCAAACTAAGACAGCCCCTCGAAATAAGGCAGCCACTCAAACTGAGGCAGACTCTCAAACTAATGCAACCCCTCAGTCTAAGGCAGCCCCACAACTAAGGCAGCCGCTCAAACTAAGGCAGCCCCTCAAACTAAGGCAGCCCCTCAAACTAAGGCGGCCCCTCAAACTAATGCAGCCCCTCAATCTAAGACAGCCCTTCTAACTAAGGCAGCCCGTCAATTTAAGGCAGCCCCTCAAACGAATGCAGCCCCTCAAACTAATGCAGCCCCTCAAAGTAAAGAAGCCCCTCAAACTAAGGCAGCCCCTCAAACTAAGGCAGCCACTCAAACTAAGGCAGCCACTCAAACTCAGGCAGCCTCTCAAACTAATGCAGCCGCTCAAACTAAGGCAGCCCCTCAAACTAAGGCAGCCTCTCAAACTAAGGCAGCCCCTCAAACTTAGGCAGCCTCTCAAACTAAGGCAGCCCCTCAAACTAATGCAGCCCCTCAAACTAAAGCAGCCCCTCAAACTAAGGCAGCCCCTCAAACTAAGGCAGCCACTCAAACTAAGGCAGCCACTCAAACTAAGGCTGCCTCTCAAACTAAGGCAGCCCCTCAAACTAAGGCAGCCACTCAAACTAAGGCAGCCCCTCAATCGAAGACAGCCCCTCAAACAAAGCCAGCCCCTCAAACTAAGGCAGCCCCTCAAACTAAGGCAGCCGCTCAAACTAATGCAGCCCATCAAACTAAGCCAGCCGGTCAAACAAAGCCAGCCCCTCAAACTAAGCCAGCCCATCAAACTAATGCAGCTGCTCAATTTAAGGTAGCCCCTCTATCTAATGCAACCCCTCAATCTATGGCAGCCCCTCAAACTAAAGCAGCTCCTCAAACTAAGGCAGTCCCTCAAACTAAGGCAGCCCCTCAAACTAATGCAGACCCTCAATCTAAGGCAGCCCCTCAAACTAATGCAGCACATCAAACTAAGGCAGCCCCCCTAACTAAGGGAGCCCCTCAATCTAAGGCAGCCCCTCAATCTAAGGCAGCCCCTCAAACTAATGCAGCCCCTCCTAAGGCAGCCCCTCAAACTGGCAGCCCCTCAAACTAATGCAGCCCCTCAATCTCAGACAGCCCCTCAATCGAAGACAGCCCCTCTAACGAAGGCAGCCTGTCAATTTAAGGCAGCCCCTCAAACTAAGGCAGCCCCTCAAACTAATGCAGCCCCTCAAACTAAGGCAGGCCCTCAAACTAATGCAGCCCCTCAATCTAAGACAGCCCCTCAATCTAAGACAGCCCTCTAACTAAGGCAGCACGTCAATTTAAGGCAGCTCCTCAAACTAATGCAGCCCCTCAAACTAACCCAGCACCTCAAACTAAGGCAGCCCCTCAAACTAATGCAGCCCCTCAAACTAATGCAGCCCCTCAATCTAAGGCAGCCGCTCAAACTAAGCCAACCCCTCAAACTAAGGCAGTCCCTCAAACTAAAGCAGCCCCTCAAACTAATGCAGCCCCTTAAAGTAGTGCAGCCCCTCAAACTAAGGCAGCCGCTCAAACTAAATCACACTCTCAAACTAATGCAGCCCCTTAAAGTAAGGCAGCCCCGTAAACTAAGGAAGCCGCTCAAACTAAGGCAGCCGCTCAAACTAAGGGATCCCCACAAACTAAGGCAGCCGCTCAAACTAAGGCAGCCCCTCAAACTAATGCAGCCCCTCAATCTAAGGCAGCCCCTCAAACTAATGCAGCCGCTCAAACTAAGGCAGCCCCTCAAACTAAGGCAGCCCCTCAAACTAAGGCAGCCTCTCAAACTAAGGCAGCCCCTCAAACTAAGGCAGCCCCTCAACTCAGGCAGCGTCTCAAACTAAGGCACTCACTCAAACTAATGCAGCCCCTCAATCCAAGGCAGCCCCTCAAACTAATGCAACCCCTCAATCTCAGGCAGCCCCTCAACTAAGGCAGCCGCTCAAACTAAGGCAGACCCTCAATCTAAGAAAACCCCTCAAACTAAGGCATCCCCTCAATCTGAGGCAGCCCCTCAAACTAATGCATCCCATCAAACTAAAGAAGCCCATCAAACTAAGGAAGCCGCTCAAACTAAGGCAGCCCCTCAAACTAATGCAGCACCTCAAACTAATGCAGCTCCTCAAACTAAGGCAGCCCCTCAAACTAATGCAGACCCTCAATCTAAGAAAACCCCTCAAACTGAGGCAGCCCCTCAATCTAAGGCAGCCCCTCGAACTAATGCAGCCCCTCAAACTAAGGAAGCCCATCAAACTAAGGAAGCCACTCAAACTAAGGCAGCCCCTCAAACTAATGCAGCACATCAAACTCAGGCAGCCCCTCAATCTCAAGCAGCCCCTCAAACTAAGGCAGCCGCTCAAACTAAGGCAGCCGCTTAGACTAAGGCAGCCACTCAAACTAAGGGATCCCCACAAACTAAGGCAGCCGATCAAACTAAGGCAGCCCCTCAAACTAAGGCAGCCGCTCAAACTAAGGCAGCCCCTCAAACTAATGCAGCCCCTCAATCTAAGGCAGCCCCTCAAACTAATGCAGCCGCTCAAACTAAGGCAGCCCCTCAAACTAAGGCAGCCCCTCAAACTAAGGCAGCCTCTCAAACTAAGGCAGCCCCTCAAACTTAGGCAGCCTCTCAAACTAAGGCAGCCCCTCAAACTAATGCAGCCCCTCAAACTAAGGCAGCCCCTCAAACTAAGGCAGCCACTCAAACTAAGGCAGCCCCTCAAACTAAGGCAGCCACTCAAACTAAGGCAGCCGCTCAATCGAAGACAGCCCCTCAAACAAAGCCAGCCCCTCAAACTGAGGCAGCCCCTCAAACTAAGGCAGCCGCTCAAACTAATGCAGCCCCTCAAACAAAGCCAGCCCCTCATACTAAGGCAGCCCCTCAACTCAGGCAGCGTCTCAAACTAAGGCACTCACTCAAACTAATGCAGCCCCTCAATCCAAGGCAGCCCCTCAAACTAATGCAACCCCTCAATCTCAGGCAGCCCCTCAACTAAGGCAGCCGCTCAAACTAAGGCAGACCCTCAATCTAAGAAAACCCCTCAAACTAAGGCATCCCCTCAATCTGAGGCAGCCCCTCAAACTAATGCATCCCATCAAACTAAGGCAGCCGCTCAAACTGAGGCAGCCCCTCAAACTAAGACAGCCGCTCAAACTAAGGAAGCCCATCAAACTAAGGAAGCCGCTCAAACTAAGGCAGCCCCTCAAACTAATGCAGACCCTCAATCTAAGAAAACCCCTCAAACTGAGGCAGCCCCTCAATCTAAGGCAGCCCCTCGAACTAATGCAGCCCCTCAAACTAAGGAAGCCCATCAAACTAAGGAAGCCACTCAAACTAAGGCAGCCCCTCAAACTAATGCAGCACATCAAACTCAGGCAGCCCCTCAATCTCAAGCAGCCCCTCAAACTAAGACAGCCGCACAAACTAAGGCAGCCGCTCAAACTCAGGCAGCCCCTCAAACTAAGGCAGCCCCTCAAACTGAGGCAGCCTCTCAAACTAAGGCAGCCCCTCAAACTAAGGCAGCCGCTCAAACTAATGCAACCCCTCAATGAAAGGCAGCCACTCGACTGAGGCAGCCGCTCAAACTAATGCAGCTCCTCAAACTAAGGCAGCTCCTCAAAGTAATGCAGCCGCTCAAACTAAGAAAGCCACTCAAACTAAGGCAGCCCCTCAATCTAAGCCAGCCCCTCAAACTAATGCAGCCGCTCAAACTAAGGCAGCCCCTCTAACTAAGGCAGCCCGTCAATTTAAGGCAGCCCCTCAAACGAATGCAGCCCCTCAAACTAAAGCAGCCCCTCAAACTAAGGCAGCCCCTCAAACTAAGGCAGCCACTCAAACTAAGGCAGCCACTCAAACTAAGGCAGCCACTCAAACTCAGGCAGCCTCTCAAACTAAGGCAGCCCCTCAAACTAAGACAGCCGCTCAAACTAAGGAAGCCCATCAAACTAAGGAAGCCGCTCAAACTAAGGCAGCCCCTCAAACTGAGGCAGCCTCTCAAACTAAGGCAGCCCCTCAAACTAAGGCAGCGTCTCAAACTAATGCAGCCCCTCAATCCAAGGCAGTCCCTCAAACAAAGGCAGCCCCTCAAACTAATGCAACCCCTCAATCGAAGGCAGCCACTCAACTAAGGCAGCCGCTCAAACTAATGCAGCTCCTCAAACTAAGGCAGCTCCTGAAACTAAGGCAGCCACTCAAACTGAGGCAGACTCTCAAACTAATGCAACCCCTCAGTCTAAGGCAGCCCCACAACTCAGGCAGCCCCTCAAAGTAATGCAGACCCTCAATCTAAGAAAGCCCCTCAAACTAATGCAGCCCCTCAATCTAAGGCAGCCCCTCAAACTATTGCAGCCCCTCAAACTAAGACAGCCCCTCGAACTAAGGCAGCCACTCAAACTGAGGCAGACTCTCAAACTAATGCAACCCCTCAGTCTAAGGCAGCCCCACAACTAAGGCAGCCGCTCAAACTAAGGCAGCCCGTCAATTTAAGGCAGCCCCTCAAATTTAGGCAGACTCTCAAACTAAGGCAGCGTCTCAAACGAAGGCACCCACTCAAACTAAGGCAGCCACTCAATCTAATGCAGCCCCTCAATCTAAGGCAGCCCCTCAATCTTAGACAGCCCCTCAATCGAAGAGAGCCCCTCTAACCAAGGCAGCCCGTCAATTTAAGGCAGCCCCTCAAACTAATGCAGCCCCTCAAACTAACCCAGCACCTCAAACTAAGGCAGCCCCTCAAACTAAGGCAGCCGATCAAACTAATGCAACCCCTCAATCTAAGGCAGCCCCTCAACTAAGGCTGCCGCTCAAACTAAGGCAGCCCCTCAAACTAATGCAACTCCTAAAACTAAGGCAGGCCCTCAAACTAAGGCAGCCCCTCAATCTAAGGCAGCCCCTCAAACTAATGCAGCACATCAAACTAAGGCAGCCCCTCAAACTAAGGCAGCCCCTCAAACTATTGCTGCCCCTCAAACTAAAGCTTCCCCTCAAACTAAGGCAGCCCTTCAAACTCAGGCAGCCTCTCAAAATAAGGCAGCCGCTCAAACTAAGGCAGGCAATCAAACTAAGGCAGCCACTCAATCAAAGGCAGCCCCTCAAACTAAGCCAACCCCTCAGACTAAGGCAGCCACTCAAACTTAGGCAGACTCTCAAACTAAGGCAGCCCCTCAAACTAAGGCGGCCCCTCAAACTAATGCAGCCCCTCAATCTAAGACAGCCCCTCTAACTAAGGCAGCCCCTCAAACTAAGCCAGCACCTCAAACTAAGGCAGACCCTCAAACTAAGGCTGCCGCTCAAACTAAGGCAGCCCCTCAAACTAATGCAGCTCCTCAAACTAAGGCTGCCCCTCAAACTAATGCAGACCCTCAATCTAAGAAAGCCCCTCAAACTAAGGCAGCCCCTCAATCTAAGACAGCCCCTCTAACCAAGGCAGCCCGTCAATTTAAGGCAGCCCCTCAAACTAATGCAGCCCCTCAAACTAAGCCAGCACCTCAAACTAAGGCAGCCCCTCAAACTAAGGCAGCCGCTCAAACTAATGCAACCCCTGAAACTAAGGCAGCCCCTCAATCTAAGGCAGCCCCTCAACTAAGGCTGCCGCTCAAACTAAGGCAGCCCCTCAAACTAATGCAGCACATCAAACTAAGGCAGCCCCTCAAACTAAGGCAGCCCCTCAAACTATTGCTGCCCCTCAAACTAAAGCTTCCCCTCAAACTAAGGCAGCCCTTCAAACTCAGGCAGCCTCTCAAAATAAGGCAGCCGCTCAAACTAAGGCAGGCAATCAAACTAAGGCAGCCACTCAATCAAAGGCAGCCCCTCAAACTAAGCCAACCCCTCAGACTAAGGCAGCCACTCAAACTTAGGCAGACTCTCAAACTAAGGCAGCCCCTCAAACTAAGGCGGCCCCTCAAACTAATGCAGCCCCTCAATCTAAGACAGCCCCTCTAACTAAGGCAGCCCCTCAAACTAAGCCAGCACCTCAAACTAAGGCAGACCCTCAAACTAAGGCTGCCGCTCAAACTAAGGCAGCCCCTCAAACTAATGCAGCTCCTCAAACTAAGGCTGCCCCTCAAACTAATGCAGACCCTCAATCTAAGAAAGCCCCTCAAACTAAGGCAGCCCCTCAATCTAAGACAGCCCCTCTAACCAAGGCAGCCCGTCAATTTAAGGCAGCCCCTCAAACTAATGCAGCCCCTCAAACTAAGCCAGCACCTCAAACTAAGGCAGCCCCTCAAACTAAGGCAGCCGCTCAAACTAATGCAACCCCTGAAACTAAGGCAGCCCCTCAATCTAAGGCAGCCCCTCAACTAAGGCTGCCGCTCAAACTAAGGCAGCCCCTCAAACTAATGCAGCTCCTCAAACTAAGGCAGGCCCTCAAACTAAGGCAGCCCCTCAATCTAAGGCAGCCCCTCAAACTAATGCAGCCCCACAAACTATTGAAGCCCCTCAAACTAAAGCTGCCCCTCAAACTAAGGCAGCCCTTCAAACTCAGGCAGCCTCTCAAAATAAGGCAGCCGCTCAAACTAAGGCAGCCCCTCAAACTAAGACAGCGACTCAAACTTAGGCAGCATCTCAAACTAAGGCAGCCCCTCAAACTAAGGCAGCCCCTCAAACTAATGCAGCCCCTCAATCTAAGTCATCCCCTCAAACAAAAGCAGCCCCTCACACGAAAGCAGCCCCTCAATTTAAGGCAGCCGCTCAAACTAAGGCAGCCTCTCAAATTAAGGCAGCTTCTGAAAGTAAGGCACCCCCACAAACTAAGGCAGCCCCTCAAACTAATGCGGCCCCTCAATCTAAGACAGCCCCTCAAAGTGAGGCAGCCCCTCAAACTAATGCAGCCCCTCAATCTAAGGCAGCCCCTCAAACTAATGCAGCCCATCAAACTAATGCAGCCCCTCAATCTAAGGCAGCCCCTCAATCTAAGGCAGCCCCTCAAACTAAAGCTGTCCCTCAAACTAAGGCACCCTTTCAAACTCAGGCAGCCTCTCAAAATAAGGCAGCCACTCAATCAAAGGCAGCCACTCAAACTAAGCCAACCCCTCAAACTCAGGCAGTCCCTCAAACTAAGGCAGCCCGTCAAACTAATGCAGCCCCTTAAAGTAAGGGAGCCCCTCAAACTAAGGCAGCTGCTCAAACTAAATCACACTCTCAAACTAATGCAGCCCCTTAAAGTAAGGCAGCCCCGTAAACTAAGGAAGCCGCTCAAACTAAGGCACCCTTTCAAACTCAGGCAGCCTCTCAAAATAAGGCAGCCGCTCAAACTAAGGCAGCCCATCAAAATAATGCAGCCCCTCAATCTAAGGCAGCCCTTCAAACTAATGCAGCCGCTCAAACTAAGTCAGCCTCTCAAACTAAGGCAGCCCCTCAAACTTAGGCAGCCTCTCAAACTAAGGCAGCCCCTCAAACTAATGCAGCCCCTCAAACTAATGCAGCCGCTCAAACTAAGGCAGCCCCTCAAACTAAGGCAGCCCCTCAAACTAAGGCAGCCTCTCAAACTAAGGCAGCCCCTCAAACTAAGGCAGCCACTCAAACTAAGGCAGCCACTCAAACTCAGGCAGCCACTCAAACTCAGGCAGCCTCTCAAACTAAGGCAGCCGCTGAAACTAAGGCAGCCGCTCAAATTGAGGCAGCCTCTCAAAGTAAGGCAGTCCCTCAAACTAAGGCAGCCCCTCAAACTAAGGCAGACTCTCAAATTAATGCAGCCCCTCAATCTAAGGCAGCCCCTCAAACTAAAGCAGCCGCTCAAACTAAGGCAGCCCCTCAATCTAAGACAGCCCCTCAAACTAAGGCAGCCCCTCAAACTAAGCCAGCCCCTCAAACTAAGGCAGCCACTCAAAATTTGGCAGACTCTCAAACTAATGCAACCCCTCAATCTAAGGCAGCCCCTCAACTAAGGCTGCCGCTCAAACTAAGGCAACCCCTCAAACTAATGCAGCCCCTCAAACTAAGGCAGCCCCTCAATCTAAGGCAGCCCCTCAATCTCAGGCAGCCCCTCAAACTAATGCAGCACATCAAACTAAGGCAGCCCCACTAACGAAGGCAGCCCCTCAATCTAAGGCAGCCCCTCAAACTAATGCAGCCCCTCAAACTAAGGCAGCCCCTCAAACTCAGGCAGCCCCTCAAACTATTGCAGCCCCTCAAACTAAAGCTGCCCCTCAAACTAAGGCAGCCCTTCAAACTCAGGCAGCCTCTCAAAATAAGGCAGCCCTTCAAACTAAGGCAGCCCCTCGAACTAAGGCAGCCCCTCAATCGAAGGCAGCCCCTCAATCAAAGGCAGCCCCTCTAACTAAGGCAGCCCCTCAATCGAAGGCAGCCCCTCAATCTAAGGCAGGCCCTCAAACTAAGGCAGACCCTCAAACTAAGGCAGCCCCTCAAACTATTGCAGCTCCTCAAACGAATGCAGCCCCTCAATCTAAGGCAGCCCCTCAATCTAAAGCTGCCCATCAAACTAAGGCAGCCCTTCAAACTCAGGCAGCCTCTCAAACTAAGGCAGCCTCTCAAACTAAGGCAGCCACTCAATCAAAGGCAGCCCCTCAAACTAAGCCAACCCCTCAAACTAATGCAGCCCCTTAAACTAAGGCAGCCCCTCAAACTAATGCAGCCATTCAATCTAAGGCAGCCCCTCAAACTAAAGCAGCCGCTCAAACTAAGGCAGCCCCTCAAACTGAGGCAGCCTCTCAAACTAATGCAGCCCATCAAACTAATGCAGCTGCTCAATCTAAGGAAGCCCCTCAATCGAAGACAGCCCCTCAAACAAAGCCAGCCCCTCAAACTAAAGCAGCCCCTCAAACTAAGGCAGCCGCTCAAACTAATGCAGCCCCTCAAACTAAGCCAGCCCCTCAAACAAAGCCAGCCCCTCAAACTAAGCCAGCCCCTCAAACAAAGCCAGCCCCTCAAACTAATGCAGCCCATCAAACTAAGGCAGCCCCTCAAACGAAGGCAGCCCCTCAATCTAAGGCAGCCCCTCAATCTAAAGCAGCCCCTCAAACTAAGGCAGCCTCTCAAACTCAGGAAGCCTCTCAAACTAAGGCAGCCCCTCAACTAAGGCAGTGTCTCAATTAAGGCACTCACTCAAACTAAGGCAGCCCCTCAACTCAGGCAGCGACTCAAACTAAGGCACTCACTCAAACTAAGGCAGCCCTTCAAACTAATGCAGCCCCTCAATCCAAGGCAGCCCCTCAAACTAAGGCAGACCCTCAATCTAAGAAAACCCCTCAAACTAAGGCAGCCGCTCAAACTAAGGCAGCCCCTCAAACTAAGACAGCCACTCAAACTAAGGAAGCCGCTCAAACTAAGGCAGCCCCTCAAACTAATGCAGCACCTCAAACTAATGCAGACCCTCAATCTAAGAAAACCCCTCAATCTAAGGCAGCCCCTTGAACTAATGCAGCCCATCAAACTAATGCAGACCCTCAATCTAAGAAAACCCCTCAAACTAAGGCAGCCGCTCAAACTAAGGCAGCCCCTCAAACTAAGACAGCTGCTCAAACTAAGGAAGCCCATCAAACTAAGGAAGCCGCTCAAACTAAGGCAGCCCCTCAAACTAAGGCAGCCGCTCAAACTAAGGCAGCCGCTCAAACTAAGGCAGCCCCTCAAACTAAGGCAGCCCCTCAAACTGAGGCAGCCTCTCAAACTAAGGCAGCCCCTCAAACTAAGGCAGCCCCTCAAACTAAGGCAGCCGCTCAAACTAAGGCAGCCGCTCAAACTAAGGCAGCCCCTCAAACTAAGGCAGCCACTCAAACTGAGGCAGACTCTCAAACTAATGCAACCCCTCAGTCTAAGGCAGCCCCTCAACTAAGGCAGCCGCTCAAACTAAGCCAGCCCCTCAAACAAAGCCAGCCCCTCAAACTAATGCAGCCCATCAAACTAATGCAGCTGCTCAATCTAAGGAAGCCCCTCAAACTAAGGCAGCCCCTCAACTAAGGCAGCGTCTCAAACTAAGGCACTCACTCAAACTAAGGAAGCCGCTCAAACTAAGGCAGCCCCTCAAACTGAGGCAGCCTCTCAAACTAAGGCAGCCCCTCAAACTAAGGCAGCGTCTCAAACTAATGCAGCCCCTCAATCCAAGGCAGTCCCTCAAACAAAGGCAGCCCCTCAAACTAATGCAACCCCTCAATCGAAGGCAGCCACTCAACTAAGGCAGCCGCTCAAACTAATGCAGCTCCTCAAACTAAGGCAGCTCCTGAAACTAAGGCAGCCACTCAAACTGAGGCAGACTCTCAAACTAATGCAACCCCTCAGTCTAAGGCAGCCCCACAACTAAGGCAGCCCCTCAAAGTAATGCAGACCCTCAATCTAAGAAAGCCCCTCAAACTAATGCAGCCCCTCAATCTAAGGCAGCCCCTCAAACTATTGCAGCCCCTCAAACTAAGACAGCCCCTCGAACTAAGGCAGCCACTCAAACTGAGGCAGACTCTCAAACTAATGCAACCCCTCAGTCTAAGGCAGCCCCACAACTAAGGCAGCCGCTCAAACTAAGGCAGCCCGTCAATTTAAGGCAGCCCCTCAAATTTAGGCAGACTCTCAAACTAAGGCAGCGTCTCAAACGAAGGCACCCACTCAAACTAAGGCAGCCACTCAATCTAATGCAGCCCCTCAATCTAAGGCAGCCCCTCAATCTTAGACAGCCCCTCAATCGAAGAGAGCCCCTCTAACCAAGGCAGCCCGTCAATTTAAGGCAGCCCCTCAAACTAATGCAGCCCCTCAAACTAACCCAGCACCTCAAACTAAGGCAGCCCCTCAAACTAAGGCAGCCGATCAAACTAATGCAACCCCTCAATCTAAGGCAGCCCCTCAACTAAGGCTGCCGCTCAAACTAAGGCAGCCCCTCAAACTAATGCAACTCCTAAAACTAAGGCAGGCCCTCAAACTAAGGCAGACCCTCAATCTAAGGCAGCCCCTCAAACTAATGCAGCACATCAAACTAAGGCAGCCCCTCAAACTAAGGCAGCCCCTCAAACTATTGCTGCCCCTCAAACTAAAGCTTCCCCTCAAACTAAGGCAGCCCTTCAAACTCAGGCAGCCTCTCAAAATAAGGCAGCCGCTCAAACTAAGGCAGGCAATCAAACTAAGGCAGCCACTCAATCAAAGGCAGCCCCTCAAACTAAGCCAACCCCTCAGACTAAGGCAGCCACTCAAACTTAGGCAGACTCTCAAACTAAGGCAGCCCCTCAAACTAAGGCGGCCCCTCAAACTAATGCAGCCCCTCAATCTAAGACAGCCCCTCTAACTAAGGCAGCCCCTCAAACTAAGCCAGCACCTCAAACTAAGGCAGACCCTCAAACTAAGGCTGCCGCTCAAACTAAGGCAGCCCCTCAAACTAATGCAGCTCCTCAAACTAAGGCTGCCCCTCAAACTAATGCAGACCCTCAATCTAAGAAAGCCCCTCAAACTAAGGCAGCCCCTCAATCTAAGACAGCCCCTCTAACCAAGGCAGCCCGTCAATTTAAGGCAGCCCCTCAAACTAATGCAGCCCCTCAAACTAAGCCAGCACCTCAAACTAAGGCAGCCCCTCAAACTAAGGCAGCCGCTCAAACTAATGCAACCCCTGAAACTAAGGCAGCCCCTCAATCTAAGGCAGCCCCTCAACTAAGGCTGCCGCTCAAACTAAGGCAGCCCCTCAAACTAATGCAGCTCCTCAAACTAAGGCAGGCCCTCAAACTAAGGCAGCCCCTCAATCTAAGGCAGCCCCTCAAACTAATGCAGCCCCACAAACTATTGAAGCCCCTCAAACTAAAGCTGCCCCTCAAACTAAGGCAGCCCTTCAAACTCAGGCAGCCTCTCAAAATAAGGCAGCCGCTCAAACTAAGGCAGCCCCTCAAACTAAGACAGCGACTCAAACTTAGGCAGCATCTCAAACTAAGGCAGCCCCTCAAACTAAGGCAGCCCCTCAAACTAATGCAGCCCCTCAATCTAAGTCAGCCCCTCAAACAAAAGCAGCCCCTCACACGAAAGCAGCCCCTCAATTTAAGGCAGCCGCTCAAACTAAGGCAGCCTCTCAAATTAAGGCAGCTTCTGAAAGTAAGGCACCCCCACAAACTAAGGCAGCCCCTCAAACTAATGCGGCCCCTCAATCTAAGACAGCCCCTCAAAGTGAGGCAGCCCCTCAAACTAATGCAGCCCCTCAATCTAAGGCAGCCCCTCAAACTAATGCAGCCCATCAAACTAATGCAGCCCCTCAATCTAAGGCAGCCCCTCAATCTAAGGCAGCCCCTCAAACTAAAGCTGTCCCTCAAACTAAGGCACCCTTTCAAACTCAGGCAGCCTCTCAAAATAAGGCAGCCACTCAATCAAAGGCAGCCACTCAAACTAAGCCAACCCCTCAAACTCAGGCAGTCCCTCAAACTAAGGCAGCCCGTCAAACTAATGCAGCCCCTTAAAGTAAGGGAGCCCCTCAAACTAAGGCAGCTGCTCAAACTAAATCACACTCTCAAACTAATGCAGCCCCTTAAAGTAAGGCAGCCCCGTAAACTAAGGAAGCCGCTCAAACTAAGGCACCCTTTCAAACTCAGGCAGCCTCTCAAAATAAGGCAGCCGCTCAAACTAAGGCAGCCCATCAAAATAATGCAGCCCCTCAATCTAAGGCAGCCCTTCAAACTAATGCAGCCGCTCAAACTAAGTCAGCCTCTCAAACTAAGGCAGCCCCTCAAACTTAGGCAGCCTCTCAAACTAAGGCAGCCCCTCAAACTAATGCAGCCCCTCAAACTAATGCAGCCGCTCAAACTAAGGCAGCCCCTCAAACTAAGGCAGCCCCTCAAACTAAGGCAGCCTCTCAAACTAAGGCAGCCCCTCAAACTAAGGCAGCCACTCAAACTAAGGCAGCCACTCAAACTCAGGCAGCCACTCAAACTCAGGCAGCCTCTCAAACTAAGGCAGCCGCTGAAACTAAGGCAGCCGCTCAAATTGAGGCAGCCTCTCAAAGTAAGGCAGTCCCTCAAACTAAGGCAGCCCCTCAAACTAAGGCAGACTCTCAAATTAATGCAGCCCCTCAATCTAAGGCAGCCCCTCAAACTAAAGCAGCCGCTCAAACTAAGGCAGCCCCTCAATCTAAGACAGCCCCTCAAACTAAGGCAGCCCCTCAAACTAAGCCAGCCCCTCAAACTAAGGCAGCCACTCAAAATTTGGCAGACTCTCAAACTAATGCAACCCCTCAATCTAAGGCAGCCCCTCAACTAAGGCTGCCGCTCAAACTAAGGCAACCCCTCAAACTAATGCAGCCCCTCAAACTAAGGCAGCCCCTCAATCTAAGGCAGCCCCTCAATCTCAGGCAGCCCCTCAAACTAATGCAGCACATCAAACTAAGGCAGCCCCACTAACGAAGGCAGCCCCTCAATCTAAGGCAGCCCCTCAAACTAATGCAGCCCCTCAAACTGAGGCAGCCCCTCAAACTCAGGCAGCCCCTCAAACTATTGCAGCCCCTCAAACTAAAGCTGCCCCTCAAACTAAGGCAGCCCTTCAAACTCAGGCAGCCTCTCAAAATAAGGCAGCCCTTCAAACTAAGGCAGCCCCTCGAACTAAGGCAGCCCCTCAATCGAAGGCAGCCCCTCAATCAAAGGCAGCCCCTCTAACTAAGGCAGCCCCTCAATCGAAGGCAGCCCCTCAATCTAAGGCAGGCCCTCAAACTAAGGCAGACCCTCAAACTAAGGCAGCCCCTCAAACTATTGCAGCTCCTCAAACGAATGCAGCCCCTCAATCTAAGGCAGCCCCTCAATCTAAAGCTGCCCATCAAACTAAGGCAGCCCTTCAAACTCAGGCAGCCTCTCAAACTAAGGCAGCCTCTCAAACTAAGGCAGCCACTCAATCAAAGGCAGCCCCTCAAACTAAGCCAACCCCTCAAACTAATGCAGCCCCTTAAACTAAGGCAGCCCCTCAAACTAATGCAGCCATTCAATCTAAGGCAGCCCCTCAAACTAAAGCAGCCGCTCAAACTAAGGCAGCCCCTCAAACTGAGGCAGCCTCTCAAACTAATGCAGCCCATCAAACTAATGCAGCTGCTCAATCTAAGGAAGCCCCTCAATCGAAGACAGCCCCTCAAACAAAGCCAGCCCCTCAAACTAAAGCAGCCCCTCAAACTAAGGCAGCCGCTCAAACTAATGCAGCCCCTCAAACTAAGCCAGCCCCTCAAACAAAGCCAGCCCCTCAAACTAAGCCAGCCCCTCAAACAAAGCCAGCCCCTCAAACTAATGCAGCCCATCAAACTAAGGCAGCCCCTCAAACGAAGGCAGCCCCTCAATCTAAGGCAGCCCCTCAATCTAAAGCAGCCCCTCAAACTAAGGCAGCCTCTCAAACTCAGGAAGCCTCTCAAACTAAGGCAGCCCCTCAACTAAGGCAGTGTCTCAAATTAAGGCACTCACTCAAACTAAGGCAGCCCCTCAACTCAGGCAGCGACTCAAACTAAGGCACTCACTCAAACTAAGGCAGCCCTTCAAACTAATGCAGCCCCTCAATCCAAGGCAGCCCCTCAAACTAAGGCAGACCCTCAATCTAAGAAAACCCCTCAAACTAAGGCAGCCGCTCAAACTAAGGCAGCCCCTCAAACTAAGACAGCCACTCAAACTAAGGAAGCCGCTCAAACTAAGGCAGCCCCTCAAACTAATGCAGCACCTCAAACTAATGCAGACCCTCAATCTAAGAAAACCCCTCAAACTAAGGCAGCCCCTCAATCTAAGGCAGCCCCTTGAACTAATGCAGCCCATCAAACTAATGCAGACCCTCAATCTAAGAAAACCCCTCAAACTAAGGCAGCCGCTCAAACTAAGGCAGCCCCTCAAACTAAGACAGCTGCTCAAACTAAGGAAGCCCATCAAACTAAGGAAGCCGCTCAAACTAAGGCAGCCCCTCAAACTAAGGCAGCCGCTCAAACTAAGGCAGCCGCTCAAACTAAGGCAGCCCCTCAAACTAAGGCAGCCCCTCAAACTGAGGCAGCCTCTCAAACTAAGGCAGCCCCTCAAACTAAGGCAGCCCCTCAAACTAAGGCAGCCGCTCAAACTAAGGCAGCCCCTCAAACTAAGGCAGCCACTCAAACTGAGGCAGACTCTCAAACTAATGCAACCCCTCAGTCTAAGGCAGCCCCTCAACTAAGGCAGCCGCTCAAACTAAGCCAGCCCCTCAAACAAAGCCAGCCCCTCAAACTAATGCAGCCCATCAAACTAATGCAGCTGCTCAATCTAAGGAAGCCCCTCAAACTAAGGCAGCCCCTCAACTAAGGCAGCGTCTCAAACTAAGGCACTCACTCAAACTATGGCAGCCCTTCAAACTAATGCAGCCCCTCAATCCAAGGCAGCCCCTCAACTCAGGCAGCGTCTCAAACTAAGGCACTCACTCAAACTAAGGCAGCCCTTCAAACTAATGAAGCCCCTCAATCCAAGGCAGCCCCTCAAGCTAAGGCAGCCCCTCAAACGAAGGCAGCCCCTCAAACTAATGCAACCCCTCAATCTAAGGCAGCCCCTCAACTAAGGCAGCCGCTCAAACTAAGGCAGACCCTCAATCTAAGAAAACCCCTCAAACTAAGGCAGCCGCTCAAACTAAGGCAGCCCCTCAAACTAAGAAAACCCCTCAAACTAAGGCAGCCGCTCAAACTAAGGAAGCCCATCAAACGAAGGAAGCCGCTCAAACTAAGGCAGCCCCTCAAACTAATGCAGCACCTCAAACTAATGCAGACCCTCAATCTAAGAAAACCCCTCAAACTAAGGCAGCCCCTCAATCTAAGGCAGCCGCTCAAACTAAGGCAGCCCCTCAAACTAAGGCAGCCCCTCAACTGAGGCAGCCTCTCAAACTAAGGCAGCCCCTCAAACTAAGGCAGCGTCTCAAACTAATGCAGCCCCTCAATCCAAGGCAGTCCCTCAAACAAAGGCAGCCCCTCAAACTAAGGCAGCCGCTCAAACTAAGGCAGCCCCTCAAACTAAGGCAGCCGCTCAAACTAAGGCAGCCGCTCAAACTAAGGCAGCCCCTCAAACTAAGGCAGCCGCTCAAACTAAGGCAGCCCATCAATCTAAGGCAGCCACTCAAACTAAGGCAGCCCCTCAAACTAAGGCAGCCCCTCAACTGAAGCAGCCTCTCAAACTAAGGCAGCCCCTCAACTAAGGCAGCGTCTCAAACTAATGCAGCCCCTCAATCCAAGGCAGTCCCTCAAACAAAGGCAGCCCCTCAAACTAAGGCAGCCGCTCAAACTAATGCAACCCCTCAAACTAAGGCAGCCGCTCAAACTAATGCAGCCCCTCAACTAAGGCAGCCGCTCAAACTAAGGCAGCCCCTCAAACTAAGGCAGCCCCTCAAACTAAGGCGGCCCCTCAAACTAATGCAGCCCCTCAATCTAAGACAGGCCCTCAAACGAAAGCAGCCCCTCAAATTAAAGCAGCCCCTCAAACTAAGGCAGCCCCTCAAACTAAGGCAGCCCCTCAAACTAAGGCGGCCCCTCAAACTAATGCAGCCCCTCAATGTAAGACAGCCCCTCTAACCAAGGCAGCCCGTCAATTTAAAGCAGCCCCTCAAACTAAAGCAGCCCCTCAAACTAAGGCAGCCCCTCAAACTAAGGCAGCCCCTCAAACTAAGGCAGCCCCTCAAACTAAGGCGGCCCCTCAAACTAATGCAGCCCCTCAATCGAAGACAGCCCCTCAAACTAAGGGAGCCACTCAAACTAAGGCAGCCACTCAAACTCAGGCAGCCTCTCAAACTAAGGCAGCCCCTCAAACTAAGGCAGCCCCTCAAACTAAGGGAGCCACTCAAACTAAGGCAGCCACTCAAACTCAGGCAGCCTCTCAAACTAAGGCAGCCCCTCAAACTAAGGCAGCCTCTCAAACAAAGCCAGCCCCTCAAACTAAGGCGGCCCCTCAAACTAATGCAGCCCCTCAATCTAAGACAGCCACTCTAACTAAGGCAGCCCGTCAATTTAAGGCAGCCCCTCAAACTAAAGCAGCCCCTCGAACTAAGGCAGCCACTCAAACTGAGGCAGACTCTCAAACTAATGCAACCCCTCAGTCTAAGGCAGCCCCTCAACTAAGGCAGCCGCTCAAACTAAGCCAGCCCCTCAAACAAAGCCAGCCCCTCAAACTAATGCAGCCCATCAAACTAATGCAGCTGCTCAATCTAAGGAAGCCCCTCAAACTAAGGCAGCCCCTCAACTAAGGCAGCGTCTCAAACTAAGGCACTCACTCAAACTAAGGCAGCCCTTCAAACTAATGCAGCCCCTCAATTCAAGGCAGCCCCTCAACTCAGGCAGCGTCTCAAACTAAGGCACTCACTCAAACTAAGGCAGCCCTTCAAACTAATGAAGCCCCTCAATCCAAGGCAGCCCCTCAAACTAAGGCAGCCCCTCAAACGAAGGCAGCCCCTCAAACTAATGCAACCCCTCAATCTAAGGCAGCCCCTCAACTAAGGCAGCCGCTCAAACTAAGGCAGACCCTCAATCTAAGAAAACCCCACAAACTAAGGCAGCCGCTCAAACTAAGGCAGCCCCTCAAACTAAGAAAACCCCTCAAACTAAGGCAGCCCCTCAACTAAGGCAGCCGCTCAAACTAAGGCAGACCCTCAATCTAAGAAAACCCCTCAAACTAAGGCAGCCGCTCAAACTAAGGAAGCCGCTCAAACTAAGGCAGCCCCTCAAACTAATGCAGCACCTCAAACTAATGCAGACCCTCAATCTAAGAAAACCCCTCAAACTAAGGCAGCCCCTCAATCTAAGGCAGCCGCTCAAACTAAGGCAGCCCCTCAAACTAAGGCAGCACCTCAACTGAGGCAGCCTCTCAAACTAAGGCAGCCCCTCAAACTAAGGCAGCGTCTCAAACTAATGCAGCCCCTCAATCCAAGGCAGTCCCTCAAACAAAGGCAGCCCCTCAAACTAAGGCAGCCGCTCAAACTAAGGCAGCCCTTCAAACTAAGGCAGCCGCTCAAACTAAGGCAGCCGCTCAAACTAAGGCAGCCCCTCAAACTAAGGCAGCCCCTCAACTGAGGCAGCCTCTCAAACTAAGGCAGCCCCTCAAATAAGGCAGCGTCTCAAACTAATGCAGCCCCTCAATCCAAGGCAGTCCCTCAAACAAAGGCAGCCCCTCAAACTAAGGCAGCCGCTCAAACTAATGCAACCCCTCAAACTAAGGCAGCCGCTCAAACTAATGCAGCCCCTCAACTAAGGCAGCCGCTCAAACTAAGGCAGCCGCTCAAACTAATGCAGCCCCTCAACTAAGGCAGCCGCTCAAACTAAGGCAGCCCCTCAAACTAAGGCAGCCCCTCAAACTAAGGCGGCCCCTCAAACTAATGCAGCCCCTCAATCTAAGACAGCCCCTCAAACGAATGCAGCCCCTCAAATTAAAGCAGCCCCTCAAACTAAGGCAGCCCCTCAAACTAAGGCAGCCCCTCAAACTAAGGCGGCCCCTCAAACTAATGCAGCCCCTCAATCTAAGACAGCCCCTCTAACTAAGGCAGCCCGTCAATTTAAAGCAGCCCCTCAAACTAAAGCAGCCCCTCAAACTAAGGCAGCCCCTCAAACTAAGGCAGCCACTCAAACTAAGGCAGCACCTCAAACTAATGCAGACCCTCAATCTAAGAAAACCCCTCAAACTAAGGCAGCCCCTCAATCTAAGGCAGCCGCTCAAACTAAGGCAGCCCCTCAAACTAAGGCAGCCCCTCAACTGAGGCAGCCTCTCAAACTAAGGCAGCCCCTCAAACTAAGGCAGCGTCTCAAACTAATGCAGCCCCTCAATCCAAGGCAGTCCCTCAAACAAAGGCAGCCCCTCAAACTAAGGCAGCCGCTCAAACTAAGGCAGCCCTTCAAACTAAGGCAGCCGCTCAAACTAAGGCAGCCGCTCAAACTAAGGCAGCCTCTCAAACTAAGGCAGCCCCTCAACTGAGGCAGCCTCTCAAACTAAGGCAGCCCCTCAAACTGAGGCAGCGTCTCAAACTAATGCAGCCCCTCAATCCAAGGCAGTCCCTCAAACAAAGGCAGCCCCTCAAACTAAGGCAGCCGCTCAAACTAATGCAACCCCTCAAACTAAGGCAGCCGCTCAAACTAATGCAGCCCCTCAACTAAGGCAGCCGCTCAAACTAAGGCAGCCCCTCAAACTAAGGCAGCCCCTCAAACTAAGGCGGCCCCTCAAACTAATGCAGCCCCTCAATCTAAGACAGCCCCTCAAACGAATGCAGCCCCTCAAATTAAAGCAGCCCCTCAAACTAAGGCAGCCCCTCAAACTAAGGCAGCCCCTCAAACTAAGGCGGCCCCTCAAACTAATGCAGCCCCTCAATCTAAGACAGCCCCTCTAACTAAGGCAGCCCGTCAATTTAAAGCAGCCCCTCAAACTAAAGCAGCCCCTCAAACTAAGGCAGCCCCTCAAACTAAGGCAGCCACTCAAACTAAGGCAGCCCCACAACTAAAGCAGCCCCTCAAACTAAGGCAGCCCCTCAAACTAAGGCAGCCGCTCAAACTAAGGCAGCCCCTCAAACTAATGCAGCTGCTCAATTTAAGGCAGCCCCTCAATCTAAGGCAGCCCCTTGAACTAATGCAGCCCATCAAACTAAGGCAGCCGCTCAAACTAAGGCAGCCCCTCAAACTAAGACAGCTGCTCAAACTAAGGAAGCCCATCAAACTAAGGAAGCCGCTCAAACTAAGGCAGCCGCTCAAACTAAGGCAGCCCCTCAAACGAAGCCAGCCCCTCAATCCAAGGCAGCCCCTCAAACTAAGGCAGCCCCTCAAACGAAGGCAGCCCCTCAAACTAATGCAACCCCTCAATCTAAGGCAGCCCCTCAACTAAGGCAGCCGCTCAAACTAAGGCAGACCCTCAATCTAAGAAAACCCCTCAAACTAAGGCATCCACTCAATCTAAGGCAGCCCCTCAAACTAATGCATCCCATCAAACTAAGGCAGCCGCTCAAACTAAGGCAGCCCCTCAAACTAAGATAGCCGCTCAAACTAAGGCAGCCCCTCAAACTAATGCAGCACCTCAAACTAATGCAGCTCCTCAAACTAAGGCAGCCCCTCAAACTAATGCAGACCCTCAATCTAAGAAAGCCCCTCGAACTAAGGCAGCCACTCAAACTGAGGCAGACTCTCAAACTAATGCAACCCCTCAGTCTAAGGCAGCCCCACAACTAAGGCAGCCGCTCAAACTAAGGCAGCCCCTCAAACTAAGGCAGCCCCTCAAACTAATGCAGCCCCTCAAACTAAGGCAGGCCCTCAAACTAATGCAGGTCCTCAAACTAATGCAGCCCCTCAATCTAACACAGCCCCTCAATCTAAGACAGCCCTCTAACTAAGGCAGCCCGTCAATTTAAGGCAGCCCCTCAAACTAATGCAGCCCCTCAAACTAACACAGCACCTCAAACTAAGGCAGCCCCTCAAACTAAGGCAGCCGATCAAACTAATGCAACCCCTCAATCTAAGGCAGCCCCTCAACTAAGGCTGCCGCTCAAACTAAGGCAGCCCCTCAAACTAATGCAACTCCTCAAACTAAGGCAGGCCCTCAAACTAAGGCAGCCCCTCAATCTAAGGCAGCCCCTCAAACTAATGCAACTCCTCAAACTAAGGCAGCCCCACTAACTAAGGCAGCCCCTCAATCTAAGGCAGCCCCTCAAACTAATGCAGCCCCTGAAACTAAGGCAGCCCCTCAAACTAAGGCAGCCCCTCAAACTATTGCAGCCCCTCAAACTAAAGCTGCCCCTCAAACTAAGGCAGCCCTTCAAACTCAGGCAGCCTCTCAAAATAAGGCAGCCGCTCAAACTAAGGCAGCCTCTCAATCTGAGGCAGCCACTCAATCAAAGGCAGCCCCTCAAACTAATGCAGCCCCTCAATCTAAGACAGCCCCTCTAACTAAGGCAGCCCCTCAAACGAATGCAGCCCCTCAAACTAAAGCAGCCGCTCAAACTAAGGAAGCCCATCAAACTAAGGAAGCCGCTCAAACTAAGGCAGCCCCTCAAACTAATGCAGCACATCAAACTAATGCAGCCCCTCAATCTCAGGCAACCCCTCAAACTAAGGCAGCCGCTCAAACTAAGGCAGCCGCTCAAACTAAGGCAGCCCCTCAAACTAAGGCAGCCCCTCAAACTGAGGCAGCCTCTCAAACTAAGGCAGCCCCTCAAACTGAGGCAGCGTCTCAAACTAATGCAGCCCCTCAATCCAAGGCAGTCCCTCAAGCAAAGGCAGCCCCTCAAACTAAGGCAGCCGCTCAAACTAATGCAACCCCTCAATCGAAGGCAGCCACTTAACTAATGCAGCCCCTCAAAATAAGACAGCCCCTCAAACTAAGCCAGCACCTCAAACTAAAGCAGCCCCTCAAATTTAGGCAGACTCTCAAACTAAGGCAGCGTCTCAAACTAAGGCAACCACTCAAACTAAGGCAGCCCTTCAAACTAATGTAGCCCCTCAATCCAAGGCAGCCTCTCAAACTAAGGCAGCCCCTCAAACTAATGCAACCCCTAAATCTAAGGCAGCCCCTCAAACTAATGCATCCCATCAAACTAAGGCAGCCGCTCAAACTAAGGCAGCCCCTCAAACTAAGACAGGCGCTCAAACTAAGGAAGCCCATCAAACTAATGCAGCACCTCAAACTAATGCAGCTCCTCAAACTAAGGCAGCCCCTCAAACTAATTCAGACCCTCAATCTAAGGCAGCCCCTCAAACTAATGCAGCACATCAAATTAAGGCAGCCCCCCTAACTAAGGCAGCCCCTCAATCTAAGGCAGCCCCTCAATCTAAGGCAGACCCTCAAACTAATGCAGCCCCTCCTAAGGCAGCCCCTCAAACTAAGGCAGCCCCTCAAACTAATGCAGCCCCTCAATTTAAGACAGCCCCTCAATCGAAGACAGCCCCTCTAACGAAGGCAGCCAGTCAATTTAAGGCAGCCCCTCAAACTAATGCAGCCCCTCAAACTAAGGCAGGCCCTCAAACTAATGCAGCCCCTGAAACTAATGCAGCCCCTCAAACTATTGCAGCCCCTCAAACTAAAGCTGCCCCTCAAACTAAGGCAGCCCTTCAAACTCAGGCAGCCTCTCAAAATAAGGCAGCCGCTCAAACTAAGGAAGCCTCTCAATCTGAGGCAGCCACTCAATCAAAGGCAGCCCCTCAAACTAATGCAGCCCCTCAAACTAAGCCAACACCTCAGACTAAGGCAGCCACTCAAACTTAGGCAGACTCTCAAACTAATGCAACCCCTCAATCTAAGGCAGCACCTCAACTGAGGCAGCCGCTCAAACTAAGGCAGCCCCTCAAACTAATGCAGCTCCTCAAACTAAGGCAGCTCCTCAAACTAAGGCAGCCCCTCAAAGTAATGCAGACCCTCAATCTAAGAAAGCCCCTCAAACTAAAGCAGCCCCTCAATCTAAGGCAGCCCCACAACTAAGGCAGCCGCTCAAACTAAGGCAGCCCCTCAAACTAAGGCAGCCCCTCAAACTAAGGCGGCCCCTCAAACTAATGCAGCCCCTCAATCTAAGACAGCCCCTCTAACTAAGGCAGCCCGTCAATTTCAGGCAGCCCCTCAAACGAATGCAGCCCCTCAAACTAATGCAGCACCTCAAGCTAAAGCAGCCCCTCAAATTTAGGCAGACTCTCAAACTAAGGCAGCGTCTCAAACTAAGGCAACCACTCAAACTAAGGCACCCACTCAAACTAAGGCAGCCCCTCAAACTAATGCAACCCCTAAATCTAAGGCAGCCCCTCAACTAAGTCTGCCGCTCAAACTAATGCAGACCCTCAATTTAAGGCAGCCCCTCAAACTAATGCATCCCATCAAACTAAGACAGGCGCTCAAACTATGGAAGCCCATCAAACTAAGGCAGCCGCTAAAACTAAGGCAGCCCCTCAAACTAAGGAAGCCGCTCAAACTAAGGCAGCCCCTCAAACTAATTCAGACCCTCAATCTAAGGCAGCCCCTCAAACTAATGCAGCACAACAAATTAAGGCAGCCCCCCTAACTAAGGCAGCCCCTCAATCTAAGGCAGCCCCTCAATCTAAGGCAGACCCTCAAACTAATGCAGCCCCTCCTAAGGCAGCCCCTCAAACTAAGGCAGACTCTCAAACTAATGCAACCCCTCAATCTAAGGCAGCACCTCAACTAAGGCAGCCGCTCAAACTAAGGCAGCCCCTCAAACAAAGGCAGCCCCTCAAACTAAGGCAGCCGCTCAAACTAATGCAACCCCTCAATCGAAGGCAGCCACTTAACTAAGGCAGCCCCTCAAACTAATGCAGCTCCTCAAACTAAGGCAGCTCCTCAAACTAAGGCAGCCCCTCAAAGTAATGCAGACCCTCAATCTAAGAAAGCCCCTCAAACTAAGGCAGCCCCTAAATCTAAGGCAGCCCCTCAAACTAATGCAGCCCCTCAAAATAAGACAGCCCCTCGAACTAAGGCAGCCACTCAAACTGAGGCAGACTCTCAAACTAATGCAACCCCTCAGTCTAAGGCAGCCCCACAACTAAGGCAGCCGCTCAAACTAAGGCAGCCCCTCAAACTAAGGCAGCCCCTCACACTAAGGCGGCCCCTCAAACTAATGCAGCCCCTCAATCTAAGACAGCCCCTCTAACTAAGGCAGCCCGTCAATTTAAGGCAGCCCCTCAAACGAATGCAGCCCCTCAAACTAAGCCAGCACCTCAAACTAAAGCAGCCCCTCAAATTTAGGCAGACTCTCAAACTAAGGCAGCGTCTCAAACTAAGGCAACCACTCAAACTAAGGCACCCACTCAAACTAAGGCAGCCCTTCAAACTAATGTAGCCCCTCAATCCAAGGCAGCCTCTCAAACTAATGCAACCCCTAAATCTAAGGCATCCCATCAAACTAAGGCAGCCGCTCAAACTAAGGCAGCCCCTCAAACTAAGACAGCCGCTCATACTAAGGAAGCCCATCAAACTAAGGAAGCCGCTCAAACTAAGGCAGCCCCTCAAACTAATGCAGCACCTCAAACTAATGCAGCTCCTCAAACTAAGGCAGCCCCTCAAACTAATTCAGACCCTCAATCTAAGGCAGCCCCTCAAACTAATGCAGCACATCAAACTAAGGCAGCCCCCCTAAGGCAGCCCCTCAAACTAAGGCAGCCCCTCAAACTAATGCAGCCCCTCAATCTAAGACAGCCCCTCAATCGAAGACAGCCCCTCTAACGAAGGCAGCCTGTCAATTTAAGGCAGCCCCTCAAACTAAGGCAGCCCCTCAAACTAATGCAGCCTCTCAAACTAAGGCAGCCACTCAATCAAAGGCAGCCCCTCAAACTAATGCAGCCCCTCAATCTAAGACAGCCCCTCTAACTAAGGCAGCCCGTCAATTTAAGCCAGCACCTCAAACTAAGGCAGCCCCTCAAATTTCGGCAGACTCTCAAACTAAGGCAGCATCTCAAACTAAGGCAGCCACTCAAACTAAGGCAGCCCCTCAAACTAATGCAGCTCCTCAAATTAAGGCAGCCCCTCAAACTAATGCAGACCCTCAATCTAAGAAAGCCCCTCAAACTAAGGCAGCCCCTCAATCTAAGACAGCCCCTCTAACCAAGGCAGCCCGTCAATTTAAGGCAGCCCCTCAAACTAATGCAGCCCCTCAAACTAAGCCAGCACCTCAAACTGAGGCAGCCCCTCAAACTCAGGCAGCCGCTCAAACTCATGCAACCCCTCAATCTAAGGCAGCCCCTCAACTAAGGCTGCCGCTCAAACTAAGGCAGCCCCTCAAACTAATGCAGCTCCTCAAACTAAGGCAGGCCCTCAAACTAAGGCAGCCCCTCCATCTAAGGCAGCACCTCAAACTAATGCAGCACATCAAACTAATGCAGCCCCTCAAACTAAGGCAGCCCCTCAATCTAAGGCAGCCACTCAAACTAAGGCAGCACCTCAAACTTAGGCAGACTCTCAAACTAATGCAACCCCTCAATCTAAGGCAGCACCTCAACTAAGGCAGCCGCTCAAACTAATGCAGCCCCTCAAACTAAGGCAGCCGCTCAAACTAAGGCAGCCACTCAAACTAAGGCAGCCCCTCAAACTAATGCAGCTCCTCAAATTAAGCCAGCACCTCAAACTAAGGCAGCCCCTCAAATTTCGGCAGACTCTCAAACTAAGGCAGCATCTCAAACTAAGGCAGCCGCTCAAACTAAGGCAGCCCCTCAAATTAATGCAGCTCCTCAAACTAAGGCAGGCCCTCAAACTAAGGCAGCCCCTCAAACTAAGGCAGCCGCTCAAACTAATGCAACCCCTCAATCTAAGGCAGCCCCTCAACTAAGGCTGCCGCTCAAACTAAGGCAGCCCCTCAAACTAATGCAGCTCCTCAAACTAAGGCAGGCCCTCAAACTAAGGCAGCCCCTCAATCTAAGGCAGCACCTCAAACTAATGCAGCACATCAAACTAATGCAGCCCCTCAAACTAAGGCAGCCCCTCAATCTAAGGCAGCCCCTCAAACTAATGCAGCCCCTCAAACTAAGGCAGCCCCTCAAACTAATGCAGCCCCTCAAACTTAGGCAGCCTCTCAAACTAAGGCAGCCCCTCAAACTAAGGCAGCCGCTCAAACTAATGCAGCCCCTCAATCTAAGACAGCCCCTCTAACTAAGGCAGCCCGTCAATTTAAGCCAGCACCTCAAACTAAGGCAGCCCCTCAAATTTCGGCAGACTCTCAAACTAAGGCAGCATCTCAAACTAAGGCAGCCACTCAAACTAAGGCAGCCCCTCAAACTAATGCAGCTCCTCAAATTAAGGCAGCCCCTCAAACTAATGCAGACCCTCAATCTAAGAAAACCCCTCAAACTAAGGCAGCCCCTCAATCTAAGACAGCCCCTCTAACCAAGGCAGCCCGTCAATTTAAGGCAGCCCCTCAAACTAATGCAGCCCCTCAAACTAAGCCAGCACCTCAAACTGAGGCAGCCCCTCAAACTCAGGCAGCCGCTCAAACTCATGCAACCCCTCAATCTAAGGCAGCCCCTCAACTAAGGCTGCCGCTCAAACTAAGGCAGCCCCTCAAACTAATGCAGCTCCTCAAACTAAGGCAGGCCCTCAAACTAAGGCAGCCCCTCCATCTAAGGCAGCCCCTCACACTAAGGCGGCCCCTCAAACTAAGGCAGCCCCTCAATCTAAGGCAGCCCCTCAATCTAAGGCAGCACCTCAACTAAGGCAGCCGCTCAAACTAAGGCAGCACCTCAACTAAGGCAGCCCCTCAAACTAAGGCAGCCCCTCAATCTAAGGCAGCCCCTCAATCTAAGGCAGCACCTCAACTAAGGCAGCCCCTCAATCTAAGGCAGCCCCTCAATCTAAGGCAGCACCTCAACTAAGGCAGCCCCTCTAACTAAGGCAGCCCGTCAATTTAAGCCAGCACCTCAAACTAAGGCAGCCCCTCAAATTTCGGCAGACTCTCAAACTAAGGCAGCATCTCAAACTAAGGCAGCCACTCAAACTAAGGCAGCCCCTCAAACTAATGCAGCTCCTCAAATTAAGCCAGCACCTCAAACTAAGGCAGCCCCTCAAATTTCGGCAGACTCTCAAACTAAGGCAGCATCTCAAACTAAGGCAGCCGCTCAAACTAAGGCAGCCCCTCAAATTAATGCAGCTCCTCAAACTAAGGCAGGCCCTCAAACTAAGGCAGCCCCTCAAACTAAGGCAGCCGCTCAAACTAATGCAACCCCTCAATCTAAGGCAGCCCCTCAACTAAGGCTGCCGCTCAAACTAAGGCAGCCCCTCAAACTAATGCAGCTCCTCAAACTAAGGCAGGCCCTCAAACTAAGGCAGCCCCTCAATCTAAGGCAGCACCTCAAACTAATGCAGCACATCAAACTAATGCAGCCCCTCAAACTAAGGCAGCCCCTCAATCTAAGGCAGCCCCTCAAACTAATGCAGCCCCTCAAACTAAGGCAGCCCCTCAAACTAATGCAGCCCCTCAAACTTAGGCAGCCTCTCAAACTAAGGCAGCCCCTCAAACTAAGGCAGCCGCTCAAACTAATGCAGCCCCTCAATCTAAGACAGCCCCTCTAACTAAGGCAGCCCGTCAATTTAAGCCAGCACCTCAAACTAAGGCAGCCCCTCAAATTTCGGCAGACTCTCAAACTAAGGCAGCATCTCAAACTAAGGCAGCCACTCAAACTAAGGCAGCCCCTCAAACTAATGCAGCTCCTCAAATTAAGGCAGCCCCTCAAACTAATGCAGACCCTCAATCTAAGAAAACCCCTCAAACTAAGGCAGCCCCTCAATCTAAGACAGCCCCTCTAACCAAGGCAGCCCGTCAATTTAAGGCAGCCCCTCAAACTAATGCAGCCCCTCAAACTAAGCCAGCACCTCAAACTGAGGCAGCCCCTCAAACTCAGGCAGCCGCTCAAACTCATGCAACCCCTCAATCTAAGGCAGCCCCTCAACTAAGGCTGCCGCTCAAACTAAGGCAGCCCCTCAAACTAATGCAGCTCCTCAAACTAAGGCAGGCCCTCAAACTAAGGCAGCCCCTCCATCTAAGGCAGCACCTCAAACTAATGCAGCACATCAAAATAATGCAGCCCCTCAAACTAAGGCAGCCCCTCAATCTAAGGCAGCCCCTCAAACTAATGCAGCCCCTCAAACTAAGGCAGCCCCTCAAACTAATGCAGCCCCTCAAACTTAGGCAGCCCCTCAAACAAAAGCAGCCCCTCACACGAAAGCAGCCCCTCAATTTAAGGCAGCCCCTCAAACTAAGGCAGCCGCTCAAACTAAGGCAGCCCCTCAAACTAAGGCAGCCTCTCAAACTAAGGCAGCCACTCAAACTAAGGCAGCCACTCAAACTCAGGCAGCCTCTCAAACTAAGGCAGCCGCTGAAACTAAGGCAGCCGCTCAAATTGAGGCAGCCTCTCAAAGTAAGGCAGCCCCTCAAACTAAGGCCGCCACTCAAACTAAGGCAGCCACTCAAACTAAGGCAGCCACTCAAACTCAGGCAGCCTCTCAAACTAAGGCAGCCACTCAAACTCAGGCAGCCTCTCAAACTAAGGCAGCCACTCAAACTAAGGCAGCCACTCAAACTAAGGCAGCCACTCAAACTCAGGCAGCCTCTCAAACTAAGGCAGCCGCTGAAACTAAGGCAGCCGCTCAAATTGAGGCAGCCTCTCAAAGAAAGGCAGCCCCTCAAACTAAGGCAGCCCCTCAAACTAAGGCAGACTCTCAAACTAATGCAACCCCTCAAACTAATGCAGCCCCTCAACTAAGGCTGCCGCTCAAACTAAGGCAGCCCCTCAAACTAAAGCAGCACCTCAAAGTAAGGCAGCCCCTCAATCTAAGGCAGCCCCTCAATCTAAGGCAGCCCCTCAAACTAAGGCAGCCCTTCAAACTCAGGCAACCTCTCAAAATAAGGCAGCCGCTCAAACTAAGGCAGCCTCTCAAACTAAGGCAGCCACTCAATCAAAGGCAGCCCCTCAAACTAAGCCAACCCCTCAAACTAAGGCAAACCCTCAAACTAAGGCAGCCTCTCAAACTAAGGCAGCCACTCAAACTAAGGCAGCCACTCAAACTCAGGCAGCCTCTCAAACTAAGGCAGCCGCTGAAACTAAGGCAGCCGCTCAAATTGAGGCAGCCTCTCAAAGTAAGGCAGGCCCTCAAACTAAGGCAGCCACTCAAACTAAGGCAGCCACTCAAACTAAGGCAGCCACTCAAACTCAGGCAGCCTCTCAAACTAAGGCAGCCACTCAAACTCAGGCAGCCTCTCAAACTAAGGCAGCCACTCAAACTAAGGCAGCTACTCAAACTAAGGCAGCCACTCAAACTCAGGCAGCCTCTCAAACTAAGGCAGCCCCTCAAACTAAGGCAGCCTCTCAAACAAAGCCAGCCCCTCAAACTAAGGCAGCCCATCAAACTAATGCAGCTGCTCAATTTAAGGCAGCCCCTCAATCTAAGGCAGCCCCTTGAACTAATGCAGCCCATCAAACTAAGGCAGCCGCTCAAACTAAGGCAGCCCCTCAAACTAAGACAGCTGCTCAAACTAAGGAAGCCCATCAAACTAAGGAAGCCGCTCAAACTAAGGCAGCCCCTCAAACTAAGACAGCTGCTCAAACTAAGGAAGCCCATCAAACTAAGGAAGCCGCTCAAACTAAGGCAGCCGCTCAAACTAAGGCAGCCCCTCAAACGAAGCCAGCCCCTCAATCAGAGGCAGCCCCTCAAACTAAGGCAGCCCCTCAAACGAAGGCAGCCCCTCAAACTAATGCAACCCCTCAATCTAAGGCAGCCCCTCAACTAAGGCAGCCGCTCAAACTAAGGCAGACCCTCAATCTAAGAAAACCCCTCAAACTAAGGCATCCACTCAATCTAAGGCAGCCCCTCAAACTAATGCATCCCATCAAACTAAGGCAGCCGCTCAAACTAAGGCAGCCCCTCAAACTAAGATAGCCGCTCAAACTAAGGCAGCCCCTCAAACTAATGCAGCACCTCAAACTAATGCAGCTCCTCAAACTAAGGCAGCCCCTCAAACTAATGCAGACCCTCAATCTAAGAAAGCCCCTCGAACTAAGGCAGCCACTCAAACTGAGGCAGACTCTCAAACTAATGCAACCCCTCAGTCTAAGGCAGCCCCACAACTAAGGCAGCCGCTCAAACTAAGGCAGCCCCTCAAACTAAGGCAGCCCCTCAAACTAATGCAGCCCCTCAAACTAAGGCAGGCCCTCAAACTAATGCAGGTCCTCAAACTAATGCAGCCCCTCAATCTAACACAGCCCCTCAATCTAAGACAGCCCTCTAACTAAGGCAGCCCGTCAATTTAAGGCAGCCCCTCAAACTAATGCAGCCCCTCAAACTAACACAGCACCTCAAACTAAGGCAGCCCCTCAAACTAAGGCAGCCGATCAAACTAATGCAACCCCTCAATCTAAGGCAGCCCCTCAACTAAGGCTGCCGCTCAAACTAAGGCAGCCCCTCAAACTAATGCAACTCCTCAAACTAAGGCAGGCCCTCAAACTAAGGCAGCCCCTCAATCTAAGGCAGCCCCTCAAACTAATGCAACTCCTCAAACTAAGGCAGCCCCACTAACTAAGGCAGCCCCTCAATCTAAGGCAGCCCCTCAAACTAATGCAGCCCCTGAAACTAAGGCAGCCCCTCAAACTAAGGCAGCCCCTCAAACTATTGCAGCCCCTCAAACTAAAGCTGCCCCTCAAACTAAGGCAGCCCTTCAAACTCAGGCAGCCTCTCAAAATAAGGCAGCCGCTCAAACTAAGGCAGCCTCTCAATCTGAGGCAGCCACTCAATCAAAGGCAGCCCCTCAAACTAATGCAGCCCCTCAATCTAAGACAGCCCCTCTAACTAAGGCAGCCCCTCAAACGAATGCAGCCCCTCAAACTAAAGCAGCCGCTCAAACTAAGGAAGCCCATCAAACTAAGGAAGCCGCTCAAACTAAGGCAGCCCCTCAAACTAATGCAGCACATCAAACTAATGCAGCCCCTCAATCTCAGGCAACCCCTCAAACTAAGGCAGCCGCTCAAACTAAGGCAGCCGCTCAAACTAAGGCAGCCCCTCAAACTAAGGCAGCCCCTCAAACTGAGGCAGCCTCTCAAACTAAGGCAGCCCCTCAAACTGAGGCAGCGTCTCAAACTAATGCAGCCCCTCAATCCAAGGCAGTCCCTCAAGCAAAGGCAGCCCCTCAAACTAAGGCAGCCGCTCAAACTAATGCAACCCCTCAATCGAAGGCAGCCACTTAACTAAGGCAGCCGCTCAAACTAAGGCAGCCCCTCAAACTAATGCAGCCCCTCAAAATAAGACAGCCCCTCAAACTAAGCCAGCACCTCAAACTAAAGCAGCCCCTCAAATTTAGGCAGACTCTCAAACTAAGGCAGCGTCTCAAACTAAGGCAACCACTCAAACTAAGGCACCCACTCAAACTAAGGCAGCCCTTCAAACTAATGTAGCCCCTCAATCCAAGGCAGCCTCTCAAACTAAGGCAGCCCCTCAAACTAATGCAACCCCTAAATCTAAGGCAGCCCCTCAAACTAATGCATCCCATCAAACTAAGGCAGCCGCTCAAACTAAGGCAGCCCCTCAAACTAAGACAGGCGCTCAAACTAAGGAAGCCCATCAAACTAATGCAGCACCTCAAACTAATGCAGCTCCTCAAACTAAGGCAGCCCCTCAAACTAATTCAGACCCTCAATCTAAGGCAGCCCCTCAAACTAATGCAGCACATCAAATTAAGGCAGCCCCCCTAACTAAGGCAGCCCCTCAATCTAAGGCAGCCCCTCAATCTAAGGCAGACCCTCAAACTAATGCAGCCCCTCCTAAGGCAGCCCCTCAAACTAAGGCAGCCCCTCAAACTAATGCAGCCCCTCAATTTAAGACAGCCCCTCAATCGAAGACAGCCCCTCTAACGAAGGCAGCCAGTCAATTTAAGGCAGCCCCTCAAACTAATGCAGCCCCTCAAACTAAGGCAGGCCCTCAAACTAATGCAGCCCCTGAAACTAATGCAGCCCCTCAAACTATTGCAGCCCCTCAAACTAAAGCTGCCCCTCAAACTAAGGCAGCCCTTCAAACTCAGGCAGCCTCTCAAAATAAGGCAGCCGCTCAAACTAAGGAAGCCTCTCAATCTGAGGCAGCCACTCAATCAAAGGCAGCCCCTCAAACTAATGCAGCCCCTCAAACTAAGCCAACACCTCAGACTAAGGCAGCCACTCAAACTTAGGCAGACTCTCAAACTAATGCAACCCCTCAATCTAAGGCAGCACCTCAACTGAGGCAGCCGCTCAAACTAAGGCAGCCCCTCAAACTAATGCAGCTCCTCAAACTAAGGCAGCTCCTCAAACTAAGGCAGCCCCTCAAAGTAATGCAGACCCTCAATCTAAGAAAGCCCCTCAAACTAAAGCAGCCCCTCAATCTAAGGCAGCCCCTCAAACTAATGCAGCCCCTCAAAATAAGACAGCCCCTCGAACTAAGGCAGCCACTCAAACTGAGGCAGACTCTCAAACTAATGCAACCCCTCAGTCTAAGGCAGCCCCACAACTAAGGCAGCCGCTCAAACTAAGGCAGCCCCTCAAACTAAGGCAGCCCCTCAAACTAAGGCGGCCCCTCAAACTAATGCAGCCCCTCAATCTAAGACAGCCCCTCTAACTAAGGCAGCCCGTCAATTTCAGGCAGCCCCTCAAACGAATGCAGCCCCTCAAACTAATGCAGCACCTCAAGCTAAAGCAGCCCCTCAAATTTAGGCAGACTCTCAAACTAAGGCAGCGTCTCAAACTAAGGCAACCACTCAAACTAAGGCACCCACTCAAACTAAGGCAGCCCCTCAAACTAATGCAACCCCTAAATCTAAGGCAGCCCCTCAACTAAGTCTGCCGCTCAAACTAATGCAGACCCTCAATCTAAGGCAGCCCCTCAAACTAATGCATCCCATCAAACTAAGACAGGCGCTCAAACTAAGGAAGCCCATCAAACTAAGGCAGCCGCTAAAACTAAGGCAGCCCCTCAAACTAAGGAAGCCGCTCAAACTAAGGCAGCCCCTCAAACTAATTCAGACCCTCAATCTAAGGCAGCCCCTCAAACTAATGCAGCACAACAAATTAAGGCAGCCCCCCTAACTAAGGCAGCCCCTCAATCTAAGGCAGCCCCTCAATCTAAGGCAGACCCTCAAACTAATGCAGCCCCTCCTAAGGCAGCCCCTCAAACTAAGGCAGACTCTCAAACTAATGCAACCCCTCAATCTAAGGCAGCACCTCAACTAAGGCAGCCGCTCAAACTAAGGCAGCCCCTCAAACAAAGGCAGCCCCTCAAACTAAGGCAGCCGCTCAAACTAATGCAACCCCTCAATCGAAGGCAGCCACTTAACTAAGGCAGCCCCTCAAACTAATGCAGCTCCTCAAACTAAGGCAGCTCCTCAAACTAAGGCAGCCCCTCAAAGTAATGCAGACCCTCAATCTAAGAAAGCCCCTCAAACTAAGGCAGCCCCTAAATCTAAGGCAGCCCCTCAAACTAATGCAGCCCCTCAAAATAAGACAGCCCCTCGAACTAAGGCAGCCACTCAAACTGAGGCAGACTCTCAAACTAATGCAACCCCTCAGTCTAAGGCAGCCCCACAACTAAGGCAGCCGCTCAAACTAAGGCAGCCCCTCAAACTAAGGCAGCCCCTCACACTAAGGCGGCCCCTCAAACTAATGCAGCCCCTCAATCTAAGACAGCCCCTCTAACTAAGGCAGCCCGTCAATTTAAGGCAGCCCCTCAAACGAATGCAGCCCCTCAAACTAAGCCAGCACCTCAAACTAAAGCAGCCCCTCAAATTTAGGCAGACTCTCAAACTAAGGCAGCGTCTCAAACTAAGGCAACCACTCAAACTAAGGCACCCACTCAAACTAAGGCAGCCCTTCAAACTAATGTAGCCCCTCAATCCAAGGCAGCCTCTCAAACTAAGGCAGCCCCTCAAACTAATGCAACCCCTAAATCTAAGGCATCCCATCAAACTAAGGCAGCCGCTCAAACTAAGGCAGCCCCTCAAACTAAGACAGCCGCTCAAACTAAGGAAGCCGCTCAAACTAAGGCAGCCCCTCAAACTAATGCAGCACCTCAAACTAATGCAGCTCCTCAAACTAAGGCAGCCCCTCAATCTAAGACAGCCCCTCAAACTAAGGCAGCCCCTCAAACTAAGGCAGCCCCTCAAACTAATGCAGCCCCTCAATCTAAGACAGCCCCTCAATCGAAGACAGCCCCTCTAACGAAGGCAGCCTGTCAATTTAAGGCAGCCCCTCAAACTAATGCAGCCTCTCAAACTAAGGCAGCCACTCAATCAAAGGCAGCCGCTCAAACTAAGGCAGCCCCTCAAACTTAGGCAGACTCTCAAACTAATGCAACCCCTCAATCTAAGGCAGCACCTCAACTAAGGCAGCCGCTCAAACTAATGCAGCCCCTCAATCTAAGACAGCCCCTCTAACTAAGGCAGCCCGTCAATTTAAGCCAGCACCTCAAACTAAGGCAGCCCCTCAAATTTCGGCAGACTCTCAAACTAAGGCAGCATCTCAAACTAAGGCAGCCACTCAAACTAAGGCAGCCCCTCAAACTAATGCAGCTCCTCAAATTAAGGCAGCCCCTCAAACTAATGCAGACCCTCAATCTAAGAAAGCCCCTCAAACTAAGGCAGCCCCTCAATCTAAGACAGCCCCTCTAACCAAGGCAGCCCGTCAATTTAAGGCAGCCCCTCAAACTAATGCAGCCCCTCAAACTAAGCCAGCACCTCAAACTAAGGCAGCCCCTCAAACTAAGGCAGCCGCTCAAACTAATGCAACCCCTCAATCTAAGGCAGCCCCTCAACTAAGGCTGCCGCTCAAACTAAGGCAGCCCCTCAAACTAATGCAGCTCCTCAAACTAAGGCAGGCCCTCAAACTAAGGCAGCCCCTCAAACTAAGGCAGCCGCTCAAACTAATGCAACCCCTCAATCTAAGGCAGCCCCTCAACTAAGGCTGCCGCTCAAACTAAGGCAGCCCCTCAAACTAATGCAGCTCCTCAAACTAAGGCAGGCCCTCAAACTAAGGCAGCCCCTCAATCTAAGGCAGCACCTCAAACTAATGCAGCACATCAAACTAATGCAGCCCCTCAAACTAAGGCAGCCCCTCAATCTAAGGCAGCCCCTCAAACTAATGCAGCCCCTCAAACTAAGGCAGCCCCTCAAACTAATGCAGCCCCTCAAACTTAGGCAGCCTCTCAAACTAAGGCAGCCCCTCAAACTAAGGCAGCCGCTCAAACTAATGCAGCCCCTCAATCTAAGACAGCCCCTCTAACTAAGGCAGCCCGTCAATTTAAGCCAGCACCTCAAACTAAGGCAGCCCTTCAAATTTCGGCAGACTCTCAAACTAAGGCAGCATCTCAAACTAAGGCAGCCACTCATACTAAGGCAGCCCCTCAAACTAATGCAGCTCCTCAAATTAAGGCAGCCCCTCAAACTAATGCAGACCCTCAATCTAAGAAAACCCCTCAAACTAAGGCAGCCCCTCAATCTAAGACAGCCCCTCTAACCAAGGCAGCCCGTCAATTTAAGGCAGCCCCTCAAACTAATGCAGCCCCTCAATCTAAGGCAGCCCCTCAACTAAGGCTGCCGCTCAAACTAAGGCAGCCCCTCAAACTAATGCAGCTCCTCAAACTAAGGCAGGCCCTCAAACTAAGGCAGCCCCTCCATCTAAGGCAGCACCTCAAACTAATGCAGCACATCAAACTAATGCAGCCCCTCAAACTAAGGCAGCCCCTCAATCTAAGGCAGCCCCTCAAACTAATGCAGCACCTCAAACTAAGGCAGCCCCTCAAACTAAGGCAGCCGCTCAAACTAATGCAACCCCTCAATCTAAGGCAGCCCCTCAACTAAGGCTGCCGCTCAAACTAAGGCAGCCCCTCAAACTAATGCAGCTCCTCAAACTAAGGCAGGCCCTCAAACTAAGGCAGCCCCTCCATCTAAGGCAGCACCTCAAACTAATGCAGCACATCAAACTAATGCAGCCCCTCAAACTAAGGCAGCCCCTCAATCTAAGGCAGCCCCTCAAACTAATGCAGCCCCTCAAACTAAGGCAGCCCCTCAAACTAATGCAGCCCCTCAAACTTAGGCAGCCCCTCAAACAAAAGCAGCCCCTCACACGAAAGCAGCCCCTCAATTTAAGGCAGCCCCTCAAACTAAGGCAGCCGCTCAAACTAAGGCAGCCCCTCAAACTAAGGCAGCCTCTCAAACTAAGGCAGCCACTCAAACTAAGGCAGCCACTCAAACTCAGGCAGCCTCTCAAACTAAGGCAGCCGCTGAAACTAAGGCAGCCGCTCAAATTGAGGCAGCCTCTCAAAGTAAGGCAGCCCCTCAAACTAAGGCAGCCACTCAAACTAAGGCAGCCACTCAAACTAAGGCAGCCACTCAAACTCAGGCAGCCTCTCAAACTAAGGCAGCCACTCAAACTCAGGCAGCCTCTCAAACTAACGCAGCCACTCAAACTAAGGCAGCCACTCAAACTCAGGCAGCCTCTCAAACTAAGGCAGCCGCTGAAACTAAGGCAGCCGCTCAAATTGAGGCAGCCTCTCAAAGAAAGGCAGCCCCTCAAACTAAGGCAGCCCCTCAAACTAAGGCAGACTCTCAAACTAATGCAACCCCTCAAACTAATGCAGCCCCTCAACTAAGGCTGCCGCTCAAACTAAGGCAGCCCCTCAAACTAAAGCAGCACCTCAAAGTAAGGCAGCCCCTCAATCTAAGGCAGCCCCTCAATCTAAGGCAGCCCCTCAAACTAAGGCAGCCCTTCAAACTCAGGCAACCTCTCAAAATAAGGCAGCCGCTCAAACTAAGGCAGCCTCTCAAACTAAGGCAGCCACTCAATCAAAGGCAGCCCCTCAAACTAAGCCAACCCCTCAAACTAAGGCAAAACCTCAAACTAAGGCAGCCTCTCAAACTAAGGCAGCCACTCAAACTAAGGCAGCCACTCAAACTCAGGCAGCCTCTCAAACTAAGGCAGCCGCTGAAACTAAGGCAGCCGCTCAAATTGAGGCAGCCTCTCAAAGTAAGGCAGGCCCTCAAACTAAGGCAGCCACTCAAACTAAGGCAGCCACTCAAACTAAGGCAGCCACTCAAACTCAGGCAGCCTCTCAAACTAAGGCAGCCACTCAAACTCAGGCAGCCTCTCAAACTAAGGCAGCCACTCAAACTAAGGCAGCCACTCAAACTAAGGCAGTCACTCAAACTCAGGCAGCCTCTCAAACTAAGGCAGCCGCTGAAACTAAGTCGGCCGCTCAAATTGAGGCAGCCTCTCAAAGAAAGGCAGCCCCTCAAACTAAGGCAGCCCCTCAAACTAAGGCAGACTCTCAAACTAATGCAACCCCTCAAACTAATGCAGCCCCTCAACTAAGGCTGCCGCTCAAACTAAGGCAGCCCCTCAAACTAAAGCAGCACCTCAAAGTAAGGCAGCCCCTCAATCTAAGGCAGCCCCTCAATCTAAGGCAGCCCCTCAAACTAAGGCAGCCCTTCAAACTCAGGCAACCTCTCAAAATAAGGCAGCCGCTCAAACTAAGGCAGCCTCTCAAACTAAGGCAGCCACTCAATCAAAGGCAGCCCCTCAAACTAAGCCAACCCCTCAAACTAAGGCAAACCCTCAAACTAAGGCAGACTCTCAAATTAATGCAGCCCTTTAAAGTAAGGCAGCCCCTCAGACTAAGGGAGCCCCTCAACCAAAGGCAGCCCCTCAAACTAAGACAGCCCCTCAAACTAAGGCAGCCGCCCAAATTAAGGCAGCCCCTCAAACTAAGGAAGCCGCTCAAACTAAGGCAGCCGCTCAAACTTAGGCAGCCCCTCAAACTAAGGCAGCCGCTCAAACTAAGGCAGCCCCTCAAACTAATGCAGCCCCTCAATCTAAGGCAGCCCCTCAAACTAAGGCAGCATCTCAAACTAAGGATGCCCCTCAAACTTAGGCAGCCTCTCAAACTAAGGCCGCCCCTCAATCTAATGCAGCCCCTCAAACTAATGCAGCCCCTCAATCTAAGGCAGCCCCTCAAACTAAAGCAGCCGCTCAAACTAAGGCAGCCCCTCAATCTAAGACAGCCCCTCAAACTAAGGCAGCCGCTCAAACTAAGCCAGCCCCTCAAACTAAGGCAGCCACTCAAAATTAGGCAGACTCTCAAACTAATACAACCCCTCAATCTAAGGCAGCCCCTCAACTAAGGCTGCCGCTCAAACTAAGGCAGCCCCTCAAACTAATGCAGCCCCTCAAACTAAGGCAGCCCCTCAATCTAAGGCAGCCCCTCAATCTCAGGCAGCCCCTCAAACTAATGCAGCACATCAAACTAAGGCAGCCCCACTAACGAAGGCAGCCCCTCAATCTAAGGCAGCCCCTCCAACTAAGGCTGCCGCTCAAACTAATGCAGCCCCTCAAACTAAGGCAGCCCCTCAAACTCAGGCAGCCCCTCAAACTATTGCAGCCCCTCAAACTAAAGCTGCCCCTCAAACTAAGGCAGCCCTTCAAACTAAGGCAGGCCCTCAAACTAAGGCAGCCCCTCAATCTAAGGCAGCCCCTCAAACTAATGCAGCACATCAAACTAAGGCAGCCCCACTAACTAAGGCAGCCCCTCAATCTAAGGCAGCCCCTCAAACTAATGCAGCCCCTCAAACTAAGGCAGCCCCTCAAACTATTGCAGCCCCTCAAACTAAGGCAGCCCCTCAAATTTAGGCAGACTCTCAAACTAAGGCAGCGTCTCAAACTAAGGCAGCCCTTCAAACTAATGCAGCCCCTCAATCCAAGGCAGCCCCTCAAACTAAGGCAGCCCCTCAAACTAATGCAGCCCCTCCTAAGGCAGCCCCTCAAACTAAGGCAGCCCCTCAAACTAATGCAGCCTCTCAAACTAAGGCAGCCCATAAAACTAATGCAGCCCCTCAATCTAAGGCAGCCCCTCAAACCAAGGCAGCCCCTCAAACTAATGCAGCCCCTCCTAAGACAGCCCCTCTCACTAAGGCAGCCCGTCAATTTAAGGCAGCCCCTCAAACTAATGCAGCCCCTCAAACTAACACAGCACCTCAAACTAAGGCAACCCCTCAATCTAAGGCAGCCCCTCAACTAAGGCTGCCGCTCAAACTAAGGCAGCCCCTCAAACTAATGC
This sequence comes from Heterodontus francisci, assembly GCF_036365525.1. Lineage (NCBI taxonomy): Eukaryota > Metazoa > Chordata > Chondrichthyes > Heterodontiformes > Heterodontidae > Heterodontus > Heterodontus francisci. The sequence goes on along the minus strand of NC_090382.1, from coordinate 2,930,941 downwards.
AGCTCCTCAAACTAAGGCAGGCCCTCAAACTAAGGCAGCCCCTCAATCTAAGGCAGCCCCTCAAACTAATGCAGCCCCTCAAACTAAGGCAGACCCTCAAACTAAGGCAGCCCCTCAAACTAGTGCAGGCCCTCAAACTAAAGCTGCCCCTCAAACTCAGGCAGCCTCTCAAACTAATGCAGACCCTCAATCTAAGAAAGCCCCTCAAACTAAGGCAGCCTCTCAAACTAATGCAGACCCTCAATCTGAGAAAGCCCCTCAAACTCAGGCAGCCTCTCAAAATAAGGCAGCCGCTCAAACTAAGGCAGCCTCTCAAACTAAGGCAGCCACTCAATCAAAGGCAGCCCCTCAAACTAAGCCAACCCCTCAGACTAAGGCAGCCACTCAAACTTAGGCAGACTCTCAAACTAATGCAACCCCTCAATCTAAGGCAGCCCCTCAACTAAGGCAGCCGCTCAAACTAAGGCAGCCCCTCAAACTAATGCAGCCCCTCAAACTAATGCAGCCCCTCAATCGAAGACAGCCCCTCTAACTAAGGCAGCCCGTCAATTTAAGCCAGCACCTCAAACTAAGGCAGCCCCTCAAATTTAGGCAGACTCTCAAGCTAAGGCACCCACTCAAACTAAGGCTGCCGCTCAAACTAAGGCAGCCCCTCAAACTAATGCAGCTCCTCAAACTAAGGCAGCCCCTCAAACTAATGCAGAACCTCAATCTAAGAAAGCCCCTCAAACTAATGCAGCCCCTCAAACTAAGCCAGCACCTCAAAGTAAGGCAGCCCCTCAAACTAAGGCAGCCGCTCAAAATAATGCAGCCGCTCAAACTAAGGCAGCCCCTCAAACTAATGCAGCACCTCAAACTAAGGCAGGCCCTCAAACTAAGGCAGCCCCTCAATCCAAGGCAGCCCCTCAAACTAATGCAGCACATCAAACTAAGGCAGCCCCACTAACTAAGGCAGCCACTCAATCTAAGGCAGCCCCTCAAACTAAGGCAGCCCCTCAAATTTAAGCAGTCTCTCAAACTAAGGCAGCGTCTCAAACTAAGGCACCCACTCAAACTAAGGCACCCACTCAAACTAAGGCAGCCCCTCAAACTAATGCAGACCCTCAATCTAAGGCAGCCCCTCAACTAACGCTGCCGCTCAAACTAAGGCAGGCCCTCAAACTAATGCAGCTCCTCAAACTAAGGCAGGCCCTCAAACTAAGGCAGCCCCTCAATCTAAGGCAGCCCCTCAAACTAATGCAGCACATCAAACTAAGGCAGCCCCTCAAACTAATGCCGCCCCTGAAACTAAGGCAGCCCCTCAAACTAAGGCAGCCCCTCAAACTATTGCAGCCCCTCAAACTAAAGCTGCCCCTCAATCTAAGGCAGCCTCTCAAACTAAAGCTGCCCCTCAAACTAAGGCAGCCTCTCAAACTAAGGCAGCCCCTCAATCAAAGGCAGCCCCTCAAACTAATGCAGCACATCAAACTAAGGCAGCCCCTCAATCTAAGGCAGCCCCTCAAACTAATGCAGCCCCTCAAACGAAGGCAGCCCTTCAAACTATTGCAGCCCCTCAAACTAAGGCAGCCCCACTAACTAAGGCAGCCCTTCAAACTCAGGCAGCCTCTCAAACTAAGGCAGCCACTCAATCAAAGGCAGCCCCTCAAACTAAGACAACCCCTCAGACTAAGGCAGCCACTCAAATTTAGGCAGACTCTAAAACTAAGGCACCCACTCAAACTAAGGAAGCCCTTCAAACTAATGCAGCCCCTCAATCCAAGGCAGCCCCTCAAACTAATGCAGCTCCTCAAACTAAGGCAGCCCCTCAAACTAATGCAGCCCCTCAATCTAAGGCAGCCCCCAAACTAATGCAGCACATCAAACTAAGGCAGCCCCTCAAACTAAGGCAGCCCCTCAAACTAATGCAGCCCCTCCTAAGGCAGGCCCTCAAACTAAGGCAGCCCCTCAAACTAATGCAGCCCCTCAATCTAAGACAGCCCCTCAATCGAAAACAGCCCCTCTAACTCAGGCAGCCTGTCAATTTAAGGCAGCCCCTCAAACTAAGGCAGCCCCTCAAACTAATGCAGCCCCTCAAACTAAGGCAGCCCCTCAAACTAATGCAGCCCCTCAATCTAAGACAGCCCCTCAATCTAAGACAGCCCCTCTAACTAAGGCAGCCCGTCAATTTAAGGCAGCCCCTCAAACTAATGCAGCCCCTCAAACTAACCCAGCACCTCAAACTAAGGCAACCCCTCAATCTAAGGCAGCCCCTCAACTAAGGCTGCCGCTCAAACTAAGGCAGCCCCTCAAACTAATGCAGCTCCTCAAACTAAGGCAGGCCCTCAAACTAAGGCAGCCCCTCAATCTGAGGCAGCCCCTCAAACTAATGCAGCACATCAAACTAAGGCAGCCCCTCAAACTAATGCAGCCCCTCAAACTAATGCAGCCCCTCAATCTAAGACAGCCCCTCAATCGAAGACAGCCCCTCAAACTAAGGCAGCCTGTCAATTTAAGGCAGCCCCTCAAACTAAGGCAGCCCTTCAAACTAATGCAGCCCCTCAATCCAAGGCAGCCCCTGAAACTAAGGCAGCCCCTCAAACTAATGCAGCTCCTCAAACTAAGGCAGCCCCTCAAACTAATGCAGACCCTCAATCTAAGAAAGCCCCTCAAACTAAGGCAGCCCCTCAATCTAAGGCAGCCCCTCAAACTAATGCAGCCCCTCAAACTAAGGCAGCCCCTAAAACTAATGCAGCCCCTCAATCTAAGACAGCCCCTCAATCGAAGACAGCCCCTCTAACTAAGGCAGCCCGTCAATTTAAGGCAGCCCCTCAAACTAATGCAGCCCCTCAAACTAACCCAGCACCTCAAACTAAGGCAACCCCTCAATCTAAGGCAGCCCCTCAACTAAGGCTGCCCCTCAAACTAATGCAGCTCCTCAAACTAAGGCAGGCCCTCAAACTAAGGCAGCCCCTAAATCTAAGGCAGCCCCTCAAACTAATGCAGCCCCTCAAACTAAGGCAGCCCCTCAAACTAAGGCAGCCCCTCAAACTATTGCAGCCCCTCAAACTAAAGCTGCCCCTCAAACTAAGGCAGCCCCTCAAACTAATGCAGACCCTCAATCTAAGAAAGCCCCTCAAACTAAGGCAGCCCTTCAAACTGAGCCAACCCCTCAAACTATTGCAGCCCCTCAAACTAAAGCTGCCCCTTAAACTAAGGCAGCCCTTCAAACTCAGGCAGCCTCTCAATCAAAGGCAGCCCCTCCAACTAAGCCAACCCTTCAGACATAGGCAGCCACTCAAACTTAGGCAGATTCTCAAACAAATGCAACCCCTCAAACTAAGGCAGCCCCTCAAATTTAGGCAGACTCTCAAACTAAGGCAGCGTCTCAAACTAAGGCACCCACTCAAACTAATGCAGCCCCTCAATCCAAGGCAGCCCCTCAAACTAATGCAGACCCTCAATCTAAGAAAGCCCCTCAAACTAAGGCAGCCCCTCAATCTAAGGCAGCCCCTCAAACTAATGCAGCCCATCAAACTAAGGCAGCCGCTCAAACTAAGGCAGCCCCTCAAACTAATGCAGCCCCTCCTAAGGCAGGCCCTCAAACTAAGGCAGCCCCTCAAACTAATGCAGCCCCTCAATCTAAGACAGCCCCTCAATCGAAAACAGCCCCTCTAACTAAGGCAGCCTGTCAATTTAAGGCAGCCCCTCAAACTAAGGCAGCCCCTCAAACTAATGCAGACCCTCAAACTAAGGCAGCCCCTCAAACTAATGCAGCCCCTCAATCTAAGGCAGCCCCTCAATCTAAGACAGCCCCTCTAACTAAGGCAGCCCGTCAAGTTAAGGCAGCCCCTCAAACTAATGCAGCCCCTCAAACTAACCCAGCACCTCAAACTAAGGCAACCCCTCAATCTAAGGCAGCCCCTCAACTAAGGCTGCCGCTAAAACTAAGGCAGCCCCTCAAACTAATGCAGCTCCTCAAACTAAGGCAGGCCCTCAAACTAAGGCAGCCCCTCAATCTAAGGCAGCCCCTCAAACTAATGCAGCCCCTCAATCTAAGACAGCCCCTCAATCGAAGACAGCCCCTCAAACTAAGGCAGCCCGTCAATTTAAGGCAGCCCCTCAAACTAAGGCAGCCCCTCAAACTAATGCAGACCCTCAATCTAAGAAAGCCCCACAAACTAAGGCAGCCCCTCAATCTAAGGCAGCCCCTCAAACTAATGCAGCCCCTCAAACTAAGGCAGCCCCTAAAACTAATGCAGCCCCTCAATCTAAGACAGCCCCTCAATCGAAGACAGCCCCTCTAACTGAGGCAACCCGTCAATTTAAGGCAGCCCCTCAAACTAATGCAGCCCCTCAAACTAACCCAGCACCTCAAACTAAGGCAACCCCTCAATCTAAGGCAGCCCCTCAACTAAGGCTGCCGCTCAAACTAAGGCAGCCCCTCAAACTAATGCAGCTCCTCAAACTAAGGCAGGCCCTCAAACTAAGGCAGCCCCTAAATCTAAGGCAGCCCCTCAAACTAATGCAGCCCCACAAACTAAGGCAGCCCCTCAATCTAAGAAAGCCCCTCAAACTAAGGCAGCCCTTCAAACTCAGGCAGCCTCTCAAAATAAGGCAGCCGCTCAAACTAAGGCAGCCCCTCAAACTAAGCCAACCCCTCAGACTAAGGCAGCCACTCAAACTTAGGCAGACTCTCAAACTAATGCAACCCCTTAATCTAAGGCAGCCCCTCAATCTAAGGCAGCCCCTCAACTAAGGCAGCCCCTCAAACTAAGGCAGCCCCTCAAACTAATGCAGCCCCTCAATCTAAGACAGCCCCTCAAACTAAGGCAGCCCCTCAAATTTAGGCAGACTCTCAAACTAAGGCAGCGTCTCAAACTAAGGCAGCCCCTCAAACTAATGCAGCTCCTCAAACGAAGGCAGCCACTCAAACTAATGCAGACCCTCAATCTAAGAAAGCCCCTCAAACTAAGGCAGCCCCTCAATCTAAGACAGCCCCTCTAACCAAGGCAGCCCATCAATTTAAGGCAGCCCCTCAAACTAATGCAGCCCCTCAAACTAAGCCAGCACCTCAACGTAAGGCAGCCCCTCAAATTAAGGCAGCCGCTCAAACTAATGCAACCCCTCAATCTAAGGCAGCCCCTCAACTAAGGCTGCCCCTCAAACTAAGGCAGCCCCTCAAACTAATGCAGCACCTCAAACTAAGGCAGCCCCTCAATCTAAGGCAGCCCCTCAAACTAATGCAGCACATCAAACTAAGGCAGCCCCAATAACTAAGGCAGCCACTCAATCTAAGGAAGCCCCTCAAACTAATGCAGCCCCTCAAACTAAGGCAGCCCCTCAAACTAAGGCAGCCCCTCAAACTATTGCAGCCCCTCAAACTAAAGCTGCCCCTCAAACTAAGGCAGCCCTTCAAACTCAGGCAGCCTCTCAAAATAAGGCAGCCGCTCAAACTAAGGCAGCCCCTCAAACTAAGGCAGCCACTCAAACTAAGGCACCCACTCAAACTAAGGCAGCCCCTCAAACTAATGCAGCCCCTCAAACTAAGGCAGCCCCTCAAACTCAGGCAGCCACTCAAACTATTGCAGCCCCTCAAACTAAAGCTGCCCCTCAAACTAAGGCAGCCATTCAAACTCAGGCAGACTCTCAAAATAAGGCTGCCCTTCAAACTAAGGCAAAAACTCTAACTAAGGCAGCCCCTCAATCGAAGGCAGCCCCTCAATCTAAGGCAGCCCCTCTAACTAAGGCAGCCCCTCAATCGAAGGCAGCCCCTCAATCTAAGGCAGCCCCTCAAACTAAGGCAGACCCTCAATCTAAGCCAGCTTCTCAAACTATTGCAGCCACTCAAACTAATGCAGCCCCTCAATCTAAGGCAGCCCCTCAATCTAAAGCTGCCCATCAAACTAAGGCAGCCCTTCAAACTCAGGCAGCCTCTCAAAATAAAGCAGCCTCTCAAACTAATGCAGCCACTCAACCAAAGGCAGCCCCTCAAACTAAGCCAACCCCTCAAACTAAGGCAACCCCTCAAACTAAGGCAGACTCTCAAACTAATGCAGCCCCTTAAAGTAAGGCAGCCCCTCAAACTAAGGGAGCCCCTCAACCAAAGGCAGCCCCTCAAACTAAGGCAGCCCCTCAAACTAAGGCAGCCGCCCAAATTAAGGCAGCCCCTCAAACTAAGGACGCCGCTCAAACTAAGGCAGCCGCTCAAACTAAGGCAGCCCCTCAAACTAAGGCAGCCGCTCAAACTAAGGCAGCCCCTCAAACTAAGGCAGCCCCTCTAACTAAGGCAGCCCGTCAAGTTAAGGCAGCCCCTCAAACTAATGCAGCCCCTCAAACTAACCCAGCACCTCAAACTAAGGCAACCCCTCAATCTAAGGCAGCCCCTCAACTAAGGCTGCCGCTCAAACTAAGGCAGCCCCTCAAACTAATGCAGCTCCTCAAACTAAGGCAGGCCCTCAAACTAAGTCAGCCCCTCAATCTAAGGCAGCCCCTCAAACTAATGCAGCACATCAAACTAAGGCATCCCCACTAACTAAGGCAGCCCCTCAATCTGAGGCAGCCCCTCAAACTAATGCAGCCCCTCAAACTAAGGCAGCCCCTCAAACTAATGCAGCCCCTCAATCTAAGACACCCCCTCAATCGAAGAAAGCCCCTCAAACTAAGGCAGCCCGTCAATTTAAGGCAGCCCCTCAAACTAAGGCAGCCCTTCATACTAATGCATCCCCTCAATCCAAGGCAGCCCCTGAAACTAAGGCAGCCCCTCAAACTAATGCAGCTCCTCAAACTAAGGCAGCCCTTCAAACTAATGCAGACCCTCAATCTAAGAAAGCCCCTCAAACTAAGGCAGCCCCTCAATCTAAGGCAGCCCCTCAAACTAATGCAGCCCCTCAAACTAAGGCAGCCCCTAAAACTAATGCAGCCCCTCAATCTAAGACAGCCCCTCAATCGAAGACAGCCCCTCTAACTAAGGAAGCCCGTCAATTTAAGGCAGCCCCTCAAACTAATGCAGCCCCTCAAACTAACCCAGCACCTCAAACTAAGGCAACCCCTCAATCTAAGGCAGCCCCTCAACTAAGGCTGCCGCTCAAACTAATGCAGCCCCTCAAACTAAGGCAGCCCCTCAAACTAAGGCAGCCCCTCAAACTATTGCAGCCCCTCAAACTAAAGCTGCCCCTCAAACTAAGGCAGCCCCTCATACTAATGCAGACCCTCAATCTAAGAAAGCCCCTCAAACTAAGGCAGCCCTTCAAACTCAGGCAGCCCCTCAAACTAAGCCAACCCCTCAGACTAAGGCAGCCACTCAAACTTAGGCAGACTCTCAAACTAATGCAACCCCTTAATCTAAGGCAGCCCCTCAACTAAGGCAGCCGCTCAAACTAAGGCAGCCCCTCAAACTAAGGCAGCCCCTCAAACTAATGCAGCCCCTCAATCTAAGACAGCCCCTCTAACTAAGGCAGCCCGTCAATTTAAGCCAGCACCTCAAACTAAGGCAGCCCCTCAAATTTAGGCAGACTCTCAAACTAAGGCAGCGTCTCAAACTAAGGCAGCCCCTCAAACTAATGCAGCTCCTCAAACTAAGGCAGCCCCTCAAACTAATGCAGACCCTCAATCTAAGAAAGCCCCTCAAACTAAGGCAGCCCCTCAATCTAAGACAGCCCCTCTAACCAAGGCAGCCCGTCAATTTAAGGCAGCCCCTCAAACTAATGCAGCCCCTCAAACTAAGACAGCACCTCAAAGTAAGGCAGCCCCTCAAATTAAGGCAGCCGCTCAAACTAATGCAACCCCTCAATCTAAGGCAGCCCCTCAAACTAATGCAGCACCTCAAACTAAGGCAGCCCCTCAATCTGAGGCAGCCCCTCAAACTAATGCAGCACATCAAACTAAGGCAGCCCCACTAACTAAGGCAGCCACTCAATCTAAGGCAGCCCCTCAAACTAATGCAGCCCCTCAAACTAAGGCAGCCCCTCAAACTAAGGCAGCCCCTCAAACTATTGCAGCCCCTCAAACTAAAGCTGCCCCTCAAACTAAGGCAGCCCTTCAAACTCAGGCAGCCTCTCAAAATAAGGCAGCCCCTCAAACTAAGGCAGCCTCTCAAACTAAGGCAGCCACTCAAACTTAGGCAGACTCACAAACTAATGCAACCCCTCAATCTAAGGCAGCCCCTCAACTAAGGCAGCCGCTCAAACTAAGGCAGCCCCTCAAACTAAGGCTGCCACTCAAACTAAGGCACCCACTCAAACTAAGGCAGCCCCTCAAACTAATGCAGCCCCTCAAACTAAGGCAGCCCCTCAAACTCAGGCAGCCACTCAAACTATTGCAGCCCCTCAAACAAAAGCTGCCCCTCAAACTAAGGCAGCCCTTCAAACTCAGGCAGCCTCTCAAAATAAGGCTGCCCTTCAAACTAAGGCAAAAACTCTAACTAAGGCAGCCCCTCAATCGAAGGCAGCCCCTCAATCTAAGGCAGCCCCTCTAACTAAGGCAGCCCCTCAATCGAAAGCAGCCCCTCAATCTAAGGCAGCCCCTCAAACTAAGGCAGACCCTCAATCTAAGCCAGCTTCTCAAACTATTGCAGCCCCTCAAACTAATGCAGCCCCTCAATCTAAGGCAGCCCCTCAATCTAAAGCTGCCCATCAAACTAAGGCAGCCCTTCAAACTCAGGCAGCCTCTCAAAATAAGGCAGCCTCTAAAACTAATGCAGCCACTCAATCAAAGGCAGCCCCTCAAACTAAGCCAACCCCTCAAACTAAGGCAACCCCTCAAACTAAGGCAGACTCTCAAATTAATGCAGCCCCTTAAAGTAAGGCAGCCCCTCAAACTAAGGGAGCCCCTCAACCAAAGGCAGCCCCTCAAACTAAGGCAGCCCCTCAAACTAAGGCAGCCGCCCAAATTAAGGCAGCCCCTCAAACTAAGGAAGCCGCTCAAACTAAGGCAGCCGCTCAAACTAGGGCAGCCCCTCAAACTAAGGTAGCCGCTCAAACTAAGGCAGCCCCTCAAACTAAGGCAGCCCCTCAAACTAATGCAGCTCCTCAAACTAAGGCAGCCCCTCAAACTAATGCAGACCCTCAATCTAAGAAAGCCCCTCAAACTAAGGCAGCCCCTCAATCTAAGGCAGCCCCTCAAACTAATGCAGCCCCTCAAACTAAGGCAGCCCCTAAAACTAATGCAGCCCCTCAATCTAAGACAGCCCCTCAATCGAAGACAGCCCCTCTAACTAAGGCAGCCCGTCAATTTAAGGCAGCCCCTCAAACTAATGCAGCCCCTCAAACTAACCCAGCACCTCAAACTAAGGCAACCCCTCAATCTAAGGCAGCCCCTCAACTAAGGCTGCCCCTCAAACTAATGCAGCTCCTCAAACTAAGGCAGGCCCTCAAACTAAGGCAGCCCCTAAATCTAAGGCAGCACCTCAAACTAATGCAGCCCCTCAAACTAAGGCAGCCCCTCAAACTAAGGCAGCCCCTCAAACTATTGCAGCCCCTCAAACTAAAGCTGCCCCTCAAACTAAGGCAGCCCCTCAAACTAATGCAGACCCTCAATCTAAGAAAGCCCCTCAAACTAAGGCAGTCCTTCAAACTAAGCCAACCCCTCAAACTATTGCAGCCCCTCAAACTAAAGCTGCCCCTTAAACTAAGGCAGCCCTTCAAACTCAGGCAGCCTCTCAATCAAAGGCAGCCCCTCCAACTAAGCCAACCCTTCAGACTTAGGCAGCCACTCAAACTTAGGCAGATTCTCAAACAAATGCAACCCCTCAAACTAAGGCAGCCCCTCAAATTTAGGCAGACTCTCAAACTAAGGCAGCGTCTCAAACTAAGGCACCCACTCAAACTAATGCAGCCCCTCAATCCAAGGCAGCCCCTCAAACTAATGCAGACCCTCAATCTAAGAAAGCCCCTCAAACTAAGGCAGCCCCTCAATCTAAGGCAGCCCCTCAAACTAATGCAGCCCATCAAACTAAGGCAGCCGCTCAAACTAAGGCAGCCCCTCAAACTAATGCAGCCCCTCCTAAGGCAGGCCCTCAAACTAAGGCAGCCCCTCAAACTAATGCAGCCCCTCAATCTAAGACAGCCCCTCAATCGAAAACAGCCCCTCTAACTAAGGCAGCCTGTCAATTTAAGGCAGCCCCTCAAACTAAGGCAGCCCCTCAAACTAATGCAGACCCTCAAACTAAGGCAGCCCCTCAAACTAATGCAGCCCCTCAATCTAAGGCAGCCCCTCAATCTAAGACAGCCCCTCTAACTAAGGCAGCCCGTCAAGTTAAGGCAGCCCCTCAAACTAATGCAGCCCCTCAAACTAACCCAGCACCTCAAACTAAGGCAACCCCTCAATCTAAGGCAGCCCCTCAACTAAGGCTGCCGCTCAAACTAAGGCAGCCCCTCAAACTAATGCAGCTCCTCAAACTAAGGCAGGCCCTCAAACTAAGGCAGCCCCTCAATCTAAGGCAGCCCCTCAAACTAATGCAGCCCCTCAATCTAAGACAGCCCCTCAATCGAAGACAGCCCCTCAAACTAAGGCAGCCCGTCAATTTAAGGCAGCCCCTCAAACTAAGGCAGCCCCTCAAACTAATGCAGACCCTCAATCTAAGAAAGCCCCTCAAACTAAGGCAGCCCCTCAATCTAAGGCAGCCCCTCAAACTAATGCAGCCCCTCAAACTAAGGCAGCCCCTAAAACTAATGCAGTCCCTCAATCTAAGACAGCCCCTCAATCGAAGACAGCCCCTCTAACTAAGGCAACCCGTCAATTTAAGGCAGCCCCTCAAACTAATGCAGCCCCTCAAACTAACCCAGCACCTCAAACTAAGGCAACCCCTCAATCTAAGGCAGCCCCTCAACTAAGGCTGCCGCTCAAACTAAGGCAGCCCCTCAAACTAATGCAGCTCCTCAAACTAAGGCAGGCCCTCAAACTAAGGCAGCCCCTAAATCTAAGGCAGCCCCTCAAACTAATGCAGCCCCACAAACTAAGGCAGCCCCTCAATCTAAGAAAGCCCCTCAAACTAAGGCAGCCCTTCAAACTCAGGCAGCCTCTCAAAATAAGGCAGCCGCTCAAACTAAGGCAGCCCCTCAAACTAAGCCAACCCCTCAGACTAAGGCAGCCACTCAAACTTAGGCAGACTCTCAAACTAATGCAACCCCTTAATCTAAGGCAGCCCCTCAACTAAGGCAGCCGCTCAAACTAAGGCAGCCCCTCAAACTAAGGCAGCCCCTCAAACTAATGCAGCCCCTCAATCTAAGGCAGCCCCTCAACTAAGACAGCCCCTCAAACTAAGGCAGCCCCTCAAACTAATGCAGCCCCTCAATCTAAGACAGCCCCTCAAACTAAGGCAGCCCCTCAAATTTAGGCAGACTCTCAAACTAAGGCAGCGTCTCAAACTAAGGCAGCCCCTCAAACTAATGCAGCTCCTCAAACTAAGGCAGCCACTCAAACTAATGCAGACCCTCAATCTAAGAAAGCCCCTCAAACTAAGGCAGCCCCTCAATCTAAGACAGCCCCTCTAACCAAGGCAGCCCATCAATTTAAGGCAGCCCCTCAAACTAATGCAGCCCCTCAAACTAAGCCAGCACCTCAACGTAAGGCAGCCCCTCAAATTAAGGCAGCCGCTCAAACTAATGCAACCCCTCAATCTAAGGCAGCCCCTCAACTAAGGCTGCCCCTCAAACTAAGGCAGCCCCTCAAACTAATGCAGCACCTCAAACTAAGGCAGCCCCTCAATCTAAGGCAGCCCCTCAAACTAATGCAGCACATCAAACTAAGGCAGCCCCAATAACTAAGGCAGCCACTCAATCTAAGGAAGCCCCTCAAACTAATGCAGCCCCTCAAACTAAGGCAGCCCCTCAAACTAAGGCAGCCCCTCAAACTATTGCAGCCCCTCAAACTAAAGCTGCCCCTCAAACTAAGGCAGCCCTTCAAACTCAGGCAGCCTCTCAAAATAAGGCAGCCGCTCAAACTAAGGCAGCCCCTCAAACTAAGGCAGCCACTCAAACTAAGGCACCCACTCAAACTAAGGCAGCCCCTCAAACTAATGCAGCCCCTCAAACTAAGGCAGCCCCTCAAACTCAGGCAGCCACTCAAACTATTGCAGCCCCTCAAACTAAAGCTGCCCCTCAAACTAAGGCAGCCATTCAAACTCAGGCAGACTCTCAAAATAAGGCTGCCCTTCAAACTAAGGCAAAAACTCTAACTAAGGCAGCCCCTCAATCGAAGGCAGCCCCTCAATCTAAGGCAGCCCCTCTAACTAAGGCAGCCCCTCAATCGAAGGCAGCCCCTCAATCTAAGGCAGCCCCTCAAACTAAGGCAGACCCTCAATCTAAGCCAGCTTCTCAAACTATTGCAGCCACTCAAACTAATGCAGCCCCTCAATCTAAGGCAGCCCCTCAATCTAAAGCTGCCCATCAAACTAAGGCAGCCCTTCAAACTCAGGCAGCCTCTCAAAATAAAGCAGCCTCTCAAACTAATGCAGCCACTCAACCAAAGGCAGCCCCTCAAACTAAGCCAACCCCTCAAACTAAGGCAACCCCTCAAACTAAGGCAGACTCTCAAACTAATGCAGCCCCTTAAAGTAAGGCAGCCCCTCAAACTAAGGGAGCCCCTCAACCAAAGGCAGCCCCTCAAACTAAGGCAGCCCCTCAAACTAAGGCAGCCGCCCAAATTAAGGCAGCCCCTCAAACTAAGGACGCCGCTCAAACTAAGGCAGCCGCTCAAACTAAGGCAGCCCCTCAAACTAAGGCAGCCGCTCAAACTAAGGCAGCCCCTCAAACTAAGGCAGCCCCTCTAACTAAGGCAGCCCGTCAAGTTAAGGCAGCCCCTCAAACTAATGCAGCCCCTCAATCTAACCCAGCACCTCAAACTAAGGCAACCCCTCAATCTAAGGCAGCCCCTCAACTAAGGCTGCCGCTCAAACTAAGGCAGCCCCTCAAACTAATGCAGCTCCTCAAACTAAGGCAGGCCCTCAAACTAAGTCAGCCCCTCAATCTAAGGCAGCCCCTCAAACTAATGCAGCACATCAAACTAAGGCATCCCCACTAACTAAGGCAGCCCCTCAATCTGAGGCAGCCCCTCAAACTGATGCAGCCCCTCAAACTAAGACACCCCCTCAAACTAATGCAGCCCCTCAATCTAAGACACACCCTCAATCGAAGAAAGCCCCTCAAACTAAGGCAGCCCGTCAATTTAAGGCAGCCCCTCAAACTAAGGCAGCCCTTCATACTAATGCATCCCCTCAATCCAAGGCAGCCCCTGAAACTAAGGCAGCCCCTCAAACTAATGCAGCTCCTCAAACTAAGGCAGCCCTTCAAACTAATGCAGACCCTCAATCTAAGAAAGCCCCTCAAACTAAGGCAGCCCCTCAATCTAAGGCAGCCCCTCAAACTAATGCAGCCCCTCAAACTAAGGCAGCCCCTAAAACTAATGCAGCCCCTCAATCTAAGACAGCCCCTCAATCGAAGACAGCCCCTCTAACTAAGGAAGCCCGTCAATTTAAGGCAGCCCCTCAAACTAATGCAGCCCCTCAAACTAATGCAGCACCTCAAACTAAGGCAACCCCTCAATCTAAGGCAGCCCCTCAACTAAGGCTGCCGCTCAAACTAATGCAGCCCCTCAAACTAAGGCAGCCCCTCAAACTAAGGCAGCCCCTCAAACTATTGCAGCCCCTCAAACTAAAGCTGCCCCTCAAACTAAGGCAGCCCCTCATACTAATGCAGACCCTCAATCTAAGAAAGCCCCTCAAACTAAGGCAGCCCTTCAAACTCAGGCAGCCCCTCAAACTAAGCCAACCCCTCAGACTAAGGCAGCCACTCAAACTTAGGCAGACTCTCAAACTAATGCAACCCCTTAATCTAAGGCAGCCCCTCAACTAAGGCAGCCGCTCAAACTAAGGCAGCCCCTCAAACTAAGGCAGCCCCTCAAACTAATGCAGCCCCTCAATCTAAGACAGCCCCTCTAACTAAGGCAGCCCGTCAATTTAAGCCAGCACCTCAAACTAAGGCAGCCCCTCAAATTTAGGCAGACTCTCAAACTAAGGCAGCGTCTCAAACTAAGGCAGCCCCTCAAACTAATGCAGCTCCTCAAACTAAGGCAGCCCCTCAAACTAATGCAGACCCTCAATCTAAGAAAGCCCCTCAAACTAAGGCAGCCCCTCAATCTAAGACAGCCCCTCTAACCAAGGCAGCCCGTCAATTTAAGGCAGCCCCTCAAACTAATGCAGCCCCTCAAACTAAGACAGCACCTCAAAGTAAGGCAGCCCCTCAAATTAAGGCAGCCGCTCAAACTAATGCAACCCCTCAATCTAAGGCAGCCCCTCAAACTAATGCAGCACCTCAAACTAAGGCAGCCCCTCAATCTGAGGCAGCCCCTCAAACTAATGCAGCACATCAAACTAAGGCAGCCCCACTAACTAAGGCAGCCACTCAATCTAAGGCAGCCCCTCAAACTAATGCAGCCCCTCAAACTAAGGCAGCCCCTCAAACTAAGGCAGCCCCTCAAACTATTGCAGCCCCTCAAACTAAAGCTGCCCCTCAAACTAAGGCAGCCCTTCAAACTCAGGCAGCCTCTCAAAATAAGGCAGCCCCTCAAACTAAGGCAGCCTCTCAAACTAAGGCAGCCACTCAAACTTAGGCAGACTCACAAACTAATGCAACCCCTCAATCTAAGGCAGCCCCTCAACTAAGGCAGCCGCTCAAACTAAGGCAGCCCCTCAAACTAAGGCTGCCACTCAAACTAAGGCACCCACTCAAACTAAGGCAGCCTCTCAAAATAAGGCAGCCGCTCAAACTAAGGCAGCCCCTCAAACTAAGCCAACCCCTCAGACTAAGGCAGCCACTCAAACTTAGGCAGACTCTCAAACTAATGCAACCCCTTAATCTAAGGCAGCCCCTCAACTAAGGCAGCCGCTCAAACTAAGGCAGCCCCTCAAACTAAGGCAGCCCCTCAAACTAATGCAGCCCCTCAATCTAAGGCAGCCCCTCAACTAAGACAGCCCCTCAAACTAAGGCAGCCCCTCAAACTAATGCAGCCCCTCAATCTAAGACAGCCCCTCAAACTAAGGCAGCCCCTCAAATTTAGGCAGACTCTCAAACTAAGGCAGCGTCTCAAACTAAGGCAGCCCCTCAAACTAATGCAGCTCCTCAAACTAAGGCAGCCACTCAAACTAATGCAGACCCTCAATCTAAGAAAGCCCCTCAAACTAAGGCAGCCCCTCAATCTAAGACAGCCCCTCTAACCAAGGCAGCCCATCAATTTAAGGCAGCCCCTCAAACTAATGCAGCCCCTCAAACTAAGCCAGCACCTCAACGTAAGGCAGCCCCTCAAATTAAGGCAGCCGCTCAAACTAATGCAACCCCTCAATCTAAGGCAGCCCCTCAACTAAGGCTGCCCCTCAAACTAAGGCAGCCCCTCAAACTAATGCAGCACCTCAAACTAAGGCAGCCCCTCAATCTAAGGCAGCCCCTCAAACTAATGCAGCACATCAAACTAAGGCAGCCCCAATAACTAAGGCAGCCACTCAATCTAAGGAAGCCCCTCAAACTAATGCAGCCCCTCAAACTAAGGCAGCCCCTCAAACTAAGGCAGCCCCTCAAACTATTGCAGCCCCTCAAACTAAAGCTGCCCCTCAAACTAAGGCAGCCCTTCAAACTCAGGCAGCCTCTCAAAATAAGGCAGCCGCTCAAACTAAGGCAGCCCCTCAAACTAAGGCAGCCACTCAAACTAAGGCACCCACTCAAACTAAGGCAGCCCCTCAAACTAATGCAGCCCCTCAAACTAAGGCAGCCCCTCAAACTCAGGCAGCCACTCAAACTATTGCAGCCCCTCAAACTAAAGCTGCCCCTCAAACTAAGGCAGCCATTCAAACTCAGGCAGACTCTCAAAATAAGGCTGCCCTTCAAACTAAGGCAAAAACTCTAACTAAGGCAGCCCCTCAATCGAAGGCAGCCCCTCAATCTAAGGCAGCCCCTCTAACTAAGGCAGCCCCTCAATCGAAGGCAGCCCCTCAATCTAAGGCAGCCCCTCAAACTAAGGCAGACCCTCAATCTAAGCCAGCTTCTCAAACTATTGCAGCCACTCAAACTAATGCAGCCCCTCAATCTAAGGCAGCCCCTCAATCTAAAGCTGCCCATCAAACTAAGGCAGCCCTTCAAACTCAGGCAGCCTCTCAAAATAAAGCAGCCTCTCAAACTAATGCAGCCACTCAACCAAAGGCAGCCCCTCAAACTAAGCCAACCCCTCAAACTAAGGCAACCCCTCAAACTAAGGCAGACTCTCAAACTAATGCAGCCCCTTAAAGTAAGGCAGCCCCTCAAACTAAGGGAGCCCCTCAACCAAAGGCAGCCCCTCAAACTAAGGCAGCCCCTCAAACTAAGGCAGCCGCCCAAATTAAGGCAGCCCCTCAAACTAAGGACGCCGCTCAAACTAAGGCAGCCGCTCAAACTAAGGCAGCCCCTCAAACTAAGGCAGCCGCTCAAACTAAGGCAGCCCCTCAAACTAAGGCAGCCCCTCTAACTAAGGCAGCCCGTCAAGTTAAGGCAGCCCCTCAAACTAATGCAGCCCCTCAATCTAACCCAGCACCTCAAACTAAGGCAACCCCTCAATCTAAGGCAGCCCCTCAACTAAGGCTGCCGCTCAAACTAAGGCAGCCCCTCAAACTAATGCAGCTCCTCAAACTAAGGCAGGCCCTCAAACTAAGTCAGCCCCTCAATCTAAGGCAGCCCCTCAAACTAATGCAGCACATCAAACTAAGGCATCCCCACTAACTAAGGCAGCCCCTCAATCTGAGGCAGCCCCTCAAACTGATGCAGCCCCTCAAACTAAGGCAGCCCCTCAAACTAATGCAGCCCCTCAATCTAAGACACACCCTCAATCGAAGAAAGCCCCTCAAACTAAGGCAGCCCGTCAATTTAAGGCAGCCCCTCAAACTAAGGCAGCCCTTCATACTAATGCATCCCCTCAATCCAAGGCAGCCCCTGAAACTAAGGCAGCCCCTCAAACTAATGCAGCTCCTCAAACTAAGGCAGCCCTTCAAACTAATGCAGACCCTCAATCTAAGAAAGCCCCTCAAACTAAGGCAGCCCCTCAATCTAAGGCAGCCCCTCAAACTAATGCAGCCCCTCAAACTAAGGCAGCCCCTAAAACTAATGCAGCCCCTCAAT
Organism: Heterodontus francisci; assembly: GCF_036365525.1. Classification (NCBI taxonomy): domain Eukaryota; kingdom Metazoa; phylum Chordata; class Chondrichthyes; order Heterodontiformes; family Heterodontidae; genus Heterodontus; species Heterodontus francisci. The sequence goes on along the minus strand of NC_090382.1, from coordinate 2,913,830 downwards.
CTAAGACAGCCCCTCAATCGAAGACAGCCCCTCTAACTAAGGAAGCCCGTCAATTTAAGGCAGCCCCTCAAACTAATGCAGCCCCTCAAACTAATGCAGCACCTCAAACTAAGGCAACCCCTCAATCTAAGGCAGCCCCTCAACTAAGGCTGCCGCTCAAACTAATGCAGCCCCTCAAACTAAGGCAGCCCCTCAAACTAAGGCAGACCCTCAAACTATTGCAGCCCCTCAAACTAAAGCTGCCCCTCAAACTAAGGCAGCCCCTCATACTAATGCAGACCCTCAATCTAAGAAAGCCCCTCAAACTAAGGCAGCCCTTCAAACTCAGGCAGCCCCTCAAACTAAGCCAACCCCTCAGACTAAGGCAGCCACTCAAACTTAGGCAGACTCTCAAACTAATGCAACCCCTTAATCTAAGGCAGCCCCTCAACTAAGGCAGCCGCTCAAACTAAGGCAGCCCCTCAAACTAAGGCAGCCCCTCAAACTAATGCAGCCCCTCAATCTAAGACAGCCCCTCTAACTAAGGCAGCCCGTCAATTTAAGCCAGCACCTCAAACTAAGGCAGCCCCTCAAATTTAGGCAGACTCTCAAACTAAGGCAGCGTCTCAAACTAAGGCAGCCCCTCAAACTAATGCAGCTCCTCAAACTAAGGCAGCCCCTCAAACTAATGCAGACCCTCAATCTAAGAAAGCCCCTCAAACTAAGGCAGCCCCTCAATCTAAGACAGCCCCTCTAACCAAGGCAGCCCGTCAATTTAAGGCAGCCCCTCAAACTAATGCAGCCCCTCAAACTAAGACAGCACCTCAAAGTAAGGCAGCCCCTCAAATTAAGGCAGCCGCTCAAACTAATGCAACCCCTCAATCTAAGGCAGCCCCTCAAACTAATGCAGCACCTCAAACTAAGGCAGCCCCTCAATCTGAGGCAGCCCCTCAAACTAATGCAGCACATCAAACTAAGGCAGCCCCACTAACTAAGGCAGCCACTCAATCTAAGGCAGCCCCTCAAACTAATGCAGCCCCTCAAACTAAGGCAGCCCCTCAAACTAAGGCAGCCCCTCAAACTATTGCAGCCCCTCAAACTAAAGCTGCCCCTCAAACTAAGGCAGCCCTTCAAACTCAGGCAGCCTCTCAAAATAAGGCAGCCCCTCAAACTAAGGCAGCCTCTCAAACTAAGGCAGCCACTCAAACTTAGGCAGACTCACAAACTAATGCAACCCCTCAATCTAAGGCAGCCCCTCAACTAAGGCAGCCGCTCAAACTAAGGCAGCCCCTCAAACTAAGGCTGCCACTCAAACTAAGGCACCCACTCAAACTAAGGCAGCCCCTCAAACTAATGCAGCCCCTCAAACTAAGGCAGCCCCTCAAACTCAGGCAGCCACTCAAACTATTGCAGCCCCTCAAACAAAAGCTGCCCCTCAAACTAAGGCAGCCCTTCAAACTCAGGCAGCCTCTCAAAATAAGGCTGCCCTTCAAACTAAGGCAAAAACTCTAACTAAGGCAGCCCCTCAATCGAAGGCAGCCCCTCAATCTAAGGCAGCCCCTCTAACTAAGGCAGCCCCTCAATCGAAAGCAGCCCCTCAATCTAAGGCAGCCCCTCAAACTAAGGCAGACCCTCAATCTAAGCCAGCTTCTCAAACTATTGCAGCCCCTCAAACTAATGCAGCCCCTCAATCTAAGGCAGCCCCTCAATCTAAAGCTGCCCATCAAACTAAGGCAGCCCTTCAAACTCAGGCAGCCTCTCAAAATAAGGCAGCCTCTAAAACTAATGCAGCCACTCAATCAAAGGCAGCCCCTCAAACTAAGCCAACCCCTCAAACTAAGGCAACCCCTCAAACTAAGGCAGACTCTCAAATTAATGCAGCCCCTTAAAGTAAGGCAGCCCCTCAAACTAAGGGAGCCCCTCAACCAAAGGCAGCCCCTCAAACTAAGGCAGCCCCTCAAACTAAGGCAGCCGCCCAAATTAAGGCAGCCCCTCAAACTAAGGAAGCCGCTCAAACTAAGGCAGCGTCTCAAACTAAGGCACTCACTCAAACTGAGGCAGCCCTTCAAACTAATGCAGCCCCTCAATCCAAGGCAGCCCCTCAAACTAAGGCAGCCCCTCAAACGAAGGCAGCCCCTCAAACTAATGCAACCCCTCAATCTGAGGCAGCCCCTCAACTAAGGCAGCCGCTCAAACTAAGGGATCCCCACAAACTAAGGCAGCCGATCAAACAAAGGCAGCCACTCAAACTAAGGCAGCCGCTCAAACTAAGGCAGCCCCTCAAACTAATACAGCCCCTCAATCTAAGGCAGCCGCTCAAACTAATGCAGCCCCTCAAACTAATGCAGCCCCTCAATCTAAGGCAGCCCCTCAAACTAAGGCAGCCTCTCAAACTAAGGCAGCCCCTCAAACTTAGGCAGCCTCTCAAACTAAGGCAGCCCATCAAACTAATGCAGCCCATCAAACTAATGCAGCCCCTCAAACTAAGGCAGCCCCTCAATCTAAGTCAGCCCCTCAAACTAAAGCAGCCCCTCAAACTAAGGCAGCCTCTCAAACTCAGGAAGACTCTCAAACTAAGGCAGCCGCTCAAACTAAGTCAGCCTCTCAAATTAAGGCAGCCTCTCAAAGTAAGGCAGCCCCTCAAACTAAGGCAGCCGCTCAAACTAAGGCAGACTCTCAAACTAAGGCAGCCTCTCAAACTAAGGCAGCTCCTCAAACTAAGGCAGCCCCTCAAACTGATGCATCCCATTAAACTAATGCAGCCCCTCAATCTAAGGCAGCCCCTCAAACTAAAGCTGCCCCTGAAACTAAGGCAGCCCCTCAAAATAAGGCAGCCGCTCAAACTAAGGCAGCCTCTCAAAATAAGGCAGCCGCTCAAACTAAGGCAACCCCTCAATCAAAGGCAGCCACTCAATCAAAGGCAGACTCTCAAACTAATGCAGCCCCTCAAACTATGGCAGCCCCTCAAACTAATGCAGCCCCTCAATCTAAGACACCCCCTCAATCGAAGACAGCCCCTCAAACTAAGGCAGCCCCTCATACTAATGCAGACCCTCAATCTAAGAAAGCCCCTCAAACTAAGGCAGCCCTTCAAACTCAGGCAGCCCCTCAAACTAAGCCAACCCCTCAGACTAAGGCAGCCACTCAAACTTAGGCAGACTCTCAAACTAATGCAACCCCTTAATCTAAGGCAGCCCCTCAACTAAGGCAGCCGCTCAAACTAAGGCAGCCCCTCAAACTAAGGCAGCCCCTCAAACTAATGCAGCCCCTCAATCTAAGACAGCCCCTCTAACTAAGGCAGCCCGTCAATTTAAGCCAGCACCTCAAACTAAGGCAGCCCCTCAAATTTAGGCAGACTCTCAAACTAAGGCAGCGTCTCAAACTAAGGCAGCCCCTCAAACTAATGCAGCTCCTCAAACTAAGGCAGCCCCTCAAACTAATGCAGACCCTCAATCTAAGAAAGCCCCTCAAACTAAGGCAGCCCCTCAATCTAAGACAGCCCCTCTAACCAAGGCAGCCCGTCAATTTAAGGCAGCCCCTCAAACTAATGCAGCCCCTCAAACTAAGACAGCACCTCAAAGTAAGGCAGCCCCTCAAATTAAGGCAGCCGCTCAAACTAATGCAACCCCTCAATCTAAGGCAGCCCCTCAAACTAATGCAGCACCTCAAACTAAGGCAGCCCCTCAATCTGAGGCAGCCCCTCAAACTAATGCAGCACATCAAACTAAGGCAGCCCCACTAACTAAGGCAGCCCCTCAATCTAAGGCAGCCCCTCAAACTAATGCAGCCCCTCAAACTAAGGCAGCCCCTCAAACTAAGGCAGCCCCTCAAACTATTGCAGCCCCTCAAACTAAAGCTGCCCCTCAAACTAAGGCAGCCCTTCAAACTCAGTCAGCCTCTCAAAATAAGGCAGCCCCTCAAACTAAGGCAGCCTCTCAAACTAAGGCAGCCACTCAAACTTAGGCAGACTCACAAACTAATGCAACCCCTCAATCTAAGGCAGCCCCTCAACTAAGGCAGCCGCTCAAACTAAGGCAGCCCCTCAAACTAAGGCTGCCACTCAAACTAAGGCACCCACTCAAACTAAGGCAGCCCCTCAAACTAATGCAGCCCCTCAAACTAAGGCAGCCCCTCAAACTCAGGCAGCCACTCAAACTATTGCAGCCCCTCAAACAAAAGCTGCCCCTCAATCGAAGGCAGCCCCTCAATCTAAGGCAGCCCCTCTAACTAAGGCAGCCCCTCAATCGAAAGCAGCCCCTCAATCTAAGGCAGCCCCTCAAACTAAGGCAGACCCTCAATCTAAGCCAGCTTCTCAAACTATTGCAGCCCCTCAAACTAATGCAGCCCCTCAATCTAAGGCAGCCCCTCAATCTAAAGCTGCCCATCAAACTAAGGCAGCCCTTCAAACTCAGGCAGCCTCTCAAAATAAGGCAGCCTCTCAAACTAATGCAGCCCCTCAACCAAAGGCAGCCCCTCAAACTAAGGCAGCCCCTCAAACTAAGGCAGCCGCCCAAATTAAGGCAGCCCCTCAAACTAAGGAAGCCGCTCAAACTAAGGCAGCCGCTCAAACTAAGGCAGCCCCTCAAACTAAGGTAGCCGCTCAAACTAAGGCAGCCCCTCAATCTAAGACACCCCCTCAATCGAAGACAGCCCCTCAAACTAAGGCAGCCCGTCAATTTAAGGCAGCCCCTCAAACTAAGGCAGCCCTTCAAACTAATGCATCCCCTCAATCCAAGGCAGCCCCTGATACTAAGGCAGCCCTTCAAACTAATGCAGACCCTCAATCTAAGAAAGCCCCTCAAACTAAGGCAGCCCCTCAATCTAAGGCAGCCCCTCAAACTAATGCAGCCCCTCAAACTAAGGCAGCCCCTAAAACTAATGCAGCCCCTCAATCTAAGACAGCCCCTCAATCGAAGACAGCCCCTCTAACTAAGGCAGCCCGTCAATTTAAGGCAGCCCCTCAAACTAAGGCAGCCCCTCAAACTAATGCAGCCCCTCAATCTAAGGCAGCCGCTCAAACTAATGCAGCCCCTCAAACTAATGCAGCCCCTCAATCTAAGGCAGCCCCTCAAACTAAGGCAGCCTCTCAAACTAAGGCAGCCCCTCAAACTTAGGCAGCCTCTCAAACTAAGGCAGCCCATCAAACTAATGCAGCCCCTCAAACTAATGCAGCCCCTCAAACTAAGGCAGCCCCTCAATCTAAGTCAGCCCCTCAAACTAAAGCAGCCCCTCAAACTAAGGCAGCCTCTCAAACTCAGGAAGACTCTCAAACTAAGGCAGCCGCTCAAACTAAGTCAGCCTCTCAAATTAAGGCAGCCTCTCAAAGTAAGGCAGCCCCTCAAACTAACGCAGCCGCTCAAACTAAGGCAGACTCTCAAACTAAGGCAGCCTCTCAAACTAAGGCAGCTCCTCAAACTAAGGCAGCCCCTCAAACTGATGCATCCCATCAAACTAATGCAGCCCCTCAATCTAAGGCAGCCCCTCAAACTAAAGCTGCCCCTGAAACTAAGGCTGCCCCTCAAAATAAGGCAGCCGCTCAAATTAAGGCAGCCGCTCAAACTAATGCAACCCCTCAATCTAAGGCAGCCCCTCAAACTAATGCAGCACCTCAAACTAAGGCAGCCCCTCAATCTGAGGCAGCCCCTCAAACTAATGCAGCACATCAAACTAAGGCAGCCCCACTAACTAAGGCAGCCACTCAATCTAAGGCAGCCCCTCAAACTAATGCAGCCCCTCAAACTAAGGCAGCCCCTCAAACTAAGGCAGCCCCTCAAACTATTGCAGCCCCTCAAACTAAAGCTGCCCCTCAAACTAAGGCAGCCTCTCAAACTAAGGCAGCCACTCAAACTTAGGCAGACTCACAAACTAATGCAACCCCTCAATCTAAGGCAGCCCCTCAACTAAGGCAGCCGCTCAAACTAAGGCAGCCCCTCAAACTAAGGCTGCCACTCAAACTAAGGCACCCACTCAAACTAAGGCAGCCCCTCAAACTAATGCAGCCCCTCAAACTAAGGCAGCCCCTCAAACTCAGGCAGCCACTCAAACTATTGCAGCCCCTCAAACAAAAGCTGCCCCTCAAACTAAGGCAGCCCTTCAAACTCAGGCAGCCTCTCAAAATAAGGCTGCCCTTCAAACTAAGGCAAAAACTCTAACTAAGGCAGCCCCTCAATCGAAGGCAGCCCCTCAATCTAAGGCAGCCCCTCTAACTAAGGCAGCCCCTCAATCGAAAGCAGCCCCTCAATCTAAGGCAGCCCCTCAAACTAAGGCAGACCATCAATCTAAGCCAGCTTCTCAAACTATTGCAGCCCCTCAAACTAATGCAGCCCCTCAATCTAAGGCAGCCCCTCAATCTAAAGCTGCCCATCAAACTAAGGCAGCCCTTCAAACTCAGGCAGCCTCTCAAAATAAGGCAGCCTCTAAAACTAATGCAGCCACTCAATCAAAGGCAGCCCCTCAAACTAAGCCAACCCCTCAAACTAAGGCAACCCCTCAAACTAAGGCAGACTCTCAAATTAATGCAGCCCCTTAAAGTAAGGCAGCCCCTCAAACTAAGGGAGCCCCTCAACCAAAGGCAGCCCCTCAAACTAAGGCAGCCCCTCAAACTAAGGCAGCCGCCCAAATTAAGGCAGCCCCTCAAACTAAGGAAGCCGCTCAAACTAAGGCAGCCGCTCAAACTAGGGCAGCCCCTCAAACTAAGGTAGCCGCTCAAACTAAGGCAGCCCCTCAAACTAAGGCAGCCCCTCAATCTAATGCAGCCCCTCAAACTAATGCAGCCCCTCAATCTAAGGCAGCCCCTCAAACTAAAGCAGCCGCTCAAACTAAGGCAGCTCCTCAAACTAAGGCAGCCGCTCAAACTAATGCAGCCCATCAAACTAATGCAGCTGCTCAATCTCAGGAAGCCCCTCAATCTAATGCAACCCCTCAATCTAAGGCAGCCCCTCAACTAAGGCAGCCGCTCAAACTTAGGCAGCCCCTTAAAGTTCGGCAGCCCCTCAAACTAAGGCAGCCCCTCAAACTAAGGCAGCGTCTCAAACTAAGGCACTCACTCAAACTGAGGCAGCCCTTCAAACTAATGCAGCCCCTCAATCCAAGGCAGCCCCTCAAACTAAGGCAGCCCCTCAAACGAAGGCAGCCCCTCAAACTAATGCAACCCCTCAATCTAAGGCAGCCCCTCAACTAAGGCAGCCGCTCAAACTAAGGGATCCCCACAAACTAAGGCAGCCGATCAAACAAAGGCAGCCACTCAAACTAAGGCAGCCGCTCAAACTAAGGCAGCCCCTCAAACTAATGCAGCCCCTCAATCTAAGGCAGCCGCTCAAACTAATGCAGCCCCTCAAACTAATGCAGCCCCTCAATCTAAGGCAGCCCCTCAAACTAAGGCAGCCTCTCAAACTAAGGCAGCCCCTCAAACTTAGGCAGCCTTTCAAACTAAGGCAGCCCATCAAACTAATGCAGCCCCTCAAACTAATGCAGCCCCTCAAACTAAGGCAGCCCCTCAATCTAAGTCAGCCCCTCAAACTAAAGCAGCCCCTCAAACTAAGGCAGCCTCTCAAACTCAGGAAGACTCTCAAACTAAGGCAGCCGCTCAAACTAAGTCAGCCTCTCAAATTAAGGCAGCCTCTCAAAGTAAGGCAGCCCCTCAAACTAAGGCAGCCGTTCAAACTAAGGCAGACTCTCAAACTAAGGCAGCCTCTCAAACTAAGGCAGCTCCTCAAACTAAGGCAGCCCCTCAAACTGATGCATCCCATCAAACTAATGCAGCCCCTCAATCTAAGGCAGCCCCTCAAACTAAAGCTGCCCCTGAAACTAAGGCAGCCCCTCAAAATAAGGCAGCCGCTCAAACTAAGGCAGCCTCTCAAAATAAGGCAGCCGCTCAAACTAAGGCAACCCCTCAATCAAAGGCAGCCACTCAATCAAAGGCAGACTCTCAAACAAATGCAGCCCCTCAAACAAAGGCAGCCCCTCAAACTAATGCAGCCCCTCAATCTAAGACACCCCCTCAATCGAAGACAGCCCCTCAAACTAAGGCAGCCCCTCATACTAATGCAGACCCTCAATCTAAGAAAGCCCCTCAAACTAAGGCAGCCCTTCAAACTCAGGCAGCCCCTCAAACTAAGCCAACCCCTCAGACTAAGGCAGCCACTCAAACTTAGGCAGACTCTCAAACTAATGCAACCCCTTAATCTAAGGCAGCCCCTCAACTAAGGCAGCCGCTCAAACTAAGGCAGCCCCTCAAACTAAGGCAGCCCCTCAAACTAATGCAGCCCCTCAATCTAAGACAGCCCCTCTAACTAAGGCAGCCCGTCAATTTAAGCCAGCACCTCAAACTAAGGCAGCCCCTCAAATTTAGGCAGACTCTCAAACTAAGGCAGCGTCTCAAACTAAGGCAGCCCCTCAAACTAATGCAGCTCCTCAAACTAAGGCAGCCCCTCAAACTAATGCAGACCCTCAATCTAAGAAAGCCCCTCAAACTAAGGCAGCCCCTCAATCTAAGACAGCCCCTCTAACCAAGGCAGCCCGTCAATTTAAGGCAGCCCCTCAAACTAATGCAGCCCCTCAAACTAAGACAGCACCTCAAAGTAAGGCAGCCCCTCAAATTAAGGCAGCCGCTCAAACTAATGCAACCCCTCAATCTAAGGCAGTCCCTCAAACTAATGCAGCACCTCAAACTAAGGCAGCCCCTCAATCTGAGGCAGCCCCTCAAACTAATGCAGCACATCAAACTAAGGCAGCCCCACTAACTAAGGCAGCCCCTCAATCTAAGGCAGCCCCTCAAACTAATGCAGCCCCTCAAACTAAGGCAGCCCCTCAAACTAAGGCAGCCCCTCAAACTATTGCAGCCCCTCAAACTAAAGCTGCCCCTCAAACTAAGGCAGCCCTTCAAACTCAGTCAGCCTCTCAAAATAAGGCAGCCCCTCAAACTAAGGCAGCCTCTCAAACTAAGGCAGCCACTCAAACTTAGGCAGACTCACAAACTAATGCAACCCCTCAATCTAAGGCAGCCCCTCAACTAAGGCAGCCGCTCAAACTAAGGCAGCCCCTCAAACTAAGGCTGCCACTCAAACTAAGGCACCCACTCAAACTAAGGCAGCCCCTCAAACTAATGCAGCCCCTCAAACTAAGGCAGCCCCTCAAACTCAGGCAGCCACTCAAACTATTGCAGCCCCTCAAACAAAAGCTGCCCCTCAATCGAAGGCAGCCCCTCAATCTAAGGCAGCCCCTCTAACTAAGGCAGCCCCTCAATCGAAAGCAGCCCCTCAATCTAAGGCAGCCCCTCAAACTAAGGCAGACCCTCAATCTAAGCCAGCTTCTCAAACTATTGCAGTACCTCAAACTAATGCAGCCCCTCAATCTAAGGCAGCCCCTCAATCTAAAGCTGCCCATCAAACTAAGGCAGCCCTTCAAACTCAGGCAGCCTCTCAAAATAAGGCAGCCTCTCAAACTAATGCAGCCCCTCAACCAAAGGCAGCCCCTCAAACTAAGGCAGCCGCCCAAATTAAGGCAGCCCCTCAAACTAAGGAAGCCGCTCAAACTAAGGCAGCCGCTCAAACTAAGGCAGCCCCTCAAACTAAGGTAGCCGCTCAAACTAAGGCAGCCCCTCAATCTAAGACACCCCCTCAATCGAAGACAGCCCCTCAAACTAAGGCAGCCCGTCAATTTAAGGCAGCCCCTCAAACTAAGGCAGCCCTTCAAACTAATGCATCCCCTCAATCCAAGGCAGCCCCTGAAACTAAGGCAGCCCTTCAAACTAATGCAGACCCTCAATCGAAGAAAGCCCCTCAAACTAAGGCAGCCCCTCAATCTAAGGCAGCCCCTCAAACTAATGCAGCCCCTCAAACTAAGGCAGCCCCTAAAACTAATGCAGCCCCTCAATCTAAGACAGCCCCTCAATCGAAGACAGCCCCTCTAACTAAGGCAGCCCGTCAATTTAAGGCAGCCCCTCAAACTAAGGCAGCCCCTCAAACTAATGCAGCCCCTCAATCTAAGGCAGCCGCTCAAACTAATGCAGCCCCTCAAACTAATGCAGCCCCTCAATCTAAGGCAGCCCCTCAAACTAAGGCAGCCTCTCAAACTAAGGCAGCCCCTCAAACTTAGGCAGCCTCTCAAACTAAGGCAGCCCATCAAACTAATGCAGCCCCTCAAACTAATGCAGCCCCTCAAACTAAGGCAGCCCCTCAATCTAAGTCAGCCCCTCAAACTAAAGCAGCCCCTCAAACTAAGGCAGCCTCTCAAACTCAGGAAGACTCTCAAACTAAGGCAGCCGCTCAAACTAAGTCAGCCTCTCAAACTAAGGCAGCCTCTCAAACTAAGGCAGCTCCTCAAACTAAGGCAGCCCCTCAAACTGATGCATCCCATCAAACTAATGCAGCCCCTCAATCTAAGGCAGCCCCTCAAACTAAAGCTGCCCCTGAAACTAAGGCAGCCCCTCAAAATAAGGCAGCCGCTCAAACTAAGGCAGCCTCTCAAAATAAGGCAGCCGCTCAAACTAAGGCAACCCCTCAATCAAAGGCAGCCACTCAATCAAAGGCAGACTCTCAAACTAATGCAGCCCCTCAAACTAAGGCAGCCCCTCAAACTAATGCAGCCCCTCAATCTAAGACACCCCCTCAATCGAAGACAGCCCCTCAAACTAAGGCAGCCCCTCATACTAATGCAGACCCTCAATCTAAGAAAGCCCCTCAAACTAAGGCAGCCCTTCAAACTCAGGCAGCCCCTCAAACTAAGCCAACCCCTCAGACTAAGTCAGCCACTCAAACTTAGGCAGACTCTCAAACTAATGCAACCCCTTAATCTAAGGCAGCCCCTCAACTAAGGCAGCCGCTCAAACTAAGGCAGCCCCTCAAACTAAGGCAGCCCCTCAAACTAATGCAGCCCCTCAATCTAAGACAGCCCCTCTAACTAAGGCAGCCCGTCAATTTAAGCCAGCACCTCAAACTAAGGCAGCCCCTCAAATTTAGGCAGACTCTCAAACTAAGGCAGCGTCTCAAACTAAGGCAGCCCCTCAAACTAATGCAGCTCCTCAAACTAAGGCAGCCCCTCAAACTAATGCAGACCCTCAATCTAAGAAAGCCCCTCAAACTAAGGCAGCCCCTCAATCTAAGACAGCCCCTCTAACCAAGGCAGCCCGTCAATTTAAGGCAGCCCCTCAAACTAATGCAGCCCCTCAAACTAAGACAGCACCTCAAAGTAAGGCAGCCCCTCAAATTAAGGCAGCCGCTCAAACTAATGCAGCACCTCAAACTAAGGCAGCCCCTCAATCTGAGGCAGCCCCTCAAACTAATGCAGCACATCAAACTAAGGCAGCCCCACTAACTAAGGCAGCCCCTCAATCTAAGGCAGCCCCTCAAACTAATGCAGCCCCTCAAACTAAGGCAGCCCCTCAAACTAAGGCAGCCCCTCAAACTATTGCAGCCCCTCAAACTAAAGCTGCCCCTCAAACTAAGGCAGCCCTTCAAACTCAGTCAGCCTCTCAAAATAAGGCAGCCCCTCAAACTAAGGCAGCCTCTCAAACTAAGGCAGCCACTCAAACTTAGGCAGACTCACAAACTAATGCAACCCCTCAATCTAAGGCAGCCCCTCAACTAAGGCAGCCGCTCAAACTAAGGCAGCCCCTCAAACTAAGGCTGCCACTCAAACTAAGGCACCCACTCAAACTAAGGCAGCCCCTCTAACTAATGCAGCCCCTCAAACTAAGGCAGCCCCTCAAACTAATGCAGCCACTCAAACTATTGCAGCCCCTCAAACAAAAGCTGCCCCTCAAACTAAGGCAGCCCTTCAAACTCAGGCAGCCTCTCAAAATAAGGCTGCCCTTCAAACTAAGGCAAAAACTCTAACTAAGGCAGCCCCTCAATCGAAGGCAGCCCCTCAATCTAAGGCAGCCCCTCTAACTAAGGCAGCCCCTCAATCGAAAGCAGCCCCTCAATCTAAGGCAGCCCCTCAAACTAAGGCAGACCCTCAATCTAAGCCAGCTTCTCAAACTATTGCAGCCCCTCAAACTAATGCAGCCCCTCAATCTAAGGCAGCCCCTCAATCTAAAGCTGCCCATCAAACTAAGGCAGCCCTTCAAACTCAGGCAGCCTCTCAAAATAAGGCAGCCTCTCAAACTAATGCAGCCCCTCAACCAAAGGCAGCCCCTCAAACTAAGGCAGCCCCTCAAACTAAGGCAGCCGCCCAAATTAAGGCAGCCCCTCAAACTAAGGAAGCCGCTCAAACTAAGGCAGCCGCTCAAACTAAGGCAGCCCCTCAAACTAAGGTAGCCGCTCAAACTAAGGCAGCCCCTCAATCTAAGACACCCCCTCAATCGAAGACAGCCCCTCAAACTAAGGCAGCCCGTCAATTTAAGGCAGCCCCTCAAACTAAGGCAGCCCTTCAAACTAATGCATCCCCTCAATCCAAGGCAGCCCCTGAAACTAAGGCAGCCCCTCAAACTAAGGCAGCCCCTCAATCTAATGCAGCCCCTCAAACTAATGCAGCCACTCAATCTAAGGCAGCCCCTCAAACTAAAGCAGCCGCTCAAACTAAGGCAGCCCCTCAAACTAAGGCAGCCGCTCAAACTAATGCAGCCCATCAAACTAATGCAGCTGCTCAATCTCAGGAAGCCCCTCAATCTAATGCAACCCCTCAATCTAAGGCAGCCCCTCAACTAAGGCAGCCGCTCAAACTTAGGCAGCCCCTCAAAGTTCGGCAGCCCCTCAAACTAAGGCAGCCCCTCAAACTAAGGCAGCGTCTCAAACTAAGGCACTCACTCAAACTGAGGCAGCCCTTCAAACTAATGCAGCCCCTCAATCCAAGGCAGCCCCTCAAACTAAGGCAGCCCCTCAAACGAAGGCAGCCCCTCAAACTAATGCAACCCCTCAATCTGAGGCAGCCCCTCAACTAAGGCAGCCGCTCAAACTAAGGGATCCCCACAAACTAAGGCAGCCGATCAAACAAAGGCAGCCACTCAAACTAAGGCAGCCGCTCAAACTAAGGCAGCCCCTCAAACTAATGCAGCCCCTCAATCTAAGGCAGCCGCTCAAACTAATGCAGCCCCTCAAACTAATGCAGCCCCTCAATCTAAGGCAGCCCCTCAAACTAAGGCAGCCTCTCAAACTAAGGCAGCCCCTCAAACTTAGGCAGCCTCTCAAACTAAGGCAGCCCATCAAACTAATGCAGCCCCTCAAACTAATGCAGCCCCTCAAACTAAGGCAGCCCCTCAATCTAAGTCAGCCCCTCAAACTAAAGCAGCCCCTCAAACTAAGGCAGCCTCTCAAACTCAGGAAGACTCTCAAACTAAGGCAGCCGCTCAAACTAAGTCAGCCTCTCAAATTAAGGCAGCCTCTCAAAGTAAGGCAGCCCCTCAAACTAAGGCAGCCGCTCAAACTAAGGCAGACTCTCAAACTAAGGCAGCCTCTCAAACTAAGGCAGCTCCTCAAACTAAGGCAGCCCCTCAAACTGATGCATCCCATCAAACTAATGCAGCCCCTCAATCTAAGGCAGCCCCTCAAACTAAAGCTGCCCCTGAAACTAAGGCAGCCCCTCAAAATAAGGCAGCCGCTCAAACTAAGGCAGCCTCTCAAAATAAGGCAGCCGCTCAAACTAAGGCAACCCCTCAATCAAAGGCAGCCACTCAATCAAAGGCAGACTCTCAAACTAATGCAGCCCCTCAAACTAAGGCAGCCCCTCAAACTAATGCAGCCCCTCAATCTAAGACACCCCCTCAATCGAAGACAGCCCCTCAAACTAAGGCAGCCCCTCATACTAATGCAGACCCTCAATCTAAGAAAGCCCCTCAAACTAAGGCAGCCCTTCAAACTCAGGCAGCCCCTCAAACTAAGCCAACCCCTCAGACTAAGGCAGCCACTCAAACTTAGGCAGACTCTCAAACTAATGCAACCCCTTAATCTAAGGCAGCCCCTCAACTAAGGCAGCCGCTCAAACTAAGGCAGCCCCTCAAACTAAGGCAGCCCCTCAAACTAATGCAGCCCCTCAATCTAAGACAGCCCCTCTAACTAAGGCAGCCCGTCAATTTAAGCCAGCACCTCAAACTAAGGCAGCCCCTCAAATTTAGGCAGACTCTCAAACTAAGGCAGCGTCTCAAACTAAGGCAGCCCCTCAAACTAATGCAGCTCCTCAAACTAAGGCAGCCCCTCAAACTAATGCAGACCCTCATTCTAAGAAAGCCCCTCAAACTAAGGCAGCCCCTCAATCTAAGACAGCCCCTCTAACCAAGGCAGCCCGTCAATTTAAGGCAGCCCCTCAAACTAATGCAGCCCCTCAAACTAAGACAGCACCTCAAAGTAAGGCAGCCCCTCAAATTAAGGCAGCCGCTCAAACTAATGCAACCCCTCAATCTAAGGCAGCCCCTCAAACTAATGCAGCACCTCAAACTAAGGCAGCCCCTCAATCTGAGGCAGCCCCTCAAACTAATGCAGCACATCAAACTAAGGCAGCCCCACTAACTAAGGCAGCCCCTCAATCTAAGGCAGCCCCTCAAACTAATGCAGCCCCTCAAACTAAGGCAGCCCCTCAAACTAAGGCAGCCCCTCAAACTATTGCAGCCCCTCAAACTAAAGCTGCCCCTCAAACTAAGGCAGCCCTTCAAACTCAGTCAGCCTCTCAAAATAAGGCAGCCCCTCAAACTAAGGCAGCCTCTCAAACTAAGGCAGCCACTCAAACTTAGGCAGACTCACAAACTAATGCAACCCCTCAATCTAAGGCAGCCCCTCAACTAAGGCAGCCGCTCAAACTAAGGCAGCCCCTCAAACTAAGGCTGCCACTCAAACTAAGGCACCCACTCAAACTAAGGCAGCCCCTCAAACTAATGCAGCCCCTCAAACTAAGGCAGCCCCTCAAACTCAGGCAGCCACTCAAACTATTGCAGCCCCTCAAACAAAAGCTGCCCCTCAATCGAAGGCAGCCCCTCAATCTAAGGCAGCCCCTCTAACTAAGGCAGCCCCTCAATCGAAAGCAGCCCCTCAATCTAAGGCAGCCCCTCAAACTAAGGCAGACCCTCAATCTAAGCCAGCTTCTCAAACTATTGCAGTCCCTCAAGCTAATGCAGCCCCTCAATCTAAGGCAGCCCCTCAATCTAAAGCTGCCCATCAAACTAAGGCAGCCCTTCAAACTCAGGCAGCCTCTCAAAATAAGGCAGCCTCTCAAACTAATGCAGCCCCTCAACCAAAGGCAGCCCCTCAAACTAAGGCAGCCCCTCAAACTAAGGCAGCCGCCCAAATTAAGGCAGCCCCTCAAACTAAGGAAGCCGCTCAAACTAAGGCAGCCGCTCAAACTAAGGCAGCCCCTCAAACTAAGGTAGCCGCTCAAACTAAGGCAGCCCCTCAATCTAAGACACCCCCTCAATCGAAGACAGCCCCTCAAACTAAGGCAGCCCGTCAATTTAAGGCAGCCCCTCAAACTAAGGCAGCCCTTCAAACTAATGCATCCCCTCAATCCAAGGCAGCCCCTGAAACTAAGGCAGCCCTTCAAACTAATGCAGACCCTCAATCTAAGAAAGCCCCTCAAACTAAGGCAGCCCCTCAATCTAAGGCAGCCCCTCAAACTAATGCAGCCCCTCAAACTAAGGCAGCCCCTAAAACTAATGCAGCCCCTCAATCTAAGACAGCCCCTCAATCGAAGACAGCCCCTCTAACTAAGGCAGCCCGTCAATTTAAGGCAGCCCCTCAAACTAAGGCAGCCCCTCAAACTAATGCAGCCCCTCAATCTAAGGCAGCCGCTCAAACTAATGCAGCCCCTCAAACTAATGCAGCCCCTCAATCTAAGGCAGCCCCTCAAACTAAGGCAGCCTCTCAAACTAAGGCAGCCCCTCAAACTTAGGCAGCCTCTCAAACTAAGGCAGCCCATCAAACTAATGCAGCCCCTCAAACTAAGGCAGCCCCTCAAACTATTGCAGCCCCTCAAACTAAAGCTGCCCCTCAAACTAAGGCAGCCCCTCTAACTAAGGCAGCCCGTCAATTTAAGGCAGCCCCTCAAACTAAGGCAGCCCCTCAAACTAATGCAGCCCCTCAATCTAAGGCAGCCGCTCAAACTAATGCAGCCCCTCAAACTAATGCAGCCCCTCAATCTAAGGCAGCCCCTCAAACTAAGGCAGCCCCTCAAACTAAGGCAGCCCCTCAAACTAATGCAGCCCCTCAATCTAAGACAGCCCCTCTAACTAAGGCAGCCCGTCAATTTAAGCCAGCACCTCAAACTAAGGCAGCCCCTCAAATTTAGGCAGACTCTCAAACTAAGGCAGCGTCTCAAACTAAGGCAGCCCCTCAAACTAATGCAGCTCCTCAAACTAAGGCAGCCCCTCAAACTAATGCAGACCCTCAATCTAAGAAAGCCCCTCAAACTAAGGCAGCCCCTCAATCTAAGACAGCCCCTCTAACCAAGGCAGCCCGTCAATTTAAGGCAGCCCCTCAAACTAATGCAGCCCCTCAAACTAAGACAGCACCTCAAAGTAAGGCAGCCCCTCAAATTAAGGCAGCCGCTCAAACTAATGCAACCCCTCAATCTAAGGCAGCCCCTCAAACTAATGCAGCACCTCAAACTAAGGCAGCCCCTCAATCTGAGGCAGCCCCTCAAACTAATGCAGCACATCAAACTAAGGCAGCCCCACTAACTAAGGCAGCCCCTCAATCTAAGGCAGCCCCTCAAACTAATGCAGCCCCTCAAACTAAGGCAGCCCCTCAAACTAAGGCAGCCCCTCAAACTATTGCAGCCCCTCAAACTAAAGCTGCCCCTCAAACTAAGGCAGCCCTTCAAACTCAGTCAGCCTCTCAAAATAAGGCAGCCCCTCAAACTAAGGCAGCCTCTCAAACTAAGGCAGCCACTCAAACTTAGGCAGACTCACAAACTAATGCAACCCCTCAATCTAAGGCAGCCCCTCAACTAAGGCAGCCGCTCAAACTAAGGCAGCCCCTCAAACTAAGGCTGCCACTCAAACTAAGGCACCCACTCAAACTAAGGCAGCCCCTCAAACTAATGCAGCCCCTCAAACTAAGGCAGCCCCTCAAACTCAGGCAGCCACTCAAACTATTGCAGCCCCTCAAACAAAAGCTGCCCCTCAATCGAAGGCAGCCCCTCAATCTAAGGCAGCCCCTCTAACTAAGGCAGCCCCTCAATCGAAAGCAGCCCCTCAATCTAAGGCAGCCCCTCAAACTAAGGCAGACCCTCAATCTAAGCCAGCTTCTCAAACTATTGCAGTCCCTCAAGCTAATGCAGCCCCTCAATCTAAGGCAGCCCCTCAATCTAAAGCTGCCCATCAAACTAAGGCAGCCCTTCAAACTCAGGCAGCCTCTCAAAATAAGGCAGCCTCTCAAACTAATGCAGCCCCTCAACCAAAGGCAGCCCCTCAAACTAAGGCAGCCCCTCAAACTAAGGCAGCCGCCCAAATTAAGGCAGCCCCTCAAACTAAGGAAGCCGCTCAAACTAAGGCAGCCGCTCAAACTAAGGCAGCCCCTCAAACTAAGGTAGCCGCTCAAACTAAGGCAGCCCCTCAATCTAAGACACCCCCTCAATCGAAGACAGCCCCTCAAACTAAGGCAGCCCGTCAATTTAAGGCAGCCCCTCAAACTAAGGCAGCCCTTCAAACTAATGCATCCCCTCAATCCAAGGCAGCCCCTGAAACTAAGGCAGCCCTTCAAACTAATGCAGACCCTCAATCTAAGAAAGCCCCTCAAACTAAGGCAGCCCCTCAATCTAAGGCAGCCCCTCAAACTAATGCAGCCCCTCAAACTAAGGCAGCCCCTAAAACTAATGCAGCCCCTCAATCTAAGACAGCCCCTCAATCGAAGACAGCCCCTCTAACTAAGGCAGCCCGTCAATTTAAGGCAGCCCCTCAAACTAAGGCAGCCCCTCAAACTAATGCAGCCCCTCAATCTAAGGCAGCCGCTCAAACTAATGCAGCCCCTCAAACTAATGCAGCCCCTCAATCTAAGGCAGCCCCTCAAACTAAGGCAGCCTCTCAAACTAAGGCAGCCCCTCAAACTTAGGCAGCCTCTCAAACTAAGGCAGCCCATCAAACTAATGCAGCCCCTCAAACTAATGCAGCCCCTCAAACTAAGGCAGCCCCTCAATCTAAGTCAGCCCCTCAAACTAAAGCAGCCCCTCAAACTAAGGCAGCCTCTCAAACTCAGGAAGACTCTCAAACTAAGGCAGCCGCTCAAACTAAGTCAGCCTCTCAAAGTAAGGCAGCCCCTCAAACTAAGGCAGCCGCTCAAACTAAGGCAGACTCTCAAACTAAGGCAGCCTCTCAAACTAAGGCAGCTCCTCAAACTAAGGCAGCCCCTCAAACTGATGCATCCCATCAAAATAATGCAGCCCCTCAATCTAAGGCAGCCCCTCAAACTAAAGCTGCCCCTGAAACTAAGGCAGCCCCTAAAAATAAGGCAGCCGCTCAAACTAAGGCAGCCTCTCAAAATAATGCAGCCGCTCAAACTAAGGCAACCCCTCAATCAAAGGCAGCCACTCAATCAAAGGCAGACTCTCAAACTAATGCAGCCCCTCAAACTAAGGCAGCCCCTCAAACTAATGCAGCCCCTCAATCTAAGACACCCCCTCAATCGAAGACAGCCCCTCAAACTAAGGCAGCCCCTCATACTAATGCAGACCCTCAATCTAAGAAAGCCCCTCAAACTAAGGCAGCCCTTCAAACTCAGGCAGCCCCTCAAACTAAGCCAACCCCTCAGACTAAGGCAGCCACTCAAACTTAGGCAGACTCTCAAACTAATGCAACCCCTTAATCTAAGGCAGCCCCTCAACTAAGGCAGCCGCTCAAACTAAGGCAGCCCCTCAAACTAAGGCAGCCCCTCAAACTAATGCAGCCCCTCAATCTAAGACAGCCCCTCTAACTAAGGCAGCCCGTCAATTTAAGCCAGCACCTCAAACTAAGGCAGCCCCTCAAATTTAGGCAGACTCTCAAACTAAGGCAGCGTCTCAAACTAAGGCAGCCCCTCAAACTAATGCAGCTCCTCAAACTAAGGCAGCCCCTCAAACTAATGCAGACCCTCAATCTAAGAAAGCCCCTCAAACTAAGGCAGCCCCTCAATCTAAGACAGCCCCTCTAACCAAGGCAGCCCGTCAATTTAAGGCAGCCCCTCAAACTAATGCAGCCCCTCAAACTAAGACAGCACCTCAAAGTAAGGCAGCCCCTCAAATTAAGGCAGCCGCTCAAACTAATGCAACCCCTCAATCTAAGGCAGCCCCTCAAACTAATGCAGCACCTCAAACTAAGGCAGCCCCTCAATCTGAGGCAGCCCCTCAAACTAATGCAGCACATCAAACTAAGGCAGCCCCACTAACTAAGGCAGCCCCTCAATCTAAGGCAGCCCCTCAAACTAATGCAGCCCCTCAAACTAAGGCAGCCCCTCAAACTAAGGCAGCCCCTCAAACTATTGCAGCCCCTCAAACTAAAGCTGCCCCTCAAACTAAGGCAGCCCTTCAAACTCAGTCAGCCTCTCAAAATAAGGCAGCCCCTCAAACTAAGGCAGCCTCTCAAACTAAGGCAGCCACTCAAACTTAGGCAGACTCACAAACTAATGCAACCCCTCAATCTAAGGCAGCCCCTCAACTAAGGCAGCCGCTCAAACTAAGGCAGCCCCTCAAACTAAGGCTGCCACTCAAACTAAGGCACCCACTCAAACTAAGGCAGCCCCTCAAACTAATGCAGCCCCTCAAACTAAGGCAGCCCCTCAAACTCAGGCAGCCACTCAAACTATTGCAGCCCCTCAAACAAAAGCTGCCCCTCAAACTAAGGCAGCCCTTCAAACTCAGGCAGCCTCTCAAAATAAGGCTGCCCTTCAAACTAAGGCAAAAACTCTAACTAAGGCAGCCCCTCAATCGAAGGCAGCCCCTCAATCTAAGGCAGCCCCTCTAACTAAGGCAGCCCCTCAATCGAAAGCAGCCCCTCAATCTAAGGCAGCCCCTCAAACTAAGGCAGACCCTCAATCTAAGCCAGCTTCTCAAACTATTGCAGCCCCTCAAACTAATGCAGCCCCTCAATCTAAGGCAGCCCCTCAATCTAAAGCTGCCCATCAAACTAAGGCAGCCCTTCAAACTCAGGCAGCCTCTCAAAATAAGGCAGCCTCTCAAACTAATGCAGCCCCTCAACCAAAGGCAGCCCCTCAAACTAAGGCAGCCCCTCAAACTAAGGCAGCCGCCCAAATTAAGGCAGCCCCTCAAACTAAGGAAGCCGCTCAAACTAAGGCAGCCGCTCAAACTAAGGCAGCCCCTCAAACTAAGGTAGCCGCTCAAACTAAGGCAGCCCCTCAATCTAAGACACCCCCTCAATCGAAGACAGCCCCTCAAACTAAGGCAGCCCGTCAATTTAAGGCAGCCCCTCAAACTAAGGCAGCCCCTCAAACTAATGCATCCCCTCAATCCAAGGCAGCCCCTGAAACTAAGGCAGCCCTTCAAACTAATGCAGACCCTCAATCTAAGAAAGCCCCTCAAACTAAGGCAGCCCCTCAATCTAAGGCAGCCCCTCAAACTAATGCAGCCCCTCAAACTAAGGCAGCCCCTAAAACTAATGCAGCCCCTCAATCTAAGACAGCCCCTCAATCGAAGACAGCCCCTCTAACTAAGGCAGCCCGTCAATTTAAGGCAGCCCCTCAAACTAATGCAGCCCCTCAAACTAACCCAGCACCTCAAACTAAGGGAACCCCTCAATCTAAGGCAGCCCCTCAACTAAGGATGCCGCTCAAACTAAGGCAGCCCCTCAAACTAATGCAGCTCCTCAAACTAAGGCAGGCCCTCAAACTAAGGCAGCCCCTAAATCTAAGGCAGCCCCTCAAACAAATGCAGCCCCTCAAACTAAGGCAGCCCCTTAAACTAAGGCAGCCCCTCAAACTATTGCAGCCCCTCAAACTAAAGCTGCCCCTCAAACTAAGGCAGCCCCTCATACTAATGCAGACCCTCAATCTAAGAAAGCCCCTCAAACTAAGGCAGCCCTTCAAACTCAGGCAGCCCCTCAAACTAAGCCAACCCCTCAGACTAAGGCAGCCACTCAAACTTAGGCAGACTCTCAAACTAATGCAACCCCTTAATCTAAGGCAGCCCCTCAACTAAGGCAGCCGCTCAAACTAAGGCAGCCCCTCAAACTAAGGCAGCCCCTCAAACTAATGCAGCCCCTCAATCTAAGACAGCCCCTCTAACTAAGGCAGCCCGTCAATTTAAGCCAGCACCTCAAACTAAGGCAGCCCCTCAAATTTAGGCAGACTCTCAAACTAAGGCAGCGTCTCAAACTAAGGCAGCCCCTCAAACTAATGCAGCTCCTCAAACTAAGGCAGCCCCTCAAACTAATGCAGACCCTCAATCTAAGAAAGCCCCTCAAACTAAGGCAGCCCCTCAATCTAAGACAGCCCCTCTAACCAAGGCAGCCCGTCAATTTAAGGCAGCCCCTCAAACTAATGCAGCCCCTCAAACTAAGACAGCACCTCAAAGTAAGGCAGCCCCTCAAATTAAGGCAGCCGCTCAAACTAATGCAACCCCTCAATCTAAGGCAGCCCCTCAAACTAATGCAGCACCTCAAACTAAGGCAGCCCCTCAATCTGAGGCAGCCCCTCAAACTAATGCAGCACATCAAACTAAGGCAGCCCCACTAACTAAGGCAGCCACTCAATCTAAGGCAGCCCCTCAAACTAATGCAGCCCCTCAAACTAAGGCAGCCCCTCAAACTAAGGCAGCCCCTCAAACTATTGCAGCCCCTCAAACTAAAGCTGCCCCTCAAACTAAGGCAGCCTCTCAAACTAAGGCAGCCACTCAAACTTAGGCAGACTCACAAACTAATGCAACCCCTCAATCTAAGGCAGCCCCTCAACTAAGGCAGCCGCTCAAACTAAGGCAGCCCCTCAAACTAAGGCTGCCACTCAAACTAAGGCACCCACTCAAACTAAGGCAGCCCCTCAAACTAATGCAGCCCCTCAAACTAAGGCAGCCCCTCAAACTCAGGCAGCCACTCAAACTATTGCAGCCCCTCAAACAAAAGCTGCCCCTCAAACTAAGGCAGCCCTTCAAACTCAGGCAGCCTCTCAAAATAAGGCTGCCCTTCAAACTAAGGCAAAAACTCTAACTAAGGCAGCACCTCAATCGAAGGCAGCCCCTCAATCTAAGGCAGCCCCTCTAACTAAGGCAGCCCCTCAATCGAAAGCAGCCCCTCAATCTAAGGCAGCCCCTCAAACTAAGGCAGACCCTCAATCTAAGCCAGCTTCTCAAACTATTGCAGCCCCTCAAACTAATGCAGCACCTCAAACTAAGGCAGCCCCTCAAACTCAGGCAGCCACTCAAACTATTGCAGCCCCTCAAACAAAAGCTGCCCCTCAAACTAAGGCAGCCCTTCAAACTCAGGCAGCCTCTCAAAATAAGGCTGCCCTTCAAACTAAAGCAAAAACTCTAACTAAGGCAGCACCTCAATCGAAGGCAGCCCCTCAATCTAAGGCAGCCCCTCTAACTAAGGCAGCCCCTCAATCGAAAGCAGCCCCTCAATCTAAGGCAGCCCCTCAAACTAAGGCAGACCCTCAATCTAAGCCAGCTTCTCAAACTATTGCAGCCCCTCAAACTAATGCAGCCCCTCAATCTAAGGCAGCCCCTCAATCTAAAGCTGCCCATCAAACTAAGGCAGCCTTCAAACTCAGGCAGCCTCTCAAAATAAGGCAGCCTCTCAAACTAATGCAGCCACTCAATCAAAGGCAGCCCCTCAAACTAAGCCAACCCCTCAAACTAAGGCAACCCCTCAAACTAAGGCAGACTCTCAAATTAATGCAGCCCCTTAAAGTAAGGCAGCCCCTCAAACTAAGGGAGCCCCTCAACCAAAGGCAGCCCCTCAAACTAAGGCAGCCCCTCAAACTAAGGCAGCCGCCCAAATTAAGGCAGCCCCTCAAACTAAGGAAGCCGCTCAAACTAAGGCAGCCGCTCAAACTAAGGCAGCCCCTCAAACTAAGGCAGCCCCTCAAACTAAGGAAGCCGCTCAAACTAAGGCAGCCGCTCAAACTAAGGCAGCCCCTCAAACTAATGCAGCCCCTCAAACTAAGGCAGCCCCTCAATCTAATGCAGCCCCTCAAACTAATGCAGCCCCTCAATCTAAGGCAGCCCCTCAAACTAAAGCAGCCGCTCAAACTAAGGCAGCCCCTCAAACTAAGGCAGCCGCTCAAACTAATGCAGCCCATCAAACTAATGCAGCTGCTCAATCTCAGGAAGCCCCTCAATCTAATGCAACCCCTCAATCTAAGGCAGCCCCTCAACTAAGGCAGCCGCTCAAACTTAGGCAGCCCCTCAAAGTTCGGCAGCCCCTCGAACTAAGGCAGCCCCTCAAACTAAGGCAGCGTCTCAAACTAAGGCACTCACTCAAACTGAGGCAGCCCTTCAAACTAATGCAGCCCCTCAATCCAAGGCAGCCCCTCAATCTAAGGCAGCCCCTCAAACGAAGGCAGCCCCTCAAACTAATGCAACCCCTCAATCTAAGGCAGCCCCTCAACTAAGGCAGCCGCTCAAACTAAGGGATCCCCACAAACTAAGGCAGCCGATCAAACAAAGGCAGCCACTCAAACTAAGGCAGCCGCTCAAACTAAGGCAGCCCCTCAAACTAATGCAGCCCCTCAATCTAAGGCAGCCGCTCAAACTAATGCAGCCCCTCAAACTAATGCAGCCCCTCAATCTAAGGCAGCCCCTCAAACTAAGGCAGCCTCTCAAACTAAGGCAGCCCCTCAAACTTAGGCAGCCTCTCAAACTAAGGCAGCCCATCAAACTAATGCAGCCCCTCAAACTAATGCAGCCCCTCAAACTAAGGCAGCCCCTCAATCTAAGTCAGCCCCTCAAACTAAAGCAGCCCCTCAAACTAAGGCAGCCTCTCAAACTCAGGAAGACTCTCAAACTAAGGCAGCCGCTCAGACTAAGTCAGCCTCTCAAATTAAGGCAGCCTCTCAAAGTAAGGCAGCCCCTCAAACTAAGGCAGCCGCTCAAACTAAGGCAGACTCTCAAACTAAGGCAGCCTCTCAAACTAAGGCAGCTCCTCAAACTAAGGCAGCCCCTCAAACTGATGCATCCCATCAAACTAATGCAGCCCCTCAATCTAAGGCAGCCCCTCAAACTAAAGCTGCCCCTGAAACTAAGGCAGCCCCTCAAAATAAGGCAGCCGCTCAAACTAAGGCAGCCTCTCAAAATAAGGCAGCCGCTCAAACTAAGGCAGCCCCTCAATCAAAGGCAGCCACTCAATCAAAGGCAGACTCTCAAACTAATGCAGCCCCTCAAACTAAGGCAGCCCCTCAAACTAATGCAGCCCCTCAATCTAAGACACCCCCTCAATCGAAGACAGCCCCTCAAACTAAGGCAGCCCGTCAATTTAAGGCAGCCCCTCAAACTAAGGCAGCCCTTCAAACTAATGCATCCCCTCAATCCAAGGCAGCCCCTGAAACTAAGGCAGCCCTTCAAACTAATGCAGACCCTCAATCTAAGAAAGCCACTCAAACTAAGGCAGCCCCTCAATCTAAGGCAGCCCCTCAAATTAATGCAGCCCCTCAAACTAAGGCAGCCCCTAAAACTAATGCAGCCCCTCAATCTAAGACAGCCCCTCAATCGAAGACAGCCCCTCTAACTAAGGCAGCCCGTCAATTTAAGGCAGCCCCTCAAACTAATGCAGCCCCTCAAACTAACCCAGCACCTCAAACTAAGGCAACCCCTCAATCTAAGGCAGCCCCTCAACTAAGGCTGCCGCTCAAACTAAGGCAGCCCCTCAAACTAATGCAGCTCCTCAAACTAAGGCAGGCCCTCAAACTAAGGCAGCCCCTAAATCTAAGGCAGCCCCTCAAACTAATGCAGCCCCTCAAACTAAGGCAGCCCCTCAAACTAAGGCAGCCCCTCAAACTATTGCAGCCCCTCAAACTAAAGCTGCCCCTCAAACTAAGGCAGCCCCTCATACTAATGCAGCCCCTCAATCTAAGACAGCCCCTCAATCGAAGACAGCCCCTCTAACTAAGGCAGCCCGTCAATTTAAGGCAGCCCCTCAAACTAATGCAGCCCCTCAAACTAACCCAGCACCTCAAACTAAGGGAACCCCTCAATCTAAGGCAGCCCCTCAACTAAGGCTGCCGCTCAAACTAAGGCAGCCCCTCAAACTAATGCAGCTCCTCAAACTAAGGCAGGCCCTCAAACTAAGGCAGCCCCTAAATCTAAGGCAGCCCCTCAAACAAATGCAGCCCCTCAAACTAAGGCAGCCCCTCAAACTAAGGCAGCCCCTCAAACTATTGCAGCCCCTCAAACTAAAGCTGCCCCTCAAACTAAGGCAGCCCCTCATACTAATGCAGACCCTCAATCTAAGAAAGCCCCTCAAACTAAGGCAGCCCTTCAAACTCAGGCAGCCCCTCAAACTAAGCCAACCCCTCAGACTAAGGCAGCCACTCAAACTTAGGCAGACTCTCAAACTAATGCAACCCCTTAATCTAATGCAGCCCCTCAACTAAGGCAGCCGCTCAAACTAAGGCAGCCCCTCAAACTAAGGCAGCCCCTCAAACTAATGCAGCCCCTCAATCTAAGACAGCCCCTCTAACTAAGGCAGCCCGTCAATTTAAGCCAGCACCTCAAACTAAGGCAGCCCCTCAAATTTAGGCAGACTCTCAAACTAAGGCAGCGTCTCAAACTAAGGCAGCCCCTCAAACTAATGCAGCTCCTCAAACTAAGGCAGCCCCTCAAACTAATGCAGACCCTCAATCTAAGAAAGCCCCTCAAACTAAGGCAGCCCCTCAATCTAAGACAGCCCCTCTAACCAAGGCAGCCCGTCAATTTAAGGCAGCCCCTCAAACTAATGCAGCCCCTCAAACTAAGACAGCACCTCAAAGTAAGGCAGCCCCTCAAATTAAGGCAGCCGCTCAAACTAATGCAACCCCTCAATCTAAGGCAGCCCCTCAAACTAATGCAGCACCTCAAACTAAGGCAGCCCCTCAATCTGAGGCAGCCCCTCAAACTAATGCAGCACATCAAACTAAGGCAGCCCCACTAACTAAGGCAGCCACTCAATCTAAGGCAGCCCCTCAAACTAAAGCTGCCCCTCAAACTAAGGCAGCCTCTCAAACTAAGGCAGCCACTCAAACTTAGGCAGACTCACAAACTAATGCAACCCCTCAATCTAAGGCAGCCCCTCAACTAAGGCAGCCGCTCAAACTAAGGCAGCCCCTCAAACTAAGGCTGCCACTCAAACTAAGGCACCCACTCAAACTAAGGCAGCCCCTCAAACTAATGCAGCCCCTCAAACTAAGGCAGCCCCTCAAACTCAGGCAGCCACTCAAACTATTGCAGCCCCTCAAACAAAAGCTGCCCCTCAAACTAAGGCAGCCCTTCAAACTCAGGCAGCCTCTCAAAATAAGGCTGCCCTTCAAACTAAGGCAAAAACTCTAACTAAGGCAGCACCTCAATCGAAGGCAGCCCCTCAATCTAAGGCAGCCCCTCTAACTAAGGCAGCCCCTCAATCGAAAGCAGCCCCTCAATCTAAGGCAGCCCCTCAAACTAAGGCAGACCCTCAATCTAAGCCAGCTTCTCAAACTATTGCAGCCCCTCAAACTAATGCAGCCCCTCAATCTAAGGCAGCCCCTCAATCTAAAGCTGCCCATCAAACTAAGGCAGCCCTTCAAACTCAGGCAGCCTCTCAAAATAAGGCAGCCTCTCAAACTAATGCAGCCACTCAATCAAAGGCAGCCCCTCAAACTAAGCCAACCCCTCAAACTAAGGCAACCCCTCAAACTAAGGCAGACTCTCAAATTAATGCAGCCCCTTAAAGTAAGGCAGCCCCTCAAACTAAGGGAGCCCCTCAACCAAAGGCAGCCCCTCAAACTAAGGCAGCCCCTCAAACTAAGGCAGCCGCCCAAATTAAGGCAGCCCCTCAAACTAAGGAAGCCGCTCAAACTAAGGCAGCCGCTCAAACTAAGGCAGCCCCTCAAACTAAGGCAGCCCCTCAAACTAAGGAAGCCGCTCAAACTAAGGCAGCCGCTCAAACTAAGGCAGCCCCTCAAACTAATGCAGCCCCTCAAACTAAGGCAGCCCCTCAATCTAATGCAGCCCCTCAAACTAATGCAGCCCCTCAATCTAAGGCAGCCCCTCAAACTAAAGCAGCCGCTCAAACTAAGGCAGCCCCTCAAACTAAGGCAGCCCCTCAAACTAACCCAGCACCTCAAACTAAGGCAACCCCTCAATCTAAGGCAGCCCCTCAACTAAGGCTGCCGCTCAAACTAAGGCAGACCCTCAAACTAATGCAGCTCCTCAAACTAAGGCAGGCCCTCAAACTAAGGCAGCCCCTAAATCTAAGGCAGCCCCTCAAACTAATGCAGCCCCTCAAACTAAGGCAGCCCCTCAAACTAAGGCAGCCCCTCAAACTATTGCAGCCCCTCAAACTAAAGCTGCCCCTCAAACTAAGGCAGCCCCTCATACTAATGCAGCCCCTCAATCTAAGACAGCCCCTCAATCGAAGACAGCCCCTCTAACTAAGGCAGCCCGTCAATTTAAGGCAGCCCCTCAAACTAATGCAGCCCCTCAAACTAACCCAGCACCTCAAACTAAGGGAACCCCTCAATCTAAGGCAGCCCCTCAACTAAGGCTGCCGCTCAAACTAAGGCAGCCCCTCAAACTAATGCAGCTCCTCAAACTAAGGCAGGCCCTCAAACTAAGGCAGCCCCTAAATCTAAGGCAGCCCCTCAAACAAATGCAGCCCCTCAAACTAAGGCAGCCCCTCAAACTAAGGCAGCCCCTCAAACTATTGCAGCCCCTCAAACTAAAGCTGCCCCTCAAACTAAGGCAGCCCCTCATACTAATGCAGACCCTCAATCTAAGAAAGCCCCTCAAACTAAGGCAGCCCTTCAAACTCAGGCAGCCCCTCAAACTAAGCCAACCCCTCAGACTAAGGCAGCCACTCAAACTTAGGCAGCCGCTCAAACTAAGGCAGCCCCTCAAACTAAGGCAGCCCCTCAAACTGATGCAGCCCCTCAATCTAAGACAGCCCCTCTAACTAAGGCAGCCCGTCAATTTAAGCCAGCACCTCAAACTAAGGCAGCCCCTCAAATTTAGGCAGACTCTCAAACTAAGGCAGCGTCTCAAACTAAGGCAGCCCCTCAAACTAATGCAGCTCCTCAAACTAAGGCAGCCCCTCAAACTAATGCAGACCCTCAATCTAAGAAAGCCCCTCAAACTAAGGCAGCCCCTCAATCTAAGACAGCCCCTCTAACCAAGGCAGCCAGTCAATTTAAGGCAGCCCCTCAAACTAATGCAGCCCCTCAAACTAAGACAGCACCTCAAAGTAAGGCAGCCCCTCAAATTAAGGCAGCCGCTCAAACTAATGCAACCCCTCAATCTAAGGCAGCCCCTCAAACTAATGCAGCACCTCAAACTAAGGCAGCCCCTCAATCTGAGGCAGCCCCTCAAACTAATGCAGCACATCAAACTAAGGCAGCCCCACTAACTAAGGCAGCCACTCAATCTAAGGCAGCCCCTCAAACTAATGCAGCCCCTCAAACTAAGGCAGCCCCTCAAACTAAGGCAGCCCCTCAAACTATTGCAGCCCCTCAAACTAAAGCTGCCCCTCAAACTAAGGCAGCCTCTCAAACTAAGGCAGCCACTCAAACTTAGGCAGACTCACAAACTAATGCAACCCCTCAATCTAAGGCAGCCCCTCAACTAAGGCAGCCGCTCAAACTAAGGCAGCCCCTCAAACTAAGGCTGCCACTCAAACTAAGGCACCCACTCAAACTAAGGCAGCCCCTCAAACTAATGCAGCCCCTCAAACTAAGGCAGCCCCTCAAATTTAGGCAGACTCTCAAACTAAGGCAGCGTCTCAAACTAAGGCAGCCCCTCAAACTAATGCAGCTCCTCAAACTAAGGCAGCCCCTCAAACTAATGCAGACCCTCAATCTAAGAAAGCCCCTCAAACTAAGGCAGCCCCTCAATCTAAGACAGCCCCTCTAACCAAGGCAGCCCGTCAATTTAAGGCAGCCCCTCAAACTAATGCAGCCCCTCAAACTAAGACAGCACCTCAAAGTAAGGCAGCCCCTCAAATTAAGGCAGCCGCTCAAACTAATGCAACCCCTCAATCTAAGGCAGCCCCTCAAACTAATGCAGCACCTCAAACTAAGGCAGCCCCTCAATCTGAGGCAGCCCCTCAAACTAATGCAGCACATCAAACTAAGGCAGCCCCACTAACTAAGGCAGCCACTCAATCTAAGGCAGCCCCTCAAACTAATGCAGCCCCTCAAACTAAGGCAGCCCCTCAAACTAAGGCAGCCCCTCAAACTATTGCAGCCCCTCAAACTAAAGCTGCCCCTCAAACTAAGGCAGCCTCTCAAACTAAGGCAGCCACTCAAACTTAGGCAGACTCACAAACTAATGCAACCCCTCAATCTAAGGCAGCCCCTCAACTAAGGCAGCCGCTCAAACTAAGGCAGCCCCTCAAACTAAGGCAGCCCCTCAAACTAATGCAGCCCCTCAAACTAAGGCAGCCCCTCAAACTCAGGCAGCCACTCAAACTATTGCAGCCCCTCAAACAAAAGCTGCCCCTCAAACTAAGGCAGCCCTTCAAACTCAGGCAGCCTCTCAAAATAAGGCTGTCCTTCAAACTAAGGCAAAAACTCTAACTAAGGCAGCACCTCAATCGAAGGCAGCCCCTCAATCTAAGGCAGCCCCTCTAACTAAGGCAGCCCCTCAATCGAAAGCAGCCCCTCAATCTAAGACAGCCCCTCAAACTAAGGCAGACCCTCAATCGAAGCCAGCTTCTCAAACTATTGCAGCCCCTCAAACTAATGCAGCCCCTCAATCTAAGGCAGCCCCTCAATCTAAAGCTGTCCATCAAACTAAGGCAGCCCTTCAAACTCAGGCAGCCTCTCAAAATAAGGCAGCCTCTCAAACTAATGCAGCCACTCAATCAAAGGCAGCCCCTCAAACTAAGCCAACCCCTCAAACTAAGGCAACCCCTCAAACTAAGGCAGACTCTCAAATTAATGCAGCCCCTTAAAGTAAGGCAGCCCCTCAAACTAAGGGAGCCCCTCAACCAAAGGCAGGCCCTCAAACTAAGGCAGCCCCTCAAACTAAGGCAGCCGCCCAAATTAAGGCAGCCCCTCAAACTAAGGAAGCCGCTCAAACTAAGGCAGCCGCTCAAACTAAGGCAGCCCCTCAAACTAAGGCAGCCCCTCAAACTAAGGAAGCCGCTCAAACTAAGGCAGCCGCTCAAACTAAGGCAGCCCCTCAAACTAATGCAGCCCCTCAAACTAAGGCAGCCCCTCAATCTAATGCAGCCCCTCAAACTAATGCAGCCCCTCAATCTAAGGCAGCCCCTCAAACTAAAGCAGCCGCTCAAACTAAGGCAGCCCCTCAAACTAAGGCAGCCGCTCAAACTAATGCAGCCCATCAAACTAATGCAGCTGCTCAATCTCAGGAAGCCCCTCAATCTAATGCAACCCCTCAATCTAAGGCAGCCCCTCAACTAAGGCAGCCGCTCAAACTTAGGCAGCCCCTCAAAGTTCGGCAGCCCCTCAAACTAAGGCAGCCCCTCAAACTAAGGCAGCCCCTCAAACTATTGCAGCCCCTCAAACTAAAGCTGCCCCTCAAACTAAGGCAGCCCCTCATACTAATGCAGCCCCTCAATCTAAGACAGCCCCTCAATCGAAGACAGCCCCTCTAACTAAGGCAGCCCGTCAATTTAAGGCAGCCCCTCAAACTAATGCAGCCCCTCAAACTAACCCAGCACCTCAAACTAAGGGAACCCCTCAATCTAAGGCAGCCCCTCAACTAAGGCTGCCGCTCAAACTAAGGCAGCCCCTCAAACTAATGCAGCTCCTCAAACTAAGGCAGGCCCTCAAACTAAGGCAGCCCCTAAATCTAAGGCAGCCCCTCAAACAAATGCAGCCCCTCAAACTAAGGCAGCCCCTCAAACTAAGGCAGCCCCTCAAACTATTGCAGCCCCTCAAACTAAAGCTGCCCCTCAAACTAAGGCAGCCCCTCATACTAATGCAGACCCTCAATCTAAGAAAGCCCCTCAAACTAAGGCAGCCCTTCAAACTCAGGCAGCCCCTCAAACTAAGCCAACCCCTCAGACTAAGGCAGCCACTCAAACTTAGGCAGACTCTCAAACTAATGCAACCCCTTAATCTAAGGCAGCCCCTCAACTAAGGCAGCCGCTCAAACTAAGGCAGCCCCTCAAACTAAGGCAGCCCCTCAAACTAATGCAGCCCCTCAATCTAAGACAGCCCCTCTAACTAAGGCAGCCCGTCAATTTAAGCCAGCACCTCAAACTAAGGCAGCCCCTCAAATTTAGGCAGACTCTCAAACTAAGGCAGCGTCTCAAACTAAGGCAGCCCCTCAAACTAATGCAGCTCCTCAAACTAAGGCAGCCCCTCAAACTAATGCAGACCCTCAATCTAAGAAAGCCCCTCAAACTAAGGCAGCCCCTCAATCTAAGACAGCCCCTCTAACCAAGGCAGCCCGTCAATTTAAGGCAGCCCCTCAAACTAATGCAGCCCCTCAAACTAAGACAGCACCTCAAAGTAAGGCAGCCCCTCAAATTAAGGCAGCCGCTCAAACTAATGCAACCCCTCAATCTAAGGCAGCCCCTCAAACTAATGCAGCACCTCAAACTAAGGCAGCCCCTCAATCTGAGGCAGCCCCTCAAACTAATGCAGCACATCAAACTAAGGCAGCCCCACTAACTAAGGCAGCCACTCAATCTAAGGCAGCCCCTCAAACTAATGCAGCCCCTCAAACTAAGGCAGCCCCTCAAACTAAGGCAGCCCCTCAAACTATTGCAGCCCCTCAAACTAAAGCTGCCCCTCAAACTAAGGCAGCCTCTCAAACTAAGGCAGCCACTCAAACTTAGGCAGACTCACAAACTAATGCAACCCCTCAATCTAAGGCAGCCCCTCAACTAAGGCAGCCGCTCAAACTAAGGCAGCCCCTCAAACTAAGGCTGCCACTCAAACTAAGGCACCCACTCAAACTAAGGCAGCCCCTCAAACTAATGCAGCCCCTCAAACTAAGGCAGCCCCTCAAACTCAGGCAGCCACTCAAACTATTGCAGCCCCTCAAACAAAAGCTGCCCCTCAAACTAAGGCAGCCCTTCAAACTCAGGCAGCCTCTCAAAATAAGGCTGCCCTTCAAACTAAGGCAAAAACTCTAACTAAGGCAGCACCTCAATCGAAGGCAGCCCCTCAATCTAAGGCAGCCCCTCTAACTAAGGCAGCCCCTCAATCGAAAGCAGCCCCTCAATCTAAGACAGCCCCTCAAACTAAGGCAGACCCTCAATCGAAGCCAGCTTCTCAAACTATTGCAGCCCCTCAAACTAATGCAGCCCCTCAATCTAAGGCAGCCCCTCAATCTAAAGCTGCCCATCAAACTAAGGCAGCCCTTCAAACTCAGGCAGCCTCTCAAAATAAGGCAGCCTCTCAAACTAATGCAGCCACTCAATCAAAGGCAGCCCCTCAAACTAAGCCAACCCCTCAAACTAAGGCAACCCCTCAAACTAAGGCAGACTCTCAAATTAATGCAGCCCCTTAAAGTAAGGCAGCCCCTCAAACTAAGGGAGCCACTCAACCAAAGGCAGCCCCTCAAACTAAGGCAGCCCCTCAAACTAAGGCAGCCGCCCAAATTAAGGCAGCCCCTCAAACTAAGGAAGCCGCTCAAACTAAGGCAGCCGCTCAAACTAAGGCAGCCCCTCAAACTAAGGCAGCCCCTCAAACTAAGGAAGCCGCTCAAACTAAGGCAGCCGCTCAAACTAAGGCAGCCCCTCAAACTAATGCAGCCCCTCAAACTAAGGCAGCCCCTCAATCTAATGCAGCCCCTCAAACTAATGCAGCCCCTCAATCTAAGGCAGCCCCTCAAACTAAAGCAGCCGCTCAAACTAAGGCAGCCCCTCAAACTAAGGCAGCCGCTCAAACTAATGCAGCCCATCAAACTAATGCAGCTGCTCAATCTCAGGAAGCCCCTCAATCTAATGCAACCCCTCAATCTAAGGCAGCCCCTCAACTAAGGCAGCCGCTCAAACTTAGGCAGCCCCTCAAAGTTCGGCAGCCCCTCAAACTAAGGCAGCCCCTCAAACTAAGGCAGCGTCTCAAACTAAGGCACTCACTCAAACTGAGGCAGCCCTTCAAACTAATGCAGCCCCTCAATCCAAGGCAGCCCCTCAAACTAAGGCAGCCCCTCAAACGAAGGCAGCCCCTCAAACTAATGCAACCCCTCAATCTAAGGCAGCCCCTCAACTAAGGCAGCCGCTCAAACTAAGGGATCCCCACAAACTAAGGCAGCCGATCAAACAAAGGCAGCCACTCAAACTAAGGCAGCCGCTCAAACTAAGGCAGCCCCTCAAACTAATGCAGCCCCTCAATCTAAGGCAGCCGCTCAAACTAATGCAGCCCCTCAAACTAATGCAGCCCCTCAATCTAAGGCAGCCCCTCAAACTAAGGCAGCCTCTCAAACTAAGGCAGCCCCTCAAACTTAGGCAGCCTCTCAAACTAAGGCAGCCCATCAAACTAATGCAGCCCCTCAAACTAATGCAGCCCCTCAAACTAAGGCAGCCCCTCAATCTAAGTCAGCCCCTCAAACTAAAGCAGCCCCTCAAACTAAGGCAGCCTCTCAAACTCAGGAAGACTCTCAAACTAAGGCAGCCGCTCAGACTAAGTCAGCCTCTCAAATTAAGGCAGCCTCTCAAAGTAAGGCAGCCCCTCAAACTAAGGCAGCCGCTCAAACTAAGGCAGACTCTCAAACTAAGGCAGCCTCTCAAACTAAGGCAGCCCCTCAAACTGATGCATCCCATCAAACTAATGCAGCCCCTCAATCTAATCCAGCCCCTCAAACTAAAGCTGCCCCTGAAACTAAGGCAGCCCCTCAAAATAAGGCAGCCGCTCAAACTAAGGCAGCCTCTCAAAATAAGGCAGCCGCTCAAACTAAGGCAGCCCCTCAATCAAAGGCAGCCACTCAATCAAAGGCAGACTCTCAAACTAATGCAGCCCCTCAAACTAAGGCAGCCCCTCAAACTAATGCAGCCCCTCAATCTAAGACACCCCCTCAATCGAAGACAGCCCCTCAAACTAAGGCAGCCCGTCAATTTAAGGCAGCCCCTCAAACTAAGGCAGCCCTTCAAACTAATGCATCCCCTCAATCCAAGGCAGCCCCTGAAACTAAGGCAGCCCTTCAAACTAATGCAGACCCTCAATCTAAGAAAGCCACTCAAACTAAGGCAGCCCCTCAATCTAAGGCAGCCCCTCAAACTAATGCAGCCCCTCAAACTAAGGCAGCCCCTAAAACTAATGCAGCCCCTCAATCTAAGACAGCCCCTCAATCGAAGACAGCCCCTCTAACTAAGGCAGCCCGTCAATTTAAGGCAGCCCCTCAAACTAATGCAGCCCCTCAAACTAACCCAGCACCTCAAACTAAGGCAACCCCTCAATCTAAGGCAGCCCCTCAACTAAGGCTGCCGCTCAAACTAAGGCAGCCCCTCAAACTAATGCAGCTCCTCAAACTAAGGCAGGCCCTCAAACTAAGGCAGCTCCTAAATCTAAGGCAGCCCCTCAAACTAATGCAGCCCCTCAAACTAAGGCAGCCCCTCAAACTAAGGCAGCCCCTCAAACTATTGCAGCCCCTCAAACTAAAGCTGCCCCTCAAACTAAGGCAGCCCCTCATACTAATGCAGACCCTCAATCTAAGAAAGCCCCTCAAACTAAGGCAGCCCTTCAAACTCAGGCAGCCCCTCAAACTAAGCCAACCCCTCAGACTAAGGCAGCCACTCAAACTTAGGCAGACTCTCAAACTAATGCAACCCCTTAATCTAAGGCAGCCCCTCAACTAAGGCAGCCGCTCAAACTAAGGCAGCCCCTCAAACTAAGGCAGCCCCTCAAACTAATGCAGCCCCTCAATCTAAGACAGCCCCTCTAACTAAGGCAGCCCGTCAATTTAAGCCAGCACCTCAAACTAAGGCAGCCCCTCAAATTTAGGCAGACTCTCAAACTAAGGCAGCGTCTCAAACTAAGGCAGCCCCTCAAACTAATGCAGCTCCTCAAACTAAGGCAGCCCCTCAAACTAATGCAGACCCTCAATCTAAGAAAGCCCCTCAAACTAAGGCAGCCCCTCAATCTAAGACAGCCCCTCTAACCAAGGCAGCCCGTCAATTTAAGGCAGCCCCTCAAACTAATGCAGCCCCTCAAACTAAGACAGCACCTCAAAGTAAGGCAGCCCCTCAAATTAAGGCAGCCGCTCAAACTAATGCAACCCCTCAATCTAAGGCAGCCCCTCAAACTAATGCAGCACCTCAAACTAAGGCAGCCCCTCAATCTGAGGCAGCCCCTCAAACTAATGCAGCACATCAAACTAAGGCAGCCCCACTAACTAAGGCAGCCACTCAATCTAAGGCAGCCCCTCAAACTAATGCAGCCCCTCAAACTAAGGCAGCCCCTCAAACTAAGGCAGCCCCTCAAACTATTGCAGCCCCTCAAACTAAAGCTGCCCCTCAAACTAAGGCAGCCCTTCAAACTCAGGCAGCCTCTCAAAATAAGGCAGCCCCTCAAACTAAGGCAGCCTCTCAAACTAAGGCAGCCACTCAAACTTAGGCAGACTCACAAACTAATGCAACCCCTCAATCTAAGGCAGCCCCTCAACTAAGGCAGCCGCTCAAACTAAGGCAGCCCCTCAAACTAAGGCTGCCACTCAAACTAAGGCACCCACTCAAACTAAGGCAGCCCCTCAAACTAATGCAGCCCCTCAAACTAAGGCAGCCCCTCAAACTCAGGCAGCCACTCAAACTATTGCAGCCCCTCAAACAAAAGCTGCCCCTCAAACTAAGGCAGCCCTTCAAACTCAGGCAGCCTCTCAAAATAAGGCTGCCCTTCAAACTAAGGCTAAAACTCTAACTAAGGCAGCCCCTCAATCGAAGGCAGCCCCTCAATCTAAGGCAGCCCCTCTCACTAAGGCAGCCCCTCAATCGAAAGCAGCCCCTCAATCTAAGGCAGCCCCTCAAACTAAGGCAGACCCTCAATTTAAGCCAGCTTCTCAAACTATTGCAGCCCCTCAAACTAATGCAGCCCCTCAATCTAAGGCAGCCCCTCAATCTAAAGCTGCCCATCAAACTAAGGCAGCCCTTCAAACTCAGGCAGCCTCTCAAAATAAGGCAGCCTCTCAAACTAATGCAGCCACTCAATCAAAGGCAGCCCCTCAAACTAAGCCAACCCCTCAAACTAAGGCAACCCCTCAAACTAAGGCAGACTCTCAAATTAATGCAGCCCCTTAAAGTAAGGCAGCCCCTCAAACTAAGGGAGCCCCTCAACCAAAGGCAGCCCCTCAAACTAAGGCAGCCCCTCAAACTAAGGCAGCCGCCCAAATTAAGGCAGCCCCTCAAACTAAGGAAGCCGCTCAAACTAAGGCAGCCGCTCAAACTAAGGCAGCCCCTCAAACTAAGGTAGCCGCTCAAACTAAGGCAGCCCCTCAAACTAAGGCAGCCCCTCAATCTAATGCAGCCCCTCAAACTAATGCAGCCCCTCAATCTAAGGCAGCCCCTCAAACTAAAGCAGCCGCTCAAACTAAGGCAGCCCCTCAAACTAAGGCAGCCGCTCAAACTAATGCAGCCCATCAAACTAATGCAGCTGCTCAATCTCAGGAAGCCCCTCAATCTAATGCAACCCCTCAATCTAAGGCAGCCCCTCAACTAAGGCAGCCGCTCAAACTTAGGCAGCCCCTCAAAGTTCGTCAGCCCCTCAAACTAAGGCAGCCCCTCAAACTAAGGCAGCGTCTCAAACTAAGGCACTCACTCAAACTGAGGCAGCCCTTCAAACTAATGCAGCCCCTCAATCCAAGGCAGCCCCTCAAACTAAGGCAGCCCCTCAAACGAAGGCAGCCCCTCAAACTAATGCAACCCCTCAATCTAAGGCAGCCCCTCAACTAAGGCAGCCGCTCAAACTAAGGGATCCCCACAAACTAAGGCAGCCGATCAAACAAAGGCAGCCACTCAAACTAAGGCAGCCGCTCAAACTAAGGCAGCCCCTCAAACTAATGCAGCCCCTCAATCTAAGGCAGCCGCTCAAACTAATGCAGCCCCTCAAACTAATGCAGCCCCTCAATCTAAGGCAGCCCCTCAAACTAAGGCAGCCTCTCAAACTAAGGCAGCCCCTCAAACTTCGCCAGCCTCTCAAACTAAGGCAGCCCATCAAACTAATGCAGCCCCTCAAACTAATGCAGCCCCTCAAACTAAGGCAGCCCCTCAATCTAAGTCAGCCCCTCAAACTAAAGCAGCCCCTCAAACTAAGGCAGCCTCTCAAACTCAGGAAGACTCTCAAACTAAGGCAGCCGCTCAAACTAAGTCAGCCTCTCAAATTAAGGCAGCCTCTCAAACTAAGGCAGCCCCTCAAACTAAGGCAGCCGCTCAAACTAAGGCAGACTCTCAAACTAAGGCAGCCTCTCAAACTAAGGCAGCTCCTCAAACTAAGGCAGCCCCTCAAACTGATGCATCCCATCAAACTAATGCAGCCCCTCAATCTAAGGCAGCCCCTCAAACTAAAGCTGCCCCTGAAACTAAGGCAGCCCCTCAAAATAAGGCAGCCGCTCAAATTAAGGCAGCCTCTCAAAATAAGGCAGCCGCTCAAACTAAGGCAGCCCCTCAATCAAAGGCAGCCACTCAATCAAAGGCAGTCTCTCAAACTAATTCAGCCCCTAAAAGAAAGGTAGCCCCTTAAACTAAGGGAGCCCCTCAACTAAAGGCAGCCCCTCAAACTAAGGAAGTCGCTCAAACTAAGGCAGCCGCTCAAACTAAGGGATCCCCACAAACTAAGGCAGCCGATCAAACTAAGGCAGCCACTCAAACTAAGGCAGCCGCTCAAACTAAGGCAGCCCCTCAAACTAACGCAGCCCCTCAATCTCAGGCAGCCCCTCAAACTAATGCAGCCCCTCAATCTAAGGCAGCCCCTCAAACTAATGCAGCCGCTCAAACTAAGGCAGCCCCTCAATCAAAGGCAGACTCTCAAACTAATGCAGCCCCTCAAACTAATGTAGCCCCTCAATCTAAGGCAGCCCCTCAAACTAATGCAGCCCCTCAAACTAATGCAGCCCCTCAATCTAAGGCTGCCCCTCAAACTAATGCAGCCGCTCAAACTAAGGCAGCCCCTCAAACTAAGGCAGCCCCTCAAACTGATGCATCCCATCAAACTAATGCAGCCCCTCAATCTAAGGCAGCCCCTCAAACTAAAGCTGCCCCTGAAACTAAGGCAGCCCCTCAAAATAAGGCAGCCGCTCAATCAAAGGCAGCCACTCAATCAAAGGCAGACTCTCAAACTAATGCAGCCGCTAAAAGAAAGGTCGCCCCTTAAACTAAGGGAGCCCCTCAACTAAAGGCAGCCCCTCAAACTAAGGAAGCCACTCAAAATAAGGCAGCCACTCAAACTAAGGCAGCCGCTCAAACTAAGGCAGCCGCTCAAACGAAGGGATCCCCACAAACTCAGGCAGCCGATCAAACTAAGGCAGCCACTCAAACTAAGGCA
This sequence comes from Heterodontus francisci, assembly GCF_036365525.1. Taxonomy (NCBI): domain Eukaryota; kingdom Metazoa; phylum Chordata; class Chondrichthyes; order Heterodontiformes; family Heterodontidae; genus Heterodontus; species Heterodontus francisci. The sequence continues at coordinate 2,875,401 of NC_090382.1, read as the reverse complement.
GCCGCTCAAACTAAGGCAGCCCCTCAAACTAATGCAGCCCCTCAAACTAAGGCAGCCGCTCAAACTAAGGCAGCCCTTCAAACTAATGCAGCCCCTCAAACTAATGCAGCCCCTCAATCTAAGGCAGCCCCTCAAACTAATGCAGCCGCTCAAACTGAGGCAGCCCCTCAAACTAAGGCAGCCTCTCAAACTAAGGCAGCCCCTCAAACTTAGGCAGCCTCTCAAACTAAGGCAGCCCCTCAAACTAATGCAGCCCCTCAAACTAATGCAGCCCCTCAAACTAAGGCAGCCCCTCAATCTTAGGCAGCCCCTCAAACTAAAGCAGCCCCTCAAACTAAGGCAGCCTCTCAAACTCAGGAAGCCTCTCAAACTAAGGCAGCCGCTCAAACTAAGTCAGCCTCTCAAATTAAGGCAGCCTCTCAAAGTAATGCAGCCCCTCAAACTAAGGCAGCCGCTCAAACTAAGGCAGACTCTCAAACCAAGGCAACACCTCAAACTACGGCAGCCGCTCAAACAAAGGCAGCCTCTCAAACTAAGGCAGCCTCTCAAAGTAATGCAGCCCCTCAAACTAAGGCAGCCTCTCAAACTAAGGCAGCTCCTCAAACTAAGGCAGCCCCTCAAACTGATGCATCCCATCAAACTAATGCAGCCCCTCAATCTAAGGCAGCCCCTCAAACTAAAGCTGCCCCTGAAACTAAGGCAGCCCCTCAAAATAAGACAGCCGCTCAAACTAAGGCAGCCTCTCAAAATAAGGCAGCCGCTCAAACTAAGGCAGCCCCTCAATCAAAGGCAGCCACTCAATCAAAGGCAGACTCTCAAACTAATGCAGCCCCTCAAACTAAGGCAGCCCCTCAAACTAATGCAGCCCCTCAATCTAAGACACCCCCTCAATCGAAGACAGCCCTTCAAACTAAGGCAGCCCGTCAATTTAAGGCAGCCCCTCAAACTAAGGCAGCCCTTCAAACTAATGCATCCCCTCAATCCAAGGCAGCCCCTGAAACTAAGGCAGCCCTTCAAACTAATGCAGACCCTCAATCTAAGAAAGCCACTCAAACTAAGGCAGCCCCTCAATCTAAGGCAGCCCCTCAAACTAATGCAGCCCCTCAAACTAAGGCAGCCCCTAAAACTAATGCAGCCCCTCAATCTAAGACAGCCCCTCAATCGAAGACAGCCCCTCTAACTAAGGCAGCCCGTCAATTTAAGGCAGCCCCTCAAACTAATGCAGCCCCTCAAACTAACCCAGCACCTCAAACTAAGGCAACCCCTCAATCTAAGGCAGCCCCTCAACTAAGGCTGCCGCTCAAACTAAGGCAGCCCCTCAAACTAATGCAGCTCCTCAAACTAAGGCAGGCCCTCAAACTAAGGCAGCCCCTAAATCTAAGGCAGCCCCTCAAACTAATGCAGCCCCTCAAACTAAGGCAGCCCCTCAAACTAAGGCAGCCCCTCAAACTATTGCAGCCCCTCAAACTAAAGATGCCCCTCAAACTAAGGCAGCCCCTCATACTAATGCAGACCCTCAATCTAAGAAAGCCCCTCAAACTAAGGCAGCCCTTCAAACTCAGGCAGCCCCTCAAACTAAGCCAACCCCTCAGACTAAGGCAGCCACTCAAACTAAGGCAGCCTCTCAAACTAAGGCAGCTCCTCAAACTAAGGCAGCCCCTCAAACTGATGCATCCCATCAAACTAATGCAGCCCCTCAATCTAAGGCAGCCCCTCAAACTAAAGCTGCCCCTGAAACTAAGGCAGCCCCTCAAAATAAGACAGCCGCTCAAACTAAGGCAGCCTCTCAAAATAAGGCAGCCGCTCAAACTAAGGCAGCCCCTCAATCAAAGGCAGCCACTCAATCAAAGGCAGACTCTCAAACTAATGCAGCCCCTCAAACTAAGGCAGCCCCTCAAACTAATGCAGCCCCTCAATCTAAGACACCCCCTCAATCGAAGACAGCCCCTCAAACTAAGGCAGCCCGTCAATTTAAGGCAGCCCCTCAAACTAAGGCAGCCCTTCAAACTAATGCATCCCCTCAATCCAAGGCAGCCCCTGAAACTAAGGCAGCCCTTCAAACTAATGCAGACCCTCAATCTAAGAAAGCCACTCAAACTAAGGCAGCCCCTCAATCTAAGGCAGCCCCTCAAACTAATGCAGCCCCTCAAACTAAGGCAGCCCCTAAAACTAATGCAGCCCCTCAATCTAAGACAGCCCCTCAATCGAAGACAGCCCCTCTAACTAAGGCAGCCCGTCAATTTAAGGCAGCCCCTCAAACTAATGCAGCCCCTCAAACTAACCCAGCACCTCAAACTAAGGCAACCCCTCAATCTAAGGCAGCCCCTCAACTAAGGCTGCCGCTCAAACTAAGGCAGCCCCTCAAACTAATGCAGCTCCTCAAACTAAGGCAGGCCCTCAAACTAAGGCAGCCCCTAAATCTAAGGCAGCCCCTCAAACTAATGCAGCCCCTCAAACTAAGGCAGCCCCTCAAACTAAGGCAGCCCCTCAAACTATTGCAGCCCCTCAAACTAAAGCTGCCCCTCAAACTAAGGCAGCCCCTCATACTAATGCAGACCCTCAATCTAAGAAAGCCCCTCAAACTAAGGCAGCCCTTCAAACTCAGGCAGCCCCTCAAACTAAGCCAACCCCTCAGACTAAGGCAGCCACTCAAACTTAGGCAGACTCTCAAACTAATGCAACCCCTTAATCTAAGGCAGCCCCTCAACTAAGGCAGCCGCTCAAACTAAGGCAGCCCCTCAAACTAAGGCAGCCCCTCAAACTAATGCAGCCCCTCAATCTAAGACAGCCCCTCTAACTAAGGCAGCCCGTCAATTTAAGCCAGCACCTCAAACTAAGGCAGCCCCTCAAATTTAGGCAGACTCTCAAACTAAGGCAGCGTCTCAAACTAAGGCAGCCCCTCAAACTAATGCAGCTCCTCAAACTAAGGCAGCCCCTCAAACTAATGCAGACCCTCAATCTAAGAAAGCCCCTCAAACTAAGGCAGCCCCTCAATCTAAGACAGCCCCTCTAACCAAGGCAGCCCGTCAATTTAAGGCAGCCCCTCAAACTAATGCAGCCCCTCAAACTAAGACAGCACCTCAAAGTAAGGCAGCCCCTCAAATTAAGGCAGCCGCTCAAACTAATGCAACCCCTCAATCTAAGGCAGCCCCTCAAACTAATGCAGCACCTCAAACTAAGGCAGCCCCTCAATCTGAGGCAGCCCCTCAAACTAATGCAGCACATCAAACTAAGGCAGCCCCACTAACTAAGGCAGCCACTCAATCTAAGGCAGCCCCTCAAACTAATGCAGCCCCTCAAACTAAGGCAGCCCCTAAAACTAATGCAGCCCCTCAATCTAAGACAGCCCCTCAATCGAAGACAGCCCCTCTAACTAAGGCAGCCCGTCAATTTAAGGCAGCCCCTCAAACTAATGCAGCCCCTCAAACTAACCCAGCACCTCAAACTAAGGCAACCCCTCAATCTAAGGCAGCCCCTCAACTAAGGCTGCCGCTCAAACTAAGGCAGCCCCTCAAACTAATGCAGCTCCTCAAACTAAGGCAGGCCCTCAAACTAAGGCAGCCCCTAAATCTAAGGCAGCCCCTCAAACTAATGCAGCCCCTCAAACTAAGGCAGCCCCTCAAACTAAGGCAGCCCCTCAAACTATTGCAGCCCCTCAAACTAAAGATGCCCCTCAAACTAAGGCAGCCCCTCATACTAATGCAGACCCTCAATCTAAGAAAGCCCCTCAAACTAAGGCAGCCCTTCAAACTCAGGCAGCCCCTCAAACTAAGCCAACCCCTCAGACTAAGGCAGCCCCTCAAACTAAGGCAGCCCCTCAAACTAATGCAGCCCCTCAAACTAAGGCAGCCCCTCAATCTTAGGCAGCCCCTCAAACTAAAGCAGCCCCTCAAACTAAGGCAGCCTCTCAAACTCAGGAAGCCTCTCAAACTAAGGCAGCCGCTCAAACTAAGTCAGCCTCTCAAATTAAGGCAGCCTCTCAAAGTAATGCAGCCCCTCAAACTAAGGCAGCCGCTCAAACTAAGGCAGACTCTCAAACCAAGGCAACACCTCAAACTACGGCAGCCGCTCAAACAAAGGCAGCCTCTCAAATTAAGGCAGCCTCTCAAAGTAATGCAGCCCCTCAAACTAAGGCAGCCTCTCAAACTAAGGCAGCTCCTCAAACTAAGGCAGCCCCTCAAACTGATGCATCCCATCAAACTAATGCAGCCCCTCAATCTAAGGCAGCCCCTCAAACTAAAGCTGCCCCTGAAACTAAGGCAGCCCCTCAAAATAAGACAGCCGCTCAAACTAAGGCAGCCTCTCAAAATAAGGCAGCCGCTCAAACTAAGGCAGCCCCTCAATCAAAGGCAGCCACTCAATCAAAGGCAGACTCTCAAACTAATGCAGCCCCTCAAACTAAGGCAGCCCCTCAAACTAATGCAGCCCCTCAATCTAAGACACCCCCTCAATCGAAGACAGCCCCTCAAACTAAGGCAGCCCGTCAATTTAAGGCAGCCCCTCAAACTAAGGCAGCCCTTCAAACTAATGCATCCCCTCAATCCAAGGCAGCCCCTGAAACTAAGGCAGCCCTTCAAACTAATGCAGACCCTCAATCTAAGAAAGCCACTCAAACTAAGGCAGCCCCTCAATCTAAGGCAGCCCCTCAAACTAATGCAGCCCCTCAAACTAAGGCAGCCCCTAAAACTAATGCAGCCCCTCAATCTAAGACAGCCCCTCAATCGAAGACAGCCCCTCTAACTAAGGCAGCCCGTCAATTTAAGGCAGCCCCTCAAACTAATGCAGCCCCTCAAACTAACCCAGCACCTCAAACTAAGGCAACCCCTCAATCTAAGGCAGCCCCTCAACTAAGGCTGCCGCTCAAACTAAGGCAGCCCCTCAAACTAATGCAGCTCCTCAAACTAAGGCAGGCCCTCAAACTAAGGCAGCCCCTAAATCTAAGGCAGCCCCTCAAACTAATGCAGCCCCTCAAACTAAGGCAGCCCCTCAAACTAAGGCAGCCCCTCAAACTATTGCAGCCCCTCAAACTAAAGCTGCCCCTCAAACTAAGGCAGCCCCTCATACTAATGCAGACCCACAATCTAAGAAAGCCCCTCAAACTAAGGCAACCCTTCAAACTCAGGCAGCCCCTCAAACTAAGCCAACCCCTCAGACTAAGGCAGCCACTCAAACTTAGGCAGACTCTCAAACTAATGCAACCCCTTAATCTAAGGCAGCCCCTCAACTAAGGCAGCCGCTCAAACTAAGGCAGCCCCTCAAACTAAGGCAGCCCCTCAAACTAATGCAGCCCCTCAATCTAAGACAGCCCCTCTAACTAAGGCAGCCCGTCAATTTAAGCCAGCACCTCAAACTAAGGCAGCCCCTCAAATTTAGGCAGACTCTCAAACTAAGGTAGCGTCTCAAACTAAGGCAGCCCCTCAAACTAATGCAGCTCCTCAAACTAAGGCAGCCCCTCAAACTAATGCAGACCCTCAATCTAAGAAAGCCCCTCAAACTAAGGCAGCCCCTCAATCTAAGACAGCCCCTCTAACCAAGGCAGCCCGTCAATTTAAGGCAGCCCCTCAAACTAATGCAGCCCCTCAAACTAAGACAGCACCTCATAGTAAGGCAGCCCCTCAAATTAAGGCAGCCGCTCAAACTAATGCAACCCCTCAATCTAAGGCAGCCCCTCAAACTAATGCAGCACCTCAAACTAAGGCAGCCCCTCAATCTGAGGCAGCCCCTCAAACTAATGCAGCACATCAAACTAAGGCAGCCCCACTAACTAAGGCAGCCACTCAATCTAAGGCAGCCCCTCAAACTAATGCAGCCCCTCAAACTAAGGCAGCCCCTCAAACTAAGGCAGCCCCTCAAACTATTGCAGCCCCTCAAACTAAAGCTGCCCCTCAAACTAAGGCAGCCCTTCAAACTCAGGCAGCCTCTCAAAATAAGGCAGCCCCTCAAACTAAGGCAGCCTCTCAAACTAAGGCAGCCACTCAAACTTAGGCAGACTCACAAACTAATGCAACCCCTCAATCTAAGGCAGCCCCTCAACTAAGGCAGCCGCTCAAACTAAGGCAGCCCCTCAAACTAAGGCTGCCACTCAAACTAAGGCACCCACTCAAACTAAGGCAGCCCCTCAAACTAATGCAGCCCCTCAAACTAAGGCAGCCCCTCAAACTCAGGCAGCCACTCAAACTATTGCAGCCCCTCAAACAAAAGCTGCCCCTCAAACTAAGGCAGCCCTTCAAACTCAGGCAGCCTCTCAAAATAAGGCTGCCCTTCAAACTAAGGCAAAAACTCTAACTAAGGCAGCCCCTCAATCGAAGGCAGCCCCTCAATCTAAGGCAGCCCCTCTAACTAAGGCAGCCCCTCAATCGAAAGCAGCCCCTCAATCTAAGGCAGCCCCTCAAACTAAGGCAGACCCTCAATCTAAGCCAGCTTCTCAAACTATTGCAGCCCCTCAAACTAATGCAGCCCCTCAATCTAAGGCAGCCCCTCAATCTAAAGCTGCCCATCAAACTAAGGCAGCCCTTCAAACTCAGGCAGCCTCTCAAAATAAGGCAGCCTCTCAAACTAATGCAGCCACTCAATCAAAGGCAGCCCCTCAAACTAAGCCAACCCCTCAAACTAAGGCAACCCCTCAAACTAAGGCAGACTCTCAAATTAATGCAGCCCCTTAAAGTAAGGCAGCCCCTCAAACTAAGGGAGCCCCTCAACCAAAGGCAGCCCCTCAAACTAAGGCAGCCCCTCAAACTAAGGCAGCCGCCCAAATTAAGGCAGCCCCTCAAACTAAGGAAGCCGCTCAAACTAAGGCAGCCGCTCAAACTAAGGCAGCCCCTCAAACTAAGGTAGCCGCTCAAACTAAGGCAGCCCCTCAAACTAAGGCAGCCCCTCAATCTAATGCAGCCCCTCAAACTAATGCAGCCCCTCAATCTAAGGCAGCCCCTCAAACTAAAGCAGCCGCTCAAACTAAGGCAGCCCCTCAAACTAAGGCAGCCGCTCAAACTAATGCAGCCCATCAAACTAATGCAGCTGCTCAATCTCAGGAAGCCCCTCAATCTAATGCAACCCCTCAATCTAAGGCAGCCCCTCAACTAAGGCAGCCGCTCAAACTTAGGCAGCCCCTCAAAGTTCGGCAGCCCCTCAAACTAAGGCAGCCCCTCAAACTAAGGCAGCGTCTCAAACTAAGGCACTCACTCAAACTGAGGCAGCCCTTCAAACTAATGCAGCCCCTCAATCCAAGGCAGCCCCTCAAACTAAGGCAGCCCCTCAAACGAAGGCAGCCCCTCAAACTAATGCAACCCCTCAATCTAAGGCAGCCCCTCAACTAAGGCAGCCGCTCAAACTAAGGGATCCCCACAAACTAAGGCAGCCGATCAAACAAAGGCAGCCACTCAAACTAAGGCAGCCGCTCAAACTAAGGCAGCCCCTCAAACTAATGCAGCCCCTCAATCTAAGGCAGCCGCTCAAACTAATGCAGCCCCTCAAACTAATGCAGCCCCTCAATCTAAGGCAGCCCCTCAAACTAAGGCAGCCTCTCAAACTAAGGCAGCCCCTCAAACTTAGCCAGCCTCTCAAACTAAGGCAGCCCATCAAACTAATGCAGCCCCTCAAACTAATGCAGCCCCTCAAACTAAGGCAGCCCCTCAATCTAAGTCAGCCCCTCAAACTAAAGCAGCCCCTCAAACTAAGGCAGCCTCTCAAACTCAGGAAGACTCTCAAACTAAGGCAGCCGCTCAAACTAAGTCAGCCTCTCAAATTAAGGCAGCCTCTCAAACTAAGGCAGCCCCTCAAACTAAGGCAGCCGCTCAAACTAAGGCAGACTCTCAAACTAAGGCAGCCTCTCAAACTAAGGCAGCTCCTCAAACTAAGGCAGCCCCTCAAACTGATGCATCCCATCAAACTAATGCAGCCCCTCAATCTAAGGCAGCCCCTCAAACTAAAGCTGCCCCTGAAACTAAGGCAGCCCCTCAAAATAAGGCAGCCGCTCAAATTAAGGCAGCCTCTCAAAATAAGGCAGCCGCTCAAACTAAGGCAGCCCCTCAATCAAAGGCAGCCACTCAATCAAAGGCAGACTCTCAAACTAATTCAGCCCCTAAAAGAAAGGTAGCCCCTTAAACTAAGGGAGCCCCTCAACTAAAGGCAGCCCCTCAAACTAAGGAAGTCGCTCAAACTAAGGCAGCCACTTAAACTAAGGCAGCCGCTCAAACTAAGGGATCCCCACAAACTAAGGCAGCCGATCAAACTAAGGCAGCCACTCAAACTAAGGCAGCCGCTCAAACTAAGGCAGCCCCTCAAACTAACGCAGCCCCTCAATCTCAGGCAGCCCCTCAAACTAATGCAGCCCCTCAATCTAAGGCAGCCCCTCAAACTAATGCAGCCGCTCAAACTAAGGCAGCCCCTCAATCAAAGGCAGACTCTCAAACTAATGCAGCCCCTCAAACTAAGGCAGCCCCTCAATCAAAGGCAGCCCCTCAAACTAATGTAGCCCCTCAATCTAAGGCAGCCCCTCAAACTAATGCAGCCCCTCAAACTAATGCAGCCCCTCAATCTAAGGCTGCCCCTCAAACTAATGCAGCCGCTCAAACTAAGGCAGCCCCTCAAACTAAGGCAGCCCCTCAAACTGATGCATCCCATCAAACTAATGCAGCCCCTCAATCTAAGGCAGCCCCTCAAACTAAAGCTGCCCCTGAAACTAAGGCAGCCCCTCAAAATAAGGCAGCCGCTCAATCAAAGGCAGCCACTCAATCAAAGGCAGACTCTCAAACTAATGCAGCCCCTAAAAGAAAGGTCGCCCCTTAAACTAAGGGAGCCCCTCAACTAAAGGCAGCCCCTCAAACTAAGGAAGCCACTCAAAATAAGGCAGCCACTCAAACTAAGGCAGCCGCTCAAACTAAGGCAGCCGCTCAAACTAAGGGATCCCCACAAACTCAGGCAGCCGATCAAACTAAGGCAGCCACTCAAACTAAGGCAGCCGCTCAAACTAAGGCAGCCCCTCAAACTAATGCAGCCCCTCAAACTAAGGCAGCCGCTCAAACTAAGGCAGCCCTTCAAACTAATGCAGCCCCTCAAACTAATGCAGCCCCTCAATCTAAGGCAGCCCCTCAAACTAATGCAGCCACTCAAACTGAGGCAGCCCCTCAAACTAAGGCAGCCTCTCAAACTAAGGCAGCCCCTCAAACTTAGGCAGCCTCTCAAACTAAGGCAGCCCCTCAAACTAATGCAGCCCCTCAAACTAATGCAGCCCCTCAAACTAAGGCAGCCCCTCAATCTTAGGCAGCCCCTCAAACTAAAGCAGCCCCTCAAACTAAGGCAGCCTCTCAAACTCAGGAAGCCTCTCAAACTAAGGCAGCCGCTCAAACTAAGTCAGCCTCTCAAATTAAGGCAGCCTCTCAAAGTAATGCAGCCCCTCAAACTAAGGCAGCCGCTCAAACTAAGGCAGACTCTCAAACCAAGGCAACACCTCAAACTACGGCAGCCGCTCAAACAAAGGCAGCCTCTCAAATTAAGGCAGCCTCTCAAAGTAATGCAGCCCCTCAAACTAAGGCAGCCTCTCAAACTAAGGCAGCTCCTCAAACTAAGGCAGCCCCTCAAACTGATGCATCCCATCAAACTAATGCAGCCCCTCAATCTAAGGCAGCCCCTCAAACTAAAGCTGCCCCTGAAACTAAGGCAGCCCCTCAAAATAAGGCAGCCGCTCAAACTAAGGCAGCCTCTCAAAATAAGGCAGCCGCTCAAACTAAGGCAGCCCCTCAATCAAAGGCAGCCACTCAATCAAAGGCAGACTCTCAAACTAATGCAGCCCCTCAAACTAAGGCAGCCCCTCAAACTAATGCAGCCCCTCAATCTAAGACACCCCCTCAATCGAAGACAGCCCCTCAAACTAAGGCAGCCCGTCAATTTAAGGCAGCCCCTCAAACTAAGGCAGCCCTTCAAACTAATGCATCCCCTCAATCCAAGGCAGCCCCTGAAACTAAGGCAGCCCTTCAAACTAATGCAGACCCTCAATCTAAGAAAGCCACTCAAACTAAGGCAGCCCCTCAATCTAAGGCAGCCCCTCAAACTAATGCAGCCCCTCAAACTAAGGCAGCCCCTAAAACTAATGCAGCCCCTCAATCTAAGACAGCCCCTCAATCGAAGACAGCCCCTCTAACTAAGGCAGCCCGTCAATTTAAGGCAGCCCCTCAAACTAATGCAGCCCCTCAAACTAACCCAGCACCTCAAACTAAGGCAACCCCTCAATCTAAGGCAGCCCCTCAACTAAGGCTGCCGCTCAAACTAAGGCAGCCCCTCAAACTAATGCAGCTCCTCAAACTAAGGCAGGCCCTCAAACTAAGGCAGCCCCTAAATCTAAGGCAGCCCCTCAAACTAATGCAGCCCCTCAAACTAAGGCAGCCCCTCAAACTAAGGCAGCCCCTCAAACTATTGCAGCCCCTCAAACTAAAGCTGCCCCTCAAACTAAGGCAGCCCCTCATACTAATGCAGACCCTCAATCTAAGAAAGCCCCTCAAACTAAGGCAGCCCTTCAAACTCAGGCAGCCCCTCAAACTAAGCCAACCCCTCAGACTAAGGCAGCCACTCAAACTTAGGCAGACTCTCAAACTAATGCAACCCCTTAATCTAAGGCAGCCCCTCAACTAAGGCAGCCGCTCAAACTAAGGCAGCCCCTCAAACTAAGGCAGCCCCTCAAACTAATGCAGCCCCTCAATCTAAGACAGCCCCTCTAACTAAGGCAGCCCGTCAATTTAAGCCAGCACCTCAAACTAAGGCAGCCCCTCAAATTTAGGCAGACTCTCAAACTAAGGCAGCGTCTCAAACTAAGGCAGCCCCTCAAACTAATGCAGCTCCTCAAACTAAGGCAGCCCCTCAAACTAATGCAGCCCCTCAATCTAAGACAGCCCCTCTAACCAAGGCAGCCCGTCAATTTAAGGCAGCCCCTCAAACTAATGCAGCCCCTCAAACTAAGACAGCACCTCAAAGTAAGGCAGCCCCTCAAATTAAGGCAGCCGCTCAAACTAATGCAACCCCTCAATCTAAGGCAGCCCCTCAAACTAACCCAGCACCTCAAACTAAGGCAACCCCTCAATCTAAGGCAGCCCCTCAACTAAGGCTGCCGCTCAAACTAAGGCAGCCCCTCAAACTAATGCAGACCCTCAATCTAAGAAAGCCACTCAAACTAAGGCAGCCCCTCAATCTAAGGCAGCCCCTCAAACTAATGCAGCCCCTCAAACTAAGGCAGCCCCTAAAACTAATGCAGCCCCTCAATCTAAGACAGCCCCTCAATCGAAGACAGCCCCTCTAACTAAGGCAGCCCGTCAATTTAAGGCAGCCCCTCAAACTAATGCAGCCCCTCAAACTAACCCAGCACCTCAAACTAAGGCAACCCCTCAATCTAAGGCAGCCCCTCAACTAAGGCTGCCGCTCAAACTAAGGCAGCCCCTCAAACTAATGCAGCTCCTCAAACTAAGGCAGGCCCTCAAACTAAGGCAGCCCCTAAATCTAAGGCAGCCCCTCAAACTAATGCAGCCCCTCAAACTAAGGCAGCCCCTCAAACTAAGGCAGCCCCTCAAACTATTGCAGCCCCTCAAACTAAAGCTGCCCCTCAAACTAAGGCAGCCCCTCATACTAATGCAGACCCTCAATCTAAGAAAGCCCCTCAAACTAAGGCAGCCCTTCAAACTCAGGCAGCCCCTCAAACTAAGCCAACCCCTCAGACTAAGGCAGCCACTCAAACTTAGGCAGACTCTCAAACTAATGCAACCCCTTAATCTAAGGCAGCCCCTCAACTAAGGCAGCCGCTCAAACTAAGGCAGCCCCTCAAACTAAGGCAGCCCCTCAAACTAATGCAGCCCCTCAATCTAAGACAGCCCCTCTAACTAAGGCAGCCCGTCAATTTAAGCCAGCACCTCAAACTAAGGCAGCCCCTCAAATTTAGGCAGACTCTCAAACTAAGGCAGCGTCTCAAACTAAGGCAGCCCCTCAAACTAATGCAGCTCCTCAAACTAAGGCAGCCCCTCAAACTAATGCAGACCCTCAATCTAAGAAAGCCCCTCAAACTAAGGCAGCCCCTCAATCTAAGACAGCCCCTCTAACCAAGGCAGCGCGTCAATTTAAGGCAGCCCCTCAAACTAATGCAGCCCCTCAAACTAAGACAGCACCTCAAAGTAAGGCAGCCCCTCAAATTAAGGCAGCCGCTCAAACTAATGCAACCCCTCAATCTAAGGCAGCCCCTCAAACTAATGCAGCACCTCAAACTAAGGCAGCCCCTCAATCTGAGGCAGCCCCTCAAACTAATGCAGCACATCAAACTAAGGCAGCCCCACTAACTAAGGCAGCCACTCAATCTAAGGCAGCCCCTCAAACTAATGCAGCCCCTCAAACTAATGCAGCACCTCAAACTAAGGCAGCCCCTCAATCTGAGGCAGCCCCTCAAACTAATGCAGCACATCAAACTAAGGCAGCCCCACTAACTAAGGCAGCCACTCAATCTAAGGCAGCCCCTCAAACTAATGCAGCCCCTCAAACTAAGGCAGCCCCTCAAACTAAGGCAGCCCCTCAAACTATTGCAGCCCCTCAAACTAAAGCTGCCCCTCAAACTAAGGCAGCCTCTCAAACTAAGGCAGCCACTCAAACTTAGGCAGACTCACAAACTAATGCAACCCCTCAATCTAAGGCAGCCCCTCAACTAAGGCAGCCGCTCAAACTAAGGCAGCCCCTCAAACTAAGGCTGCCACTCAAACTAAGGCACCCACTCAAACTAAGGCAGCCCCTCAAACTAATGCAGCCCCTCAAACTAAGGCAGCCCCTCAAACTCAGGCAGCCACTCAAACTATTGCAGCCCCTCAAAAAAAAGCTGCCCCTCAAACTAAGGCAGCCCTTCAAACTCAGGCAGCCTCTCAAAATAAGGCTGCCCTTCAAACTAAGGCAAAAACTCTAACTAAGGCAGCCCCTCAATCGAAGGCAGCCCCTCAATCTAAGGCAGCCCCTCTAACTAAGGCAGCCCCTCAATCGAAAGCAGCCCCTCAATCTAAGGCAGCCCCTCAAACTAAGGCAGACCCTCAATCTAAGCCAGCTTCTCAAACTATTGCAGCCCCTCAAACTAATGCAGCCCCTCAATCTAAGGCAGCCCCTCAATCTAAAGCTGCCCATCAAACTAAGGCAGCCCTTCAAACTCAGGCAGCCTCTCAAAATAAGGCAGCCTCTCAAACTAATGCAGCCACTCAATCAAAGGCAGCCCCTCAAACTAAGCCAACCCCTCAAACTAAGGCAACCCCTCAAACTAAGGCAGACTCTCAAATTAATGCAGCCCCTTAAAGTAAGGCAGCCCCTCAAACTAAGGGAGCACCTCAACCAAAGGCAGCCCCTCAAACTAAGGCAGCCCCTCAAACTAAGGCAGCCGCCCAAATTAAGGCAGCCCCTCAAACTAAGGAAGCCGCTCAAACTAAGGCAGCCGCTCAAACTAAGGCAGCCCCTCAAACTAAGGTAGCCGCTCAAACTAAGGCAGCCCCTCAAACTAAGGCAGCCCCTCAATCTAATGCAGCCCCTCAAACTAATGCAGCCCCTCAATCTAAGGCAGCCCCTCAAACTAAAGCAGCCGCTCAAACTAAGGCAGCCCCTCAAACTAAGGCAGCCGCTCAAACTAATGCAGCCCATCAAACTAATGCAGCTGCTCAATCTCAGGAAGCCCCTCAATCTAATGCAACCCCTCAATCTAAGGCAGCCCCTCAACTAAGGCAGCCGCTCAAACTTAGGCAGCCCCTCAAAGTTCGGCAGCCCCTCAAACTAAGGCAGCCCCTCAAACTAAGGCAGCGTCTCAAACTAAGGCACTCACTCAAACTGAGGCAGCCCTTCAAACTAATGCAGCCCCTCAATCCAAGGCAGCCCCTCAAACTAAGGCAGCCCCTCAAACGAAGGCAGCCCCTCAAACTAATGCAACCCCTCAATCTAAGGCAGCCCCTCAACTAAGGCAGCCGCTCAAACTAAGGGATCCCCACAAACTAAGGCAGCCGATCAAACAAAGGCAGCCACTCAAACTAAGGCAGCCGCTCAAACTAAGGCAGCCCCTCAAACTAATGCAGCCCCTCAATCTAAGGCAGCCGCTCAAACTAATGCAGCCCCTCAAACTAATGCAGCCCCTCAATCTAAGGCAGCCCCTCAAACTAAGGCAGCCTCTCAAACTAAGGCAGCCCCTCAAACTTAGCCAGCCTCTCAAACTAAGGCAGCCCATCAAACTAATGCAGCCCCTCAAACTAATGCAGCCCCTCAAACTAAGGCAGCCCCTCAATCTAAGTCAGCCCCTCAAACTAAAGCAGCCCCTCAAACTAAGGCAGCCTCTCAAACTCAGGAAGACTCTAAAACTAAGGCAGCCGCTCAAACTAAGTCAGCCTCTCAAATTAAGGCAGCCTCTCAAACTAAGGCAGCCCCTCAAACTAAGGCAGCCGCTCAAACTAAGGCAGACTCTCAAACTAAGGCAGCCTCTCAAACTAAGGCAGCTCCTCAAACTAAGGCAGCCCCTCAAACTGATGCATCCCATCAAACTAATGCAGCCCCTCAATCTAAGGCAGCCCCTCAAACTAAAGCTGCCCCTGAAACTAAGGCAGCCCCTCAAAATAAGGCAGCCGCTCAAATTAAGGCAGCCTCTCAAAATAAGGCAGCCGCTCAAACTAAGACAGCCCCTCAATCAAAGGCAGCCACTCAATCAAAGGCAGACTCTCAAACTAATTCAGCCCCTAAAAGAAAGGTAGCCCCTTAAACTAAGGGAGCCCCTCAACTAAAGGCAGCCCCTCAAACTAAGGAAGTCGCTCAAACTAAGGCAGCCACTTAAACTAAGGCAGCCGCTCAAACTAAGGGATCCCCACAAACTAAGGCAGCCGATCAAACTAAGGCAGCCACTCAAACTAAGGCAGCCGCTCAAACTAAGGCAGCCCCTCAAACTAACGCAGCCCCTCAATCTCAGGCAGCCCCTCAAACTAATGCAGCCCCTCAATCTAAGGCAGCCCCTCAAACTAATGCAGCCGCTCAAACTAAGGCAGCCGCTCAAACTAAGTCAGCCTCTCAAATTAAGGCAGCCTCTCAAACTAAGGCAGCCCCTCAAACTAAGGCAGCCGCTCAAACTAAGGCAGACTCTCAAACTAAGGCAGCCTCTCAAACTAAGGCAGCTCCTCAAACTAAGGCAGCCCCTCAAACTGATGCATCCCATCAAACTAATGCAGCCCCTCAATCTAAGGCAGCCCCTCAAACTAATGCAGCCCCTCAAAATAAGGCAGCCGCTCAAATTAAGGCAGCCTCTCAAAATAAGGCAGCCGCTCAAACTAAGACAGCCCCTCAATCAAAGGCAGCCACTCAATCAAAGGCAGACTCTCAAACTAATTCAGCCCCTAAAAGAAAGGTAGCCCCTTAAACTAAGGGAGCCCCTCAACTAAAGGCAGCCCCTCAAACTAAGGAAGTCGCTCAAACTAAGGCAGCCACTTAAACTAAGGCAGCCGCTCAAACTAAGGGATCCCCACAAACTAAGGCAGCCGATCAAACTAAGGCAGCCACTCAAACTAAGGCAGCCGCTCAAACTAAGGCAGCCCCTCAAACTAACGCAGCCCCTCAATCTCAGGCAGCCCCTCAAACTAATGCAGCCCCTCAATCTAAGGCAGCCCCTCAAACTAATGCAGCCGCTCAAACTAAGGCAGCCCCTCAATCAAAGGCAGACTCTCAAACTAATGCAGCCCCTCAAACTAAGGCAGCCCCTCAATCAAAGGCAGCCCCTCAAACTAATGTAGCCCCTCAATCTAAGGCAGCCCCTCAAACTAATGCAGCCCCTCAAACTAATGCAGCCCCTCAATCTAAGGCTGCCCCTCAAACTAATGCAGCCGCTCAAACTAAGGCAGCCCCTCAAACTAAGGCAGCCCCTCAAACTGATGCATCCCATCAAACTAATGCAGCCCCTCAATCTAAGGCAGCCCCTCAAACTAAAGCTGCCCCTGAAACTAAGGCAGCCCCTCAAAATAAGGCAGCCGCTCAATCAAAGGCAGCCACTCAATCAAAGGCAGACTCTCAAACTAATGCAGCCCCTAAAAGAAAGGTCGCCCCTTAAACTAAGGGAGCCCCTCAACTAAAGGCAGCCCCTCAAACTAAGGAAGCCACTCAAAATAAGGCAGCCACTCAAACTAAGGCAGCCGCTCAAACTAAGGCAGCCGCTCAAACTAAGGGATCCCCACAAACTCAGGCAGCCGATCAAACTAAGGCAGCCACTCAAACTAAGGCAGCCGCTCAAACTAAGGCAGCCCCTCAAACTAATGCAGCCCCTCAAACTAAGGCAGCCGCTCAAACTAAGGCAGCCCTTCAAACTAATGCAGCCCCTCAAACTAATGCAGCCCCTCAATCTAAGGCAGCCCCTCAAACTAATGCAGCCGCTCAAACTGAGGCAGCCCCTCAAACTAAGGCAGCCTCTCAAACTAAGGCAGCCCCTCAAACTTAGGCAGCCTCTCAAACTAAGGCAGCCCCTCAAACTAATGCAGCCCCTCAAACTAATGCAGCCCCTCAAACTAAGGCAGCCCCTCAATCTTAGGCAGCCCCTCAAACTAAAGCAGCCCCTCAAACTAAGGCAGCCTCTCAAACTCAGGAAGCCTCTCAAACTAAGGCAGCCCCTCAAACTAAGTCAGCCTCTCAAATTAAGGCAGCCTCTCAAAGTAATGCAGCCCCTCAAACTAAGGCAGCCGCTCAAACTAAGGCAGACTCTCAAACCAAGGCAACACCTCAAACTACGGCAGCCGCTCAAACAAAGGCAGCATCTCAAATTAAGGCAGCCTCTCAAAGTAATGCAGCCCCTCAAACTAAGGCAGCCTCTCAAACAAAGGCAGCCTCTCAAACTAAGGCAGTCCCTCAAACTAAGGCAGTCCCTCAAACTAAGGCAGTCCCTCAAACTAAGGCAGACTCTTAAACTAAGCCAGCCCCTCAAACTAAGGCATCCCCTCAAACTAATGCAGCCCATCAAACTAATGCAGCCCCTCAATCTAAGGCAGCCCCTCAAACAAAAGCTGCCCCTCAAACTAAGGCAGCCCCTCAAAATGAGGCAGCCTCTCAAACTAAGGCAGCTTCTCAAACTAAGGCAGCCTCTCAAACTAAGGCAGCCCCTCAAACTAATGCAGCCCCTCTATCTAAAGCAGCCCCTCAAACTAAGGCAGCCTCTCAAACTAAGGCTGCCCCACAAACTAAGGCAGCCCCTCAAACTAAGTCAGCCCCTCAAACTAAGGCAGCCTCCCAAACTAAGGCAGCTCCTCAAACTAAGGCAGCCCCTCAAACTGATGCATCCCATCAAACGAATGCAGCCCCTCAATCTAAGGCAGCCCCTCAAACTAAAGCTGCCCCTGAAACTAAGGCAGCCCCTCAATCTAAGGCAGCCCCTCAAACTAAAGCAGCCCCTCAAACTAAGGCAGCCTCTCAAACTCAGGAAGCCTCTCAAACTAAGGCAGCCGCTCAAACTAAGTCAGCCTCTCAAATTAAGGCAGCCTCTCAAAGTAAGGCAGCCCCTCAAACTAAGGCAGCCGCTCAAACTAAGGCAGACTCTCAAACTAAGGCAGCCCCTCAAACTACGGCAGCCGCTCAAACTAAGGCATACTCTCAAACTAAGGCAGCCTCTCAAACAAAGGCAGCCTCTCAAACTAAGGCAGTCCCTCAAACTAAGGCAGTCCCTCAAATTAAGGCAGCCGCTCAAACTAAGGCAGCCTCTCAAACTAAGGCAGCCACTCAATCAAAGGCAGCCAATCAATCAAAGGGAGACTCTCAAACTAATGCAGCCCCTTAAAGAAAGGTAGCCCCTTAAACTAAGGGAGCCCCTCAACTAAAGGCAGCCCCTCAAACTAAGGAAACCGCTCAAACTAAGGCAGCCCCTCATCTAAGGCAGCCCCTCAATCTAAAGCAGCCCCTCAATCTAAAGCAGCCTCTCAAACTAAGGCAGCTGCTCAAACTAAGTCAGCCTCTCAAATTAAGGCAGCCTCTCAAAGTAAGGCAGCCCCTCAAACTAAGGCAGCCGCTCAAACTAAGGCAGACTCTCAAACTGAGGCAGCTCCTCAAACTAAGGCAGCCCCTCAAACTGATGCATCCCATCAAACTAATGCAGTCCCTCAATCTAAGGCAGCCCCTCAAATGAAAGCTGCCCCTGAAACTAAGGCAGCCCCTCAAAATAAGGCAGCCGCTCAAACTAAGGCAGCCTCTCAAAATAAGGCAGCCACTCAATCAAAGGCAGCAACTCAATCAAAGGCAGCCACTCAATCAAAGGCAGACTCTCAAACTAATGCAGCCCCTTAAAGAAAGGTAGCCCCTTAAAGTAAGGGAGCCCCTCAACTAAAGGCAACCCCACAAACTCAGGCAGCCGATCAAACTAAGGCAGCCGCTCAAACTAAGGCAGCCACTCAAACTAAGGGATCCCCACAAACTCAGGCAGCCGATCAAACTAAGGCAGCCAATCAAACTAAGGCAGCCGCTCAAACTAAGGCAGCCGATCAAACTAAGGCAGCCAATCAAACTCAGGCAGCCGCTCAAACTCAGGCAGCCGATCAAACTAAGGCAGCCACTCAAACTAAGGCAGCCCCTCAAACTAATGCAGCCCTCAATTTAAGGCAGCCCCTCAAACTAATGCAGCCCCTCAAACTAATGCAGCCCCTCAATCTAAGGCAGCCCCTCAAACTAATGCAGCCGCTCAAACTAAGGCAGCCCCTCAAACTAAGGCAGCCTCTCTAACTAAGGCAGCCCCTCAAACTTAGGCAGCCTCTCAAACTAAGGCAGCCCCTCAAACTAATGCAGCCCCTCAAACTAATGCAGCCCCTCAAACTAAGGCAGCCCCTCAATCTTAGGCAGCCCCTCAAACTAAAGCAGCCTCTCAAACTAAGGCAGCCGCTCAAACTAAGTCAGCCTCTCAAATTAAGTCAGCCTCTCAAAGTAATGCAGCCCCTCAAACTAAGGCAGCCGCTCAAACTAAGGCAGACTCTCAAACTAAGGCAACCCCTCAAACTACGGCAGCCGCTCAAACTAAGGCATACTCTCAAACTAAGGCAGCCTCTCAAACAAAGGCAGCCTCTCAAACTAAGGCAGTCCCTCACACTAAGGCAGTCCCTCAAACTAAGGCAGTCCCTGAAACTAAGGCAGACTCTTAAACTAAGCCAGCCCCTCAAACTAAGGCGTCCCCTCAAACTAATGCAGCCCATCAAACTAATGCAGCCCCTCAATCTAAGGCAGCCCCTCAAACTAAAGCTGCCCCTCAAACTAAGGCAGCCCCTCAAAATGAGGCAGCCTCTCAAACTAAGGCAGCTTCTCAAACTAAGGCAGCCCCTCAAACTATTGCAGCCCCTCTATCTAAAGCAGCCCCTCAAACTAAGACAGCCCCACAAACTAAGGCAGCCCCTCAAACTAAGGCAGCCCCTCAAACTAAGGCAGCCTCCCAAACTAAGGCAGCTCCTCAAACTAAGGCAGCCCCTCAAACTAATGCAGCCCATCAAACTAATGCAGCCCCTCAATCTAAGGCAGCCCCTCAAACTAAAGGTGCCCCTGAAACTAAGGCAGCCCCTCAAAATAAGGCAGCCGCTCAAACTAAGACAGCCTCTCAAAATAAGGCAGCCGCTCAAACTAAGGCAGCCTCTCAAACTAAGGCAGCCACCCAATCAAAGGCAGCCACTCAATCAAAGGCAGACTCTCAAACTAATGCAGCCCCTTAAAGAAAGGTAGCCCCTTAAACTAAGGGAGCCCCTCAACTAAAGGCAGCCCCTCAAACTAAGGAAGCCGCTCAAACTAAGGCAGCCGCTCAAACTAAGGCAGCCACTCAAACTAAGGCAGCCGCTCAAACTAAGGGATCCCCACAAACTCAGGCAGCCGATCAAACTAAGGCAGCCACACAAACTAAGGCAGCCGCTCAAACTAAGGGATCCCCACAAACTAAGGCAGCCGATCAAACTAAGGCAGGCACTCAAACTAAGGCAGCCGCTCAAACTAAGGGATCCCCACAAACTAAGGCAGCCGATCAAACTAAGGCAGCCGATCATACTAAGGCAGCCACTCAAACTAAGTCAGCCGCTCAAAATGAGGCAGCCTCTCAAACTAAGGCAGCTTCTCAAACTAAGGCAGCCTCTCAAACTAAGGCAGCCCCTCAAACTAATGCAGCCCCTCTATCTAAAGCAGCGCCTCACACTAAGGCAGCCACTCAAACTAAGGCAGCCGCTCAAACTAAGGCAGCCCCTCAAACTAATGCAGCCCCTCAATCTAAGGCAGCCCCTCAAACTAATGCAGCCCCTCAAACTAATGCAGCCCCTCAATCTAAGGCAGCCCCTCAAACTGAGGCAGCCCCTCAAACTAATGCAGGCGATCAAACTAAGGCAGCCCCTCAAACTGATGCATCCCATCAAACTAATGCAGCCCCTCAATCTAAGGCAGCCCCTCAAACTAAAGCTGCCCCTGAAACTAAGGCAGCCCCTCAAAATAAGGCAGCCGCTCAAACTAAGGCAGCCTCTCAAAATAAGGCAGCCGCTCAAACTAAGGCAGCCACTCAATCAAAGGCAGCCACTCAATCAAAGGCAGACTCTCAAACTAATGCAGCCCCTTAAAGAAAGGTAGCCCCTTAAACTAAGGGAGCCCCTCAACGAAAGGCAGCCCCTCAAACTAAGGAAGTCGCTCAAACTAAGGCAGCCGCTCAAACTAAGGCAGCCACTCAAACTAAGGCAGCCGCTCAAACTAAGGCAGCCGCTCAAACTAAGGGATCCCCACAAACTCAGGCAGTCCCTCAAATTAAGGCAGTCCCTCAAACTAAGGCAGACTCTCAAGATAAGGCAGCCTCTCAAACTAAGGCAGCCTCTCAAACTAAGGCAGCCACTCAATCAAAGGCAGCCACTCAATCAAAGGGAGACTCTCAAACTAACGCAGCCCCTTAAAGAAAGGTAGCCCCTTAAACTAAGGGAGCCCCTCAACTAAAGTCAGCCCCTCAAACTAAGGAAACCGCTCAAACTAAGGCAGCCCCTCATCTAAGGCAGCCTCTCAAACTAAGGCAGCCCCTCAAACTTAGGCAGCCTCTCAAACTAAGGCAGCCCCGCAAACTAATGCAGCCCCTCAAACTAATGCAGCCCCTCAAACGAAGGCAGCCCCTCAATCTAAGGCAGCCCCTCAATCTAAAGCAGCCCCTCAAACTAAGGCAGCCTCTCAAACTCAGGAAGCCTCTCAAACTAAGGCAGCTGCTCAAACTAAGTCAGCCTCTCAAATTAAGGCAGCCTCTCAAAGTAAGGCAGCCCCTCAAACTAAGGCAGCCGCTCAAACTAAGTCAGCCTCTCAAATTAAGGCAGCCTCTCAAAGTATGGCAGCCCCTCAAACTAAGGCAGCCGCTCAAACTAAGGCAGACTCTCAAACTAAGGCAGCTCCTCAAACTAAGGCAGCCCCTCAAACTGATGCATCCCATCAAACTAATGCAGTCCCTCAATCTAAGGCAGCCCCTCAAATGAAAGCTGCCCCTGAAACTAAGGCAGCCCCTCAAAATAAGGCAGCCTCTCAAACTAAGGCAGCCTCTCAAAATAAGGCAGCCGCTCAAACTAAGGCAGCCACTCAATCAAAGGCAGCCACTCAATCAAAGGCAGACTCTCAAACTAATGCAGCCCCTTAAAGAAAGGTAGCCCCTTAAAGTAAGGGAGCCCCTCAATCTAAAGCAGCCCCTCAAACTAAGGCAGCCTCTCAAACTCAGGAAGCCTCTCAAACTAAGGCAGCTGCTCAAACTAAGTCAGCCTCTCAAATTAAGGCAGCCTCTCAAAGTAAGGCAGCCCCTCAAACTAAGGCAGCCGCTCAAACTAAGTCAGCCTCTCAAAGTAAGGCAGCCTCTCAAAGTAAGGCAGCCCCTCAAACTAAGGCAGCCGCTCAAACTTAGGCAGCCTCTCAAACTAAGGCAGCCCCTCAAACTAATGCAGCCCCTCAAACTAAGGCAGCCCCTCAATCTTAGGCAGCCCCTCAAACTAAAGCAGCCTCTCAAACTAAGGCAGCCGCTCAAACTAAGTCAGCCTCTCAAATTAAGGCAGCCTCTCAAAGTAATGCAGCCCCTCAAACTAAGGCAGCCGCTCAAACTAAGGCAGACTCTCAAACTAAGGCAACCCCTCAAACTACGGCAGCCGCTCAAACTAAGGCATACTCTCAAACTAAGGCAGCCTCTCAAACAAAGGCAGCCTCTCAAACTAAGGCAGTCCCTCACACTAAGGCAGTCCCTCAAACTAAGGCAGTCCCTGAAACTAAGGCAGACTCTTAAACTAAGCCAGCCCCTCAAACTAAGGCATCCCCTCAAACTAATGCAGCCCATCAAACTAATGCAGCCCCTCAATCTAAGGCAGCCCCTCAAACTAAAGCTGCCCCTCAAACTAAGGCAGCCCCTCAAAATGAGGCAGCCTCTCAAACTAAGGCAGCTTCTCAAACTAAGGCAGCCTCTCAAACTGAGGCAGCCCCTCAAACTAATGCAGCCCCTCAATCAAAAGCAGCCCCTCAAACTAAGGCAGCCCCACAAACTAAGGCAGCCCCTCAAACTAAGGCAGCCCCTCAAACTAAGGCAGCCTCCCAAACTAAGGCAGCTCCTCAAACTAAGGCAGCCCCTCAAACTAATGCAGCCCATCAAACTAATGCAGCCCCTCAATCTAAGGCAGCCCCTCAAACTAAAGCTGCCCCTGAAACTAAGGCAGCCCCTCAAAATAAGGCAGCCGCTCAAACTAAGACAGCCTCTCAAAATAAGGCAGCCGCTCAAACTAAGGCAGCCTCTCAAACTAAGGCAGCCACTCAATCAAAGGCAGCCACTCAATCAAAGGCAGACTCTCAAACTAATGCAGCCCCTTAAAGAAAGGTAGCCCCTTAAACTAAGGGAGCCCCTCAACTAAAGGCAGCCCCTCAAACTAAGGAAGCCACTCAAACTAAGGCAGCCGCTCAAACTAAGGCAGCCACTCAAACTAAGGCAGCCGCTCAAACTAAGGGATCCCCACAAACTCAGGCAGCCGATCAAACTAAGGCAGCCACTCAAACTAAGGCAGCCGCTCAAACTAAGGGATCCCCACAAACTAAGGCAGCCGATCAAACTAAGGCAGCCACTCAAACTAAGGCAGCCGCTCAAACTAAGGCAGCCACTCAAACTAAGGCAGCCGTTCAAACTAAGGGATCCCCACAAACTAAGGCAGCCGATCAAACTAAGGCAGCCACTCAAACTAAGGCAGCCGCTCAAACTAAGGCAGCCCCTCAAACTAATGCAGCCCCTCAATCTAAGGCAGCCCCTCAAACTAATGCAGCCCCTCAAACTAATGCAGCCCCTCAATCTAAGGCAGCCCCTCAAACTAATGCAGGCGATCAAACTAAGGCAGCCCCTCAAACTGATGCATCCCATCAAACTAATGCAGCCCCTCAATCTAAGGCAGCCCCTCAAACTAAAGCTGCCCCTGAAACTAAGGCAGCCCCTCAAAATAAGGCAGCCGCTCAAACTAAGGCAGCCTCTCAAAATAAGGCAGCCGCTCAAACTAAGGCAGCCACTCAATCAAAGGCAGCCACTCAATCAAAGGCAGCCACTCAATCAAAGGCAGACTCTCAAACTAATGCAGCCCCTTAAAGAAAGGTAGCCCCTTAAACTAAGGGAGCCCCTCAACGAAAGGCAGCCCCTCAAACTAAGGAAGTCGCTCAAACTCAGGCAGCCGATCAAACTAAGGCAGCCGATCATACTAAGGCAGCCACTCAAACTAAGTCAGCCGCTCAAAATGAGGCAGCCTCTCAAACTAAGGCAGCTTCTCAAACTAAGGCAGCCTCTCAAACTAAGGCAGCCCCTCAAACTAATGCAGCCCCTCTAACTAAAGCAGCGCCTCAAACTAAGGCAGCCTCTCAAACTAAGGCAGCTCCTCAAACTAAGGCAGCCCCTCAAACTGATGCATCCCATCAAACTAATGCAGCCCCTCAATCTAAGGCAGCCCCTCAAACTAAAGCTGCCCCTGAAACTAAGGCAGCCCCTGAAAATAAGGCAGCCGCTCAAACTAAGGCAGCCTCTCAAACTAAGGCAGCCCCTCAAACTAAAGCTGCCCCTCAAACTAAGGCAGCCCCTCAAAATGAGGCAGCCTCTCAAACTAAGGCAGCTTCTCAAACTAAGGCAGCCTCTCAAACTGAGGCAGCCCCTCAAACTAATGCAGCCCCTCTATCTAAAGCAGCCCCTCAAACTAAGGCAGCCCCACAAACTAAGGCAGCCCCTCAAACTAAGGCAGCCCCTCAAACTAAGGCAGCCTCCCAAACTAAGGCAGCTCCTCAAACTAAGGCAGCCCCTCAAACTAATGCAGCCCATCAAACTAATGCAGCCCCTCAATCTAAGGCAGCCCCTCAAACTAAAGCTGCCCCTGAAACTAAGGCAGCCCCTCAAAATAAGGCAGCCGCTCAAACTAAGACAGCCTCTCAAAATAAGGCAGCCGCTCAAACTAAGGCAGCCTCTCAAACTAAGGCAGCCACTCAATCAAAGGCAGCCACTCAATCAAAGGCAGACTCTCAAACTAATGCAGCCCCTTAAAGAAAGGTAGCCCCTTAAACTAAGGGAGCCCCTCAACTAAAGGCAGCCCCTCAAACTAAGGAAGCCACTCAAACTAAGGCAGCCGCTCAAACTAAGGCAGCCACTCAAACTAAGGCAGCCGCTCAAACTAAGGGATCCCCACAAACTCAGGCAGCCGCTCAAACTAAGGCAGCCACTCAAACTAAGGCAGCCGCTCAAACTAAGGGATCCCCACAAACTAAGGCAGCCGATCAAACTAAGGCAGCCACTCAAACTAAGGCAGCCGCTCAAACTAAGGAAGCCACTCAAACTAAGGCAGCCGTTCAAACTAAGGGATCCCCACAAACTAAGGCAGCCGATCAAACTAAGGCAGCCACTCAAACTAAGGCAGCCGCTCAAACTGAGGCAGCCCCTCAAACTAATGCAGCCCCTCAATCTGAGGCAGCCCCTCAAACTAATGCAGCCCCTCAAACTAATGCAGCCCCTCAATCTAAGGCAGCCCCTCAAACTAATGCAGGCGATCAAACTAAGGCAGCCCCTCAAACTGATGCATCCCATCAAACTAATGCAGCCCCTCAATCTAAGGCAGCCCCTCAAACTAAAGCTGCCCCTGAAACTAAGGCAGCCCCTCAAAATAAGGCAGCCGCTCAAACTAAGGCAGCCTCTCAAAATAAGGCAGCCGCTCAAACTAAGGCAGCCACTCAATCAAAGGCAGCCACTCAATCAAAGGCAGCCACTCAATCAAAGGCAGACTCTCAAACTAATGCAGCCCCTTAAAGAAAGGTAGCCCCTTAAACTAAGGGAGCCCCTCAACGAAAGGCAGCCCCTCAAACTAAGGAAGTCGCTCAAACTCAGGCAGCCGATCAAACTAAGGCAGCCGATCATACTAAGGCAGCCACTCAAACTAAGTCAGCCGCTCAAAATGAGGCAGCCTCTCAAACTAAGGCAGCTTCTCAAACTAAGGCAGCCTCTCAAACTAAGGCAGCCCCTCAAACTAATGCAGCCCCTCTATCTAAAGCAGCGCCTCACACTAAGGCAGCCTCTCAAACTAAGGCAGCTCCTCAAACTAAGGCAGCCCCTCAAACTGATGCATCCCATCAAACTAATGCAGCCCCTCAATCTAAGGCAGCCCCTCAAACTAAAGCTGCCCCTGAAACTAAGGCAGCCCCTCAAAATAAGGCAGCCGCTCAAACTAAGGCAGCCTCTCAAAATAAGGCAGCCGCTCAAACTAAGGCAGCCACTCAATCAAAGGCAGCCACTCAATCAAAGGCAGACTCTCAAACTAATGCAGCCCCTTAAAGAAAGGTAGCCCCTTAAACTAAGGGAGCCCCTCAACGAAAGGCAGCCCCTCAAACTAAGGAAGTCGCTCAAACTAAGGCAGCCGCTCAAACTAAGGCAGCCACTCAAACTAAGGCAGCCGCTCAAACTAAGGCAGCCGCTCAAACTAAGGGATCCCCACAAACTCAGGCAGTCCCTCAAATTAAGGCAGTCCCTCAAACTAAGGCAGACTCTCAAAATAAGGCAGCCTCTCAAACTAAGGCAGCCTCTCAAACTAAGGCAGCCACTCAATCAAAGGCAGCCACTCAATCAAAGGGAGACTCTCAAACTAACACAGCCCCTTAAAGAAAGGTAGCCCCTTAAACTAAGGGAGCCCCTCAACTAAAGGCAGCCCCTCAAACTAAGGAAACCGCTCAAACTAAGGCAGCCCCTCATCTAAGGCAGCCTCTCAAACTAAGGCAGCCCCTCAAACTTAGGCAGCCTCTCAAACTAAGGCAGCCCCGCAAACTAATGCAGCCCCTCAAACTAATGCAGCCCCTCAAACGAAGGCAGCCCCTCAATCTAAGGCAGCCCCTCAATCTAAAGCAGCCCCTCAAACTAAGGCAGCCTCTCAAACTCAGGAAGCCTCTCAAACTAAGGCAGCTGCTCAAACTAAGTCAGCCTCTCAAATTAAGGCAGCCTCTCAAAGTAAGGCAGCCCCTCAAACTAAGGCAGCCGCTCAAACTAAGTCAGCCTCTCAAATTAAGGCAGCCTCTCAAAGTATGGCAGCCCCTCAAACTAAGGCAGCCGCTCAAACTAAGGCAGACTCTCAAACTAAGGCAGCTCCTCAAACTAAGGCAGCCCCTCAAACTGATGCATCCCATCAAACTAATGCAGTCCCTCAATCTAAGGCAGCCCCTCAAATGAAAGCTGCCCCTGAAACTAAGGCAGCCCCTCAAAATAAGGCAGCCTCTCAAACTAAGGCAGCCTCTCAAAATAAGGCAGCCGCTCAAACTAAGGCAGCCACTCAATCAAAGGCAGCCACTCAATCAAAGGCAGCCACTCAATCAAAGGCAGACTCTCAAACTAATGCAGCCCCTTAAAGAAAGGTAGCCCCTTAAAGTAAGGGAGCCCCTCAATCTAAAGCAGCCCCTCAAACTAAGGCAGCCTCTCAAACTCAGGAAGCCTCTCAAACTAAGGCAGCTGCTCAAACTAAGTCAGCCTCTCAAATTAAGGCAGCCTCTCAAAGTAAGGCAGCCCCTCAAACTAAGGCAGCCGCTCAAACTAAGTCAGCCTCTCAAAGTAAGGCAGCCTCTCAAAGTAAGGCAGCCCCTCAAACTAAGGCAGCCGCTCAAACTAAGGCAGACTCTCAAACTAAGGCAGCTCCTCAAACTAAGGCAGCCCCTCAAACTGATGCATCCCATCAAACTAATGCAGTCCCTCAATCTAAGGCAGCCCCTCAAATGAAAGCTGCCCCTGAAACTAAGGCAGCCCCTCAAAATATGGCAGCCGCTCAAACTAAGGCAGCCTCTCAAAATAAGGCAGCCGCTCAAACTAAGGCAGCCACTCAATCAAAGGCAGCCACTCAATCAAAGGCAGCCACTCAATCAAAGGCAGACTCTCAAACTAATGCAGCCCCTTAAAGAAAGGTAGCCCCTTAAAGTAAGGGAGCCCCTCAACTAAAGGCAGCCCCACAAACTCAGGCAGCCGATCAAACTAAGGCAGCCGCTCAAACGAAGGCAGCCGATCAAACTAAGGCAGCCAATCAAACTAAGGCAGCCGCTCAAACTAAGGCAGCCGATCAAACTAAGGCAGCCACTCAAACTAAGGCAGCCCCTCAAACTAATGCAGCCCCTCAATCTAAGGCAGCCCCTCAAACTAATGCAGCCCCTCAAACTAATGCAGCCCCTCAATCTAAGGCAGCCCCTCAAACTAATGCAGCCGCTCAAACTAAGGCAGCCCCTCAAACTAAGGCAGCCTCTCAAACTAAGGCAGCCCCTCAAACTTAGGCAGCCTCTCAAACTAAGGCAGCCCCTCAAACTAATGCAGCCCCTCAAACTAAGGCAGCCCCTCAATCTTAGGCAGCCCCTCAAACTAAAGCAGCCTCTCAAACTAAGGCAGCCGCTCAAACTAAGTCAGCCTCTCAAATTAAGGCAGCCTCTCAAAGTAATGCAGCCCCTCAAACTAAGGCAGCCGCTCAAACTAAGGCAGACTCTCAAACTAAGGCAACCCCTCAAACTACGGCAGCCGCTCAAACTAAGGCATACTCTCAAACTAAGGCAGCCTCTCAAACAAAGGCAGCCTCTCAAACTAAGGCAGTCCCTCACACTAAGGCAGTCCCTCAAACTAAGGCAGTCCCTGAAACTAAGGCAGACTCTTAAACTAAGCCAGCCCCTCAAACTAAGGCATCCCCTCAAACTAATGCAGCCCATCAAACTAATGCAGCCCCTCAATCTAAGGCAGCCCCTCAAACTAAAGCTGCCCCTCAAACTAAGGCAGCCCCTCAAAATGAGGCAGCCTCTCAAACTAAGGCAGCTTCTCAAACTAAGGCAGCCTCTCAAACTGAGGCAGCCCCTCAAACTAATGCAGCCCCTCTATCAAAAGCAGCCCCTCAAACTAAGGCAGCCCCACAAACTAAGGCAGCCCCTCAAACTAAGGCAGCCCCTCAAACTAAGGCAGCCTCCCAAACTAAGGCAGCTCCTCAAACTAAGGCAGCCCCTCAAACTAATGCAGCCCATCAAACTAATGCAGCCCCTCAATCTAAGGCAGCCCCTCAAACTAAAGCTGCCCCTGAAACTAAGGCAGCCCCTCAAAATAAGGCAGCCGCTCAAACTAAGACAGCCTCTCAAAATAAGGCAGCCGCTCAAACTAAGGCAGCCTCTCAAACTAAGGCAGCCACTCAATCAAAGGCAGCCACTCAATCAAAGGCAGACTCTCAAACTAATGCAGCCCCTTAAAGAAAGGTAGCCCCTTAAACTAAGGGAGCCCCTCAACTAAAGGCAGCCCCTCAAACTAAGGAAGCCACTCAAACTAAGGCAGCCGCTCAAACTAAGGCAGCCACTCAAACTAAGGCAGCCGCTCAAACTAAGGGATCCCCACAAACTCAGGCAGCCGATCAAACTAAGGCAGCCACTCAAACTAAGGCAGCCGCTCAAACTAAGGGATCCCCACAAACTAAGGCAGCCGATCAAACTAAGGCAGCCACTCAAACTAAGGCAGCCGCTCAAATTAAGGCAGCCACTCAAACTAAGGCAGCCGTTCAAACTAAGGGATCCCCACAAACTAAGGCAGCCGATCAAACTAAGGCAGCCACTCAAACTAAGGCAGCCGCTCAAACTAAGGCAGCCCCTCAAACTAATGCAGCCCCTCAATCTAAGGCAGCCCCTCAAACTAATGCAGCCCCTCAAACTAATGCAGCCCCTCAATCTAAGGCAGCCCCTCAAACTAATGCAGGCGATCAAACTAAGGCAGCCCCTCAAACTGATGCATCCCATCAAACTAATGCAGCCCCTCAATCTAAGGCAGCCCCTCAAACTAAAGCTGCCCCTGAAACTAAGGCAGCCCCTCAAAATAAGGCAGCCGCTCAAACTAAGGCAGCCTCTCAAAATAAGGCAGCCGCTCAAACTAAGGCAGCCACTCAATCAAAGGCAGCCACTCAATCAAAGGCAGACTCTCAAACTAATGCAGCCCCTTAAAGAAAGGTAGCCCCTTAAACTAAGGGAGCCCCTCAACGAAAGGCAGCCCCTCAAACTAAGGAAGTCGCTCAAACTCAGGCAGCCGATCAAACTAAGGCAGCCGATCATACTAAGGCAGCCACTCAAACTAAGTCAGCCGCTCAAAATGAGGCAGCCTCTCAAACTAAGGCAGCTTCTCAAACTAAGGCAGCCTCTCAAACTAAGGCAGCCCCTCAAACTAATGCAGCCCCTCTAACTAAAGCAGCGCCTCAAACTAAGGCAGCCTCTCAAACTAAGGCAGCTCCTCAAACTAAGGCAGCCCCTCAAACTGATGCATCCCATCAAACTAATGCAGCCCCTCTAACTAAAGCAGCGCCTCAAACTAAGGCAGCCTCTCAAACTAAAGCAGCACCTCAAACTAAGGCAGCCTCTCAATCTAAGGCAGCCCCTCAAACTAAAGCTGCCCCTGAAACTAAGGCAGCCCCTGAAAATAAGGCAGCCGCTCAAACTAAGGCAGCCTCTCAAACTAAGGCAGCCCCTCAAACTAAAGCTGCCCCTCAAAATAAGGCAGCCCCTCAAAATGAGGCAGCCTCTCAAACTAAGGCAGCTTCTCAAACTAAGGCAGCCTCTCAAACTGAGGCAGCCCCTCAAACTAATGCAGCCCCTCTATCTAAAGCAGCCCCTCAAACTAAGGCAGCCCCACAAACTAAGGCAGCCCCTCAAACTAAGGCAGCCCCTCAAACTAAGGCAGCCTCCCAAACTAAGGCAGCTCCTCAAACTAATGCAGCCCCTCTATCAAAAGCAGCCCCTCAAACTAAGGCAGCCCCACAAACTAAGGGATCCCCACAAACTCAGGCAGCCGATCAAACTAAGGCAGCCGCTCAAACGAAGGCAGCCGATCAAACTAAGGCAGCCAATCAAACTAAGGCAGCCGCTCAAACTAAGGCAGCCGATCAAACTAAGGCAGCCACTCAAACTAAGGCAGCCCCTCAAACTAATGCAGCCCCTCAATCTAAGGCAGCCCCTCAAACTAATGCAGCCCCTCAAACTAATGCAGCCCCTCAATCTAAGGCAGCCCCTCAAACTAATGCAGCCGCTCAAACTAAGGCAGCCCCTCAAACTAAGGCAGCCTCTCAAACTAAGGCAGCCCCTCAAACTTAGGCAGCCTCTCAAACTAATGCAGCCCCTCAAACTAATGCAGCCCCTCAAACTAAGGCAGCCCCTCAATCTTAGGCAGCCCCTCAAACTAAAGCAGCCTCTCAAACTAAGGCAGCCGCTCAAACTAAGTCAGCCTCTCAAATTAAGGCAGCCTCTCAAAGTAATGCAGCCCCTCAAACTAAGGCAGCCGCTCAAACTAAGGCAGACTCTCAAACTAAGGCAACCCCTCAAACTACGGCAGCCGCTCAAACTAAGGCATACTCTCAAACTAAGGCAGCCTCTCAAACAAAGGCAGCCTCTCAAACTAAGGCAGTCCCTCACACTAAGGCAGTCCCTCAAACTAAGGCAGTCCCTGAAACTAAGGCAGACTCTTAAACTAAGCCAGCCCCTCAAACTAAGGCATCCCCTCAAACTAATGCAGCCCATCAAACTAATGCAGCCCCTCAATCTAAGGCAGCCCCTCAAACTAAAGCTGCCCCTGAAACTAAGGCAGCCCCTCAAAATAAGGCAGCCGCTCAAACTAAGACAGCCTCTCAAAATAAGGCAGCCGCTCAAACTAAGGCAGCCTCTCAAACTAAGGCAGCCACTCAATCAAAGGCAGCCACTCAATCAAAGGCAGACTCTCAAACTAATGCAGACCCTTAAAGAAAGGTAGCCCCTTAAACTAAGGGAGCCCCTCAACTAAAGGCAGCCCCTCAAACTAAGGAAGCCACTCAAACTAAGGCAGCCGCTCAAACTAAGGCAGCCACTCAAACTAAGGCAGCCGCTCAAACTAAGGGATCCCCACAAACTCAGGCAGCCGCTCAAACTAAGGCAGCCACTCAAACTAAGGCAGCCGCTCAAACTAAGGGATCCCCACAAACTAAGGCAGCCGATCAAACTAAGGCAGCCACTCAAACTAAGGCAGCCGCTCAAACTAAGGAAGCCACTCAAACTAAGGCAGCCGTTCAAACTAAGGGATCCCCACAAACTAAGGCAGCCGATCAAACTAAGGCAGCCACTCAAACTAAGGCAGCCGCTCAAACTGAGGCAGCCCCTCAAACTAATGCAGCCCCTCAATCTGAGGCAGCCCCTCAAACTAATGCAGCCCCTCAAACTAATGCAGCCCCTCAATCTAAGGCAGCCCCTCAAACTAATGCAGGCGATCAAACTAAGGCAGCCCCTCAAACTGATGCATCCCATCAAACTAATGCAGCCCCTCAATCTAAGGCAGCCCCTCAAACTAAAGCTGCCCCTGAAACTAAGGCAGCCCCTCAAAATAAGGCAGCCGCTCAAACTAAGGCAGCCTCTCAAAATAAGGCAGCCGCTCAAACTAAGGCAGCCACTCAATCAAAGGCAGCCACTCAATCAAAGGCAGACTCTCAAACTAATGCAGCCCCTTAAAGAAAGGTAGCCCCTTAAACTAAGGGAGCCCCTCAACGAAAGGCAGCCCCTCAAACTAAGGAAGTCGCTCAAACTCAGGCAGCCGATCAAACTAAGGCAGCCGATCATACTAAGGCAGCCACTCAAACTAAGTCAGCCGCTCAAAATGAGGCAGCCTCTCAAACTAAGGCAGCTTCTCAAACTAAGGCAGCCTCTCAAACTAAGGCAGCCCCTCAAACTAATGCAGCCCCTCTATCTAAAGCAGCGCCTCAAACTAAGGCAGCCTCTCAAACTAAGGCAGCTCCTCAAACTAAGGCAGCCCCTCAAACTGATGCATCCCATCAAACTAATGCAGCCCCTCAATCTCAGGCAGCCCCTCAAACTAAAGCTGCCCCTGAAACTAAGGCAGCCCCTGAAAATAAGGCAGCCGCTCAAACTAAGGCAGCCTCTCAAAATAAGGCAGCCGCTCAAACTAAGGCAGCCACTCAATCAAAGGCAGCCACTCAATCAAAGGCAGACTCTCAAACTAATGCAGCCCCTTAAAGAAAGGTAGCACCTTAAACTAAGGGAGCCCCTCAACTAAAGGCAGCCCCTCAAACTAAGGAAGTCGCTCAAACTAAGGCAGCCGCTCAAACTAAGGCAGCCACTCAAACTAAGGCAGCCGCTCAAACTAAGGCAGCCGCTCAAACTAAGGGATCCCCACAAACTCAGGCAGCCTATCAAACTAAGGCAGCCAATCAAACTAAGGCAGCCGCTCAAACTAAGGGATCCCCACAAACTAAGGCAGCCGATCAAACTAAGGCAGCCACTCAAACTAAGGCAGCCGTTCAAACTAAGGGATCCCCACAAACTAAGGCAGCCGATCAAACTAAGGCAGCCACTCAAACTAAGGCAGCCGCTCAAACTAAGGCAGCCCCTCAAACTAATGCAGCCCCTCAATCTAAGGCAGCCCCTCAAACTAATGCAGCCCCTCAAACTAATGCAGCCCCTCAATCTAAGGCAGCCCCTCAAACTAATGCAGGCGATCAAACTAAGGCAGCCCCTCAAACTGATGCATCCCATCAAACTAATGCAGCCCCTCAATCTAAGGCAGCCCCTCAAACTAAAGCTGCCCCTGAAACTAAGGCAGCCCCTCAAAATAAGGCAGCCGCTCAAACTAAGGCAGCCTCTCAAAATAAGGCAGCCGCTCAAACTAAGGCAGCCACTCAATCAAAGGCAGCCACTCAATCAAAGGCAGCCACTCAATCAAAGGCAGACTCTCAAACTAATGCAGCCCCTTAAAGAAAGGTAGCCCCTTAAACTAAGGGAGCCCCTCAACGAAAGGCAGCCCCTCAAACTAAGGAAGTCGCTCAAACTCAGGCAGCCGATCAAACTAAGGCAGCCGATCATACTAAGGCAGCCACTCAAACTAAGTCAGCCGCTCAAAATGAGGCAGCCTCTCAAACTAAGGCAGCTTCTCAAACTAAGGCAGCCTCTCAAACTAAGGCAGCCCCTCAAACTAATGCAGTCCCTCTATCTAAAGCAGCGCCTCAAACTAAGGCAGCCTCTCAAACTAAGGCAGCTCCTCAAACTAAGGCAGCCCCTCAAACTGATGCATCCCATCAAACTAATGCAGCCCCTCAATCTCAGGCAGCCCCTCAAACTAAGGCAGCCACTCAAACTAAGGCAGCCGCTCAAACTAAGGCAGCCGCTCAAACTAAGGGATCCCCACAAACTCAGGCAGCCTATCAAACTAAGGCAGCCAATCAAACTAAGGCAGCCGCTCAAACTAAGGGATCCCCACAAACTAAGGCAGCCGATCAAACTAAGGCAGCCACTCAAACTAAGGCAGCCGCTCAAACTAAGGCAGCCCCTCAAACTAATGCAGCCCCTCAAACTAAGGCAGCCCCTCAATCTAAGGCAGCCCCTCAAACTAATGCAGCCCCTCAAACTAATGCAGCCCCTCAATCGAAGGCAGCCCCTCAAACTAATGCAGCCGCTCAAACTGAGGCAGCCCCTCAAACTAAGGCAGCCACTCAAACTGAGGCAGCCCCTCAAACTTAGGCAGCCTCTCAAACTAAGGCAGCCCCTCAAACTAATGCAGCCCCTCAAACTAAGGCAGCCCCTCAATCTTAGGCAGCCCCTCAAACTAAAGCAGCCCCTCAAACGAAGGCAGCCTCTCAAACTCAGGAAGCCCCTCAAACTAAAGCTGCCCCTCAAACTAAGGCAGCCCCTCAAAATGAGGCAGCCTCTCAAACTAAGGCAGCTTCTCAAACTAAGGCAGCCTCTCAAACTAAGGCAGCCCCTCAAACTAATGCAGCCCCTCTATCTAAAGCAGCCCCTCAAACTAAGGCAGCCTCTCAAACTAAGGCTGCCCCACAAACAAAGGCAGCACCTCAAACTAAGTCAGCCCCTCAAACTAAGGCAGCCTCACAAAATAAGGCAGCTCCTCAAACTAAGGCAGCCCCTCAAACTGATGCATCCCATCAAACTAATGCAGCCCCTCAATCTAAGGCAGCCCCTCAAACTAAAGCTGCCCCTGAAACTAAGGCAGCCCCTCAATCTAAGGCAGCCCCTCAAACTAAAGCAGCCCCTCAAACTAAGGCAGCCTCTCAAACTCAGGAAGCCTCTCAAACTAAGGCAGCCACTCAAACTAAGTCAGCCTCTCAAATTAAGGCAGCCTCTCAAAGTAAGGCAGCACCTCAAACTAAGGCAGCCGCTCAAACTAAGGCAGACTCTCAAACTAAGGCAGCCCCTCAAACTACGGCAGCCGCTCAAACTAAGGCATACTCTCAAACTAAGGCAGCCTCTCAAACAAAGGCAGCCTCTCAAACTAAGGCAGTCCCTCAAACTAAGGCAGTCCCTCAAATTAAGGCAGTCCCTCAAACTGAGGCAGACTCTCAAAATAAGGCAGCCGCTCAAACTAAGGCAGCCTCTCAAACTAAGGCAGCCACTCAATTAAAGGCAGCCCCTCAAACTAAGGCAGTCCCTCAAACTAAGGCAGACTCTCAAACTAAGGCAGTCCCTCAAATTAAGGCAGTCCCTCAAACTAAGGCAGACTCTCAAAATAAGGCAGCCGCTCAAACTGAGGCAGCCTCTCAAACTAAGGCAGCCACTCAATCAAAGGCAGCCACTCAATCAAAGGCAGCCACTCAATCAAAGGGAGACTCTCAAACTAATGCAGCCCCTTAAAGAAAGGTAGCCCCTTAAACTAAGGGAGCCCCTCAACTAAAGGCAGCCCCTCAAACTAAGGAAACCGCTCAAACTAAGGCAGCCCCTCAAACTTAGGCAGCCTCTCAAACTAAGGCAGCCCCTCAAACTAAGGCAGCCCCTCAAACTTAGGCAGCCTCTCAAACTAAGGCAGCCCCTCAAACTAATGCAGCCCCTCAAACTAATGCAGCCCCTCAAACGAAGGCAGCCCCTCAATCTAAGGCAGCCCCTCAATCTAAAGCAGCCCCTCAAACTAAGGCAGCCTCTCAAACTCAGGAAGCCTCTCAAACTAAGGCAGCTGCTCAAACTAAGTCAGCCTCTCAAATTAAGGCAGCCTCTCAAAGTAAGGCAGCCCCTCAAACTAAGGCAGCCGCTCAAACTAAGTCAGCCTCTCAAATTAAGGCAGCCTCTCAAAGTAAGGCAGCCCCTCAAACTAAGGCAGCCCCTCAATCTAAGGCAGCCCCTCAAACTAATGCAGCCCCTCAAACTAATGCAGCCGCTCAATCGAAGGCAGCCCCTCAAACTAATGCAGCCGCTCAAACTGAGGCAGCCCCTCAAACTAAGGCAGCCTCTCAAACTAAGGCAGCCCCTCAAACTTAGGCAGCCTCTCAAACTAAGGCAGCCCCTCAAACTAATGCAGCCCCTCAAACTAAGGCAGCCCCTCAATCTTAGGCAGCCCCTCAAACTAAAGCAGCCCCTCAAACGAAGGCAGCCTCTCAAACTCAGGAAGCCTCTCAAAGTAATGCAGCCCCTCAAACTAAGGCAGCCGCTCAAACTAAGGCAGACTCTCAAACCAAGGCAACACCTCAAACTACGGCAGCCGCTCAAACTGAGGCATACTCTCAAACTAAGGCAGCCTCTCAAACAAAGGCAGCCTCTCAAACTAAGGCAGTCCCTCAAACTAAGGCAGTCCCTCAAACTAAGGCAGTCCCTCAAACTAAGGCAGACTCTTAAACTAAGCCAGCCCCTCAAACTAAGGCATCCCCTCAAACTAATGCAGCCCATCAAACTAATGCAGCCCCTCAATCTCAGGCTGCCCCTCAAACTAAAGCTGCCCCTCAAACTAAGGCAGCCCCTCAAAATGAGGCAGCCTCTCAAACTAAGGCAGCTTCTCAAACTAAGGCAGCCTCTCAAACTAAGGCAGCCCCTCAAACTAATGCAGCCCCTCTATCTAAAGCAGCCCCTCAAACTAAGGCAGCCTCTCAAACTAAGGCTGCCCCACAAACAAAGGCAGCACCTCAAACTAAGTCAGCCCCTCAAACTAAGGCAGCCTCCCAAACTAAGGCAGCTCCTCAAACTAAGGCAGCCCCTCAAACTGATGTATCCCATCAAACTAATGCAGCCCCTCAATCTAAGGCAGCCCCTCAAACTAAAGCTGCCCCTGAAACTAAGGCAGCCCCTCAATCTAAGGCAGCCCCTCAAACTAAAGCAGCCCCTCAAACTAAGGCAGCCTCTCAAACTCAGGAAGCCTCTCAAACGAAGGCAGCCGCTCAAACTAAGTCAGCCTCTCAAATTAAGGCAGCCTCTCAAAGTAAGGCAGCCCCTCAAACTGAGGCAGACTCTCAAAATAAGGCAGCCGCTCAAACTAAGGCAGCCTCTCAAACTAAGGCAGCCACTCAATCAAAGGCAGCCCCTCAAACTAAGGCAGTCCCTCAAACTAAGGCAGACTCTCAAAATAAGGCAGTCCCTCAAACAAAGGCAGTCCCTCAAACTAAGGCAGCCCCTCAAACTACGGCAGCCGCTCAAACTAAGGCATACTCTCAAACTAAGGCAGCCTCTCAAACAAAGGCAGCCTCTCAAACTAAGGCAGTCCCTCAAACTAAGGCAGTCCCTCAAAT
The DNA here is from genome assembly GCF_036365525.1 of Heterodontus francisci. Classification (NCBI taxonomy): domain Eukaryota; kingdom Metazoa; phylum Chordata; class Chondrichthyes; order Heterodontiformes; family Heterodontidae; genus Heterodontus; species Heterodontus francisci. The sequence goes on along the minus strand of NC_090382.1, from coordinate 2,838,439 downwards.
TAAGGCAGTCCCTCAAACTAAGGCAGACTCTCAAAATAAGGCAGCCGCTCAAACTAAGGCAGCCTCTCAAACTAAGGCAGCCACTCAATCAAAGGCAGCCCCTCAAACTAAGGCAGTCCCTCAAACTAAGGCAGACTCTCAAACTAAGGCAGTCCCTCAAATTAAGGCAGTCCCTCAAACTAAGGCAGACTCTCAAAATAAGGCAGCCGCTCAAACTAAGGCAGCCTCTCAAACTAAGGCAGCCACTCAATCAAAGGCAGCCACTCAATCAAAGGCAGCCACTCAATCAAAGGGAGACTCTCAAACTAATGCAGCCCCTTAAAGAAAGGTAGCCCCTCAAACTAAGGCAGTCCCTCAAACTAAGGCAGTCCCTCAAACTAAGGCAGACTCTTAAACTAAGCCAGCCCCTCAAACTAAGGCATCCCCTCAAACTAATGCAGCCCATCAAACTAATGCAGCCCCTCAATCTAAGGCTGCCCCTCAAACTAAAGCTGCCCCTCAAACTAAGGCAGCCCCTCAAAATGAGGCAGCCTCTCAAACTAAGGCAGCTTCTCAAACTAAGGCAGCCTCTCAAACTAAGGCAGCCCCTCAAACTAATGCAGCCCCTCTATCTAAAGCAGCCCCTCAAACTAAGGCAGCCTCTCAAACTAAGGCTGCCCCACAAACAAAGGCAGCACCTCAAACTAAGTCAGCCCCTCAAACTAAGGCAGCCTCCCAAACTAAGGCAGCTCCTCAAACTAAGGCAGCCCCTCAAACTGATGCATCCCATCAAACTAATGCAGCCCCTCAATCTAAGGCAGCCCCTCAAACTAAAGCTGCCCTTGAAACTAAGGCAGCCGCTCAAACTAAGTCAGCCTCTCAAACTAAAGCAGCCCCTCAAACTAAGGCAGCCGCTCAAACTAAGTCAGCCTCTCAAATTAAGGCAGCCTCTCAAAGTAAGGCAGCCCCTCAAACTAAGGCAGCCGCTCAAACTAAGGCAGACTCTCAAACTAAGGCAGCCCCTCAAACTACGGCAGCCGCTCAAACTAAGGCATACTCTCAAACTAAGGCAGCCTCTCAAACAAAGGCAGCCTCTCAAACTAAGGCAGTCCCTCAAACTAAGGCAGTCCCTCAAATTAAGGCAGTCCCTCAAACTGAGGCAGACTGTCAAAATAAGGCAGCCGCTCAAACTAAGGCAGCCTCTCAAACTAAGGCAGCCACTCAATTAAAGGCAGCCCCTCAAACTAAGGCAGTCCCTCAAACTAAGGCAGACTCTCAAACTAAGGCAGTCCCTCAAATTAAGGCAGTCCCTCAAACTAAGGCAGACTCTCAAAATAAGGCAGCAGCTCAAACTAAGGCAGCCTCTCAAACTAAGGCAGCCACTCAATCAAAAGGGAGACTCTCAAACTAATGCAGCCCCTTAAAGAAAGGTAGCCCCTTAAACTAAGGGAGCCCCTCAACTAAAGGCAGCCCCTCAAACTAAAGAAACCGCTCAAACTAAGGCAGCCCCTCAAACTTAGGCAGCCTCTCAAACTAAGGCAGCCCCTCAAACTAAGGCAGCCCCTCAAACTTAGGCAGCCTCTCAAACTAAGGCAGCCCCTCAAACTAATGCAGCCCCTCAAACTAATGCAGCCCCTCAAACGAAGGCAGCCCCTCAATCTAAGGCAGCCCCTCAATCTAAAGCAGCCCCTCAAACTAAGGCAGCCTCTCAAACTCAGGAAGCCTCTCAAACTAAGGCAGCTGCTCAAACTAAGTCAGCCTCTCAAATTAAGGCAGCCTCTCAAAGTAAGGCAGCCCCTCAAACTAAGGCAGCCGCTCAAACTAAGTCAGCCTCTCAAATTAAGGCAGCCTCTCAAAGTAAGGCAGCCCCTCAAACTAAGGCAGCCCCTCAATCTAAGGCAGCCCCTCAAACTAATGCAGCCCCTCAAACTAATGCAGCCCCTCAATCGAAGGCAGCCCCTCAAACTAATGCAGCCGCTCAAACTGAGGCAGCCCCTCAAACTTAGGCAGCCTCTCAAACTAAGGCAGCCCCTCAAACTAATGCAGTCCCTCAAACTAAGGCAGCCCCTCAATCTTAGGCAGCCCCTCAAACTAAAGCAGCCCCTCAAACGAAGGCAGCCTCTCAAACTCAGGAAGCCTCTCAAACTAAGGCAGCCGCTCAAAGTAAGTCAGCCTCTCAAATTAAGGCAGCCTCTCAAAGTAATGCAGCCCCTCAAACTAAGGCAGCCGCTCAAACTAAGGCAGACTCTCAAACCAAGGCAACTCCTCAAACTACGGCAGCCGCTCAAACTAAGGCATACTCTCAAACTAAGGCAGCCTCTCAAACAAAGGCAGCCTCTCAAACTAAGGCAGTCCCTCAAACTAAGGCAGTCCCTCAAACTAAGGCAGTCCCTCAAACTAAGGCAGACTCTTAAACTAAGCCAGCCCCTCAAACTAAGGCATCCCCTCAAAATAATGCAGCCCATCAAACTAATGCAGCCCCTCAATCTCAGGCTGCCCCTCAAACTAAAGCTGCCCCTCAAACTAAGGCAGCCCCTTAAAATGAGGCAGCCTCTCAAACTAAGGCAGCTTCTCAAACTAAGGCAGCCTCTCAAACTAAGGCAGCCCCTCAAACTAATGCAGCCCCTCTATCTAAAGCAGCCCCTCAAACTAAGGCAGCCTCTCAAACTAAGGCTGCCCCACAAACAAAGGCAGCACCTCAAACTAAGTCAGCCCCTCAAACTAAGGCAGCCTCCCAAACTAAGGCAGCTCCTCAAACTAAGGCAGCCCCTCAAACTGATGTATCCCATCAAACTAATGCAGCCCCTCAATCTAAGGCAGCCCCTCAAACTAAAGCTGCCCCTGAAACTAAGGCAGCCCCTCAATCTAAGGCAGCCCCTCAAACTAAAGCAGCCCCTCAAACTAAGGCAGCCTCTCAAACTCAGGAAGCCTCTCAAACTAAGGCAGCCGCTCAAACTAAGTCAGCCTCTCAAATTAAGGCAGCCTCTCAAAGTAAGGCAGCCCCTCAAACTAAGGCAGCCGCTCAAACTAAGGCACACTCTCAAACTAAGGCAGCCCTTCAAACTACGGCAGCCGTTCAAACTAAGGCATACTCTCAAACTAAGGCAGCCTCTCAAACAAAGGCAGCCTCTCAAACTAAGGCAGTCCCTCAAACTAAGGCAGTCCCTCAAATTAAGGCAGTCCCTCAAACTGAGGCAGACTCTCAAAATAAGGCAGCCGCTCAAACTAAGGCAGCCTCTCAAACTAAGGCAGCCACTCAATCAAAGGCAGCCCCTCAAACTAAGGCAGTCCCTCAAACTAAGGCAGACTCTCAAAATAAGGCAGTCCCTCAAACTAAGGCAGTCCCTCAAACTAAGGCAGCCCCTCAAACTACGGCAGCCGCTCAAACTAAGGCATACTCTCAAACTAAGGCAGCCTCTCAAACAAAGGCAGCCTCTCAAACTAAGGCAGTCCCTCAAACTAAGGCAGTCCCTCAATCAAAGGCAGCCCCTCAAACTAAGGCAGTCCCTCAAACTAAGGCAGACTCTCAAACTAAGGCAGTCCCTCAAATTAAGGCAGTCCCTCAAACTAGGGCAGACTCTCAAAATAAGGCAGCCGCTCAAACTAAGGCAGCCTCTCAAACTAAGGCAGCCACTCAATCAAAGGCAGCCACTCAATCAAAGGCAGCCACTCAATCAAAGGGAGACTCTCAAACTAATGCAGCCCATTAAAGAAAGGTAGCCCCTTAAACTAAGGGAGCCCCTCAACTAAAGGCAGCCCCTCAAACTAAGGAAACCGCTCAAACTAAGGCAGCCCCTCAAACTTAGGCAGCCTCTCAAACTAAGGCAGCCCCTCAAACTAAGGCAGCCCCTCAAACTTAGGCAGCCTCTCAAACTAAGGCAGCCCCTCAAACTAATGCAGCCCCTCAAACTAATGCAGCCCCTCAAACGAAGGCAGCCCCTCAATCTAAGGCAGCCCCTCAATCTAAAGCAGCCCCTCAAACTAAGGCAGCCTCTCAAACTCAGGAAGCCTCTCAAACTAAGGCAGCTGCTCAAACTAAGTCAGCCTCTCAAATTAAGGCAGCCTCTCAAAGTAAGGCAGCCCCTCAAACTAAGGCAGCCGCTCAAACTAAGTCAGCCTCTCAAATTAAGGCAGCCTCTCAAACTAATGCAGCCCATCAAACTAATGCAGCCCCTCAATCTAAGGCAGCCCCTCAAACTAAATCTGCCCCTCAAACTAAGGCAGCCCCTCAAAATGAGGCAGCCTCTCAAACTAAGGCAGCTTCTCAAACTAAGGTAGCCTCTCAAACTAAGGCAGCCCCTCAAACTAATGCAGCCCCTCTATCTAAAGCAGCCCCTCAAACTAAGGCAGCCCCACAAACTAAGGCAGCCCCTCAAACTAAGGCAGCCCCTCAAACTAAGGCAGCCTCCCAAACTAAGGCACCTCCTCAAACTAAGGCAGCCCCTCAAACTAATGCAGCCCATCAAACTAATGCAGCCCCTCAATCTAAGGCAGCCCCTCAAACTAAAGCTGCCCTGAAACTAAGACAGCCTCTCAAAATAAGGCAGCCGCTCAAACTAAGGCAGCCTCTCAAACTAAGGCAGCCACCCAATCAAAGGCAGCCACTCAATCAAAGGCAGACTCTCAAACTAATGCAGCCCCTTAAAGAAAGGTAGCCCCTTAAACTAAGGGAGCCCCTCAACTAAAGGCAGCCCCTCAAACTAAGGAAGCCGCTCAAACTAAGGCAGCCGCTCAAACTAAGGCAGCCGCTCAAACTAAGGCAGCCACTCAAACTAAGGCAGCCGCTCAAACTAAGGGATCCCCACAAACTCAGGCAGCCGATCAAACTAAGGCAGCCACTCAAACTCAGGCAGCCGCTCAAACTAAGGGATCCCCACAAACTAAGGCAGCCGATCAAACTAAGGCAGCCACTCAAACTAAGGCAGCCGCTCAAACTAAGGCAGCCACTCAAACTAAGGCAGCCGCTCAAACTAAGGGATCCCCACAAACTAAGGCAGCCGATCAAACTAAGGCAGCCACTCAAACTAAGGCAGCCGCTCAAACTAAGGGATCCCCACAAACTAAGGCAGCCCCTCAAACTAAGGAAGCCGCTCAAACTAAGGCAGCCGCTCAAACTAAGGCAGCCACTCAAACTAAGGCAGCCGCTCAAACTAAGGGATCCCCACAAACTCAGGCAGCCGATCAAACTAAGGCAGCCACTCAAACTAAGGCAGCCGCTCAAACTAAGGCAGCCACTCAAACTAAGGCAGCCGCTCAAACTAAGGGATCCCCACAAACTCAGGCAGCCGATCAAACTAAGGCAGCCGCTCAAACTAAGGGATCCCCACAAACTAATGCATCCCATCAAACTAATGCATCCCATCAAACTAATGCAGCCCCTCAATCTAAGGCAGCCCCTCAAACTAAAGCTGCCCCTGAAACTAAGGCAGCCCCTCAAAATAAGGCAGCCGCTCAAACTAAGGCAGCCCCTCAAAATAAGGCAGCCGCTCAAACAAAGGCAGCCACTCAATCAAAGGCAGCCACTCAATCAAAGGCAGCCACTCAATCAAAGGCAGACTCTCAAACTAATGTAGCCCCTTAAAGAAAGGTAGCCCCTTAAACTAAGGAAGTCGCTCAAACTAAGGCAGCCGCTCAAACTAAGGCAGCCACTCAACGAAAGGCAGCCCCTCAAACTAAGGGATCCCCACAAACTCAGGCAGCCGATCAAACTAAGGCAGCCAATCAAACTAAGGCAGCCGCTCAAACTAAGGGATCCCCACAAACTAAGGCAGCCGACCATACTAAGGCAGCCACTCAAACTAAGGCAGCCGCTCAAACTAAGGCAGCCCCTCAAACTAATGCAGCCCCTCAATCTAAGGCAGCCCCTCAAACTAATGCAGCCCCTCAAACTGATGCATCCCATCAAACTAATGCAGTCCCTCAATCTAAGGCAGCCCCTCAAATGAAAGCTGCCCCTGAAACTAAGGCAGCCCCTCAAAATAAGGCAGCCGCTCAAACTAAGGCAGCCTCTCAAACTAAGGCAGCCGCTCAAACTAAGGCAGCCACTCAATCAAAGGCAGCCACTCAATCAAAGGCAGCCACTCAATCAAAGGCAGACTCTCAAACTAATGCAGCCCCTTAAAGTAAGGGAGCCCCTCAACTAAAGGCAGCCCCACAAACTCAGGCAGCCGATCAAACTAAGGCAGCCGCTCAAACTAAGGCAGCCACTCAAACTAAGGGATCCCCACAAACTCAGGCAGCCGATCAAACTAAGGCAGCCAATCAAACTAAGGCAGCCAATCAAACTAAGGCAGCCGATCAAACTAAGGCAGCCAATCAAACTAAGGCAGCCGCTCAAACTAAGGCAGCCGATCAAACTAAGGCAGCCAATCAAACTAAGGAAGCCGCTCAAACTAAGGCAGCCGCTCAAACTAAGGCAGCCGATCAAACTTAGGCAGCCACTCAAACTAAGGCAGCCCCTCAAACTAATGCAGCCCCTCAATCTAAGGCAGCCCCTCAAACTAATGCAGCCCCTCAAACTAATGCAGCCCCTCAATCTAAGGCAGCCCCTCAAACTAATGCAGCCGCTCAAACTAAGGCAGCCCCTCAAACTAAGGCAGCCTCTCAAACTAAGGCAGCCCCTCAAACTTAGGCAGCCTCTCAAACTAAGGCAGCCCCTCAAACTAATGCAGCCGCTCAAACTAAGGCAGCCGCTCAAACTAAGTCAGCCTCTCAAATTAAGGCAGCCTCTCAAAGTAATGCAGCCCCTCAAACTAAGGCAGCCGCTCAAACTAAGGCAGACTCTCAAACTAAGGCAACCCCTCAAACTACGGCAGCCGCTCAAACTAAGGCATACTCTCAAACTAAGGCAGCCTCTCAAACAAAGGCAGCCTCTCAAACTAAGGCAGTCCCTCACACTAAGGCAGTCCCTCAAACTAAGGCAGTCCCTGAAACTAAGGCAGACTCTTAAACTAAGCCAGCCCCTCAAACTAAGGCATCCCCTCAAACTAATGCAGCCCATCAAACTAATGCAGCCCCTCAATCTAAGGCAGCCCCTCAAACTAAAGCTGCCCCTCAAACTAAGGCAGCCCCTCAAAATGAGGCAGCCTCTCAAACTAAGGCAGCTTCTCAAACTAAGGCAGCCTCTCAAACTAAGGCAGCCCCTCAAACTAATGCAGCCCCTCTATCTAAAGCAGCCCCTCAAACTAAGGCAGCCCCACAAACTAAGGCAGCCCCTCAAACTAATGCAGCCCATCAAACTAATGCAGCCCCTCAATCTAAGGCAGCCCCTCAAACTAAAGCTGCCCCTGAAACTAAGGCAGCCCCTCAAAATAAGGCAGCCGCTCAAACTAAGACAGCCTCTCAAAATAAGGCAGCCGCTCAAACTAAGGCAGCCTCTCAAACTAAGGCAGCCACCCAATCAAAGGCAGCCACTCAATCAAAGGCAGACTCTCAAACTAATGCAGCCCCTTAAAGAAAGGTAGCCCCTCAAACTAAGGAAGTCGCTCAAACTAAGGCAGCCGCTCAAACTAAGGCAGCCACTCAACGAAAGGCAGCCCCTCAAACTAAGGGATCCCCACAAACTCAGGCAGCCGATCAAACTAAGGCAGCCAATCAAACTAAGGCAGCCGCTCAAACTAAGGGATCCCCACAAACTAAGGCAGCCGATCATACTAAGGCAGCCACTCAAACTAAGGCAGCCGCTCAAACTAAGGCAGCCCCACAAACTAATGCAGCCCCTCAATCTAAGGCAGCCCCTCAAACTAATGCAGCCCCTCAAACTAATGCAGCCCCTCAATCTAAGGCAGCCCCTCAAACTAATGCAGCCGCTCAAACTAAGGCAGCCCCTCAAACTAAGGCAGCCTCTCAAACTAAGGCAGCCCCTCAAACTTAGGCAGCCCCTCAAACTAATGCAGCCCCTCAAACTAATGCAGCCCCTCAAACTAAGGCAGCCCCTCAATCTTAGGCAGCCTCTCAAACTAAAGCAGCCCCTCAAACTAAGGCAGCCTCTCAAACTCAGGAAGCCTCTCAAACTAAGGCAGCCGCTCAAACTAAGTCAGCCTCTCAAATTAAGGCAGCCTCTCAAAGTAATGCAGCCCCTCAAACTAAGGCAGCCGCTCAAACTAAGGCAGACTCTTAAACTAAGGCAACCCCTCAAACTACGGCAGCCGCTCAAACTAAGGCATACTCTCAAACTAAGGCAGCCTCTCAAACAAAGGCAGCCTCTCAAACTAAAGCAGGCCCTCACACTAAGGCAGTCCCTCAAACTAAGGCAGTCCCTCAAACTAAGGCAGACTCTTAAACTAAGCCAGCCCCTCAAACTAAGGCATCCCCTCAAACTAATGCAGCCCATCAAACTAATGCAGCCCCTCAATCTAAGGCAGCCCCTCAAACTAAAGCTGCCCCTCAAACTAAGGCAGCCCCTCAAAATGAAGCAGCCTCTCAAACTAAGGCAGCTTCTCAAACTAAGGCAGCCTCTCAAACTAAGGCAGCCCCTCAAACTAATGCAGCCCCTCTATCTAAAGCAGCCCCTCAAACTAAGGCAGCCTCTCAAACTAAGGCAGCCCCACAAACTAAGGCAGCCCCTCAAACTAAGGCAGCCCCTCAAACTAAGGCAGCCCCCCAAACTAAGGCAGCTCCTCAAACTAAGGCAGCCCCTCAAACTGATGCATCCCATCAAACTAATGCAGCCCCTCAATCTAAGGCAGCCCCTCAAACTAAAGCTGCCCCTGAAACTAAGGCAGCCCCTCAAAATAAGGCAGCCGCTCAAACTAAGGCAGCCTCTCAAAATAAGGCAGCCGCTCAAACTAAGGCAGCCTCTCAAACTAAGGCAGCCACTCAATCAAAGGCAGCCACTCAATCAAAGGCAGACTCTCAAACTAATGCAGCCCCTTAAAGAAAGGTAGCCCCTTAAACTAAGGCAGCCCCTCAACTAAAGGCAGCCCCTCAAACTAAGGAAGCCGCTCAAACTAAGGCAGTCCCTCAAACTAAGGCAGCCACTCAAACTAAGGCAGCCGCTCAAACTAAGGGATCCCCACAAACTCAGGCAGCCGATCAAACTAAGGCAGCCACTCAAACTAAGGCAGCCGCTCAAACTAAGGGATCCCCACAAACTAAGGCAGCCGATCAAACTAAGGCAGCCACTCAAACTAAGGCAGCCGCTCAAACTAAGGCAGCCCCTCAAACTAATGCAGCCCCTCAATCTAAGGCAGCCCCTCAAACTAATGCAGCCCCTCAAACTAATGCAGCCCCTCAATCTAAGGCAGCCCCTCAAACTAATGCAGGCGCTCAATCTAAGGCAGCCCCTCAAACTGATGCATCCCATCAAACTAATGCAGCCCCTCAATCTAAGGCAGCCCCTCAAACTAAAGCTGCCCCTGAAACTAAGGCAGCCCCTCAAAATAAGGCAGCCACTCAATCAAAGGCAGCCACTCAATCAAAGGCAGACTCTCAAACTAATGCAGCCCCTGAAAGAAAGGGAGCCCCTTAAACTAAGGGAGCCCCTCAACTAAAGGCAGCCCCTCAAACTAAGGAAGTCGCTCAAACTAAGGCAGCCGCTCAAACTAAGGCAGCCACTCAAACTAAGGCAGCTGCTCAAACTAAGGGATCCCCACAAACTCAGGCAGCCGATCAAACTAAGGCAGCCAATCAAACTAAGGCAGCCGCTCAAACTAAGGGATCCCCACAAACTAAGGCAGCCGATCAAACTAAGGCAGCCACTCAAACTAAGGCAGCCGCTCAAACTAAGGCAGCCCCTCAAACTAATGCAGCCCCTCAATCTAAGGCAGCCCCTCAAACTAATGCAGCCCCTCAAACTAATGCAGCCCCTCAATCTAAGGCAGCCCCTCAAACTAATGCAGGCGCTCAAACGAAGGCAGCCCCTCAAAATAAGGCAGCCTCACAAACTAAGGCAGCCCCTCAAACTTAGGCAGCCTCTCAAACTAATGCAGCCCCTCAAACTAATGCAGCCCCTCAAACGAAGGCAGCCCCTCAATCTAAGGCAGCCCCTCAAACTAAAGCAGCCCCTCAAACTAAGGCAGACTCTCAAACTAAGTCAGCCTCTCAAATTAAGGCCGCCTCTCAAAGTAAGGCAGCCCCTCAAACTAAGGCAGCCGACCAAACTAAGGCAGCCCCTCAAACTACGGCAGCCGCTCAAACTAATGCATACTCTCAAACTAAGGCAGCCTCTCAAACAAAGGCAGCCTCTCAAACTAAGGCAGTCCCTCAAACTAAGGCAGTCCCTCAAATTAAGGCAGTCCCTCAAACTAAGGCAGACTCTCAAAATAGGGCAGCCGCTCAAACTAAGGCAGCTCCTCAAACTAAGGCAGCCACTCAATCAAAGGCAGCCACTCAATCAAAGGCAGCCACTCAATCAAAGGCAGACTCTCAAACTAATGCAGCCCCTTAAAGAAAGGTAGCCCCTTAAACAAAGGGAGCCCCTCAACTAAAGGCAGCCCCTCAAACTAAGGAAGCCGCTCAAAATAAGGCAGCAGCTCAAACTATGGCACCCACTCAAACTAAGGCAGCCGCTCAAACTAAGGGATCCCCACAAACTCAGGCAGCCGATCAAACTAAGGCAGCCGCTCAAACTAAGGGATCCCCACAAACTAAGGCAGCCGATCAAACTAAGGCAGCCACTCAAACTCAGGCAGCCGCTCAAACTATGGCAGCCCCTCAAACTAATGCAGCCCCTCAATCTAAGGCAGCCCCTCAAACTAATGCAGCCCCTCAAACTAATGCAGCCCCTCAATCTAAGGCAGCCCCTCAAACTAATGCAGTCCCTCAAACTAAGGCAGCCCCTCAATCTAATGCAGCCCCTCAAACTAAAGCAGCCCCTCAAACTAAGGCAGCCTCTCAAACTAAGTCAGCCTCTCAAATTAAGGCAGCCTCTCAAAGTAAGGCAGCCCCTCAAACTAAGGCAGCCGCTCAAACTAAGACAGACTCTCAAACTAAGGCAGCCACTCAAACTACGGCAGCCGCTCAAACTAAGGCACACTCTCAAACTAAGGCAGCCTCTCAAACAAAGGCAGCCTCTCAAACTAAGGCAGCCTCTCAAACAAAGGCAACCTCTCAAACTAAGGCAGTCCCTCAAACTATGGCAGCCGATCATACTAAGGCAGTCCCTCAAACTAAGGCAGACTCTCAAACTAAGCCAGCCCCTCAAACTAAGGCATCCCCTCAAACTAATGCAGCCCATCAAACTAATGCAGCCCCTCAATCTAAGGCAGCCCCTCAAAGTAAGGCAGCCCCTCAAAGTAAGGCAGCCCCTCAAAATGAGGCAGCCTCTCAAACTAAGGCAGCTTCTCAAACTAAGGCAGCCTCTCAAACTAAGGCAGCCCCTCAAACTAATGCAGCCCCTCTATCTAAAGCAGCCCCTCAAACTAAGGCAGCATCTCAAACTAAGGCAACCTCTCAAACTAAGGCAGCCCCCCAAACTAAGGCAGCCGCTCAAACTAATGCAACCCCTCAATCTAAGGCAGCCCCTCAAACTAAGGCAGCATCTCAAACTAAGGCAGCCTCTCAAACTAAGGCAGCCCCACAAACTAAGGCAGCCCCTCAAACTAAGGCAGCCCCTCAAACTAAGGCAGCCACTCAAACTGAGGCAGCCCCACAAACTAAGGCAGCCCCTCAATCTAAAGCAGCCCCTCAAACGAAGGCAGCATCTCAAACGAAGGCAGCCCCTCAAACTAAGGCAGCCCCTCAAAGTAATGCAGCCCCTCAATCTAAGACAGCCGCTCAAACTAAAGCAGCCCCTCAAGCTAAGGCAGCCGCTCAAACTAATGCAACCCCTCAATCTAAACCAGCCCCTCAAACTAAGGCAGACTCTCAAACTAAGGCAGAATCTCAAACTAAGGCAGCCCCTCAAACTAAAGCAGCCGCTCAAACTAAGGCAGACGCTCAAACAAAGGCAGCCTCTCAAGCTAAGGCTGCCCCTCAAACTAAGGCAGCCACTCAAAATGAGGCAGCATCTCAAACTAAGGCAGCTTCTCAAACTAAGGCAGCCCCTCAAACTAATGCAGCCCCTCAATCTAAAGCAGCCCCTCAAACTAAGGCAGCATCTCAAACGAAGGCAGCCTCTCAAACGAAGGCAGCCCCTCAATCTGAGGCAGCCGCTCAAACTAATGCAACCCCTCAATCTAAGGCAGCCGCTCAAACTAAGGCAGCACCTCAAACTAAGGCAGCACATCAAACTAATGCAGCCCCTCAATCTAAGGCAGCACCTCAAACTAATGCAGCCCCTCAAACTAAGGCAGCCCCTCAATCTAAGGCAGCCCCTCAAACTAAGGCAGCCTCTCAAACTAAGGCAGCCTCTCAAACTCAGGAAGCCTCTCAAACTAAGGCAGCCGCTCAAACTAAGGGAGCCTCTCAAATTAAGGCAGCCTCTCAAAGTAAGGCAGCCATCAAACTCAGGCAGCCGCTCAAACTAAGGCAGACTCTCAAACAAAGGCAGCCTCTCAAACTAAGGCAGTCCCTCAAACTAAGGCAGTCCCTCAAACTAAGGCAGCCCCTCAAACTTAGGCAGCCTCTCAAACTAAGGCAGCCCCTCAAACTGATGCAGCCCCTCAAACTAATGCAGCCCCTCAAACTAAAGCAGGCCCTCAAACTAAGGCAGCCCCTCAAACTAAGGCAGCCACTCAAACCAAGGCAGCCACTCAAACTAAGGCAGCCACTCAAACTCAGGCAGCCTCTCAAACTAAGGCAGCCGCTCAAACTAAGGCAGCCACTCAAACTAAGGCAGCCACTCAAACTAAGGCAGCCCCTCAAACTAATGCAGCCCTTGAAAGTAAGGCAGCCCCTCAAACTAATGCAGCCGCTCAAACTAAGGCAGCCCCTCTAACTAAGGCAGCCTCTCAAACTAAGGCAGCCCCTCAAACTTAGGCAGCCTCTCAAACTAAGGCAGCCCCTCAAACTAATGCAGCCGCTCAAACTAAGGCAGCCGCTCAAACTAAGTCAGCCTCTCAAATTAAGGCAGCCTCTCAAAGTAATGCAGCCCCTCAAACTAAGGCAGCCGCTCAAACTAAGGCAGACTCTCAAACTAAGGCAACCCCTCAAACTACGGCAGCCGCTCAAACTAAGGCATACTCTCAAACTAAGGCAGCCTCTCAAACAAAGGCAGCCTCTCAAACTAAGGCAGTCCCTCACACTAAGGCAGTCCCTCAAACTAAGGCAGTCCCTGAAACTAAGGCAGACTCTTAAACTAAGCCAGCCCCTCAAACTAAGGCATCCCCTCAAACTAATGCAGCCCATCAAACTAATGCAGCCCCTCAATCTAAGGCAGCCCCTCAAACTAAAGCTGCCCCTCAAACTAAGGCAGCCCCTCAAAATGAGGCAGCCTCTCAAACTAAGGCAGCTTCTCAAACTAAGGCAGCCTCTCAAACTAAGGCAGCCCCTCAAACTAATGCAGCCCCTCTATCTAAAGCAGCCCCTCAAACTAAGGCAGCCCCACAAACTAAGGCAGCCCCTCAAACTAATGCAGCCCATCAAACTAATGCAGCCCCTCAATCTAAGGCAGCCCCTCAAACTAAAGCTGCCCCTGAAACTAAGGCAGCCCCTCAAAATAAGGCAGCCGCTCAAACTAAGACAGCCTCTCAAAATAAGGCAGCCGCTCAAACTAAGGCAGCCTCTCAAACTAAGGCAGCCACCCAATCAAAGGCAGCCACTCAATCAAAGGCAGACTCTCAAACTAATGCAGCCCCTTAAAGAAAGGTAGCCCCTCAAACTAAGGAAGTCGCTCAAACTAAGGCAGCCGCTCAAACTAAGGCAGCCACTCAACGAAAGGCAGCCCCTCAAACTAAGGGATCCCCACAAACTCAGGCAGCCGATCAAACTAAGGCAGCCAATCAAACTAAGGCAGCCGCTCAAACTAAGGGATCCCCACAAACTAAGGCAGCCGATCATACTAAGGCAGCCACTCAAACTAAGGCAGCCGCTCAAACTAAGGCAGCCCCTCAAACTAATGCAGCCCCTCAATCTAAGGCAGCCCCTCAGCCTAATGCAGCCCCTCAAACTAATGCAGCCCCTCAATCTAAGGCAGCCCCTCAAACTAATGCAGCCGCTCAAACTAAGGCAGCCCCTCAAACTAAGGCAGCCTCTCAAACTAAGGCAGCCCCTCAAACTTAGGCAGCCCCTCAAACTAATGCAGCCCCTCAAACTAATGCAGCCCCTCAAACTAAGGCAGCCCCTCAATCTTAGGCAGCCTCTCAAACTAAAGCAGCCCCTCAAACTAAGGCAGCCTCTCAAACTCAGGAAGCCTCTCAAACTAAGGCAGCCGCTCAAACTAAGTCAGCCTCTCAAATTAAGGCAGCCTCTCAAAGTAATGCAGCCCCTCAAACTAAGGCAGCCGCTCAAACTAAGGCAGACTCTTAAACTAAGGCAACCCCTCAAACTACGGCAGCCGCTCAAACTAAGGCATACTCTCAAACTAAGGCAGCCTCTCAAACAAAGGCAGCCTCTCAAACTAAGGCAGGCCCTCACACTAAGGCAGTCCCTCAAACTAAGGCAGTCCCTCAAACTAAGGCAGACTCTTAAACTAAGCCAGCCCCTCAAACTAAGGCATCCCCTCAAACTAATGCAGCCCATCAAACTAATGCAGCCCCTCAATCTAAGGCAGCCCCTCAAATTAAAGCTGCCCCTCAAACTAAGGCAGCCCCTCAAAATGAAGCAGCCTCTCAAACTAAGGCAGCTTCTCAAACTAAGGCAGCCTCTCAAACTAAGGCAGCCCCTCAAACTAATGCAGCCCCTCTATCTAAAGCAGCCCCTCAAACTAAGGCAGCCTCTCAAACTAAGGCAGCCCCACAAACTAAGGCAGCCCCTCAAACTAAGGCAGCCCCTCAAACTAAGGCAAACCCCCCAAACTAAGGCAGCTCCTCAAACTAAGGCAGCCCCTCAAACTGATGCATCCCATCAAACTAATGCAGCCCCTCAATCTAAGGCAGCACCTCAAACTAAAGCTGCCCCTGAAACTAAGGCAGCCCCTCAAAATAAGGCAGCCGCTCAAACTAAGGCAGCCTCTCAAAATAAGGCAGCCGCTCAAACTAAGGCAGCCTCTCAAACTAAGGCAGCCACTCAATCAAAGGCAGCCACTCAATCAAAGGCAGACTCTCAAACTAATGCAGCCCCTTAAAGAAAGGTAGCCCCTTAAACTAAGGCAGCCCCTCAACTAAAGGCAGCCCCTCAAACTAAGGAAGCCGCTCAAACTAAGGCAGTCCCTCAAACTAAGGCAGCCACTCAAACTAAGGCAGCCGCTCAAACTAAGGGATCCCCACAAACTCAGGCAGCCGATCAAACTAAGGCAGCCACTCAAACTAAGGCAGCCGCTCAAACTAAGGGATCCCCACAAACTAAGGCAGCCGATCAAACTAAGGCAGCCACTCAAACTAAGGCAGCCGCTCAAACTAAGGCAGCCCCTCAAACTAATGCAGCCCCTCAATCTAAGGCAGCCCCTCAAACTAATGCAGCCCCTCAAACTAATGCAGCCCCTCAATCTAAGGCAGCCCCTCAAACTAATGCAGGCGCTCAATCTAAGGCAGCCCCTCAAACTGATGCATCCCATCAAACTAATGCAGCCCCTCAATCTAAGGCAGCCCCTCAAACTAAAGCTGCCCCTGAAACTAAGGCAGCCCCTCAAAATAAGGCAGCCACTCAAACTAAGGCAGCCTCTCAAAATAAGGAAGCCGCTCAAACTAAGGCAGCCACTCAATCAAAGGCAGCCACTCAATCAAAGGCAGCCACTCAATCAAAGGCAGACTCTCAAACTAATGCAGCCCCTGAAAGAAAGGGAGCCCCTTAAACTAAGGGAGCCCCTCAACTAAAGGCAGCCCCTCAAACTAAGGAAGTCGCTCAAACTAAGGCAGCCGCTCAAACTAAGGCAGCCACTCAAACTAAGGCAGCTGCTCAAACTAAGGGATCCCCACAAACTCAGGCAGCCGATCAAACTAAGGCAGCCACTCAAACTAAGGCAGCCGCTCAAACTAAGGGATCCCCACAAACTAAGGCAGCCGATCAAACTAAGGCAGCCACTCAAACTAAGGCAGCCGCTCAAACTAAGGCAGCCCCTCAAACTAATGCAGCCCCTCAATCTAAGGCAGCCCCTCAAACTAATGCAGCCCCTCAAACTAATGCAGCCCCTCAATCTAAGGCAGCCCCTCAAACTAATGCAGGCGCTCAAACGAAGGCAGCCCCTCAAAATAAGGCAGCCTCACAAACTAAGGCAGCCCCTCAAACTTAGGCAGCCTCTCAAACTAATGCAGCCCCTCAAACTAATGCAGCCCCTCAAACGAAGGCAGCCCCTCAATCTAAGGCAGCCCCTCAAACTAAAGCAGCCCCTCAAACTAAGGCAGACTCTCAAACTAAGTCAGCCTCTCAAATTAAGGCCGCCTCTCAAAGTAAGGCAGCCCCTCAAACTAAGGCAGCCGACCAAACTAAGGCAGCCCCTCAAACTACGGCAGCCGCTCAAACTAATGCATACTCTCAAACTAAGGCAGCCTCTCAAACAAAGGCAGCCTCTCAAACTAAGGCAGTCCCTCAAACTAAGGCAGTCCCTCAAATTAAGGCAGTCCCTCAAACTAAGGCAGACTCTCAAAATAGGGCAGCCGCTCAAACTAAGGCAGCTCCTCAAACTAAGGCAGCCACTCAATCAAAGGCAGCCACTCAATCAAAGGCAGCCACTCAATCAAAGGCAGACTCTCAAACTAATGCAGCCCCTTAAAGAAAGGTAGCCCCTTAAACAAAGGGAGCCCCTCAACTAAAGGCAGCCCCTCAAACTAAGGAAGCCGCTCAAAATAAGGCAGCAGCTCAAACTATGGCACCCACTCAAACTAAGGCAGCCGCTCAAACTAAGGGATCCCCACAAACTCAGGCAGCCGATCAAACTAAGGCAGCCGCTCAAACTAAGGGATCCCCACAAACTAAGGCAGCCGATCAAACTAAGGCAGCCACTCAAACTCAGGCAGCCGCTCAAACTATGGCAGCCCCTCAAACTAATGCAGCCCCTCAATCTAAGGCAGCCCCTCAAACTAATGCAGCCCCTCAAACTAATGCAGCCCCTCAATCTAAGGCAGCCCCTCAAACTAATGCAGTCCCTCAAACTAAGGCAGCCCCTCAATCTAATGCAGCCCCTCAAACTAAAGCAGCCCCTCAAACTAAGGCAGCCTCTCAAACTAAGTCAGCCTCTCAAATTAAGGCAGCCTCTCAAAGTAAGGCAGCCCCTCAAACTAAGGCAGCCGCTCAAACTAAGACAGACTCTCAAACTAAGGCAGCCACTCAAACTAAGGCAGCCGCTCAAACTAAGGCACACTCTCAAACTAAGGCAGCCTCTCAAACAAAGGCAGCCTCTCAAACTAAGGCAGCCTCTCAAACAAAGGCAACCTCTCAAACTAAGGCAGTCCCTCAAACTATGGCAGCCGATCATACTAAGGCAGTCCCTCAAACTAAGGCAGACTCTCAAACTAAGCCAGCCCCTCAAACTAAGGCATCCCCTCAAACTAATGCAGCCCATCAAACTAATGCAGCCCCTCAATCTAAGGCAGCCCCTCAAAGTAAGGCAGCCCCTCAAAGTAAGGCAGCCCCTCAAAATGAGGCAGCCTCTCAAACTAAGGCAGCTTCTCAAACTAAGGCAGCCTCTCAAACTAAGGCAGCCCCTCAAACTAATGCAGCCCCTCTATCTAAAGCAGCCCCTCAAACTAAGGCAGCATCTCAAACTAAGGCAACCTCTCAAACTAAGGCAGCCCCCCAAACTAAGGCAGCCGCTCAAACTAATGCAACCCCTCAATCTAAGGCAGCCCCTCAAACTAAGGCAGCATCTCAAACTAAGGCAGCCTCTCAAACTAAGGCAGCCCCACAAACTAAGGCAGCCCCTCAAACTAAGGCAGCCCCTCAAACTAAGGCAGCCACTCAAACTGAGGCAGCCCCACAAACTAAGGCAGCCCCTCAATCTAAAGCAGCCCCTCAAACGAAGGCAGCATCTCAAACGAAGGCAGCCCCTCAAACTAAGGCAGCCCCTCAAAGTAATGCAGCCCCTCAATCTAAGACAGCCGCTCAAACTAAAGCAGCCCCTCAAGCTAAGGCAGCCGCTCAAACTAATGCAACCCCTCAATCTAAACCAGCCCCTCAAACTAAGGCAGCCCCTCAAACTAAGGCAGCCGCTCAAACTAAGGCAGACGCTCAAACAAAGGCAGCCTCTCAAGCTAAGGCTGCCCCTCAAACTAAGGCAGCCACTCAAAATGATGCAGCATCTCAAACTAAGGCAGCTTCTCAAACTAAGGCAGCTTCTCAAACTAAGGCAGCCCCTCAAACTAATGCAGCCCCTCAATCTAAAGCAGCCCCTCAAACTAAGGCAGCATCTCAAACGAAGGCAGCCTCTCAAACGAAGGCAGCCCCTCAATCTGAGGCAGCCGCTCAAACTAATGCAACCCCTCAATCTAAGGCAGCCGCTCAAACTAAGGCAGCACCTCAAACTAAGGCAGCACATCAAACTAATGCAGCCCCTCAATCTAAGGCAGCACCTCAATCTAATGCAGCCCCTCAAACTAAGGCAGCCCCTCAATCTAAGGCAGCCCCTCAAACTAAGGCAGCCGCTCAAACTAAGGCAGCCGCTCAAACTAAGGGATCCCCACAAACTCAGGCAGCCGATCAAACTAAGGCAGCCGCTCAAACTAAGGGATCCCCACAAACTAAGGCAGCCGATCAAACTAAGGCAGCCACTCAAACTCAGGCAGCCGCTCAAACTATGGCAGCCCCTCAAACTAATGCAGCCCCTCAATCTAAGGCAGCCCCTCAAACTAATGCAGCCCCTCAAACTAATGCAGCCCCTCAATCTAAGGCAGCCCCTCAAACTAATGCAGTCCCTCAAACTAAGGCAGCCCCTCAATCTAATGCAGCCCCTCAAACTAATGCAGCCCCTCAAACTAAAGCAGCCCCTCAAACTAAGGCAGCCTCTCAAATTAAGGCAGCCTCTCAAAGTAAGGCAGCCCCTCAAACTAAGGCAGCCGCTCAAACTAAGACAGACTCTCAAACTAAGGCAGCCACTCAAACTACGGCAGCCGCTCAAACTAAGGCACACTCTCAAACTAAGGCAGCCTCTCAAACAAAGGCAGCCTCTCAAACTAAGGCAGCCTCTCAAACAAAGGCAACCTCTCAAACTAAGGCAGTCCCTCAAACTATGGCAGCCGATCATACTAAGGCAGTCCCTCAAACTAAGGCAGACTCTCAAACTAAGCCAGCCCCTCAAACTAAGGCATCCCCTCAAACTAATGCAGCCCATCAAACTAATGCAGCCCCTCAATCTAAGGCAGCCCCTCAAAGTAAGGCAGCCCCTCAAAGTAAGGCAGCCCCTCAAAATGAGGCAGCCTCTCAAACTAAGGCAGCTTCTCAAACTAAGGCAGCCTCTCAAACTAAGGCAGCCCCTCAAACTAATGCAGCCCCTCTATCTAAAGCAGCCCCTCAAACTAAGGCAGCATCTCAAACTAAGGCAACCTCTCAAACTAAGGCAGCCCCCCAAACTAAGGCAGCCGCTCAAACTAATGCAACCCCTCAATCTAAGGCAGCCCCTCAAACTAAGGCAGCATCTCAAACTAAGGCAGCCTCTCAAACTAAGGCAGCCCCACAAACTAAGGCAGCCCCTCAAACTAAGGCAGCCCCTCAAACTAAGGCAGCCACTCAAACTGAGGCAGCCCCACAAACTAAGGCAGCCCCTCAATCTAAAGCAGCCCCTCAAACGAAGGCAGCATCTCAAACGAAGGCAGCCCCTCAAACTAAGGCAGCCCCTCAAAGTAATGCAGCCCCTCAATCTAAGACAGCCGCTCAAACTAAAGCAGCCCCTCAAGCTAAGGCAGCCGCTCAAACTAATGCAACCCCTCAATCTAAACCAGCCCCTCAAACTAAGGCAGACTCTCAAACTAAGGCAGAATCTCAAACTAAGGCAGCCCCTCAAACTAAGGCAGCCGCTCAAACTAAGGCAGACGCTCAAACAAAGGCAGCCTCTCAAGCTAAGGCTGCCCCTCAAACTAAGGCAGCCACTCAAAATGATGCAGCATCTCAAACTAAGGCAGCTTCTCAAACTAAGGCAGCTTCTCAAACTAAGGCAGCCCCTCAAACTAATGCAGCCCCTCAATCTAAAGCAGCCCCTCAAACTAAGGCAGCATCTCAAACGAAGGCAGCCTCTCAAACGAAGGCAGCCCCTCAATCTGAGGCAGCCGCTCAAACTAATGCAACCCCTCAATCTAAGGCAGCCGCTCAAACTAAGGCAGCACCTCAAACTAAGGCAGCACATCAAACTAATGCAGCCCCTCAATCTAAGGCAGCACCTCAAACTAATGCAGCCCCTCAAACTAAGGCAGCCCCTCAATCTAAGGCAGCCCCTCAAACTAAGGCAGCCTCTCAAACTAAGGCAGCCTCTCAAACTCAGGAAGCCTCTCAAACTAAGGCAGCCGCTCAAACTAAGGGAGCCTCTCAAATTAAGGCAGCCTCTCAAAGTAAGGCAGCCATCAAACTCAGGCAGCCGCTCAAACTAAGGCAGCCTCTCAAACAAAGGCAGCCTCTCAAACTAAGGCAGTCCCTCAAACTAAGGCAGTCCCTCAAACTAAGGCAGCCCCTCAAACTTAGGCAGCCTCTCAAACTAAGGCAGCCCCTCAAACTGATGCAGCCCCTCAAACTAATGCAGCCCCTCAAACTAAAGCAGGCCCTCAAACTAAGGCAGCCCCTCAAACTAAGGCAGCCACTCAAACCAAGGCAGCCACTCAAACTAAGGCAGCCACTCAAACTCAGGCAGCCTCTCAAAATAAGGCAGCCGCTCAAACTAAGGCAGCCACTCAAACTAAGGCAGCCACTCAAACTAAGGCAGCCCCTCAAACTAATGCAGCCCTTGAAAGTAAGGCAGCCCCTCAAACTAAGGCAGCCGCTCAAACTAAGGCAGACTCTCAAACTAAGGCAGCCCCTCAAACTACGGCAGCCGCTCAAATTAAGGCATACTCTCAAACTAAGGCAGCCTCTCAAACAAAGGCAGCCTCTCAAACTAAGGCAGTCCCTCAAACTAAGGCAGTCCCTCAAAATAAGGCAGACTCTCAAACTAAGCCAGCCCCTCAAACTAAGGCATCCCCTCAAACTAATGCAGCCCATCAAACTAATGCAGCCCCTCAAACTAAGGCAGCCCCTCAAAATGAGGCAGCCTCTCAAACTAAGGCAGCTTCTCAAACTAAGGCAGCCTCTCAAACTAAGGCAGCCCCTCAAACTAATGCAGCCCCTCTATCTAAAGCAGCCCCTCAAACTAAGGCAGCATCTCAAACTAAGGCAGCCTCTCAAACTAAGGCAGCCCCCCAAACTAAGGCAGCCGCTCAAATTAATGCAACCCCTCAATCTAAGGCAGCCCCTCAAACTAAGGCAGCATCTCGAACTAAGGCAGCCTCTCAAACTAAGGCAGGCCCACAAACTAAGGCAGCCCCTCAAACTAAGGCAGCCCCTCAAACTAAGGCATCCTCTCAAACTAAGGCAGCCCCACAAACTAAGGCAGCCCCTCAATCTAAAGCAGCCCCTCAAACTAAGGCAGCATCTCAAACGAAGGCAGCCCCTCAAACTAAGGCAGCCCCTCAAAGTAATGCAGCCCCTCAATCTAAGACAGCCGCTCAAACTAAGGCAGCCCCTCAAGCTAAGGCAGCCGCTCAAACTAATGCAACCCCTCAATCTAAAGCAGCCCCTCAAACTGATGCATCCCATCAAACTAATGCAGCCCCTCAATCTAAGGCAGCCCCTCAAACTAAAGCTGCCCCTGAAACTAAGGCAGCCCTTCAAACTCAGGCAGCCTCTCAAAATAAGGCAGCCGCTCAAACTAAGGCAGCCTCTCAAACTAAGGCAGCCATTCAATCAAAGGCAGCCACTCAATCAAAGGCAGCCACTCAATCAAAGGCAGACTCTCAAAATAATGCAGCCCCTTAAAGAAAGGTAGACCCTTAAACTAAGGCAGCCCCTCAAACTGAGGCAGACCCTCAAAGTGATGCATCCCATCAAACTAATGCAGCCCCGCAATCTAAGGCAGCCCCTCAATCTAAGGCAGCCCCTCAAACTAAAGATGCCCCTGAAACTAAGGCAGCCCTTCAAACTCAGGCAGCCCCTCAAACTAAGGAAGCCGCTCATACTAAGCCAGCCGCTCAAACTAAGGCAGCCACTCAAACTAAGGGATCCCCACAAACTAAGGCAGCCGATCAAACTAAGGCAGCCCCTCAAACTAAGGCAGCCGCTCAAACTAAGGCAGCCCCTCAAACTAATGCAGCCCCTCAATCTAAGGCAGCCCCTCAAACTAATGCAGCCCCTCAAACTAATGCAGCCGCTCAAACTAATGCAGCCCCTCAATCTAAGGCAGCCCCTCAAACTAATGCAGCCGCTCAGACTAAGGCAGCCCCTCAAACTAAGGCAGCCTCTCAAACTAAGGCAGCCTCTCAAACTAAGGCAGCCCCTCAAACTAAGGCAGCCACTCAAACTCAGGCAGCCTCTCAAACTAAGGCAGCCGCTCAAACTAAGGCAGCCGCTCAAACTAATGCAGCCCCTTAAAGAAAGGTAGCCCCTTAAACTAAGGGAGCCCCTCAACTAAAGGCAGCCCCTCAATCTAAGACAGCCGCTCAAACTAAGGCAGCCCCTCAAGCTAAGGCAGCCGCTCAAACTAATGCAACCCCTCAATCTAAAGCAGCCCCTCAAACTAAGGCAGACTCTCAAACTAAGGCAGACTCTCAAACGAAGGCAGTCCCTCAAACTAAGGCAGCCGCTCAAACTAAGGCAGACGCTCAAACAAAGGCAGCCTCTCAAGCTAAGGCTGCCCCTCAAACTAAGGCAGCCCCTCAAACTGAGGCAGCCTCTCAAACTAAGGCAGCTTCTCAAACTAAGGCAGCCTCTCAAACTAAGGCAGCCCCTCAAACTAATGCAGCCCCTCAATCTAAAGCAGCCCCTCAAACTAAGGCAGCATCTCAAACGAAGGCAGCCTCTCAAACGAAGGCAGCCCCTCAATCTGAGGCAGCCGCTCAAACTAATGCAACCCCTCAATCTAAGGCAGCCGCTCAAACTAAGGCAGCACCTCAAACTAAGGCAAGCACATCAAACTAATGCAGCCCCTCAATCTAACGCAGCCCCTCAATCTAAGGCAGCCCCTCAAACTAAAGCAGCCCCTCAAACTAACGCAGCCTCTCAAACTCTGGAAGCCTCTCAAACTAAGGCAGCCGCTCAAACTTAGGCAGCCTCTCAAAGTAAGGCAGCCATCAAACTAAGGCAGCCGCTCAAACTAAGGCAGACTCTCAAACTAAGGCAGCCCCTCAAACTACGGCAGCCGCTCAAACTAAGGCATACTCTCAAACTAAGGCAGCCTCTCAAACAAAGGCAGACTCTCAAACTAAGGCAGTCCCTCAAACTAAGGCAGTCCCTCAAACTAAGGCAGCCCCTCAAACTTAGGCAGCCTCTCAAACTAAGGCAGCCCCTCAAACTGATGCAGCCCCTCAAACTAATGCAGCCCCTCAAACTAAAGCAGCCCCTCAAACTAAGGCAGCCACTCAAACCAAGGCAGCCACTCAAACTAAGGCAGCCACTCAAACTCAGGCAGCCTCTCAAACTAAGGCAGCCGCTCAAACTAAGGCAGCCACTCAAACTAAGGCAGCCACTCAAACTAACGCAGCCTCTCAAACTCTGGAAGCCTCTCAAACTAAGGCAGCCGCTCAAACTAAGGCAGACTCTCAAACTAAGGCAGCCCCTCAAACTACGGCAGCCGCTCAAACTAAGGCATACTCTCAAACGCAGGCAGCCTCTCAAACAAAGGCAGACTCTCAAACTAAGGCAGTCCCTCAAACTAAGGCAGTCCCTCAAACAAAGGCAGCCCCTCAAACTTAGGCAGCCTCTCAAACTAAGGCAGCCCCTCAAACTGATGCAGCCCCTCAAACTAATGCAGCCCCTCAAACTAAAGCAGCCTCTCAAACTAAGGCAGCCACTCAAACCAAGGCAGCCACTCAAACTAAGGCAGCCACTCAAACTCAGGCAGCCTCTCAAACTAAGGCAGCCGCTCAAACTAAGGCAGCCACTCAAACTAAGGCAGCCACTCAAACTAAGGCAGCCTCTCAAACTAATGCAGCCCTTGAAAGTAAGGCAGCCCCTCAAACTAAGGCAGCCACTCGAACTAAATCAGACTCTCAAACTAATGCAGCCCCTAAAAGTAAGGCAGCCCCGTAAACTAAGAGATCCCCACAAACTAAGGCAGCCGATCAAACTAAGGCAGCCCCTCAAACTAAGGCAGCCGCTCAAACTAAGGCAGCCGCTCAAACTAAGGCTGCCCCTCAAACTAATGCAGCCCCTCAATCGAAGGCAACCCCTCAAACTAATGCAGCCGCTCAAACTAAGGCAGCCGCTCAAACTAAGGGATCCCCACAAACTAAGGCAGCCGATCAAACTAAGGCAGCCCCTCAAACTGAGGCAGCCCCTCAAACTGATGCATCCCATCAAACTAATGCAGCCCCTCAATCTAAGGCAGCCCCTCAAACTAAAGCTGCCCCTGAAACTAAGGCAGCCCTTCAAACTCAGGCAGCCTCTCAAAATAAGGCAGCCGCTCAAACTAAGGCAGCCTCTCAAACTAAGGCAGCCACTCAATCAAAGGCAGCCACTCAATCAAAGGCAGCCACTCAATCAAAGGCAGACTCTCAAAATAATGCAGCCCCTTAAAGAAAGGTAGACCCTTAAACTAAGGGAGCCCCTCAGCTAATGGCAGCCGATCAAACTAAGGCAGACCCTCAAACTGAGGCAGCCCCTCAAAGTGATGCATCCCATCAAACTAATGCAGCCCCTCAATCTAAGGCAGCCCCTCAATCTAAGGCAGCCCCTCAAACTAAAGCTGCCCCTGAAACTAAGGCAGCCCTTCAAACTCAGGCAGCCCCTCAAACTAAGGAAGCCGCTCATACTAAGGCAGCCGCTCAAACTAAGGCAGCCACTCAAACTAAGGGATCCCCACAAACTAAGGCAGCCGATCAAACTAAGGCAGCCCCTCAAACTAAGGCTGCCGCTCAAACTAAGGCAGCCCCTCAAACTAATGCAGCCCCTCAATCTAAGGCAGCCCCTCAAACTAATGCAGCCCCTCAAACTAATGCAGCCGCTCAAACTAATGCAGCCCCTCAATCTAAGGCAGCCCCTCAAACTAATGCAGCCGCTCAGACTAAGGCATCCCCTCAAACTAAGGCAGCCTCTCAAACTAAGGCAGCCCCTCAAACTAAGGCAGCCTCTCAAACTAAGGCAGCCTCTCAAACTAAGGCAGCCTCTCAATCTAAGGCAGCCACTCAAACTCAGGCAGCCTCTCAAACTAAGGCAGCCCCTCAATCTAAGGCAGCCCCTCAAACTAATGCAGCCGCTCAGACTAAGGCAGCCCCTCAAACTAATGCAGCCCCTCAAACTAAAGCAGCCCCTCAAACTAAGACAGCCCCTCAAACTAAGGCAGCCACTCAAACCAAGGCAGCCACTCAAACTAAGGCAGCCACTCAAACTAAGGGAGCCACTCAAACTAAGGCAGCCCTTCAAACTAAGGCAGCCGCTCGAACTAAATCAGACTCTCAAACTAATGCGGCCCCTAAAAGTAAGGCAGCTCCGTAAACTAAGGGATCCCCACATACTAAGGCAGCCGATCAAACTAAGGCAGCCCCTCAAACTAAGGCAGCCGCTCAAACTAAGGCAACCGCTCAAACTAAGGCAGCCCCTCAAACTAATGCAGCCCCTCAATCGAAGGCAGCCCCTCAAACTAATGCAGCCGCTCAAACTAAGGCAGCCGCTCAAACAAAGGCAGCCGCTCAAACTAAGGGATCCCCACAAACTGAGGCAGCCGATCAAACTAAGGCAGCCCCTCAAACTGAGGCAGCCCCTCAAAGTGATGCATCCCATCAAACTAATGCAGCCCCTCAATCTAAGGCAGCCCCTCAATCTAAGGCAGCCCCTCAAACTAAAGCTGCCCCTGAAAATAAGGCAGCCCTTCAAACTCAGTCAGCCCCTCAAACTAAGGAAGCCGCTCATACTAAGGCAGCCGCTCAAACTAAGGCAGCCACTCAAACTAAGGGATCCCCACAAACTAAGGCAGCCGATCAAACTAAGGCAGCCCCTCAAACTAAGGCAGCCCCTCAAATTAATGCAGCCCCTCAATCTAAGGCAGCCCCTCAAACTAATGCAGCCCCTCAAACTAAGGAAGCCGCTCATACTAAGGCAGCCCCTCAAACTAATGCAGCCCCTCAATCTAAGGCAGCCCCTCAAACTCAGTCAGCCCCTCAAACTAAGGAAGCCGCTCATACTAAGGCAGCCGCTCAAACTAAGGCAGCCACTCAAACTAAGGGATCCCCACAAACTAAGGCAGCCCCTCAAACTAAGGCAGCCGCTCATACTAAGGCAGCCCCTCAAACTAAGGCAGCCGCTCATACTAAGGCAGCCCCTCAAACTAATGCAGCCCCTCAAACTAAGGCAGCCCCTCAAACTAAGGCAGCCGCTCATACTAAGGCAGCCCCTCAAACTAATGCAGCCCCTCAATCTAAGGCAGCCCCTCAAACTAATGCAGCCCCTCAAACTAATGCAGCCGCTCAAACTAATGCAGCCCCTCAATCTAAGGCAGCCCCTCAAACTAATGCAGCCGCTCAGACTAAGGCAGCCCCTCAAACTAAGGCAGCCTCTCAAACTAAGGCAGCCTCTCAAACTAAGGCAGCCCCTCAAACTAAGGCAGCCACTCAAACTCAGGCAGCCTCTCAAACTAAGGCAGCCGCTCAAACTAAGGCAGCTGCTCAAACTAAGGGATCCCCACAAACTAAGGCAGCCGATCAAACTAAGGCAGCCCCTCAAACTAAGGCAGCCCCTCAAACTAATGCAGCCCCTCAATCGAAGGCAGCCCCTCAAACTAATGCAGCCGCTCAAACTAAGGCAGCCGCTCAAACAAAGGCAGCCGCTCAAACTAAGGGATCCCCACAAACTAAGGAAGCCGATCAAACTAATGCAGCCCCTCAATCTAAGGCAGCCCCTCAAACTAAAGCTGCCCCTGAAACTAAGGCAGCCCTTCAAACTCAGGCAGCCCCTCAATCTAAGGCAGCCCCTCAATCTAAGGCAGCCCCTCAAACTAAAGCTGCCCCTGAAACTAAGGCAGACCTTCAAACTCAGTCAGCCCCTCAAACTAAGGAAGCCGCTCATACTAAGGCAGCCGCTCAAACTAAGGCAGCCACTCAAACTAAGGGATCCCCACAAACTAAGGCAGCCGCTCATACTAAGGCAGCCCCTCAAACTAATGCAGCCCCTCAATCTAAGGCAGCCCCTCAAACTAATGCAGCCCCTCAAACTAATGCAGCCCCTCAATCTAAGGCAGCCCCTCAAACTCAGTCAGCCCCTCAAACTAAGGAAGCCGCTCATACTAAGGCAGCCGCTCAAACTAAGGCAGCCACTCAAACTAAGGGATCCCCACAAACTAAGGCAGCCGCTCATACTAAGGCAGCCCCTCAAACTAATGCAGCCCCTCAATCTAAGGCAGCCCCTCAAACTAATGCAGCCCCTCAAACTAAAGCAGCCCCTCAAACTAAGGCAGCCCCTCAAACTAAGGCAGCCACTCAAACCAAGGCAGCCACTCAAACTCAGGCAGCCACTCAAACTAAAGCAGCCCCTCAAACTAATGCAGCCCCTCAAACTAAAGCAGCCCCTCAAACTAAGGCAGCCCCTCAAACTAAGGCAGCCACTCAAACCAAGGCAGCCACTCAAACTCAGGCAGCCACTCAAACTCAGTCAGCCCCTCAAACTAAGGAAGCCGCTCATACTAAGGCAGCCGCTCAAACTAAGGCAGCCACTCAAACTAAGGGATCCCCACAAACTAAGGCAGCCGATCAAACTAAGGCAGCCCCTCAAACTAAGGCAGCCGCTCATACTAAGGCAGCCCCTCAAACTAATGCAGCCCCTCAATCTAAGGCAGCCCCTCAAACTAATGCAGCCCCTCAAACTAATGCAGCCGCTCAAACTAATGCAGCCCCTCAATCTAAGGCAGCCCCTCAAACTAATGCAGCCGCTCAGACTAAGGCAGCCCCTCAAACTAAGGCAGTCTCTCAAACTAAGGCAGCCTCTCAAACTAAGGCAGCCCCTCAAACTAAGGCAGCCACTCAAACTCAGGCAGCCTCTCAAACTAAGGCAGCCGCTCAAACTAAGGCAGCCGCTCAAACTAATGCAGCCCCTTAAAGAAAGGTAGCCCCTTAAACTAAGGGAGCCCCTCAACTAAAGGCAGCCCCTCAAACTAAGGAAGCCGCTCAAACTAAGGCAGCCCCTCAAACTGATGCAGCCCCTCAAACTAATGCAGCCCCTCAAACTAAAGCAGCCCCTCAAACTAAGGCAGCCCCTCAAACTAAGGCAGCCACTCAAACCAAGGCAGCCACTCAAACTCAGGCAGCCACTCAAACTCAGGCAGCCTCTCAAACTAAGGCAGCCGCTCAAACTAAGGCAGCCACTCAAACTAAGGCAGCCACTCAAACTAAGGCAGCCGCTCGAACTAAATCAGACTCTCAAACTAATGCAGCCCCTAAAAGTAAGGCAGCCCCGTAAACTAAGGGATCCCCACATACTAAGGCAGCCGATCAAACTAAGGCAGCCCCTCAAACTAAGGCAGCCGCTCAAACTAAGGCAGCCGCTCAAACTAAGGCAGCCCCTCAAACTAATGCAGCCCCTCAATCGAAGGCAGCCCCTCAAACTAATGCAGCCGCTCAAACTAAGGCAGCCGCTCAAACAAAGGCAGCCGCTCAAACTAAGGGATCCCCACAAACTAAGGCAGCCGATCAAACTAAGGCAGCCCCTCAAACTGAGGCAGCCCCTCAAACTGATGCATCCCATCAAACTAATGCAGCCTCTCAAATTAAGGCAGCCCCTCAAACTTAGGCAGCCTCTCAAACTAAGGCAGCCCCTCAAACTAATGCAGCCCCTCAAACTAATGCAGCCCCTCAAACTGAAGCAGCCCCTCAAACTGAGGCAGACCCTCAAACAAAGGCAGCCACTCAAACTAAGGCAGCCACTCAAACTAAGGCAGCCACTCAAACTCAGGCAGGCTCTCAAACTAAGGCAGCCGCTCAAAAAAAGGCAGCCGCTCAAACTAAGTCAGCCTCTCAAATTAAGGCAGCCTCTCAAAGTAAGGCAGACTCTCAAACTAAGGCAGCCTCTCAAAGTAAGGCAGCCATCAAACTAAGGCATACTCTCAAACTAAGGCAGCCTCTCAAACAAAGGCAGCCTCTCAAACTAAGGCAGTCCCTCAAACTAAGGCAGTCCCTCAAACTAAGGCAGTCCCTCAAACTAAGGCAGACTCTCAAACTAAGCCAGCCCCTCAAACTAAGGAATCCCCTCAAAGTAATGCAGCCCCTCAAACTAATGCAGCCCCTCAATCTAAGGCAGCCCCTCAAACTAAAGCTGCCCCTCAAACTAAGGCAGCCCCTCAAAATGAGGCAGCCTCTCAAACTAAGGCAGCTTCTCAAACTAAGGCAGCCTCTCAAACTAAGGCAGCCCCTCAAACTAATGCAGCCCCTCTATCTAAAGCAGCCCCTCAAACTAAGGCAGCATCTCAAACTTAGGCAGCCTCTCAAACTAAGGCAGCCCCCCAAACTGAGGCAGCCGCTCAAACTAATGCAACCCCTCAATCTAAGGCAGCCCCTCAAACTAAGGCAGCATCTCAAACTAAGGCAGCCTCTCAAACTAAGGCAGCCCCACAAACTAAGGCAGCCCCTCAATCTAAAGCAGCCCCTCAAACTAAGGCAGTATCTCAAACGAAGGCAGCCCCTCAAACTAAGGCAGCCCCTCAAAGTAATGCAGCCCCTCAATCTAAGACAGCCGCTCAAACTAAGGCAGCCCCTCAAGCTAAGGCAGCCGCTCAAACTAATGCAACCCCTCAATCTAAAGCTGCCCCTCAAACTAAGGCAGACTCTCAAACTAAGGCAGACTCTCAAACTAAGGCAGCCCCTCAAACTAAGGCAGCCGCTCAAACTAAGGCAGACGCTCAAACAAAGGCAGCCTCTCAAGCTAAGGCTGCCCCTCAAACTAAGGCAGTCCCTCAAACTGAGACAGCCTCTCAAACTAAGGCAGCTTCTCAAACTAAGGCAGCCTCTCAAACTAAGGCAGCCTCTCAAACTAATGCAGCCCCTCAATCTAAAGCAGCCCCTCAAACTAAGGCAGCATCTCAAACGAAGGCAGCCTCTCAAATGAAGGCAGCACCTCAATCTGAGGCAGCCGCTCAAACTAATGCAACCCCTCAATCTAAGGCAGCCGCTCAAACTAAGGCAGCACCTCAAACTAAGGCAGCACATCAAACTAATGCAGCCCCTCAATCTAAGGCAGCACCTCAAACTAATGCAGCCCCTCAAACTAAGGCAGCCCCTCAATCTAAGGCTGCCCCTCAAACTACAGCAGCCCCTCAAACTAAGGCAGCCTCTCAAACTCAGGAAGCCTCTCAAACTAAGGCAGCCGCTCAAACTAAGGCAGCCTCTCAAATTAAGGCAGCCTCTCAAACTAAGGCAGCCGCTCAAACTAAGGCAGCCTCTCAAATTAAGGCAGCCTCTCAAAGTAAGGCAGCCATCAAACTAAGGCAGCCTCTCAAATTAAGGCAGCCTCTCAAAGTAAGGCAGCCATCAAACTAAGGCAGCCCCTCAAACTACGGCAGCCGCTCAAACGAAGGCATACTCTCAATCTAAGCCAGCCTCTCAAACAAAGGCAGCCTCTCAAACTAAGGCAGTCCCTCAAACTAAGGCAGTCCCTCAAACTAAGGCAGCCCCTCAAACTTAGGCATCTCCTCAAACTTAGGCAGCCTCTCAAACTAAGGCAGCCCCTCAAACTGATGCAGCCCCTCAAACTAATGCAGCCCCTCAAACTAAATCAGCCCCTCAAACTAAGGCAGCCCCTCAAACTAAGGCAGCCACTATAACTAAGGCAGCCACTCAAACTAAGGCAGCCACTCAAACTCAGGCAGCCTCTCAAACTAAGGCAGCCGCTCAAACTAAGGCAGACACTCAAGCTAAGGCAGCCACTCAAACTAAGGCAGTCCCTCAAACTAAGGCAGCCCCTCAAACTAATGCAGCCCCTGAAAGTAAGGCAGCCCCTCAAACTAAGGCAGCCTCTCGAACTAAATCAGACTCTCAAACTAATGCAGTCCCTAAAAGTAAGGCAGCCCCGTGAACAAAGGGATCCCCACAAACTAAGGCAGCCGATCAAACTAAGGCAGCCCCTCAAACTAAGGAAGCCGCTCAAACTAAGGCAGCCCCTCAATCTAAAGCAGCCCCTCAAACCAAGGCAGCATCTCAAACGAAGGCAGCCTCTCAAATGAAGGCAGCCCCTCAATCTGAGGCAGCCGCTCAAACAAAGGCAGCCTCTCAAGCTAAGGCTGCCCCTCAAACTAATGCAGCCCCTCAATCGAAGGCAGCCCCTCAAACTAAGGCAGCCGCTCAAACTAAGGCAGACGCTCAAACAAAGGCAGCCTCTCAAGCTAAGGCTGCCCCTCAAACTAATGCAGCCCCTCAAACTAAGGCAGCACCTCAAACTAATGCAGCCCCTCAAACTAAGGCAGCCCCTCAATCTAAGGCTGCCCCTCAAACTAAAGCAGCCCCTCAAACTAAGGCAGCCTCTCAAACTCAGGAAGCCTCTCAAACTAAGGCAGCCGCTCAAACTAAGGCAGCCTCTCAAATTAAGGCAGCCTCTCAAAGTAAGGCAGCCATCAAACTAAGGCAGCCGCTCAAACTAAGGCAGACTCTCAAACTAAGGCAGCCCCTCAAACTACGTCAGCCGCTCAAACGAAGGCATACTCTCAAACTAAGGCAGCCACTCAAACTAAGGCAGCCGTTCAAACTAAGGGATCCCCACAAACTAAGGCAGCCGATCAAACTAAGGCAGCCCCTCAAAATGAGGCAGCCTCTCAAACTAATGCAGCCCCTCAATCTGAGGCAGCCCCTCAAACTAATGCAGCCGCTCAAACTAAGGCAGCACCTCAAACTAAGGCAGCCTCTCAAATTAAGGCAGCCCCTCAAACTTAGGCAGCCCCTCAAACTAATGCAGCCCCTCAAACTAAATCAGCCCCTCAAACTAAGGCAGCCCCTCAAACTAAGGCAGCCACTCTAACTTAGGCAGCCTCTCAAACTAAGGCAGCCCCTCAAACTAATGCAGCCCCTCAAACTAATGCAGCCCCTCAAACTGAAGCAGCCCCTCAAACTGAGGCAGACTCTCAAACAAAGGCAGCCACTCATACTAAGGCATCCACTCAAACTAAGGCAGCCACTCAAACTCAGGCAGGCTCTCAAACTAAGGCAGCCACTCAAACTAAGGCCGCCGCTCAAATTAAGGCAGCCGCTCAAACTAAGTCAGCCTCTCAAATTAAGGCAGCCTCTCAAAGTAAGGCAGCCCCTCAAACTAAGGCAGCCGCTCAAACTAAGGCAGACTCTCAAACTAGGGCAGCCCCTCAAACTATGGCAGCCGCTTAAAATAAGGCATAATCTCAAACTAAGGCAGCCTCTCAAACAAAGGCAGCCTCTCAAATTAAAGCAGTCCCTCAAACTAAAGCAGTCCCTCAAACTAAGGCAGTCCCTCAAACTAAGGCAGTCCCTCAAACTAAGGAAGACTCTCAAACTAAGCCAGCCCCTCAAACTAAGGCATCCCCTCAAAGTAATGCAGCCCATCAAACTAATGCAGCCCCTCAATCTAAGGCAGCCCCTCAAAATAAAGCTGCCCCTCAAACTAAGGCAGCCCCTCAAAATGAGGCAGCCTCTCAAACTAAGGCAGCCCCTCAATCTAAGGCTGCCCCTCAAACTAAAGCAGCCCCTCAAACTAAGGCAGCCTCTCAAACTCAGGAAGCCTCTCAAACTAAGGCAGCCGCTCAAACTAAGGCAGCCTCTCAAATTAAGGCAGCCTCTCAAAGTAAGGCAGCCATCAAACTAAGGCAGCCGCTCAAACTAAGGCAGACTCTCAAACTAAGGCAGCCCCTCAAACTACTTCAGCCGCTCAAACGAAGGCATACTCTCAAACTAAGGCAGCCACTCAAACTAAGGCAGCCGTTCAAACTAAGGGATCCCCACAAACTAAGGCAGCCGATCAAACTAAGGCAGCCCCTCAAAATGAGGCAGCCTCTCAAACTAATGCAGCCCCTCAATCTGAGGCAGCCCCTCAAACTAATGCAGCCGCTCAAACTAAGGCAGCACCTCAAACTAAGGCAGCCTCTCAAATTAAGGCAGCCCCTCAAACTTAGGCAGCCTCTCAAACTAAGGCAGCCGCTCAAACTAAGGCAGCCTCTCAAATTAAGGCAGCCTCTCAAAGTAAGGCAGCCATCAAACTAAGGCAGCCGATCAAACTAAGGTAGACTCTCAAACTAAGGCAGCCTCTCAAATTAAGGCAGCCTCTCAAAGTAAGGCAGCCATCAAACTAAGGCAGCCGATCAAACTAAGGCAGACTCTCAAACTAAGGCAGCCCCTCAAACTACGGCAGCCGCTCAAACGAAGGCATATTCTCAAACTAAGCCAGCCTCTCAAACAAAGGCAGCCTCTCAAACTAAGGCAGTCCCTCAAACTAAGGCAGTCCCTCAAACTAAGGCAGCCCCTCAAACTTAGGCAGCCCCTCAAACTTAGGCAGCCCCTCAAACTAATGCAGCCCCTCAAACTAAATCAGCCCCTCAAACTAAGGCAGCCCCTCAAACTAAGGCAGCCACTCTAACTTAGGCAGCCTCTCAAACTAAGGCAGCCCCTCAAACTAATGCAGCCCCTCAAACTAATGCAGCCCCTCAAACTGAAGCAGCCCCTCAAACTGAGGCAGACTCTCAAACAAAGGCAGCCACTCATACTAAGGCATCCACTCAAACTAAGGCAGCCACTCAAACTCAGGCAGGCTCTCAAACTAAGGCAGCCACTCAAACTAAGGCCGCCGCTCAAATTAAGGCAGCCGCTCAAACTAAGTCAGCCTCTCAAATTAAGGCAGCCTCTCAAAGTAAGGCAGCCCCTCAAACTAAGGCAGCCGCTCAAACTAAGGCAGACTCTCAAACTAGGGCAGCCCCTCAAACTATGGCAGCCGCTTAAAATAAGGCATAATCTCAAACTAAGGCAGCCTCTCAAACAAAGGCAGCCTCTCAAATTAAAGCAGTCCCTCAAACTAAAGCAGTCCCTCAAACTAAGGCAGTCCCTCAAACTAAGGCAGTCCCTCAAACTAAGGAAGACTCTCAAACTAAGCCAGCCCCTCAAACTAAGGCATCCCCTCAAAGTAATGCAGCCCATCAAACTAATGCAGCCCCTCAATCTAAGGCAGCCCCTCAAAATAAAGCTGCCCCTCAAACTAAGGCAGCCCCTCAAAATGAGGCAGCCTCTCAAACTAAGGCAGCCTCTCAAACAAAGGCAGCCTCTCAAACTAAGGCAGTCCCTCAAACTAAGGCAGTCCCTCAAACTAAGGCAGTCCCTCAAACTAAGGCAGACTCTCAAACTAAGCCAGCCCCTCAAACTAAGGCATCCCCTCAAAGTAATGCAGCCCATCAAACTAATGCAGCCCCTCAATCTAAGGCAGCCCCTCAAACTAAAGCTGCCCCTCAAACTAAGGCAGCCCCTCAAAATGAGGCAGCCTCTCAAACTAAGGCAGCTTCTCAAACTAAGGCAGCCTCTCAAACTAAGGCAGCCCCTCAAACTAATGCAGCCCCTCTATCTAAAGCAGCCCCTCAAACTAAGGCAGCATCTCAAACTAAGGCAGCCCCCCAAACAAAGGCAGCCGCTCAAACTAATGCAACCCCTCAATCTAAGGCAGCCCCTCAAACTAAGGCAGCCTCTCAAACAAAGGCAGCCCCACAAACTAAGGCAGCCCCTCAAACTAATGCAACCCCTCAATCTAAGGCAGCCGCTCAAACTAAGGCAGCACCTCAAACTAAGGCAGCACATCAAACTAATGCAGCCCCTCAATCTAAGGCAGCACCTCAAACTAATGCAGCCCCTCAAACTAAGGCAGCCCCTCAATCTAAGGCTGCCCCTCAAACTAAAGCAGCCCCTCAAACTAAGGCAGCCTCTCAAACTCAGGAAGCCTCTCAAACTAAGGCAGCCGCTCAAACTAAGGCAGCCCCCCAAACAAAGGCAGCCGCTCAAACTAATGCAACCCCTCAATCTAAGGCAGCCCCTCAAACTAAGGCAGCATCTCAAACTAAAGCAGCCCCTCAAACTAATGCAGCCCCTCAAACTAAGGAAGCCGCTCAAACTAAGGCAGCCCCTCAATCTAAAGCAGCCCCTCAAACTAAGGCAGCATCTCAAACGAAGGCAGCCTCTCAAATGAAGGCAGCCCCTCAATCTGAGGCAGCCGCTCAAACAAAGGCAGCCTCTCAAGCTAAGGCTGCCCCTCAAACTAATGCAGCCCCTCAATCGAAGGCAGCCCCTCAAACTAAGGCAGCCGCTCAAACTAAGGCAGACGCTCAAACAAAGGCAGCCTCTCAAGCTAAGGCTGCCCCTCAAACTAATGCAGCCCCTCAAACTAAGGCAGCACCTCAAACTAATGCAGCCCCTCAAACTAAGGCAGCCCCTCAATCTAAGGCTGCCCCTCAAACTAAAGCAGCCCCTCAAACTAAGGCAGCCTCTCAAACTCAGGAAGCCTCTCAAACTAAGGCAGCCGCTCAAACTAAGGCAGCCTCTCAAATTAAGGCAGCCTCTCAAAGTAAGGCAGCCATCAAACTAAGGCAGCCGCTCAAACTAAGGCAGACTCTCAAACTAAGGCAGCCCCTCAAACTACGTCAGCCGCTCAAACGAAGGCATACTCTCAAACTAAGGCAGCCACTCAAACTAAGGCAGCCGTTCAAACTAAGGGATCCCCACAAACTAAGGCAGCCGATCAAACTAAGGCAGCCCCTCAAAATGAGGCAGCCTCTCAAACTAATGCAGCCCCTCAATCTGAGGCAGCCCCTCAAACTAATGCAGCCGCTCAAACTAAGGCAGCACCTCAAACTAAGGCAGCCTCTCAAATTAAGGCAGCCCCTCAAACTTAGGCAGCCTCTCAAACTAAGGCAGCCGCTCAAACTAAGGCAGCCTCTCAAATTAAGGCAGCCTCTCAAAGTAAGGCAGCCATCAAACTAAGGCAGCCGATCAAACTAAGGTAGACTCTCAAACTAAGGCAGCCTCTCAAATTAAGGCAGCCTCTCAAAGTAAGGCAGCCATCAAACTAAGGCAGCCGATCAAACTAAGGCAGACTCTCAAACTAAGGCAGCCCCTCAAACTACGGCAGCCGCTCAAACGAAGGCATATTCTCAAACTAAGCCAGCCTCTCAAACAAAGGCAGCCTCTCAAACTAAGGCAGTCCCTCAAACTAAGGCAGTCCCTCAAACTAAGGCAGCCCCTCAAACTTAGGCAGCCCCTCAAACTTAGGCAGCCCCTCAAACTAATGCAGCCCCTCAAACTAAATCAGCCCCTCAAACTAAGGCAGCCCCTCAAACTAAGGCAGCCACTCTAACTTAGGCAGCCTCTCAAACTAAGGCAGCCCCTCAAACTAATGCAGCCCCTCAAACTAATGCAGCCCCTCAAACTGAAGCAGCCCCTCAAACTGAGGCAGACTCTCTAACAAAGGCAGCCACTCATACTAAGGCATCCACTCAAACTAAGGCAGCCACTCAAACTCAGGCAGGCTCTCAAACTAAGGCAGCCACTCAAACTAAGGCCGCCGCTCAAATTAAGGCAGCCGCTCAAACTAAGTCAGCCTCTCAAATTAAGGCAGCCTCTCAAAGTAAGGCAGCCCCTCAAACTAAGGCAGCCGCTCAAACTAAGGCAGACTCTCAAACTAGGGCAGCCCCTCAAACTATGGCAGCCGCTTAAAATAAGGCATAATCTCAAACTAAGGCAGCCTCTCAAACAAAGGCAGCCTCTCAAATTAAAGCAGTCCCTCAAACTAAAGCAGTCCCTCAAACTAAGGCAGTCCCTCAAACTAAGGCAGTCCCTCAAACTAAGGAAGACTCTCAAACTAAGCCAGCCCCTCAAACTAAGGCATCCCCTCAAAGTAATGCAGCCCATCAAACTAATGCAGCCCCTCAATCTAAGGCAGCCCCTCAAAATAAAGCTGCCCCTCAAACTAAGGCAGCCCCTCAAAATGAGGCAGCCTCTCAAACTAAGGCAGCCTCTCAAACAAAGGCAGCCTCTCAAACTAAGGCAGTCCCTCAAACTAAGGCAGTCCCTCAAACTAAGGCAGTCCCTCAAACTAAGGCAGACTCTCAAACTAAGCCAGCCCCTCAAACTAAGGCATCCCCTCAAAGTAATGCAGCCCATCAAACTAATGCAGCCCCTCAATCTAAGGCAGCCCCTCAAACTAAAGCTGCCCCTCAAACTAAGGCAGCCCCTCAAAATGAGGCAGCCTCTCAAACTAAGGCAGCTTCTCAAACTAAGGCAGCCTCTCAAACTAAGGCAGCCCCTCAAACTAATGCAGCCCCTCTATCTAAAGCAGCCCCTCAAACTAAGGCAGCATCTCAAACTAAGGCAGCCCCCCAAACAAAGGCAGCCGCTCAAACTAATGCAACCCCTCAATCTAAGGCAGCCCCTCAAACTAAGGCAGCCTCTCAAACAAAGGCAGCCCCACAAACTAAGGCAGCCCCTCAAACTAATGCAACCCCTCAATCTAAGGCAGCCGCTCAAACTAAGGCAGCACCTCAAACTAAGGCAGCACATCAAACTAATGCAGCCCCTCAATCTAAGGCAGCACCTCAAACTAATGCAGCCCCTCAAACTAAGGCAGCCCCTCAATCTAAGGCTGCCCCTCAAACTAAAGCAGCCCCTCAAACTAAGGCAGCCTCTCAAACTCAGGAAGCCTCTCAAACTAAGGCAGCCGCTCAAACTAAGGCAGCCCCCCAAACAAAGGCAGCCGCTCAAACTAATGCAACCCCTCAATCTAAGGCAGCCCCTCAAACTAAGGCAGCATCTCAAACTAAAGCAGCCCCTCAAACTAATGCAGCCCCTCAAACTACGGCAGCCGCTCAAACTAAGGCAGCCTCTCAAACTAAGGCAGCCCCCCAAACAAAGGCAGCCGCTCAAACTAATGCAACCCCTCAATCTAAGGCAGCCCCTCAAACTAAGGCAGCATCTCAAACTAAGGCAGCCTCTCAAACAAAGGCAGCCCCTCAATCTAAGGCTGCCCCTCAAACTAAAGCAGCCCCTCAAACTAAGGCAGCCTCTCAAACTCAGGAAGCCTCTCAAACTAAGGCAGCCGCTCAAACTAAGGCAGCCTCTCAAATTAAGGCAGCCTCTCAAAGTAAGGCAGCCATCAAACTAAGGCAGCCGCTCAAACTAAGGCAGACTCTCAAACTAAGGCAGCCCCTCAAACTACGGCAGCCGCTCAAACGAAGGCATACTCTCAAACTAAGCCAGCCTCTCAAACAAAGGCAGCCTCTCAAACTAAGGCAGTCCCTCAAACTAAGGCAGTCCCTCAAACTAAGGCAGCCCCTCAAACTTAGGCAGCCCCTCAAACTTAGGCAGCCTCTCAAACTAAGGCAGCCCCTCAAACTGATGCAGCCCCTCAAACTAATGCAGCCCCTCAAACTAAATCAGCCCCTCAAACTAAGGCAGCCCCTCAAACTAAGGCAGCCACTCTAACTAAGGCAGCCACTCAAACTAAGGCAGCCACTCAAACTCAGGCAGCCTCTCAAACTAAGGCAGCCGCTCAAACTAAGGCAGCCACTCAAGCTAAGGCAGCCACTCAAACTAAGGCAGTCCCTCAAACTAAGGCAGCCCCTCAAACTAATGCAGCCCCTGAAAGTAAGGCAGCCCCTCAAACTAAGGCAGCCTCTCGAACTAAATTAGACTCTGAAACTAATGCAGTCCCTAAAAGTAAGGCAGCCCCGTGAACTAAGGGATCCCCACAAACTAAGGCAGCCGATCAAACTAAGGCAGCCCCTCAAACTAAGGCAGCCGCTCAAACTAAGGCAGCACCTCAAACTAAGGCAGCCTCTCAAACTAAGGCAGCCCCTCAAACTAATGCAGCCCCTCAAACTGAAGCAGCCCCTCAAACTGAGGCAGACCCTCAAAAAAAGGCAGCCGCTCAAACTAAGTCATCCCCTCAAACTAAGGCAGCCTCTCGAACTAAATTAGACTCTGAAACTAATGCAGTCCCTAAAAGTAAGGCAGCCCCGTGAACTAAGGGATCCCCACAAACTAAGGCAGCCGATCAAACTAAGGCAGCCCCTCAAACTAAGGCAGCCGCTCAAACTAAGGCAGCACCTCAAACTAAGGCAGCCTCTCAAACTAAGGCAGCCCCTCAAACTAATGCAGCCCCTCAAACTAATGCAGCCCCTCAAACTGAAGCAGCCCCTCAAACTGAGGCAGACCCTCAAAAAAAGGCAGCCGCTCAAACTAAGTCATCCACTCAAACTAAGGCAGCCACTCAAACTCAGGCAGGCTCTCAAACTAAGGCAGCCGCTCAAACTAAGGCCGCCGCTCACACAAAGGCAGCCGCTCAAACTAAGGCAGCCCCTCAAACTAAGGCAGCCTCTCAAACTCAGGAAGCCTCTCAAACTAAGGCAGCCGCTCAAACTAAGGCAGCCCCCCAAACAAAGGCAGCCGCTCAAACTAATGCAACCCCTCAATCTAAGGCAGCCCCTCAAACTAAGGCAGCATCTCAAACTAAAGCAGCCCCTCAAACTAATGCAGCCCCTCAAACTAATGCAGCCCCTGAAAGTAAGGCAGCCCCTCAAACTAAGGCAGCCTCTCGAACTAAATCAGACTCTCAAACTAATGCAGTCCCTAAAAGTAAGGCAGCCCCGTGAACAAAGGGATCCCCACAAACTAAGGCAGCCGATCAAACTAAGGCAGCCCCTCAAACTAAGGAAGCCGCTCAAACTAAGGCAGCCCCTCAATCTAAAGCAGCCCCTCAAACTAAGGCAGCATCTCAAACGAAGGCAGCCTCTCAAATGAAGGCAGCCCCTCAATCTGAGGCAGCCGCTCAAACAAAGGCAGCCTCTCAAGCTAAGGCTGCCCCTCAAACTAATGCAGCCCCTCAATCGAAGGCAGCCCCTCAAACTAAGGCAGCCGCTCAAACTAAGGCAGACACTCAAACAAAGGCAGCCTCTCAAGCTAAGGCTGCCCCTCAAACTAATGCAGCCCCTCAAACTAAGGCAGCACCTCAAACTAATGCAGCCCCTCAAACTAAGGCAGCCCCTCAATCTAAGGCTGCCCCTCAAACTAAAGCAGCCCCTCAAACTAAGGCAGCCTCTCAAACTCAGGAAGCCTCTCAAACTAAGGCAGCCGCTCAAACTAAGGCAGCCTCTCAAATTAAGGCAGCCTCTCAAAGTAAGGCAGCCATCAAACTAAGGCAGCCGCTCAAACTAAGGCAGACTCTCAAACTAAGGCAGCCCCTCAAACTACGTCAGCCGCTCAAACGAAGGCATACTCTCAAACTAAGGCAGCCACTCAAACTAAGGCAGCCGTTCAAACTAAGGGATCCCCACAAACTAAGGCAGCCGATCAAACTAAGGCAGCCCCTCAAAATGAGGCAGCCTCTCAAACTAATGCAGCCCCTCAATCTGAGGCAGCCCCTCAAACTAATGCAGCCGCTCAAACTAAGGCAGCACCTCAAACTAAGGCAGCCTCTCAAATTAAGGCAGCCCCTCAAACTTAGGCAGCCTCTCAAACTAAGGCAGCCGCTCAAACTAAGGCAGCCTCTCAAATTAAGGCAGCCTCTCAAAGTAAGGCAGCCATCAAACTAAGGCAGCCGATCAAACTAAGGTAGACTCTCAAACTAAGGCAGCCTCTCAAATTAAGGCAGCCTCTCAAAGTAAGGCAGCCATCAAACTAAGGCAGCCGATCAAACTAAGGCAGACTCTCAAACTAAGGCAGCCCCTCAAACTACGGCAGCCGCTCAAACGAAGGCATATTCTCAAACTAAGCCAGCCTCTCAAACAAAGGCAGCCTCTCAAACTAAGGCAGTCCCTCAAACTAAGGCAGTCCCTCAAACTAAGGCAGCCCCTCAAACTTAGGCAGCCCCTCAAACTTAGGCAGCCCCTCAAACTAATGCAGCCCCTCAAACTAAATCAGCCCCTCAAACTAAGGCAGCCCCTCAAACTAAGGCAGCCACTCTAACTTAGGCAGCCTCTCAAACTAAGGCAGCCCCTCAAACTAATGCAGCCCCTCAAACTAATGCAGCCCCTCAAACTGAAGCAGCCCCTCAAACTGAGGCAGACTCTCTAACAAAGGCAGCCACTCATACTAAGGCATCCACTCAAACTAAGGCAGCCACTCAAACTCAGGCAGGCTCTCAAACTAAGGCAGCCACTCAAACTAAGGCCGCCGCTCAAATTAAGGCAGCCGCTCAAACTAAGTCAGCCTCTCAAATTAAGGCAGCCTCTCAAAGTAAGGCAGCCCCTCAAACTAAGGCAGCCGCTCAAACTAAGGCAGACTCTCAAACTAGGGCAGCCCCTCAAACTATGGCAGCCGCTTAAAATAAGGCATAATCTCAAACTAAGGCAGCCTCTCAAACAAAGGCAGCCTCTCAAATTAAAGCAGTCCCTCAAACTAAAGCAGTCCCTCAAACTAAGGCAGTCCCTCAAACTAAGGCAGTCCCTCAAACTAAGGAAGACTCTCAAACTAAGCCAGCCCCTCAAACTAAGGCATCCCCTCAAAGTAATGCAGCCCATCAAACTAATGCAGCCCCTCAATCTAAGGCAGCCCCTCAAAATAAAGCTGCCCCTCAAACTAAGGCAGCCCCTCAAAATGAGGCAGCCTCTCAAACTAAGGCAGCCTCTCAAACAAAGGCAGCCTCTCAAACTAAGGCAGTCCCTCAAACTAAGGCAGTCCCTCAAACTAAGGCAGTCCCTCAAACTAAGGCAGACTCTCAAACTAAGCCAGCCCCTCAAACTAAGGCATCCCCTCAAAGTAATGCAGCCCATCAAACTAATGCAGCCCCTCAATCTAAGGCAGCCCCTCAAACTAAAGCTGCCCCTCAAACTAAGGCAGCCCCTCAAAATGAGGCAGCCTCTCAAACTAAGGCAGCTTCTCAAACTAAGGCAGCCTCTCAAACTAAGGCAGCCCCTCAAACTAATGCAGCCCCTCTATCTAAAGCAGCCCCTCAAACTAAGGCAGCATCTCAAACTAAGGCAGCCCCCCAAACAAAGGCAGCCGCTCAAACTAATGCAACCCCTCAATCTAAGGCAGCCCCTCAAACTAAGGCAGCCTCTCAAACAAAGGCAGCCCCACAAACTAAGGCAGCCCCTCAAACTAATGCAACCCCTCAATCTAAGGCAGCCGCTCAAACTAAGGCAGCACCTCAAACTAAGGCAGCACATCAAACTAATGCAGCCCCTCAATCTAAGGCAGCACCTCAAACTAATGCAGCCCCTCAAACTAAGGCAGCCCCTCAATCTAAGGCTGCCCCTCAAACTAAAGCAGCCCCTCAAACTAAGGCAGCCTCTCAAACTCAGGAAGCCTCTCAAACTAAGGCAGCCGCTCAAACTAAGGCAGCCCCCCAAACAAAGGCAGCCGCTCAAACTAATGCAACCCCTCAATCTAAGGCAGCCCCTCAAACTAAGGCAGCATCTCAAACTAAAGCAGCCCCTCAAACTAATGCAGCCCCTCAAACTACGGCAGCCGCTCAAACTAAGGCAGCCTCTCAAACTAAGGCAGCCCCCCAAACAAAGGCAGCCGCTCAAACTAATGCAACCCCTCAATCTAAGGCAGCCCCTCAAACTAAGGCAGCATCTCAAACTAAGGCAGCCTCTCAAACAAAGGCAGCCCCTCAATCTAAGGCTGCCCCTCAAACTAAAGCAGCCCCTCAAACTAAGGCAGCCTCTCAAACTCAGGAAGCCTCTCAAACTAAGGCAGCCGCTCAAACTAAGGCAGCCTCTCAAATTAAGGCAGCCTCTCAAAGTAAGGCAGCCATCAAACTAAGGCAGCCGCTCAAACTAAGGCAGACTCTCAAACTAAGGCAGCCCCTCAAACTACGGCAGCCGCTCAAACGAAGGCATACTCTCAAACTAAGCCAGCCTCTCAAACAAAGGCAGCCTCTCAAACTAAGGCAGTCCCTCAAACTAAGGCAGTCCCTCAAACTAAGGCAGCCCCTCAAACTTAGGCAGCCCCTCAAACTTAGGCAGCCTCTCAAACTAAGGCAGCCCCTCAAACTGATGCAGCCCCTCAAACTAATGCAGCCCCTCAAACTAAATCAGCCCCTCAAACTAAGGCAGCCCCTCAAACTAAGGCAGCCACTCTAACTAAGGCAGCCACTCAAACTAAGGCAGCCACTCAAACTCAGGCAGCCTCTCAAACTAAGGCAGCCGCTCAAACTAAGGCAGCCACTCAAGCTAAGGCAGCCACTCAAACTAAGGCAGTCCCTCAAACTAAGGCAGCCCCTCAAACTAATGCAGCCCCTGAAAGTAAGGCAGCCCCTCAAACTAAGGCAGCCTCTCGAACTAAATTAGACTCTGAAACTAATGCAGTCCCTAAAAGTAAGGCAGCCCCGTGAACTAAGGGATCCCCACAAACTAAGGCAGCCGATCAAACTAAGGCAGCCCCTCAAACTAAGGCAGCCGCTCAAACTAAGGCAGCACCTCAAACTAAGGCAGCCTCTCAAACTAAGGCAGCCCCTCAAACTAATGCAGCCCCTCAAACTGAAGCAGCCCCTCAAACTGAGGCAGACCCTCAAAAAAAGGCAGCCGCTCAAACTAAGTCATCCCCTCAAACTAAGGCAGCCTCTCGAACTAAATTAGACTCTGAAACTAATGCAGTCCCTAAAAGTAAGGCAGCCCCGTGAACTAAGGGATCCCCACAAACTAAG
The DNA here is from genome assembly GCF_036365525.1 of Heterodontus francisci. Taxonomy (NCBI): domain Eukaryota; kingdom Metazoa; phylum Chordata; class Chondrichthyes; order Heterodontiformes; family Heterodontidae; genus Heterodontus; species Heterodontus francisci. The sequence continues at coordinate 2,794,765 of NC_090382.1, read as the reverse complement.
GCAGCCGATCAAACTAAGGCAGCCCCTCAAACTAAGGCAGCCGCTCAAACTAAGGCAGCACCTCAAACTAAGGCAGCCTCTCAAACTAAGGCAGCCCCTCAAACTAATGCAGCCCCTCAAACTAATGCAGCCCCTCAAACTGAAGCAGCCCCTCAAACTGAGGCAGACCCTCAAAAAAAGGCAGCCGCTCAAACTAAGTCATCCACTCAAACTAAGGCAGCCACTCAAACTCAGGCAGGCTCTCAAACTAAGGCAGCCGCTCAAACTAAGGCCGCCGCTCACACAAAGGCAGCCGCTCAAACTAAGGCAGCCACTCAAACTAAGGCAGCCGTTCAAACTAAGGGATCCCCACAAACTAAGGCAGCCGATCAAACTAAGGCAGCCCCTCAAACTAAGGCAGCCGCTCAAACTAAGGCAGCCCCTCAAACTAATGCAGCCCCTCAATCTGAGGCAGCCCCTCAAACTAATGCAGCCGCTCAAACTAAGGCAGCACCTCAAACTAAGGCAGCCTCTCAAATTAAGGCAGCCCCTCAAACTTAGGCAGCCTCTCAAACTAAGGCAGCCCCTCAAACTAATGCAGCCCCTCAAACTAATGCCGCCCCTCAAACTGACGCAGCCCCTCAAACTGAGGCAGACCCTCAAACAAAGGCAGCCACTCAAACTAAGGCATCCACTCAAACTAAGGCAGCCACTCAAACTCAGGCAGGCTCTCAAACTAAGGCAGCCGCTCAAACTAAGGCCGCCGCTCAAATTAAGGCAGCCGCTCAAACTAAGTCAGCCTCTCAAATTAAGGCAGCCTCTCAAACTAAGGCAGTCCCTCAAACTAAGGAAGACTCTCAAACTAAGCCAGCCCCTCAAACTAAGGCATCCCCTCAAAGTAATGCAGCCCATCAAACTAATGCAGCCCCTCAATCTAAGGCAGCCCCTCAAACTAAAGCTGCCCCTCAAACTAAGGCAGCCCCTCAAAATGAGGCAGCCTCTCAAACTAAGGCAGCCTCTCAAACAAAGGCAGCCTCTCAAACTAAGGCAGTCCCTCAAACTAAGGCAGTCCCTCAAACTAAGGCAGTCCCTCAAACTAAGGCAGACTCTCAAACTAAGCCAGCCCCTCAAACTAAGGCATCCCCTCAAAGTAATGCAGCCCATCAAACTAATGCAGCCCCTCAATCTAAGGCAGCCCCTCAAACTAAAGCTGCCCCTCAAACTAAGGCAGCCGCTCAAACTAAGGCAGCCCCTCAAACTAATGCAGCCCCTCAATCTGAGGCAGCCCCTCAAACTAATGCAGCCGCTCAAACTAAGGCAGCACCTCAAACGAAGGCAGCCTCTCAAATTAAGGCAGCCCCTCAAACTTAGGCAGCCTCTCAAACTAAGGCAGCCCCTCAAACTAATGCAGCCCCTCAAACTAATGCAGCCCCTCAAACTGAAGCAGCCCCTCAAACTGAGGCAGACCCTCAAACAAAGGCAGCCACTCAAACTAAGGCATCGACTCAAACTAAGGCAGCCACTCAAACTCAGGCAGGCTCTCAAACTAAGGCAGCCGCTCAAACTAAGGCCGCCGCTCAAATTAAGGCAGCCGCTCAAACTAAGTAAGCCTCTCAAATTAAGGCAGCCTCTCAAAGTAAGGCAGCCCCTCAATCTAAGGCAGCCGCTCAAACTAAGGCAGACTCTCAAACTAAGGCAGCCCCTCAAACTACGGCAGCCGCTCAAACTAAGGCATAATCTCAAACTAAGGCAGCCTGTCAAACAAAGGCAGCCTCTCAAACTAAGGCAGTCCCTCAAACTAAAGCAGTCCCTCAAACTAAGGCAGTCCCTCAAACTAAGGCAGTCCCTCAAACTAAGGAAGACTCTCAAACTAAGCCAGCCCCTCAAACTAAGGCATCCCCTCAAAGTAATGCAGCCCATCAAACTAATGCAGCCCCTCAATCTAAGGCAGCCCCTCAAACTAAAGCTGCCCCTCAAACTAAGGCAGCCCCTCAAACTTAGGCATCCCCTCAAACTTAGGCAGCCTCTCAAACTAAGGCAGCCCCTCAAACTGATGCAGCCCCTCAAACTAATGCAGCCCCTCAAACTAAATCAGCCCCTCAAACTAAGGCAGCCCCTCAAACTAAGGCAGCCACTCTAACTAAGGCAGCCACTCAAACTAAGGCAGCCACTCAAACTCAGGCAGCCTCTCAAACTAAGGCAGCCGCTCAAACTAAGGCAGCCACTCAAGCTAAGGCAGCCACTCAAACTAAGGCAGTCCCTCAAACTAAGGCAGCCCCTCAAACTAATGCAGCCCCTGAAAGTAAGGCAGCCCCTCAAACTAAGGCAGCCTCTCGAACTAAATCAGACTCTCAAACTAATGCAGTCCCTAAAAGTAAGGCAGCCCCGTGAACTAAGGGATCCCCACAAACTAAGGCAGCCGATCAAACTAAGGCAGCCCCTCAAACTAAGGCAGCCGCTCAAACTAAGGCAGCCGCTCAAACTAAGGCAGCCGCTCAAACTAAGGGATCCCCACAAACTAAGGCAGCCGATCAAACTAAGGCAGCCCCTCAAACTGAGGCAGCCCCTCAAACTAATGTAGCCCCTTAAAGTAAGGCAGCCCCTCAAACTAAGGCAGCCGCTCGAACTAAATCAGACTCTCAAACTATTGCAGCCCCTAAAAGTAAGGCAGCCCCGTAAACTAAGGGAGCCCCTCAACTAAAGGCAGCCCCTCAAACTAAGGAAGCCGCTCAAACGAAGGCAGCCGCTCAAACTAAGGCAGCCACTCAAACTAAGGCAGCCGATCAAACTAAGGCAGCCCCTCAAACTAAGGCAGCCGCTCAAACTAAGGCAGCCCCTCAAACTAATGCAGCCCCTCAATCTGAGGCAGCCCCTCAAACTAATGCAGCCGCTCAAACTAAGGCAGCACCTCAAACTAAGGCAGCCTCTCAAATTAAGGCAGCCCCTCAAACTTAGGCAGCCTCTCAAACTAAGGCTGCCCCTCAAACTAATGCAGCCCCTCAAACTGAAGCAGCCCCTCAAACTGAGGCAGACCCTCAAACAAAGGCAGCCACTCAAACTAAGGCATCCACTCAAACTAAGGCAGCCACTCAAACTCAGGCAGGCTCTCAAACTAAGGCAGCCGCTCAAACTAAGTCCGCCGCTCAAATTAAGGCAGCCGCTCAAACTAAGTCAGCCTCTCAAATTAAGGCAGCCTCTCAAAGTAAGGCAGCCCCTCAAACTAAGGCAGCCGCTCAAACTAAGGCAGACTCTCAAACTAAGGCAGCCCCTCAAACTACGGCAGCCGCTCGAACTAAGGCATAATCTCAAACTAAGGCAGCCTCTCAAACAAAGGCAGCCTCTCAAACTAAGGCAGTCCCTCAAACTAAAGCAGTCCCTCAAACTAAGGCAGTCCCTCAAACTAAGGCAGTCCCTCAAACTAAGGAAGACTCTCAAACTAAAGCTGCCCCTCAAACTAAGGCAGCCCCTCAAAATGAGGCAGCCTCTCAAACTAAGGCAGCCTCTCAAACAAAGGCAGCCTCTCAAACTAAGGCAGTCCCTCAAACTAAGGCAGTCCCTCAAACTAAGGCAGACTCTCAAACTAAGCCAGCCCCTCAAACTAAGGCATCCCCTCAAAGTAATGCAGCCCATCAAACTAATGCAGCCCCTCAATCTAAGGCAGCCCCTCAAACTAAAGCTGCCCCTCAAACTAAGGCAGCCCCTCAAAATGAGGCAGCCTCTCAAACTAAGGCAGCTTCTCAAACTAAGGCAGCCTCTCAAACTAAGGCAGCCCCTCAAACTAATGCAGCCCCTCTATCTAAAGCAGCCCCTCAAACGAAGGCAGCATCTCAAACTAAGGCAGCCCCCCAAACAAAGGCAGCCGCTCAAACTAATGCAACCCCTCAATCTAAGGCAGCCCCTCAAACTAAGGCAGCCTCCCAAACAAAGGCAGCCCCACAAACTAAGGCAGCCCCTCAAACTAATGCAACCCCTCAATCTAAGGCAGCCGCTCAAACTAAGGCAGCACCTCAAACTAAGGCAGCACATCTAACTAATGCAGCCCCTCAATCTGAGGCAGCCCCTCAAACTAATGCAGCCGCTCAAACTAAGGCAGCACCTCAAACTAAGGCAGCCTCTCAAATTAAGGCAGCCCCTCAAACTTAGGCAGCCTCTCAAACTAAGGCTGCCCCTCAAACTAATGCAGCCCCTCAAACTGAAGCAGCCCCTCAAACTGAGGCAGACCCTCAAACAAAGGCAGCCACTCAAACTAAGGCATCCACTCAAACTAAGGCAGCCACTCAAACTCAGGCAGGCTCTCAAACTAAGGCAGCCGCTCAAACTAAGTCCGCCGCTCAAATTAAGGCAGCCGCTCAAACTAAGTCAGCCTCTCAAATTAAGGCAGCCTCTCAAAGTAAGGCAGCCCCTCAAACTAAGGCAGCCGCTCAAACTAAGGCAGACTCTCAAACTAAGGCAGCCCCTCAAACTACGGCAGCCGCTCGAACTAAGGCATAATCTCAAACTAAGGCAGCCTCTCAAACAAAGGCAGCCTCTCAAACTAAGGCAGTCCCTCAAACTAAAGCAGTCCCTCAAACTAAGGCAGTCCCTCAAACTAAGGCAGTCCCTCAAACTAAGGAAGACTCTCAAACTAAAGCTGCCCCTCAAACTAAGGCAGCCCCTCAAAATGAGGCAGCCTCTCAAACTAAGGCAGCCTCTCAAACAAAGGCAGCCTCTCAAACTAAGGCAGTCCCTCAAACTAAGGCAGTCCCTCAAACTAAGGCAGACTCTCAAACTAAGCCAGCCCCTCAAACTAAGGCATCCCCTCAAAGTAATGCAGCCCATCAAACTAATGCAGCCCCTCAATCTAAGGCAGCCCCTCAAACTAAAGCTGCCCCTCAAACTAAGGCAGCCCCTCAAAATGAGGCAGCCTCTCAAACTAAGGCAGCTTCTCAAACTAAGGCAGCCTCTCAAACTAAGGCAGCCCCTCAAACTAATGCAGCCCCTCTATCTAAAGCAGCCCCTCAAACGAAGGCAGCATCTCAAACTAAGGCAGCCCCCCAAACAAAGGCAGCCGCTCAAACTAATGCAACCCCTCAATCTAAGGCAGCCCCTCAAACTAAGGCAGCCTCCCAAACAAAGGCAGCCCCACAAACTAAGGCAGCCCCTCAAACTAATGCAACCCCTCAATCTAAGGCAGCCGCTCAAACTAAGGCAGCACCTCAAACTAAGGCAGCACATCTAACTAATGCAGCCCCTCAATCTACGGCAGCACCTCAAACTAATGCAGCCCCTCAAACTAAGGCAGCCCCTCAATCTAAGGCTGCCCCTCAAACTAAAGCAGCCCCTCAAACTAAGGCAGCCTCTCAAACTCAGGAAGCCTCTCAAACTAAGGCAGCCGCTCAAACTAAGGCAGCCCCCCAAACAAAGGCAGCCGCTCAAACTAATGCAACCCCTCAATCTAAGGCAGCCCCTCAAACTAAGGCAGCATCTCAAACTAAAGCAGCCCCTCAAACTAATGCAGCCCCTCAAACTGCGGCAGCCGCTCAAACTAAGGCAGCCTCTCAAACTAAGGCAGCCCCCCAAACAAAGGCAGCCGCTCAAACTAATGCAACCCCTCAATCTAAGGCAGCCCCTCAAACTAAGGCAGCATCTCAAACTAAGGCAGCCTCTCAAACAAAGGCAGCCCCTCAATCTAAGGCTGCCCCTCAAACTAAAGCAGCCCCTCAAACTAAGGCAGCCTCTCAAACTCAGGAAGCCTCTCAAACTAAGGCAGCCGCTCAAACTAAGGCAGCCTCTCAAATTAAGGCAGCCTCTCAAAGTAAGGCAGCCATCAAACTAAGGCAGCTGCTCAAACTAAGGCAGACTCTCAAACTAAGGCAGCCCCTCAAACTACGGCAGCCGCTCAAACGAAGGCATACTCTCAAACTAAGCCAGCCTCTCAAACAAAGGCAGCCTCTCAAACTAAGGCAGTCCCTCAAACTAAGGCAGTCCCTCAAACTAAGGCAGCCCCTCAAACTTAGGCAGCCCCTCAAACTTAGGCAGCCTCTCAAACTAAGGCAGCCCCTCAAACTGATGCAGCCCCTCAAACTAATGCAGCCCCTCAAACTAAATCAGCCCCTCAAACTAAGGCAGCCCCTCTAACTAAGGCAGCCACTCTAACTAAGGCAGCCACTCAAACTAAGGCAGCCACTCAAACTCAGGCAGCCTCTCAAACTAAGGCAGCCGCTCAAACTAAGGCAGCCACTCAAGCTAAGGCAGCCACTCAAACTAAGGCAGTCCCTCAAACTAAGGCAGCCCCTCAAACTAATGCAGCCCCTGAAAGTAAGGCAGCCCCTCAAACTAAGGCAGCCTCTCGAACTAAATTAGACTCTGAAACTAATGCAGTCCCTAAAAGTAAGGCAGCCCCGTGAACAAAGGGATCCCCACAAACTAAGGCAGCCGATCAAACTAAGGCAGCCCCTCAAACTAAGGCAGCCGCTCAAACTAAGGCCGCCGCTCAAACAAAGGCAGCCGCTCAAACTCAGGCAGCCACTCAAACTAAGGCAGCCGTTCAAACTAAGGGATCCCCACAAACTAAGGCAGCCGATCAAACTAAGGCATACCCCTCAAACTAAGGCAGCCGCTCAAACTAAGGCAGCCCCTCAAACTAATGCAGCCCCTCAATCTGAGGCAGCCCCTCAAACTAATGCAGCCGCTCAAACTAAGGCAGCACCTCAAACTAAGGCAGCCTCTCAAATTAAGGCAGCCCCTCAAACTTAGGCAGCCTCTCAAACTAAGGCAGCCCCTCAAACTAATGCAGCCCCTCAAACTAATGCAGCCCCTCAAACTGAAGCAGCCCCTCAAACTGAGGCAGACCCTCAAACAAAGGCAGCCACTCAAACTAAGGCATCCACTCAAACTAAGGCAGCCACTCAAACTCAGGCAGGCTCTCAAACTAAGGCAGCCGCTCAAACTAAGGCCGCCGCTCAAATTAAGGCAGCCGCTCAAACTAAGTCAGCCTCTCAAATTAAGGCAGCCTCTCAAAGTAAGGCAGCCCCTCAAACTAAGGCAGCCGCTCAAACTAAGGCAGACTCTCAAACTAAGGCAGCCCCTCAAACTACGTCAGCCGCTCAAACTAAGGCATAATCTCAAACTAAGGCAGCCTCTCAAACAAAGGCAGCCTCTCAAACTAAGGCAGTCCCTCAAACTAAAGCAGTCCCTCAAACTAAGGCAGTCCCTCAAACTAAGGCAGTCCCTCAAACTAAGGAAGACTCTCAAACTAAGCCAGCCCCTCAAACTAAGGCATCCCCTCAAAGTAATGCAGCCCATCAAACTAATGCAGCCCCTCAATCTAAGGCAGCCCCTCAAACTAAAGCTGCCCCTCAAACTAAGGCAGCCCCTCAAAATGAGGCAGCCTCTCAAACTAAGGCAGCCTCTCACACAAAGGCAGCCTCTCAAACTAATGCAGTCCCTCAAACTAAGGAAGTCCCTCAAACTAAGGCAGTCCCTCAAACTAAGGCAGACTCTCAAACTAAGCCAGCCCCTCAAACTAAGGCATCCCCTCAAAGTAATACAGCCCATCAAACTAATGCAGCCCCTCAATCTAAGGCATCCCCTCAAACTAAAGCTGCCCCTCAAACTAAGGCAGCCCCTCAAAATGAGGCAGCCTCTCAAACTAAGGCAGCTTCTCAAACTAAGGCAGCCTCTCAAACTAAGGCAGCCCCTCAAACTAATGCAGCCCCTCTATCTAAAGCAGCCCCTCAAACTAAGGCAGCATCTCAAACTAAGGTAGCCCCCCAAACAAAGGCAGCCGCTCAAACTAATGCAACCCCTCAATCTAAGGCAGCCCCTCAAACTAAGGCAGCCTCTCAAACAAAGGCAGCCCCACAAACTAAGGCAGCCCCCCAAACTAATGCAACCCCTCAATCTAAGGCAGCCGCTCAAACTAAGGCAGCACCTCAAACTAAGGCAGCACATCAAACTAATGCAGCCCCTCAATCTACGGCAGCACCTCAAACTAATGCAGCCCCTCAAAGTAAGGCAGCCCCTCAATCGAAGGCTGCCCCTCAAACTAAAGCAGCCCCTCAAACTAAGGCAGCCTCTCAAACTAATGCAGCCCCTCAAACTAATGCAGCCCCTCAAACTGAAGCAGCCCCTCAAACTGAGGCAGACCCTCAAACAAAGGCAGCCACTCAAACTAAGGCATCCACTCAAACTAAGGCAGCCACTCAAACTCAGGCAGGCTCTCAAACTAAGGCAGCCGCTCAAACTAAGGCCGCCGCTCAAATTAAGGCAGCCGCTCAAACTAAGTCAGCCTCTCAAATTAAGGCAGCCTCTCAAAGTAAGGCAGCCCCTCAAACTAAGGCAGCCGCTCAAACTAAGGCAGACTCTCAAACTAAGGCAGCCCCTCAAACTACGTCAGCCGCTCAAACTAAGGCATAATCTCAAACTAAGGCAGCCTCTCAAACAAAGGCAGCCTCTCAAACTAAGGCAGTCCCTCAAACTAAAGCAGTCCCTCAAACTAAGGCAGTCCCTCAAACTAAGGCAGTCCCTCAAACTAAGGAAGACTCTCAAACTAAGCCAGCCCCTCAAACTAAGGCATCCCCTCAAAGTAATGCAGCCCATCAAACTAATGCAGCCCCTCAATCTAAGGCAGCCCCTCAAACTAAAGCTGCCCCTCAAACTAAGGCAGCCCCTCAAAATGAGGCAGCCTCTCAAACTAAGGCAGCCTCTCACACAAAGGCAGCCTCTCAAACTAATGCAGTCCCTCAAACTAAGGAAGTCCCTCAAACTAAGGCAGTCCCTCAAACTAAGGCAGACTCTCAAACTAAGCCAGCCCCTCAAACTAAGGCATCCCCTCAAAGTAATACAGCCCATCAAACTAATGCAGCCCCTCAATCTAAGGCATCCCCTCAAACTAAAGCTGCCCCTCAAACTAAGGCAGCCCCTCAAAATGAGGCAGCCTCTCAAACTAAGGCAGCTTCTCAAACTAAGGCAGCCTCTCAAACTAAGGCAGCCCCTCAAACTAATGCAGCCCCTCTATCTAAAGCAGCCCCTCAAACTAAGGCAGCATCTCAAACTAAGGTAGCCCCCCAAACAAAGGCAGCCGCTCAAACTAATGCAACCCCTCAATCTAAGGCAGCCCCTCAAACTAAGGCAGCCTCTCAAACAAAGGCAGCCCCACAAACTAAGGCAGCCCCCCAAACTAATGCAACCCCTCAATCTAAGGCAGCCGCTCAAACTAAGGCAGCACCTCAAACTAAGGCAGCACATCAAACTAATGCAGCCCCTCAATCTACGGCAGCACCTCAAACTAATGCAGCCCCTCAAAGTAAGGCAGCCCCTCAATCGAAGGCTGCCCCTCAAACTAAAGCAGCCCCTCAAACTAAGGCAGCCTCTCAAACTCAGGAAGCCTCTCAAACTAAGGCAGCCGCTCAAACTAAGGCAGCCCCCCAAACAAAGGCAGCCGCTCAAACTAATGCAACCCCTCAATCTAAGGCAGCCCCTCAAACTAAGGCAGCATCTCAAACTAAAGCAGCCCCTCAAACTAATGCAGCCCCTCAAACTACGGCAGCCGCTCAAACTAAGGCAGCCTCTCAAACTAAGGCAGCCCCCCAAACAAAGGCAGCCGCTCAAACTAATGCAACCCCTCAATCTAAGGCAGCCCCTCAAACTAAGGCAGCATCTCAAACTGAGGCAGCCTCTCAAACAAAGGCAGCCCCTCAATCTAAGGCTGCCCCTCAAACTAAAGCAGCCCCTCAAACTAAGGCAGCCTCTCAAACTCAGGAAGCCTCTCAAACTAAGGCAGCCGCTCAAACTAAGGCAGCCTCTCAAATTAAGGCAGCCTCTCAAAGTAAGGCAGCCATCAAACTAAGGCAGCCGCTCAAACGAAGGCATACTCTCAAACTAAGCCAGCCTCTCAAACAAAGGCAGCCTCTCAAACTAAGGCAGTCCCTCAAACAAAGGCAGTCCCTCAAACTAAGGCAGCCCCTCAAACTTAGGCAGCCCCTCAAACTTAGGCAGCCTCTCAAACTAAGGCAGCCCCTCAAACTGATGCAGCCCCTCAAACTAATGCAGCCCCTCAAACTAAATCAGCCCCTCAAACTAAGGCAGCCCCTCAAACTAAGGCAGCCACTCTAACTAAGGCAGCCACTCAAACTAAGGCAGCCACTCAAACTCAGGCAGCCTCTCAAACTAAGGCAGCCGCTCAAACTAAGGCAGCCACTCAAGCTAAGGCAGCCACTCAAACTAAGGCAGTCCCTCAAACTAAGGCAGCCCCTCAAACTAATGCAGCCCCTGAAAGTAAGGCAGCCCCTCAAACTAAGGCAGCCTCTCGAACTAAATCAGACTCTGAAACTAATGCAGTCCCTAAAAGTAAGGCAGCCCCGTGAACTAAGGGATCCCCACAAACTAAGGCAGCCGATCAAACTAAGGCAGCCCCTCAAACTAAGGCAGCCTCTCATATTAAGGCAGCCCCTCAAACTTAGGCAGCCTCTCAAACTAAGGCAGCCCCTCAAACTAATGCAGCCCCTCAAACTAATGCAGCCCCTCAAACTGAAGCAGCCCCTCAAACTGAGGCAGACCCTCAAACAAAGGCAGCCACTCAAACTAAGGCATCCACTCAAACTAAGGCAGCCACTCAAACTCAGGCAGGCTCTCAAACTAAGGCAGTCGCTCAAACTAAGGCCGCCGCTCAAATTAAGGCAGCCGCTCAAACTAAGTCAGCCTCTCAAATTAAGGCAGCCTCTCAAAGTAAGGCAGCCCCTCAAACTAAGGCAGCCGCTCAAACTAAGGCAGACTCTCAAACTAAGGCAGCCACTCAAACTCAGGCAGGCTCTCAAACTAAGGCAGCCGCTCAAACTAAGGCCGCCGCTCAAATTAAGGCAGCCGCTCAAACTAAGTCAGCCTCTCAAATTAAGGCAGCCTCTCAAAGTAAGGCAGCCCCTCAAACTAAGGCAGCCCCTCAAACTACGGCAGCCGCTCAAACTAAGGCATAATCTCAAACTAAGGCAGCCTCTCAAACAAAGGCAGCCTCTCAAACTAAGGCAGTCCCTCAAACTAAAGCAGTCCCTCAAACTAAGGCAGTCCCTCAAACTAAGGCAGTCCCTCAAACTAAGGAAGACTCTCAAACTAAGCCAGCCCCTCAAACTAAGGCATCCCCTCAAAGTAATGCAGCCCATCAAACTAATGCAGCCCCTCAATCTAAGGCAGCCCCTCAAACTAAAGCTGCCCCTCAAACTAAGGCAGCCCCTCAAAATGAGGCAGCCTCTCAAACTAAGGCAGCCTCTCAAACAAAGGCAGCCTCTCAAACTAAGGCAGTCCCTCAAACTAAGGCAGTCCCTCAAACTAAGGCAGTCCCTCAAACTAAGGCAGTCCCTCAAACAAAGGCAGACTCTCAAACTAAGCCAGCCCCTCAAACTAAGGCATCCCTTCAAAGTAATGCAGCCCATCAAACTAATGCAGCCTCTCAAACTAAGGCAGCCTCTCAAACAAAGGCAGCCTCTCAAACTAAGGCAGTCCCTCAAACTAAGGCAGTCCCTCAAACTAAGGCAGTCCCTCAAACTAAGGCAGACTCTCAAACTAAGCCAGCCCCTCAAACTAAGGCATCCCTTCAAAGTAATGCAGCCCATCAAACTAATGCAGCCCCTCAATCTAAGGCAGCCCCTCAAACTAAAGCTGCCCCTCAAACTAAGGCAGCCCCTCAAAATGAGGCAGCCTCTCAAACTAAGGCAGCTTCTCAAACTAAGGCAGCCTCTCAAACTAAGGCAGCCCCTCAAACTAATGCAGCCCCTCTATCTAAAGCAGCCCCTCAAGCTAAGGCAGCATCTCAAACTAAGGCAGCCCCCCAAACAAAGGCAGCCGCTCAAACTAATGCAACCCCTCAATCTAAGGCAGCCGCTCAAACTAAGGCAGCACCTCAAGCTAAGGCAGCACATCAAACTAATGCAGCCCCTCAATCTACGGCAGCACCTCAAACTAATGCAGCCCCTCAAACTAAGGCAGCCCCTCAATCTAAGGCTGCCCCTCAAACTAAAGCAGCCCCTCAAACTAAGGCAGCCTCTCAAACTCAGGAAGCCTCTCAAACTAAGGCAGCCGCTCAAACTAAGGCAGCCCCCCAAACAAAGGCAGCCGCTCAAACTAATGCAACCCCTCAATCTAAGGCAGCCCCTCAAACTAAGGCAGCATCTCAAACTAAAGCAGCCCCTCAAACTAATGCAGCCCCTCAAACTACGGCAGCCGCTCAAACTAAGGCAGCCTCTCAAACTAAGGCAGCCCCCCAAACAAAGGCAGCCGCTCAAACTAATGGAACCCCTCAATCTAAGGCAGCCCCTCAAACTAAGGCAGCATCTCAAACTAAGGCAGCCTCTCAAACAAAGGCAGCCCCTCAATCTAAGGCTGCCCCTCAAACTAAAGCAGCCCCTCAAACTAAGGCAGCCTCTCAAACTCAGGAAGCCTCTCAAACTAAGGCAGCCGCTCAAACTAAGGCAGCCTCTCAAATTAAGGCAGCCTCTCAAAGTAAGGCAGCCATCAAACTAAGGCAGCCGCTCAAACTAAGGCAGACTCTCAAACTAAGGCAGCCCCTCAAACTACGGCAGCCGCTCAAACGAAGGCATACTCTCAAACTAAGCCAGCCTCTCAAACAAAGGCAGCCTCTCAAACTAAGGCAGTCCCTCAAACTAAGGCAGTCCCTCAAACTAAGGCAGCCCCTCAAACTTAGGCAGCCCCTCAAACTTAGGCAGCCTCTCAAACTAAGGCAGCCCCTCAAACTGATGCAGCCCCTCAAACTAAATCAGCCCCTCAAACTAAGGCAGCCCCTCAAACTAAGGCAGCCACTCTTACTAAGGCAGCCACTCAAACTAAGGCAGCCACTCAAACTCAGGCAGCCTCTCAAACTAAGGCAGCCGCTCAAACTAAGGCAGCCTCTCAAAGTAAGGCAGCCATCAAACTAAGGCAGCCGCTCAAACTAAGGCAGACTCTCAAACTAAGGCAGCCCCTCAAACTACGGCAGCCGCTCAAACGAAGGCATACTCTCAAACTAAGCCAGCCTCTCAAACAAAGGCAGCCTCTCAAACTAAGGCAGTCCCTCAAACTAAGGCAGTCCCTCAAACTAAGGCAGCCCCTCAAACTTAGGCAGCCCCTCAAACTTAGGCAGCCTCTCAAACTAAGGCAGCCCCTCAAACTGATGCAGCCCCTCAAACTAAATCAGCCCCTCAAACTAAGGCAGCCCCTCAAACTAAGGCAGCCACTCTTACTAAGGCAGCCACTCAAACTAAGGCAGCCACTCAAACTCAGGCAGCCTCTCAAACTAAGGCAGCCGCTCAAACTAAGGCAGCCACTCAAGCTAAGGCAGCCACTCAAACTAAGGCAGTCCCTCAAACTAAGGCAGCCCCTCAAACTAATGCAGCCCCTGAAAGTAAGGCAGCCCCTCAAACTAAGGCAGCCTCTCGAACTAAATCAGACTCTCAAACTAATGCAGTCCCTAAAAGTAAGGCAGCCCCGTGAACTAAGGGATCCCCACAAACTAAGGCAGCCGATCAAACTAAGGCAGCCCCTCAAACTAAGGCAGCCGCTCAAACTAAGGCAGCCGCTCAAACTAAGGCAGCCCCTCAAACTAATGCAGCCCCTCAATCGAAGGCAGCCCCTCAAACTAATGCAGCCGCCCAAACTAAGGCAGCCGCTCAAACTAAGGCAGCCGCTCAAACTAAGGGATCCCCACAAACTAAGGCAGCCGATCAAACTAAGGCAGCCCCTCAAACTGAGGCAGCCCCTCAAACTGATGCATCCCATCAAACTAATGCAGTCCCTAAAAGTAAGGCAGCCCCGTGAACTAAGGGATCCCCACAAACTAAGGCAGCCGATCAAACTAAGGCAGCCCCTCAAACTAAGGCAGCCGCTCAAACTAAGGCAGCCGCTCAAACTAAGGCAGCCCCTCAAACTAATGCAGCCCCTCAATCGAAGGCAGCCCCTCAAACTAATGCAGCCGCCCAAACTAAGGCAGCCGCTCAAACTAATGCAGCCCCTCAATCGAAGGCAGCCCCTCAAACTAAGGCAGCCCCTCAAACTAATGCAGCCCCTCAATCGAAGGCAGCCCCTCAAACTAATGCAGCCGCTCAAACTAAGGCAGCCCCTCAAACTAATGCAGCCGCCCAAACTAAGGCAGCCGCTCAAACTAAGGCAGCCGCTCAAACTAAGGGATCCCCACAAACTAAGGCAGCCGATCAAACTAAGGCAGCCCCTCAAACTGAGGCAGCCCCTCAAACTGATGCATCCCATCAAACTAATGCAGCCCCTCAATCTAAGGCAGCCCCTCAAACTAAAGCTGCCCCTGAAACTAAGGCAGCCAATCAAACTCAGGCAGCCTCTCAAAATAAGGCAGCCGCTCAAACTAAGGCAGCCTCTCAAAATAAGGCAGCCACTCAATCAAAGGCAGACTCTCAAACTAAGGCAGTCCCTCAAATTAAGGCAGACTCTCAAACTAAGGCAGCTCCTCAAACAAAGACAGCCCCTCAAACTAAGGCAGCCCCTCAAACTAAGGCAGCCCCTCAAACTAATGCAGCCCCTGAAAATAAGGCAGCCCTTCAAACTCAGGCAGCTTCTCAAAATAAGGCAGCCGCTCGAACGAAGGCAGCCTCTCAAACTAAGGCAGGCACTCAATCAAAGACAGCCCCTCAATCTAAAGCAGCCTCTCAAACTAAGGCAGCCACTCAAACTCAGGCAGCCTCTCAAAGTAAGGCATACTCTCAAACTAAGGCAGCCTCTCAAACAAAGGCAGCCCCTCAAACTAAGGCAGCCACTCAAACTAAGGCAGCCACTCAAACTCAGGCAGCCTCTCAAACTAAGGCAGCCGCTCAAACTAAGGCAGCCGCTCAAATTGAGGCAGCCAATCAAACTAAGGCATACTCTCAAACTAAGGCAGTCCCTCAAACTAAGGCAGCCCCTCAATCTAAGGCAGCCCCTCAAACTAATGCAGCCGCTCAGACTAAGGCAGCCCCTCAAACTAAGGCAGCCTCTCAAACTAAGGCAGCCCCTCAAACTAAGGCAGCCACTCAAACTAAGGCAGCCACTCAAACTCAGGCAGCCTCTCAAACGAAGGCAGCCGCTCAAACTAAGGCAGCCGCTCAAATTGAGGCAGCCTCTCAAAGTAAGGCAGCCCCTCAAACTAAGGCAGCCCCTCAAACTAAGGCAGACTCTCAAACTAAGGCAGTCCCTCAAACTAAGGCAGCCCCTCAAACTAATGCAGCCCCTTAAAGTAAGGCAGCCCCTCAAACTAAGGCAGCCGCTCGAACTAAATCAGACTCTCAAACTATTGCAGCCCCTAAAAGTAAGGCAGCCCCGTAAACTAAGGGAGCCCCTCAACTAAAGGCAGCCCCTCAATCTAAGGAAGCCGCTCAAACTAAGGCAGCCGCTCAAACTAAGGCAGCCACTCAAACTAAGGCAGCCGTTCAAACGAAGGGATCCCCACAAACTAAGGCAGCCGATCAAACAAAGGCAGCCCCTCAAACTAATGCAGCCGCTCAAACTAAGGCAGCCCCTCAAACTAATGCAGCCACTCAAACTAAGGCAGCCAATCAAACTAAGGCAGCCCCTCAAACTAATGCAGCCACTCAAACTAAGGCAGCCAATCAAACTAAGGCAGCCACTCAAACTCAGGCAGGCTCTCAAACTAAGGCAGCCGCTCAAACTAAGGCAACCGCTCAAATTGAGGCAGCCTCTCAAAGCAAGGCAGCCCCTCAAACTAAGGCAGCCGCTCAAACTAAGGCAGACTCTCAAACTAAGGCAGGCCCTCAAACTAAGGCAGCCCCTCAAACTAAGGCAGACTCTCAAACTAAGGCAGCCTCTGAAACAAAGGCAGCCTCTCAAACTAAGGCAGCATCTCAAACTAAAGCAGCCCCTCAAACTAATGCAACCCCTCAATCTAAGGCAGCCCCTCAAACTAAGGCAGCATCTCAAACTAAAGCAGCCCCTCAAACTAATGCAGCCCCTCAAACTACGGCAGCCGGTCAAACTAAGGCAGCCTCTCAAACTAAGGCAAACCCCCCAAACAAAGGCAGCCGCTCAAACTAATGCAACCCCTCAATCTAAGGCAGCCCCTCAAACTAAGGCAGCATCTCAAACTAAGACAGCCTCTCAAACAAAGGCAGCCCCTCAATCTAAGGCTGCCCCTCAAACTAAAGCAGCCCCTCAAACTAAGGCAGCCTCTCAAACTCAGGAAGCCTCTCAAACTAAGGCAGCCGCTCAAACTAAGGCAGCCTCTCAAATTAAGGCAGCCTCTCAAAGTAAGGCAGCCATCAAACTAAGGCAGCCGCACAAACTAAGGCAGACTCTCAAACTAAGGCAGCCCCTCAAACTACGGCAGCCGCTCAAACGAAGGCATACTCTCAAACTAAGCCAGCCTCTCAAACAAAGGCAGCCTCTCAAACTAAGGCAGCCGCTCAAACTAAGGCAACCGCTCAAATTGAGGCAGCCTCTCAAAGCAAGGCAGCCCCTCAAACTAAGGCAGCCGCTCAAACTAAGGCAGACTCTCAAACTAAGGCAGGCCCTCAAACTAAGGCAGCCCCTCAAACTAAGGCAGACTCTCAAACTAAGGCAGCCTCTGAAACAAAGGCAGCCTCTCAAACTAAGGCAGCATCTCAAACTAAAGCAGCCCCTCAAACTAATGCAACCCCTCAATCTAAGGCAGCCCCTCAAACTAAGGCAGCATCTCAAACTAAAGCAGCCCCTCAAACTAATGCAGCCCCTCAAACTACGGCAGCCGGTCAAACTAAGGCAGCCTCTCAAACTAAGGCAAACCCCCCAAACAAAGGCAGCCGCTCAAACTAATGCAACCCCTCAATCTAAGGCAGCCCCTCAAACTAAGGCAGCATCTCAAACTAAGACAGCCTCTCAAACAAAGGCAGCCCCTCAATCTAAGGCTGCCCCTCAAACTAAAGCAGCCCCTCAAACTAAGGCAGCCTCTCAAACTCAGGAAGCCTCTCAAACTAAGGCAGCCGCTCAAACTAAGGCAGCCTCTCAAATTAAGGCAGCCTCTCAAAGTAAGGCAGCCATCAAACTAAGGCAGCCGCACAAACTAAGGCAGACTCTCAAACTAAGGCAGCCCCTCAAACTACGGCAGCCGCTCAAACGAAGGCATACTCTCAAACTAAGCCAGCCTCTCAAACAAAGGCAGCCTCTCAAACTAAGGCAGTCCCTCAAACTAAGGCAGCCCCTCAAACTTAGGCAGCCCCTCAAACTTAGGCAGCCTCTCAAACTAAGGCAGCCCCTCAAACTGATGCAGCCCCTCAAACTAATGCAGCCCCTCAAACTAAATCAGCCCCTCAAACTAAGGCAGCCCCTCAAACTAAGGCAGCCACTCTTACTAAGGCAGCCACTCAAACTAAGGCAGCCACTCAAACTCAGGCAGCCTCTCAAACTAAGGCAGCCGCTCAAACTAAGGCAGCCACTCAAGCTAAGGCAGCCACTCAAACTAAGGCAGTCCCTCAAACTAAGGCAGCCCCTCAAACTAATGCAGCCCCTGAAAGTAAGGCAGCCCCTCAAACTAAGGCAGCCTCTCGAACTAAATCAGACTCTCAAACTAATGCAGTCCCTAAAAGTAAGGCAGCCCCGTGAACTAAGGGATCCCCACAAACTAAGGCAGCCGATCAAACTAAGGCAGCCCCTCAAACTAAGGCAGCCGCTCAAACTAAGGCAGCCGCTCAAACTAAGGCAGCCCCTCAAACTAATGCAGCCCCTCAATCGAAGGCAGCCCCTCAAACTAATGCAGCCGCCCAAACTAAGGCAGCCGCTCAAACTAAGGCAGCCGCTCAAACTAAGGGATCCCCACAAACTAAGGCAGCCGATCAAACTAAGGCAGCCCCTCAAACTGAGGCAGCCCCTCAAACTGATGCATCCCATCAAACTAATGCAGTCCCTAAAAGTAAGGCAGCCCCGTGAACTAAGGGATCCCCACAAACTAAGGCAGCCGATCAAACTAAGGCAGCCCCTCAAACTAAGGCAGCCGCTCAAACTAAGGCAGCCGCTCAAACTAAGGCAGCCCCTCAAACTAATGCAGCCCCTCAATCGAAGGCAGCCCCTCAAACTAATGCAGCCGCCCAAACTAAGGCAGCCGCTCAAACTAATGCAGCCCCTCAATCGAAGGCAGCCCCTCAAACTAAGGCAGCCCCTCAAACTAATGCAGCCCCTCAATCGAAGGCAGCCCCTCAAACTAATGCAGCCGCTCAAACTAAGGCAGCCCCTCAAACTAATGCAGCCGCCCAAACTAAGGCAGCCGCTCAAACTAAGGCAGCCGCTCAAACTAAGGGATCCCCACAAACTAAGGCAGCCGATCAAACTAAGGCAGCCCCTCAAACTGAGGCAGCCCCTCAAACTGATGCATCCCATCAAACTAATGCAGCCCCTCAATCTAAGGCAGCCCCTCAAACTAAAGCTGCCCCTGAAACTAAGGCAGCCCTTCAAACTCAGGCAGCCTCTCAAAATAAGGCAGCCACTCAATCAAAGGCAGACTCTCAAACTAAGGCAGTCCCTCAAATTAAGGCAGACTCTCAAACTAAGGCAGCTCCTCAAACAAAGACAGCCCCTCAAACTAAGGCAGCCCCTCAAACTAAGGCAGCCCCTCAAACTAATGCAGCCCCTGAAAATAAGGCAGCCCTTCAAACTCAGGCAGCTTCTCAAAATAAGGCAGCCGCTCGAACGAAGGCAGCCTCTCAAACTAAGGCAGGCACTCAATCAAAGACAGCCCCTCAATCTAAAGCAGCCTCTCAAACTAAGGCAGCCACTCAAACTCAGGCAGCCTCTCAAAGTAAGGCATACTCTCAAACTAAGGCAGCCTCTCAAACAAAGGCAGCCCCTCAAACTAAGGCAGCCACTCAAACTAAGGCAGCCACTCAAACTAAGGCAGCCACTCAAACTCAGGCAGCCTCTCAAACTAAGGCAGCCGCTCAAACTAAGGCAGCCGCTCAAATTGAGGCAGCCAATCAAACTAAGGCATACTCTCAAACTAAGGCAGTCCCTCAAACTAAGGCAGCCCCTCAATCTAAGGCAGCCCCTCAAACTAATGCAGCCGCTCAGACTAAGGCAGCCCCTCAAACTAAGGCAGCCTCTCAAACTAAGGCAGCCCCTCAAACTAAGGCAGCCACTCAAACTAAGGCAGCCACTCAAACTCAGGCAGCCTCTCAAACGAAGGCAGCCGCTCAAACTAAGGCAGCCGCTCAAATTGAGGCAGCCTCTCAAAGTAAGGCAGCCCCTCAAACTAAGGCAGCCCCTCAAACTAAGGCAGACTCTCAAACTAAGGCAGTCCCTCAAACTAAGGCAGCCCCTCAAACTAATGCAGCCCCTTAAAGTAAGGCAGCCCCTCAAACTAAGGCAGCCGCTCGAACTAAATCAGACTCTCAAACTATTGCAGCCCCTAAAAGTAAGGCAGCCCCGTAAACTAAGGGAGCCCCTCAACTAAAGGCAGCCCCTCAATCTAAG
Source organism: Heterodontus francisci (assembly GCF_036365525.1). Classification (NCBI taxonomy): domain Eukaryota; kingdom Metazoa; phylum Chordata; class Chondrichthyes; order Heterodontiformes; family Heterodontidae; genus Heterodontus; species Heterodontus francisci. Next base: position 2,775,364 of record NC_090382.1, on the reverse strand, counting down.
GAAGCCGCTCAAACTAAGGCAGCCGCTCAAACTAAGGCAGCCACTCAAACTAAGGCAGCCGTTCAAACGAAGGGATCCCCACAAACTAAGGCAGCCGATCAAACAAAGGCAGCCCCTCAAACTAATGCAGCCGCTCAAACTAAGGCAGCCCCTCAAACTAATGCAGCCACTCAAACTAAGGCAGCCAATCAAACTAAGGCAGCCCCTCAAACTAATGCAGCCACTCAAACTAAGGCAGCCAATCAAACTAAGGCAGCCACTCAAACTCAGGCAGGCTCTCAAACTAAGGCAGCCGCTCAAACTAAGGCAACCGCTCAAATTGAGGCAGCCTCTCAAAGTAAGGCAGCCCCTCAAACTAAGGCAGCCGCTCAAACTAAGGCAGACTCTCAAACTAAGGCAGGCCCTCAAACTAAGGCAGCCCCTCAAACTAAGGCAGACTCTCAAACTAAGGCAGCCTCTGAAACAAAGGCAGCCTCTCAAACTAAGGCAGTTCCTCAAATTAAGGCAGACTCTCAAACTAAGTTAGCTACTCAAACAAAGGCAGCCCTTCAAACTGAAGCAGCCCCTCAAACTGAGGCAGACCCTCAAACAAAGGCAGCCACTCAAACTAAGGCATCCACTCAAACTAAGGCAGCCACTCAAACTCAGGCAGGCTCTCAAACTAAGGCAGCCCCTCAAACTAAGGCCGCCGCTCAAATTAAGGCAGCAGCTCAAACTAAGTCAGCCTCTCAAATTAAGGCAGCCTCTCAAAGTAAGGCAGCCCCTCAAACTAAGGCAGCCGCTCAAACTAAGGCAGACTCTCAAACTAAGGCAGCCCCTCAAACTACGGCAGCCGCTCAAACTAAGGCATAATCTCAAACTAAGGCAGCCTCTCAAACAAAGGCAGCCTCTCAAACTAAGGCAGTCCCTCAAACTAAAGCAGTCCCTCAAACTAAGGCAGTCCCTCAAACTAAGGCAGTCCCTCAAACTAAGGAAGACTCTCAAACTAAGCCAGCCCCTCAAACTAAGGCATCCCCTCAAAGTAATGCAGCCCATCAAACTAATGCAGCCCCTCAATCTAAGGCAGCCCCTCAAACTAAAGCTGCCCCTCAAACTAAGGCAGCCCCTCAAAATGAGGCAGCCTCTCAAACTAAGGCAGCCTCTCAAACAAAGGCAGCCTCTCAAACTAAGGCAGTCCCTCAAACTAAGGCAGTCCCTCAAACTAAGGCAGACTCTCAAACTAAGCCAGCCCCTCAAACTAAGGCATCCCCTCAAAGTAATGCAGCCCATCAAACTAATGCAGCCCCTCAATCTAAGGCAGCCCCTCAAACTAAAGCTGCCCCTCAAACTAAGGCAGCCCCTCAAAATGAGGCAGCCTCTCAAACTAAGGCAGCTTCTCAAACTAAGGCAGCCTCTCAAACTAAGGCAGCCCCTCAAACTAATGCAGCCCCTCTATCTAAAGCAGCCCCTCAAACTAAGGCAGCATCTCAAACTAAGGCAGCCCCCCAAACAAAGGCAGCCGCTCAAACTAATGCAACCCCTCAATCTAAGGCAGCCGCTCAAACTAAGGCAGCACCTCAAACTAAGGCAGCACATCAAACTAATGCAGCCCCTCAATCTACGGCAGCACCTCAAACTAATGCAGCCCCTCAAACTAAGGCAGCCCCTCAATCTAAGGCTGCCCCTCAAACTAAAGCAGCCCCTCAAACTAAGGCAGCCTCTCAAACTCAGGAAGCCTCTCAAACTAAGGCAGCCGCTCAAACTAAGGCAGCCCCCCAAACAAAGGCAGCCGCTCAAACTAATGCAACCCCTCAATCTAAGGCAGCCCCTCAAACTAAGGCAGCATCTCAAACTAAAGCAGCCCCTCAAACTAATGCAGCCCCTCAAACTACGGCAGCCGCTCAAACTAAGGCAGCCTCTCAAACTAAGGCAGCCCCCCAAACAAAGGCAGCCGCTCAAACTAATGCAACCCCTCAATCTAAGGCAGCCCCTCAAACTAAGGCAGCATCTCAAACTAAGGCAGCCTCTCAAACAAAGGCAGCCCCTCAATCTAAGGCTGCCCCTCAAACTAAAGCAGCCCCTCAAACTAAGGCAGCCTCTCAAACTCAGGAAGCCTCTCAAACTAAGGCAGCCGCTCAAACTAAGGCAGCCTCTCAAATTAAGGCAGCCTCTCAAAGTAAGGCAGCCATCAAACTAAGGCAGCCGCTCAAACTAAGGCAGACTCTCAAACTAAGGCAGCCCCTCAAACTACAGCAGCCGCTCAAACGAAGGCATACTCTCAAACTAAGCCAGCCTCTCAAACAAAGGCAGCCTCTCAAACTAAGGCAGTCCCTCAAACTAAGGCAGTCCCTCAAACTAAGGCAGCCCCTCAAACTTAGGCAGCCCCTCAAACTTAGGCAGCCTCTCAAACTAAGGCAGCCCCTCAAACTGATGCAGCCCCTCAAACTAATGCAGCCCCTCAAACTAAATCAGCCCCTCAAACTAAGGCAGCCCCTCAAACTAAGGCAGCCACTCTTACTAAGGCAGCCACTCAAACTAAGGCAGCCACTCAAACTCAGGCAGCCTCTCAAACTAAGGCAGCCGCTCAAACTAAGGCAGCCACTCAAGCTAAGGCAGCCACTCAAACTAAGGCAGTCCCTCAAACTAAGGCAGCCCCTCAAACTAATGCAGCCCCTGAAAGTAAGGCAGCCCCTCAAACTAAGGCAGCCTCTCGAACTAAAGCAGACTCTCAAACTAATGCAGTCCCTAAAAGTAAGGCAGCCCCGTGAACTAAGGGATCCCCACAAACTAAGGCAGCCGATCAAACTAAGGCAGCCCCTCAAACTAAGGCAGCCGCTCAAACTAAGGCAGCCGCTCAAACTAAGGCAGCCCCTCAAACTAATGCAGCCCCTCAATCGAAGGCAGCCCCTCAAACTAATGCAGCCGCCCAAACTAAGGCAGCCGCTCAAACTAAGGCAGCCGCTCAAACTAAGGGATCCCCACAAACGAAGGCAGCCGCTCAAACTAAGGCAGCCGCTCAAATTGAGGCAGCCTCTCAAAGTAAGGCAGCCCCTCAAACTAAGGCAGCCCCTCAAACTAAGGCAGACTCTCAAACTAAGGCAGTCCCTCAAACTAAGGCAGCCCCTCAAACTAATGCAGCCCCTTAAAGTAAGGCAGCCCCTCAAACTAAGGCAGCCGCTCGAACTAAATCAGACTCTCAAACTATTGCAGCCCCTAAAAGTAAGGCAGCCCCGTAAACTAAGGGAGCCCCTCAACTAAAGGCAGCCCCTCAATCTAAGGAAGCCGCTCAAACTAAGGCAGACGCTCAAACCAAGGCAGCCACTCAAACTAAGGCAGCCGTTCAAACTAAGGGATCCCCACAAACTAAGGCAGCCGATCAAACAAAGGCAGCCCCTCAAACTAATGCAGCCGCTCAAACTAAGGCAGCCCCTCAAACTAATGCAGCCCCTCAATCTGAGGCAGCCCCTCAAACTAATGCAGCTGCTCAAACTAAGGCAGCCCCTCAAACTAAGGCAGCCTCTCAAATTAAGGCAGCCCCTCAAACTTAGGCAGCCTCTCAAACTAAGGCAGCCTCTCAAACTAATGCAGCCCCTCAAACTAAAGCAGCCCCTCAAACTAAGGCAGCCCCTCAAACAAAGGCAGCCACTCAAACTAAGGCAGCCAATCAAACTAAGGCAGCCACTCAAACTCAGGCAGGCTCTCAAACTAAGGCAGCCCCTCAAACTAAGGCAGCCGCTCAAATTGAGGCAGACTCTCAAACTAAGGCAGGCCCTCAAACTAAGGCAGCCTCTGAAACAAAGGCAGCCTCTCAAACTAAGGCAGTCCCTCAAATTAAGGCAGACTCTCAAACTAAGGCAGCTACTCAAACAAAGGCAGCCCTTCAAACTGATGCATCCCATCAAACTAATGCAGCCCCTCAATCTAAGGCAGCCCCTCAATCTAAGGCTGCCCCTCAAACTAAAGCTGCCCCTGAAACTAAGGCAGCCCCTCAAACTCAGGCAGCCCCTCAAACTAAGGAAGCCGCTCAAACTAGGGCAGCCGCTCAAACTAAGGCAGCCCTCAAACTAAGGGATCCCCACAAACTAAGGCAGCCGATCAAACTAAGGCAGCCGCTCAAACTAAGGCAGCCCCTCAAACTAATGCAGCCCCTCAATCTAAGGCAGCCCCTCAAACTAATGCAGCCCCTCAAACTAATGCAGCCCCTCAAACGAATGCAGCCCCTCAATCTAAGGCAGCCCCTCAAACTAATGCAGCCGCTCAGACTAAGGCAGCCCCTCAAACTAAGGCAGCCTCTCAAACTAAGGCAGCCCCTCAAACTAAGGCAGCCACTCAAACTAAGGCAGCCTCTCAAACTCAGGCAGCCTCTCAAACGAAGGCAGCCGCTCAAACTAAGGCAGCCGCTCAAATTGAGGCAGCCTCTCAAAGTAAGGCAGCCCCTCAAACTAAGGCAGCCCCTCAAACTAAGGCAGACTCTCAAACTAAGGCAGTCCCTCAAACTAAGGCAGCCCCTCAAACTAATGCAGCCCCTTAAAGTAAGGCAGCCCCTCAAACTAAGGCAGCCGCTCGAACTTAATCAGACTCTCAAACTATTGTAGCCCCTAAAAGTAAGGCAGCCCCGTAAACTAAGGGAGCCCCTCAACTAAAGGCAGCCCCTCAAACTAAGGAAGCCGCTCAAACTAAGGCAGCCACTCAAACTAAGGCAGCCAGTCAAACTCAGGCAGCCTCTCAAACTAAGGCAGCCGCTCAAACTAAGGCAGCCGATCAAATTAAGGCAGCCCCTCAAACTAATGCAGCCGCTGAAACTAAGGCAGCCCCTCAAACTAATGCAGCCCCTCAATCTGAGGCAGCCCCTCCAACTAATGCAGCCGCTCAAACTAAGGCAGCCCCTCAAACTAAGGCAGCCTCTCAAATTCAGGCAGCCCCTCAAACTTAGGCAGCCTCTCAAACTAAGGCAGCCCCACAAACTAATGCAGCCCCTCAAACTAATGCAGCCCCTCAAACTAAAGCAGCCCCTCAAACTAAGGCAGCCCCTCAAACAAAGGCAGCCACTCAAACTAAGGCAGCCAATCAAACTAAGGCAGCCACTCAAACTCAGGCAGGCTCTCAAACTAAGGCAGCCGCTCAAACTAAGGCAGCCGCTCAAATTGAGGCAGCCTCTCAAAGTAAGGCAGCCCCTCAAACTAAGGCAGCCGCTCAAACTAAGGCAGACTCTCAAACTAAGGCAGCCCCTCAAACTAAGGCAGCCGCTCAAACTAAGGCAGACTCTCAAACTAAGGCAGCCTCTCAAACAAAGGCAGCCTCTCAAACTAAGGCAGTCCCTCAAATTAAGGCAGACTCTCAAACTAAGGCAGCTCCTCAATCAAAGGCAGCTCCTCAAACTAATGCAGCCCCTCAATCTAAGGCAGCCCCTCAAACTAAAGCTGCCCCTGAAACTAAGGCAGCCCTTCAAACTCAGGCAGCTTCTCAAAATAAGGCAGCCGCTCGAACGAAGGCAGCCTCTCAAACGAAGGCAGCCCCTCAAACTAAAGCTGCCCCTGAAACTAAGGCAGCCCTTCAAACTCAGGCAGCTTCTCAAAATAAGGCAGCCGCTCGAACGAAGGCAGCTCCTCAATCAAAGGCAGCTCCTCAAACTAATGCAGCCCCTCAAACTAAAGCTGCCCCTGAAACTAAGGCAGCCCTTCAAACTCAGGCAGCTTCTCAAAATAAGGCAGCCCCTCAATCGAAAGCAGCCTCTCAAACTAAGGAAGACTCTTAAACTAAGGCAGCGTCTCAAACAAAGGCAGCCCCTCAAACAAAGGCAGTCCCTCAAACTAAGGCAGCCCCTCAAACTAAGGCAGCCACTCAAACAAAGGCAGCCCCTCAAACTAAGGCAGCCACTCAAACTAAGGCAGCCGCTCAAACTAAGGCAGCCGCTCAAATTGAGGCAGCCAATCAAACTAAGGCATACTCTCAAACTAAGGCAGTCCCTCAAACTAAGGCAGCCCCTCAATCTAAGGCAGCCCCTCAAACTAATGCAGCCCCTCAAACTAAAGCAGCCCCTCAAACTAAGGCAGCCCCTCAAACAAAGGCAGCCACTCAAACTAAGGCACCCACTCAAACTCAGGCAGGCTCTCAAACTAAGGCAGCCGCTCAAACGAAGGCAGCCGCTCAAATTGAGGCAGCCTCTCAAAGTAAGGCAGCCCCTCAAACTAATGCAGCCACTCAAACTAAGGCAGCCCCTCAAACTAATGCGGCCCCTCAATCTGAGGCAGCCCCTCAAACTAATGCAGCTGCTCAAACTAAGGCAGCCCCTCAAACTAAGGCAGCCTCTCAAATTAAGGCAGCCCCTCAAACTTAGGCAGCCTCTCAAACTAAGGCAGCCCCTCAAACTAATGCAGCCCCTCAAACTAAAGCAGCCCCTCAAACTAAGGCAGCCCCTCAAACAAAGGCAGCCACTCAAACTAAGGCAGCCAATCAAACTAAGGCAGCCACTCAAACTCAGGCAGGCTCTCAAACTAAGGCAGCCCCTCAAACTAAGGCAGCCGCTCAAATTGAGGCAGACTCTCAAACTAAGGCAGGCCCTCAAACTAAGGCAGCCCCTCAAACTAAGGCAGACTCTCAAACTAAGGCAGCCTCTGAAACAAAGGCAGCCTCTCAAACTAAGGCAGTCCCTCAAATTAAGGCAGACTCTCAAACTAAGGCAGCTACTCAAACAAAGGCAGCCCTTCAAACTGATGCATCCCATCAAACTAATGCAGCCCCTCAATCTAAGGCAGCCCCTCAATCTAAGGCTGCCCCTCAAACTAAAGCTGCCCCTGAAACTAAGGCAGCCCCTCAAACTCAGGCAGCCCCTCAAACTAAGGGATCCCCACAAACTAAGGCAGCCGATCAAACTAAGGCAGCCGCTCAAACTAGGGCAGCCGCTCAAACTAAGGCAGCCCTCAAACTAAGGGATCCCCACAAACTAAGGCAGCCGATCAAACTAAGGCAGCCGCTCAAACTAAGGCAGCCCCTCAAACTAATGCAGCCCCTCAATCTAAGGCAGCCCCTCAAACTAATGCAGCCCCTCAAACTAATGCAGCCCCTCAAACGAATGCAGCCCCTCAATCTAAGGCAGCCCCTCAAACTAATGCAGCCGCTCAGACTAAGGCAGCCCCTCAAACTAAGGCAGCCTCTCAAACTAAGGCAGCCCCTCAAACTAAGGCAGCCACTCAAACTAAGGCAGCCTCTCAAACTCAGGCAGCCTCTCAAACGAAGGCAGCCGCTCAAACTAAGGCAGCCGCTCAAATTGAGGCAGCCTCTCAAAGTAAGGCAGCCCCTCAAACTAAGGCAGCCCCTCAAACTAAGGCAGACGCTCAAACTAAGGCAGTCCCTCAAACTAAGGCAGCCCCTCAAACTAATGCAGCCCCTTAAAGTAAGGCAGCCCCTCAAACTAAGGCAGCCGCTCGAACTTAATCAGACTCTCAAACTATTGTAGCCCCTAAAAGTAAGGCAGCCCCGTAAACTAAGGGAGCCCCTCAACTAAAGGCAGCCCCTCAAACTAAGGAAGCCGCTCAAACTAAGGCAGCCACTCAAACTAAGGCAGCCAGTCAAACTCAGGCAGCCTCTCAAACTAAGGCAGCCGCTCAAACTAAGGCAGCCTCTCAAATTCAGGCAGCCCCTCAAACTTAGGCAGCCTCTCAAACTAAGGCAGCCCCACAAACTAATGCAGCCCCTCAAACTAATGCAGCCCCTCAAACTAAAGCAGCCCCTCAAACTAAGGCAGCCCCTCAAACAAAGGCAGCCACTCAAACTAAGGCAGCCAATCAAACTAAGGCAGCCACTCAAACTCAGGCAGGCTCTCAAACTAAGGCAGCCGCTCAAACTAAGGCAGCCGCTCAAATTGAGGCAGCCTCTCAAAGTAAGGCAGCCCCTCAAACTAAGGCAGCCGCTCAAACTAAGGCAGACTCTCAAACTAAGGCAGCCCCTCAAACTAAGGCAGCCGCTCAAACTAAGGCAGACTCTCAAACTAAGGCAGCCTCTCAAACAAAGGCAGCCTCTCAAACTAAGGCAGTCCCTCAAATTAAGGCAGACTCTCAAACTAAGGCAGCTCCTCAATCAAAGGCAGCTCCTCAAACTAATGCAGCCCCTCAATCTAAGGCAGCCCCTCAAACTAAAGCTGCCCCTGAAACTAAGGCAGCCCTTCAAACTCAGGCAGCTTCTCAAAATAAGGCAGCCGCTCGAACGAAGGCAGCCTCTCAAACGAAGGCAGCCCCTCAAACTAAAGCTGCCCCTGAAACTAAGGCAGCCCTTCAAACTCAGGCAGCTTCTCAAAATAAGGCAGCCGCTCGAACGAAGGCAGCTCCTCAATCAAAGGCAGCTCCTCAAACTAATGCAGCCCCTCAAACTAAAGCTGCCCCTGAAACTAAGGCAGCCCTTCAAACTCAGGCAGCTTCTCAAAATAAGGCAGCCCCTCAATCGAAAGCAGCCTCTCAAACTAAGGAAGACTCTTAAACTAAGGCAGCGTCTCAAACAAAGGCAGCCCCTCAAACAAAGGCAGTCCCTCAAACTAAGGCAGCCCCTCAAACTAAGGCAGCCACTCAAACAAAGGCAGCCCCTCAAACTAAGGCAGCCACTCAAACTAAGGCAGCCGCTCAAACTAAGGCAGCCGCTCAAATTGAGGCAGCCAATCAAACTAAGGCATACTCTCAAACTAAGGCAGTCCCTCAAACTAAGGCAGCCCCTCAATCTAAGGCAGCCCCTCAAACTAATGCAGCCCCTCAAACTAAAGCAGCCCCTCAAACTAAGGCAGCCCCTCAAACAAAGGCAGCCACTCAAACTAAGGCACCCACTCAAACTCAGGCAGGCTCTCAAACTAAGGCAGCCGCTCAAACGAAGGCAGCCGCTCAAATTGAGGCAGCCTCTCAAATTAAGGCAGCCCCTCAAACTAATGCAGCCACTCAAACTAAGGCAGCCCCTCAAACTAATGCGGCCCCTCAATCTGAGGCAGCCCCTCAAACTAATGCAGCTGCTCAAACTAAGGCAGCCCCTCAAACTAAGGCAGCCTCTCAAATTAAGGCAGCCCCTCAAACTTAGGCAGCCTCTCAAACTAAGGCAGCCCCTCAAACTAATGCAGCCCCTCAAACTAAAGCAGCCCCTCAAACTAAGGCAGCCCCTCAAACAAAGGCAGCCACTCAAACTAAGGCAGCCAATCAAACTAAGGCAGCCACTCAAACTCAGGCAGGCTCTCAAACTAAGGCAGCCCCTCAAACTAAGGCAGCCGCTCAAATTGAGGCAGACTCTCAAACTAAGGCAGGCCCTCAAACTAAGGCAGCCCCTCAAACTAAGGCAGACTCTCAAACTAAGGCAGCCTCTGAAACAAAGGCAGCCTCTCAAACTAAGGCAGTCCCTCAAATTAAGGCAGACTCTCAAACTAAGGCAGCTACTCAAACAAAGGCAGCCCTTCAAACTGATGCATCCCATCAAACTAATGCAGCCCCTCAATCTAAGGCAGCCCCTCAATCTAAGGCTGCCCCTCAAACTAAAGCTGCCCCTGAAACTAAGGCAGCCCCTCAAACTCAGGCAGCCCCTCAAACTAAGGGATCCCCACAAACTAAGGCAGCCGATCAAACTAAGGCAGCCGCTCAAACTAGGGCAGCCGCTCAAACTAAGGCAGCCCTCAAACTAAGGGATCCCCACAAACTAAGGCAGCCGATCAAACTAAGGCAGCCGCTCAAACTAAGGCAGCCCCTCAAACTAATGCAGCCCCTCAATCTAAGGCAGCCCCTCAAACTAATGCAGCCCCTCAAACTAATGCAGCCCCTCAAACGAATGCAGCCCCTCAATCTAAGGCAGCCCCTCAAACTAATGCAGCCGCTCAGACTAAGGCAGCCCCTCAAACTAAGGCAGCCTCTCAAACTAAGGCAGCCCCTCAAACTAAGGCAGCCACTCAAACTAAGGCAGCCTCTCAAACTCAGGCAGCCTCTCAAACGAAGGCAGCCGCTCAAACTAAGGCAGCCGCTCAAATTGAGGCAGCCTCTCAAAGTAAGGCAGCCCCTCAAACTAAGGCAGCCCCTCAAACTAAGGCAGACGCTCAAACTAAGGCAGTCCCTCAAACTAAGGCAGCCCCTCAAACTAATGCAGCCCCTTAAAGTAAGGCAGCCCCTCAAACTAAGGCAGCCGCTCGAACTTAATCAGACTCTCAAACTATTGTAGCCCCTAAAAGTAAGGCAGCCCCGTAAACTAAGGGAGCCCCTCAACTAAAGGCAGCCCCTCAAACTAAGGAAGCCGCTCAAACTAAGGCAGCCACTCAAACTAAGGCAGCCAGTCAAACTCAGGCAGCCTCTCAAACTAAGGCAGCCGCTCAAACTAAGGCAGCCGATCAAATTAAGGCAGCCCCTCAAACTAATGCAGCCGCTGAAACTAAGGCAGCCCCTCAAACTAATGCAGCCCCTCAATCTGAGGCAGCCCCTCCAACTAATGCAGCCGCTCAAACTAAGGCAGCCCCTCAAACTAAGGCAGCCTCTCAAATTCAGGCAGCCCCTCAAACTTAGGCAGCCTCTCAAACTAAGGCAGCCCCACAAACTAATGCAGCCCCTCAAACTAATGCAGCCCCTCAAACTAAAGCAGCCCCTCAAACTAAGGCAGCCCCTCAAACAAAGGCAGCCACTCAAACTAAGGCAGCCAATCAAACTAAGGCAGCCACTCAAACTCAGGCAGGCTCTCAAACTAAGGCAGCCGCTCAAACTAAGGCAGCCGCTCAAATTGAGGCAGCCTCTCAAAGTAAGGCAGCCCCTCAAACTAAGGCAGTCCCTCAAACTAAGGCAGCCCCTCAATCTAAGGCAGCCCCTCAAACTAATGCAGCCGCTCAGACTAAGGCAGCCCCTCAAACTTAGGCAGCCTCTCAAACTAAGGCAGCCCCTCAAACTAATGCAGCCCCTCAAACTAAAGCAGCCCTTCAAACTGATGCATCCCATCAAACTAATGCAGCCCCTCAATCTAAGGCAGCCAATCAAACTAAGGCAGCCACTCAAACTCAGGCAGGCTCTCAAACTAAGGCAGCCCCTCAAACTAAGGCAGCCCCTCAAACTAAGGAAGCCGCTCAAACTAGGGCAGCCGCTCAAACTAAGGCATCCCTCAAACTAAGGGATCCCCACAAACTAAGGCAGCCGATCAAACTAAGGCAGCCGCTCAAACTAAGGCAGCCCCTCAAACTAATGCAGCCCCTCAATCTATGGCAGCCCCTCAAACTAATGCAGCCCCTCAAACTAATGCAGCCCCTCAAACGAATGCAGCCCCTCAATCTAAGGCAGCCCCTCAAACTAATGCAGCCGCTCAGACTAAGGCAGCCCCTCAAACTAAGGCAGCCTCTCAAACTAAGGCAGCCCCTCAAACTAAGGCAGCCACTCAAACTAAGGCAGCCTCTCAAACTCAGGCGGCCTCTCAAACGAAGGCAGCCGCTCAAACTAAGGCAGCCGCTCAAATTGAGGCAGCCTCTCAAAGTAAGGCAGCCCCTCAAACTAAGGCAGCCCCTCAAACTAAGGCAGACTCTCAAACTAAGGCAGTCCCTCAAACTAAGGCAGCCCCTCAAACTAATGCAGCCCCTTAAAGTAAGGCAGCCCCTCAAACTAAGGCAGCCGCTCGAACTTAATCATACTCTCAAACTATTGTAGCCCCTAAAAGTAAGGCAGCCCCGTAAACTAAGGGAGCCCCTCTACTAAAGGCAGCCCCTCAAACTAAGGAAGCCGCTCAAACTAAGGCAGCCACTCAAACTAAGGCAGCCAGTCAAACTCAGGCAGCCTCTCAAACTAAGGCAGCCGCTCAAACTAAGGCAGCCGATCAAATTAAGGCAGCCCCTCAAACTAATGCAGCCGCTGAAACTAAGGCAGCCCCTCAAACTAATGCAGCCCCTCAATCTGAGGCAGCCCCTCCAACTAATGCAGCCGCTCAAACTAAGGCAGCCCCTCAAACTAAGGCAGCCTCTCAAATTCAGGCAGCCCCTCAAACTTAGGCAGCCTCTCAAACTAAGGCAGCCCCACAAACTAATGCAGCCCCTCAAACTAATGCAGCCCCTCAAACTAAAGCAGCCTCTCAAACTAAGGCAGCCCCTCAAACAAAGGCAGCCACTCAAACTAAGGCAGCCAATCAAACTAAGGCAGCCACTCAAACTCAGGCAGGCTCTCAAACTAAGGCAGCCGCTCAAACTAAGGCAGCCGCTCAAATTGAGGCAGCCTCTCAAAGTAAGGCAGCCCCTCAAACTAAGGCAGCCGCTCAAACTAAGGCAGACTCTCAAACTAAGGCAGGCCCTCAAACTAAGGCAGCCGCTCAAACTAAGGCAGACTCTCAAACTAAGGCAGCCTCTCAAACAAAGGCAGCCTCTCAAACTAAGGCAGTCCCTCAAATTAAGGCAGACTCTCAAACTAAGGCAGCTCCTCAATCAAAGGCAGCTCCTCAAACTAATGCAGCCCCTCAATCTAAGGCAGCCCCTCAAACTAAAGCTGCCCCTGAAACTAAGGCAGCCCTTCAAACTCAGGCAGCTTCTCAAAATAAGGCAGCCGCTCGAACGAAGGCAGCCTCTCAAACTAAGGCAGGCACTCAATCAAAGGCAGCCCCTCAATCGAAAGCAGCCTCTCAAACTAAGGAAGACTCTTAAACTAAGGCAGCCTCTCAAACAAAGGCAGCCCCTCAAACAAAGGCAGTCCCTCAAACTAAGGCAGCCCCTCAAACTAAGGCAGCCACTCAAACAAAGGCAGCCCCTCAAACTAAGGCAGCCACTCAAACTAAGGCAGCCGCTCAAACTAAGGCAGCCGCTCAAATTGAGGCAGCCAATCAAACTAAGGCATACTCTCAAACTAAGGCAGTCCCTCAAACTAAGGCAGCCCCTCAATCTATGGCAGCCCCTCAAACTAATGCAGCCCCTCAAACTAAAGCAGCCCCTCAAACTAAGGCAGCCCCTCAAACAAAGGCAGCCACTCAAACTAAGGCACCCACTCAAACTCAGGCAGGCTCTCAAACTAAGGCAGCCGCTCAAACTAAGGCAGCCGCTCAAATTGAGGCAGCCTCTCAAAGTAAGGCAGCCCCTCAAACTAAGGCAGCCGCTCAAACTAAGGCAGACTCTCAAACTAAGGCAGGCCCTCAAACTAAGGCAGCCGCTCAAACTAAGGCAGACTCTCAAACTAAGGCAGCCTCTCAAACAAAGGCAGCCTCTCAAACTAAGGCAGTCCCTCAAATTAAGGCAGACTCTCAAACTAAGGCAGCTCCTCAAACAAAGGCAGCCCCTCAAACTGATGCATACCATCAAACTAATGCAGCCCCTCAATCTAAGGCAGCCCCTCAAACTAAAGCTGCCCCTGAAACTAAGGCAGCCCTTCAAACTCAGGCAGCTTCTCAAAATAAGGCAGCCGCTCGAACGAAGGCAGCCTCTCAAACTAAGGCAGGCACTCAATCAAAGGCAGCCCCTCAATCTAAAGCAGCCTCTCAAACTAAGGCAGCCACTCAAACTCAGGCAGCCTCTCAAATTAAGGCAGCCTCTCAAAGTAAGGCAGCCATCAAACTAAGGAAGACTCTTAAACTAAGGCAGCCTCTCAAACAAAGGCAGTCCCTCAAACTAAGGCAGCCCCTCAAACTAAGGCAGCCACTCAAACTAAGGCAGCCCCTCAAACTAAGGCAGCCACTCAAACTAAGGCAGCCACTCAAACTAAGGCAGCCACTCAAACTCAGGCAGCCGCTCAAATTGAGGCAGCCAATCAAACTAAGGCATACTCTCAAACTAAGGCAGTCCCTCAAACTAAGGCAGCCCCTCAATCTAAGGCAGCCCCTCAAACTAATGCAGCCGCTCAGACTAAGGCAGCCCCTCAAACTAAGGCAGCCTCTCAAACTAATGCAGCCCCTCAAACTAATGCAGCCCCTCAAACTAAAGCAGCCCCTCAAACTAAGGCAGCCCCTCAAACAAAGGCAGCCACTCAAACTAAGGCAGCAGCTCAAACTAAGGCAGCCGCTCAAATTGAGGCAGCCTCTCAAAGTAAGGCAGCCCCTCAAACTAAGGCAGACTCTCAAACTAAGGCAGACTCTCAAACTAAGGCAGTCCCTCAAACTAAGGCAGCCCCTCAAACTAATGCAGCCCCTTAAAGTAAGGCAGCCCCTCAAGCTAAGGCAGCCGCTCGAACTAAATCAGACTCTCTAACTATTGCAGCCCCTAAAAGTAAGGCAGCCCCGTAAACTAAGGGAGCCCCTCAACTAAAGGCAGCCCCTCAAACTAAGGAAGCCGCTCAAACTAAGGCAGCCGCTCAAACTAAGGCAGCCACTCAAACTAAGGCAGCCCCTCAATCTGAGGCAGCCCCTCAAACTAATGCAGCCGCTCAAACTAAGGCAGGCCCTCAAACTAAGGCAGCCGCTCAAACTAAGGCAGACTGTCAAACTAAGGCAGCCTCTGAAACAAAGGCAGCCTCTCAAACTAAGGCAGTCCCTCAAATTAAGGCAGACTCTCAAACTCAGGCAGCTACTCAAACAAAGGCAGCCCTTCAAACTGTTGCATCCCATCAAACTAATGCAGCCCCTCAATCTAAGGCAGCCCCTCAAACTAAAGCTGCCCCTGAAACTAAGGCAGCCCTTCAAACTGAGGCAGCTTCTCTAAATAAGGCAGCCGCTCGAACGAAGGCAGCCTCTCAAACTAAGGCAGCCACTCAATCAAAGGCAGCCCCTCAATCTAAAGCAGCCTCTCAAACTAAGGCAGCCACTCAAACTCAGGCAGCCTCTCAAATTAAGGCAGCCTCTCAAAGTAAGGCAGCCATCAAACTATGGCAGCCGCTCGAACTAAATCAGACTCTCAAACTAATGCAGCCCCTAAAAGTAAGGCAGCCGCTCAAACTCAGGGATCCCCACAAACTAAGGCAGCCGATCAAACTAAGGCAGCCCCTCAAACTAAGGCAGCCGCTCAAACTAAGGCAGCCGCTCAAACTAAGGCAGCCCCTCAAACTAAGGCAGCCCCTCAAACTAAGGCAGCCGCTCAAACTAAGGCAGCCTCTCAAACTAAGGCAGCCCCTCAAACTAATGCAGCCCCTCAAACTAATGCAGCCCCTCAAACTAAAGCAGCCCCTCAAACTAAGGCAGCCCCTCAAACAAAGGCAGCCACTCAAACTAAGGCAGCCAATCAAACTAAGGCAGCCACTCAAACTCAGGCAGGCTCTCAAACTAAGGCAGCCGCTCAAACTAAGGCAGCCGCTCAAATTGAGGCAGCCTCTCAAAGTAAGGCAGCCCCTCAAACTAAGGCAGCCGCTCAAACTAAGGCAGACTCTCAAACTAAGGCAGGCCCTCAAACTAAGGCAGCCGCTCAAACTAAGGCAGACTCTCAAACTAAGGCAGCCTTTGAAACAAAGGCAGCCTCTCAAACTAAGGCAGTCCCTCAAATTAAGGCAGACTCTCAAACTCAGGCAGCTACTCAAACAAAGGCAGCCCTTCAAACTGATGCATCCCATCAAACTAATGCAGCCCCTCAATCTAAGGCAGCCCCTCAAACTAAAGCTGCCCCTGAAACTAAGGCAGCCCTTCAAACTGAGGCAGCTTCTCTAAATAAGGCAGCCGCTCGAACGAAGGCAGCCTCTCAAACTAAGGCAGCCACTCAATCAAAGGCAGCCCCTCAATCTAAAGCAGCCTCTCAAACTAAGGCAGCCACTCAAACTCAGGCAGCCTCTCAAATTAAGGCAGCCTCTCAAAGTAAGGCAGCCATCAAACTATGGCAGCCGCTCGAACTAAATCAGACTCTCAAACTAATGCAGCCCCTAAAAGTAAGGCAGCCGCTCAAACTCAGGGATCCCCACAAACTAAGGCAGCCGATCAAACTAAGGCAGCCCCTCAAACTAAGGCAGCCGCTCAAACTAAGGCAGCCGCTCAAACTAAGGCAGCCCCTCAAACTAAGGCAGCCCCTCAAACTAAGGCAGCCGCTCAAACTAAGGCAGCCTCTCAAACTAAGGCAGCCCCTCAAACTAATGCAGCCCCTCAAACTAATGCAGCCCCTCAAACTAAAGCAGCCCCTCAAACTAAGGCAGCCCCTCAAACAAAGGCAGCCACTCAAACTAAGGCAGCCAATCAAACTCAGGCAGCCACTCAAACTAAGGCAGACTCTCAAACTAAGGCAGGCCCTCAAACTAAGGCAGCCGCTCAAACTAAGGCAGACTCTCAAACTAAGGCAGCCTCTCAAACAAAGGCAGCATCTCAAACTAAGGCAGTCCCTCAAATTAAGGCAGACACTCAAACTAAGGCAGCTCCTCAAACAAAGGCAGCCCTTCAAACTGATGCATCCCATCAAACTAATGCAGCCCCTCAATCTAAGGCAGCCCCTCAAAATAAGGCAGCCCCTCAAACTAAGGCAGCCGCTCAAACTAAGGCAGCCTCTCAAACTAAGGCAGCCCCTCAAACTAATGCAGCCCCTCAAACTAATGCAGCCCCTCAAACTAAAGCAGCCCCTCAAACTAAGGCAGCCCCTCAAACAAAGGCAGCCACTCAAACTAAGGCAGCCAATCAAACTAAGGCAGCCACTCAAACTCAGGCAGGCTCTCAAACTAAGGCAGCCGCTCAAACTAAGGCAGCCGCTCAAATTGAGGCAGCCTCTCAAAGTAAGGCAGCCCCTCAAACTAAGGCAGCCGCTCAAACTAAGGCAGACTCTCAAACTAAGGCAGGCCCTCAAACTAAGGCAGCCGCTCAAACTAAGGCAGACTCTCAAACTAAGGCAGCCTTTGAAACAAAGGCAGCCTCTCAAACTAATGCAGCCCCTCAAACTAATGCAGCCCCTCAAACTAAAGCAGCCCCTCAAACTAAGGCAGCCCCTCAAACAAAGGCAGCCACTCAAACTAAGGCAGCCGCTCAAACTAAGGCAGCCGCTCAAATTGAGGCAGCCTCTCAAAGTAAGGCAGCCCCTCAAACTAAGGCAGACTCTCAAACTAAGGCAGACTCTCAAACTAAGGCAGTCCCTCAAACTAAGGCAGCCCCTCAAACTAATGCAGCCCCTTAAAGTAAGGCAGCCCCTCAAACTAAGGCAGCCGCTCGAACTAAATCAGACTCTCAAACTATTGCAGCCCCTAAAAGTAAGGCAGCCCCGTAAACTAAGGGAGCCCCTCAACTAAAGGCAGCCCCTCAAACTAAGGAAGCCGCTCAAACTAAGGCAGCCGCTCAAACTAAGGCAGCCACTCAAACTTAGGCAGCCCCTCAATCTGAGGCAGCCCCTCAAACTAATGCAGCCGCTCAAACTAAGGCAGCCCCTCAAACTAAGGCAGCCTCTCAAATTAAGGCAGCCCCTCAAACTTAGGCAGCCTCTCAAACTAAGGCAGCCCCTCAAACTAATGCAGCCCCTCAAACTAAAGCAGCCCCTCAAACTAAGGCAGCCCCTCAAACAAAGGCAGCCACTCAAACTAAGGCAGCCAATCAAACTAAGGCAGCCACTCAAACTCAGGCAGGCTCTCAAACTAAGGCAGCCGCTCAAACTAAGGCAGCCGCTCAAATTGAGGCAGCCTCTCAAAGTAAGGCAGCCCCTCAAACTAAGGCAGCCGCTCAAACTAAGGCAGACTCTCAAACTAAGGCAGGCCCTCAAACTAAGGCAGCCGCTCAAACTAAGGCAGACTGTCAAACTAAGGCAGCCTCTGAAACAAAGGCAGCCTCTCAAACTAAGGCAGTCCCTCAAATTAAGGCAGACTCTCAAACTCAGGCAGCTACTCAAACAAAGGCAGCCCTTCAAACTGATGCATCCCATCAAACTAATGCAGCCCCTCAATCTAAGGCAGCCCCTCAAACTAAAGCTGCCCCTGAAACTAAGGCAGCCCTTCAAACTGAGGCAGCTTCTCTAAATAAGGCAGCCGCTCGAACGAAGGCAGCCTCTCAAACTAAGGCAGCCACTCAATCAAAGGCAGCCCCTCAATCTAAAGCAGCCTCTCAAACTAAGGCAGCCACTCAAACTCAGGCAGCCTCTCAAATTAAGGCAGCCTCTCAAAGTAAGGCAGCCATCAAACTATGGCAGCCGCTCGAACTAAATCAGACTCTCAAACTAATGCAGCCCCTAAAAGTAAGGCAGCCGCTCAAACTCAGGGATCCCCACAAACTAAGGCAGCCGATCAAACTAAGGCAGCCCCTCAAACTCAGGCAGCCGCTCAAACTGAGGCAGCCGCTCAAACTAAGGCAGCCCCTCAAACTAAGGCAGCCCCTCAAACTAAGGCAGCCGCTCAAACTAAGGCAGCCTCTCAAACTAAGGCAGCCCCTCAAACTAATGCAGCCCCTCAAACTAATGCAGCCCCTCAAACTAAAGCAGCCCCTCAAACTAAGGCAGCCCCTCAAACAAAGGCAGCCACTCAAACTAAGGCAGCCAATCAAACTAAGGCAGCCACTCAAACTCAGGCAGGCTCTCAAACTAAGGCAGCCGCTCAAACTAAGGCAGCCGCTCAAATTGAGGCAGCCTCTCAAAGTAAGGCAGCCCCTCAAACTAAGGCAGCCGCTCAAACTAAGGCAGACTCTCAAACTAAGGCAGGCCCTCAAACTAAGGCAGCCGCTCAAACTAAGGCAGACTCTCAAACTAAGGCAGCCTTTGAAACAAAGGCAGCCTCTCAAACTAAGGCAGTCCCTCAAATTAAGGCAGACTCTCAAACTCAGGCAGCTACTCAAACAAAGGCAGCCCTTCAAACTGATGCATCCCATCAAACTAATGCAGCCCCTCAATCTAAGGCAGCCCCTCAAACTAAAGCTGCCCCTGAAACTAAGGCAGCCCTTCAAACTGAGGCAGCTTCTCTAAATAAGGCAGCCGCTCGAACGAAGGCAGCCTCTCAAACTAAGGCAGCCACTCAATCAAAGGCAGCCCCTCAATCTAAAGCAGCCTCTCAAACTAAGGCAGCCACTCAAACTCAGGCAGCCTCTCAAATTAAGGCAGCCTCTCAAAGTAAGGCAGCCATCAAACTATGGCAGCCGCTCGAACTAAATCAGACTCTCAAACTAATGCAGCCCCTAAAAGTAAGGCAGCCGCTCAAACTCAGGGATCCCCACAAACTAAGGCAGCCGATCAAACTAAGGCAGCCCCTCAAACTAAGGCAGCCGCTCAAACTAAGGCAGCCGCTCAAACTAAGGCAGCCCCTCAAACTAAGGCAGCCCCATAACTAAGGCAGCCGCTCAAACTAAGGCAGCCTCTCAAACTAAGGCAGCCCCTCAAACTAATGCAGCCCCTCAAACTAATGCAGCCCCTCAAACTAAAGCAGCCCCTCAAACTAAGGCAGCCCCTCAAACAAAGGCAGCCACTCAAACTAAGGCAGCCAATCAAACTCAGGCAGCCTCTCAAACTAAGGCAGACTCTCAAACTAAGGCAGGCCCTCAAACTAAGGCAGCCGCTCAAACTAAGGCAGACTCTCAAACTAAGGCAGCCTCTCAAACAAAGGCAGCCTCTCAAACTAAGGCAGTCCCTCAAATTAAGGCAGACACTCAAACTAAGGCAGCTCCTCAAACAAAGGAAGCCCTTCAAACTGATGCATCCCATCAAACTAATGCAGCCCCTCAATCTAAGGCAGCCCCTCAAAATAAGGCAGCCCCTCAAACTAAGGCAGCCGCTCAAACTAAGGCAGCCTCTCAAACTAAGGCAGCCCCTCAAACTAATGCAGCCCCTCAAACTAATGCAGCCCCTCAAACTAAAGCAGCCCCTCAAACTAAGGCAGCCCCTCAAACAAAGGCAGCCACTCAAACTAAGGCAGCCAATCAAACTAAGGCAGCCACTCAAACTCAGGCAGGCTCTCAAACTAAGGCAGCCGCTCAAACTAAGGCAGCCGCTCAAATTGAGGCAGCCTCTCAAAGTAAGGCAGCCCCTCAAACTAAGGCAGCCGCTCAAACTAAGGCAGACTCTCAAACTAAGGCAGGCCCTCAAACTAAGGCAGCCGCTCAAACTAAGGCAGACTCTCAAACTAAGGCAGCCTTTGAAACAAAGGCAGCCTCTCAAACTAATGCAGCCCCTCAAACTAATGCAGCCCCTCAAACTAAAGCAGCCCCTCAAACTAAGGCAGCCCCTCAAACAAAGGCAGCCACTCAAACTAAGGCAGCCGCTCAAACTAAGGCAGCCGCTCAAATTGAGGCAGCCTCTCAAAGTAAAGCAGCCCCTCAAACTAAGGCAGACTCTCAAACTAAGGCAGACTCTCAAACTAAGGCAGTCCCTCAAACTAAGGCAGCCCCTCAAACTAATGCAGCCCCTTAAAGTAAGGCAGCCCCTCAAACTAAGGCAGCCGCTCGAACTAAATCAGACTCTCAAACTATTGCAGCCCCTAAAAGTAAGGCAGCCCCGTAAACTAAGGGAGCCCCTCAACTAAAGGCAGCTCCTCAAACTAAGGAAGCCGCTCAAACTAAGGCAGCCGCTCAAACTAAGGCAGCCACTCAAACTAAGGCAGCCCCTCAATCTGAGGCAGCCCCTCAAACTAATGCAGCCGCTCAAACTAAGGCAGCCCCTCAAACTAAGGCAGCCTCTCAAATTAAGGCAGCCCCTCAAACTTAGGCAGCCTCTCAAACTAAGGCAGCCCCTCAAACTAATGCAGCCCCTCAAACTAATGCAGCCCCTCAAACTAAAGCAGCCCCTCAAACTAAGGCAGCCCCTCAAACAAAGGCAGCCACTCAAACTAAGGCAGCCAATCAAACTAAGGCAGCCACTCAAACTCAGGCAGGCTCTCAAACTAAGGCAGACTCTCAAACTAAGGCAGGCCCTCAAACTAAGGCAGCCGCTCAAACTAAGGCAGACTGTCAAACTAAGGCAGCCTCTGAAACAAAGGCAGCCTCTCAAACTAAGGCAGTCCCTCAAATTAAGGCAGACTCTCAAACTCAGGCAGCTACTCAAACAAAGGCAGCCCTTCAAACTGATGCATCCCATCAAACTAATGCAGCCCCTCAATCTAAGGCAGCCCCTCAATCTAAGGCTGCCCCTGAAACTAAGGCAGCCCTTCAAACTGAGGCAGCTTCTCTAAATAAGGCAGCCGCTCGAACGAAGGCAGCCTCTCAAACTAAGGCAGCCACTCAATCAAAGGCAGCCCCTCAATCTAAAGCAGCCTCTCAAACTAAGGCAGCCACTCAAACTCAGGCAGCCTCTCAAATTAAGGCAGCCTCTCAAAGTAAGGCAGCCATCAAACTATGGCAGCCGCTCGAACTAAATCAGACTCTCAAACTAATGCAGCCCCTAAAAGTAAGGCAGCCGCTCAAACTCAGGGATCCCCACAAACTAAGGCAGCCGATCAAACTAAGGCAGCCCCTCAAACTAAGGCAGCCGCTCAAACTAAGGCAGCCGCTCAAACTAAGGCAGCCCCTCAAACTAAGGCAGCCCCTCAAACTAAGGCAGCCGCTCAAACTAAGGCAGCCTCTCAAACTAAGGCAGCCCCTCAAACTAATGCAGCCCCTCAAACTAATGCAGCCCCTCAAACTAAAGCAGCCCCTCAAACTAAGGCAGCCCCTCAAACAAAGGCAGCCACTCAAACTAAGGCAGCCAATCAAACTAAGGCAGCCACTCAAACTCAGGCAGGCTCTCAAACTAAGGCAGCCGCTCAAACTAAGGCAGCCGCTCAAATTGAGGCAGCCTCTCAAAGTAAGGCAGCCCCTCAAACTAAGGCAGCCGCTCAAACTAAGGCAGACTCTCAAACTAAGGCAGGCCCTCAAACTAAGGCAGCCGCTCAAACTAAGGCAGACTCTCAAACTAAGGCAGCCTTTGAAACAAAGGCAGCCTCTCAAACTAAGGCAGTCCCTCAAATTAAGGCAGACTCTCAAACTCAGGCAGCTACTCAAACAAAGGCAGCCCTTCAAACTGATGCATCCCATCAAACTAATGCAGCCCCTCAATCTAAGGCAGCCCCTCAAACTAAAGCTGCCCCTGAAACTAAGGCAGCCCTTCAAACTGAGGCAGCTTCTCTAAATAAGGCAGCCGCTCGAACGAAGGCAGCCTCTCAAACTAAGGCAGCCACTCAATCAAAGGCAGCCCCTCAATCTAAAGCAGCCTCTCAAACTAAGGCAGCCACTCAAACTCAGGCAGCCTCTCAAATTAAGGCAGCCTCTCAAAGTAAGGCAGCCATCAAACTATGGCAGCCGCTCGAACTAAATCAGACTCTCAAACTAATGCAGCCCCTAAAAGTAAGGCAGCCGCTCAAACTCAGGGATCCCCACAAACTAAGGCAGCCGATCAAACTAAGGCAGCCCCTCAAACTAAGGCAGCCGCTCAAACTAAGGCAGCCGCTCAAACTAAGGCAGCCCCTCAAACTAAGGCAGCCCCTCAAACTAAGGCAGCCGCTCAAACTAAGGCAGCCCCTCAAACTAATGCAGCCCCTCAAACTAAAGCAGCCCCTCAAACTAAGGCAGCCCCTCAAACAAAGGCAGCCACTCAAACTAAGGCAGCCAATCAAACTCAGGCAGCCACTCAAACTAAGGCAGACTCTCAAACTAAGGCAGGCCCTCAAACTAAGGCAGCCGCTCAAACTAAGGCAGACTCTCAAACTAAGGCAGCCTCTCAAACAAAGGCAGCCTCTCAAACTAAGGCAGTCCCTCAAATTAAGGCAGACACTCAAACTAAGGCAGCTCCTCAAACAAAGGCAGCCCTTCAAACTGATGCATCCCATCAAACTAATGCAGCCCCTCAATCTAAGGCAGCCCCTCAAAATAAGGCAGCCCCTCAAACTAAGGCAGCCGCTCAAACTAAGGCAGCCTCTCAAACTAAGGCAGCCCCTCAAACTAATGCAGCCCCTCAAACTAATGCAGCCCCTCAAACTAAAGCAGCCCCTCAAACTAAGGCAGCCCCTCAAACAAAGGCAGCCACTCAAACTAAGGCAGCCAATCAAACTAAGGCAGCCACTCAAACTCAGGCAGGCTCTCAAACTAAGGCAGCCGCTCAAACTAAGGCAGCCGCTCAAATTGAGGCAGCCTCTCAAAGTAAGGCAGCCCCTCAAACTAAGGCAGCCGCTCAAACTAAGGCAGACTCTCAAACTAAGGCAGGCCCTCAAACTAAGGCAGCCGCTCAAACTAAGGCAGACTCTCAAACTAAGGCAGCCGCTCAAACTAAGGCAGCCACTCAAACTAAGGCAGCCGCTCAAACTAAGGCAGCCGCTCAAATTGAGGCAGCCCCTTAAAGTAAGGCAGCCCCTCAAACTAAGGCAGCCGCTCGAACTAAATCAGACTCTCAAACTATTGCAGCCCCTAAAAGTAAGGCAGCCCCGTAAACTAAGGGAGCCCCTCAACTAAAGGCAGCCCCTCAAACTAAGGAAGCCGCTCAAACTAAGGCAGCCGCTCAAACTAAGGCAGCCACTCAAACTAAGGCAGCCCCTCAATCTGAGGCAGCCCCTCAAACTAATGCAGCCGCTCAAACTAAGGCAGCCCCTCAAACTAAGGCAGCCTCTCAAATTAAGGCAGCCCCTCAAACTTAGGCAGCCTCTCAAACTAAGGCAGCCCCTCAAACTAATGCAGCCCCTCAAACTAATGCAGCCCCTCAAACTAAAGCAGCCCCTCAAACTAAGGCAGCCCCTCAAACAAAGGCAGCCACTCAAACTAAGGCAGCCAATCAAACTAAGGCAGCCACTCAAACTCAGGCAGGCTCTCAAACTAAGGCAGCCGCTCAAACTAAGGCAGCCGCTCAAATTGAGGCAGCCTCTCAAAGTAAGGCAGCCCCTCAAACTAAGGCAGCCGCTCAAACTAAGGCAGACTCTCAAACTAAGGCAGGCCCTCAAACTAAGGCAGCCGCTCAAACTAAGGCAGACTGTCAAACTAAGGCAGCCTCTGAAACAAAGGCAGCCTCTCAAACTAAGGCAGTCCCTCAAATTAAGGCAGACTCTCAAACTCAGGCAGCTACTCAAACAAAGGCAGCCCTTCAAACTGATGCATCCCATCAAACTAATGCAGCCCCTCAATCTAAGGCAGCCCCTCAAACTAAAGCTGCCCCTGAAACTAAGGCAGCCCTTCAAACTGAGGCAGCTTCTCTAAATAAGGCAGCCGCTCGAACGAAGGCAGCCTCTCAAACTAAGGCAGCCACTCAATCAAAGGCAGCCCCTCAATCTAAAGCAGCCTCTCAAACTAAGGCAGCCACTCAAACTCAGGCAGCCTCTCAAATTAAGGCAGCCTCTCAAAGTAAGGCAGCCATCAAACTATGGCAGCCGCTCGAACTAAATCAGACTCTCAAACTAATGCAGCCCCTAAAAGTAAGGCAGCCGCTCAAACTCAGGGATCCCCACAAACTAAGGCAGCCGATCAAACTAAGGCAGCCCCTCAAACTAAGGCAGCCGCTCAAACTAAGGCAGCCCCTCAAACTAAGGCAGCCCCTCAAACTAAGGCAGCCGCTCAAACTAAGGCAGCCTCTCAAACTAAGGCAGCCCCTCAAACTAATGCAGCCCCTCAAACTAATGCAGCCCCTCAAACTAAAGCAGCCCCTCAAACTAAGGCAGCCCCTCAAACAAAGGCAGCCACTCAAACTAAGGCAGCCAATCAAACTAAGGCAGCCACTCAAACTCAGGCAGGCTCTCAAACTAAGGCAGCCGCTCAAACTAAGGCAGCCGCTCAAATTGAGGCAGCCTCTCAAAGTAAGGCAGCCCCTCAAACTAAGGCAGCCGCTCAAACTAAGGCAGACTCTCAAACTAAGGCAGGCCCTCAAACTAAGGCAGCCGCTCAAACTAAGGCAGACTCTCAAACTAAGGCAGTCCCTCAAATTAAGGCAGACTCTCAAACTCAGGCAGCTACTCAAACAAAGGCAGCCCTTCAAACTGATGCATCCCATCAAACTAATGCAGCCCCTCAATCTAAGGCAGCCCCTCAAACTAAAGCTGCCCCTGAAACTAAGGCAGCCCTTCAAACTGAGGCAGCTTCTCTAAATAAGGCAGCCGCTCGAACGAAGGCCGCCTCTCAAACTAAGGCAGCCACTCAATCAAAGGCAGCCCCTCAATCTAAAGCAGCCTCTCAAACTAAGGCAGCCACTCAAACTCAGGCAGCCTCTCAAATTAAGGCAGCCTCTCAAAGTAAGGCAGCCATCAAACTATGGCAGCCGCTCGAACTAAATCAGACTCTCAAACTAATGCAGCCCCTAAAAGTAAGGCAGCCGCTCAAACTCAGGGATCCCCACAAACTAAGGCAGCCGATCAAACTAAGGCAGCCCCTCAAACTAAGGCAGCCGCTCAAACTAAGGCAGCCGCTCAAACTAAGGCAGCCCCTCAAACTAAGGCAGCCCCTCAAACTAAGGCAGCCGCTCAAACTAAGGCAGCCTCTCAAACTAAGGCAGCCCCTCAAACTAATGCAGCCCCTCAAACTAATGCAGCCCCTCAAACTAAAGCAGCCCCTCAAACTAAGGCAGCCCCTCAAACAAAGGCAGCCACTCAAACTAAGGCAGCCAATCAAACTCAGGCAGCCTCTCAAACTAAGGCAGACTCTCAAACTAAGGCAGGCCCTCAAACTAAGGCAGCCGCTCAAACTAAGGCAGACTCTCAAACTAAGGCAGCCTCTCAAACAAAGGCAGCCTCTCAAACTAAGGCAGTCCCTCAAATTAAGGCAGACACTCAAACTAAGGCAGCTCCTCAAACAAAGGCAGCCCTTCAAACTGATGCATCCCATCAAACTAATGCAGCCCCTCAATCTAAGGCAGCCCCTCAAAATAAAGCTGCCCCTGAAACTAAGGCAGCCCTTCAAACTCAGGCAGCTTCTCTAAATAAGGCAGCCGCTCGAACGAAGGCAACCTCTCAAACTAAGGCAGCCACTGAATCAAAGGCAGCCCCTCAATCTAAAGCAGCCTCTCAAACTAAGGCAGCCACTCAAACTCAGGCAGCCTCTCAAATTAAGGCAGCCTCTCAAAGTAAGGCAGCCATCAAACTAAGGCAGCCGCTCAAACTAAGGCAGACTCTCAAATTAAGGCAGCCCCTCAAACTAAGGCAGCCCCTCAAACTACGGCAGCCGCTCAAACTAAGGCATACTCTCAAACTAAGGCAGCCTCTCAAACAAAGGCAGCCTCTCAAACTAAGGCAGCCCCTCAAACTAAGGCAGCCCCTCTAACTAAGGCAGCCCCTCAAACTAAGGCAGCCACTCAAACTAAGGCAGCCACTCAAACTAAGGCAGCCACTCAAACTCAGGCAGCCTCTCAAACTAAGGCAGCCGCTCAAACTAAGGCAGCCGCTCAAATTGAGGCAGCCACTCAAACTAAGGCAGTCTCTCAAACTAAGGCAGTCCCTCAAACTAAGGCAGCCCCTCAAACTAATGCAGCCCCTGAAAGTAAGACAGCCCCTCAAACTAAGGCAGCCGCTTGAACTAAATCAGACTCTCAAACTAATGCAGCCCCTAAAAGTAAGGCAGCCCCGTAAACTAAGGGATCCCCACAAACTAAGGCAGCCAATCAAACTAAGGCAGCCCCTCAAACTAAGGCAGCCGCTCAAACTAAGGCAGCCGCTCAAACTAAGGCAGCCCCTCAAACTAATGCAGCCCCTCAATTGAAGGCAGCCCCTCAAACTAATGCAGCCCCTCAATCTAAAGCAGCCTCTCAAACTAAGGCAGCCACTCAAACTCAGGCAGCCTCTCAAATTAAGGCAGCCTCTCAAAGTAAGGCAGCCATCAAACTAAGGCAGCCGCTCAAACTAAGGCAGACTCTCAAACTAAGGCAGCCCCTCAAACTACGGCAGCCGCTCAAACTAAGGCATACTCTCAAACTAAGGCAGCCTCTCAAACAAAGGAAGCCTCTCATACTAAGGCAGCCTCTCAAACTAAGGCAGCCGCTCAAATTGAGGCAGCCTCTCAAAGTAAGGCAGCCACTCAAACTAAGGCAGCCCCTCAAACTAATGCAGCCCCTCAAACTAAAGCAGCCCCTCAAACTAAGGCAGCCCCTCAAACTAAGGCAGCCCCTCAAACTAAGGCAGCCACTCAAACTAAGGCAGCCACTCAAACTCAGGCAGCCACTCAAACTCAGGCAGCCTCTCAAACTAAGGCAGCCGCTCAAACTAAGGCAGCCGCTCAAATTGAGGCAGCCACTCAAACTAAGGCAGACTCTCAAACAAAGGCAGTCCCTCAAACTAAGGCAGCCTCTCAAACTAATGCAGCCCCTGAAAGTAAGGCAGCCCCTCAAACGAAGGCAGCCACTCGAACTAAATCAGACTCTCAAACTAATGCAGCCCCTAATAGTAAGGCAGCCCCGTAATCTAAGGGATCCCCACAAACTAAGGCAGCCGATCAAACTAAGGCAGCCCCTCAAACTAAGGCAGCCCCTCAAACTAAGGCAGCCGCTCAAACTAAGGCAGCCCCTCAAACTAATGCAGCCCCTCAATCGAAGGCAGCCCCTCAAACTAATGCAGCCGCTCAAACTAAGGCAGCCGCTCAAACTAAGGGATCCCCACAAACTAAGGCAGCCGATCAAACTAAGGCAGCCCCTCAAACTGAGGCAGCCCCTCAAACTGATGCATCCCATCAAACTAATGCAGCCCCTCTAACTAAAGCTGCCCCTGAAAGTAAGGCAGACCTTCAAACTCAGGCAGCCTCTCAAAATAAGGCAGCTGCTCAAACTAAGGCAGCCGCTCAAACTAAGGCAGCCACTCAATCAAAGGCAGCCACTCAATCAAAGGCAGACTCTCAAACTAATGCAGCCCCTTAAAGAAAGGTAGCCCCTTATACTAAAGGGAGCCCCTCAACTAAAAGCAGCCCCTCAAACTAAGGAAGCCCCTCAAACTAAGGCAGCCGCTCAAACTAAGGCAGCCACTCAAAGTAAGCGATCCCCACAAACTAAGGCAGCCGATCAAACTAAGGCAGCCCCTCAAACTAATGCAGCCCCTCAAACTAATGCAGCCCCTCAATCTAAGGCAGCCCCTCAAACTAATGAAGCCGTTCAGACTAAGGCAGCCCCTCAAACTAAGGCAGCCTCTCAAACTAAGGCAGCCCCTCAAACTAAGGCAGCCCCTCAAACTAAGGCAGCCACTCAAACTAAGGCAGCCACTCAAACTCAGGCAGCCTCTCAAATTAAGGAAGCCTCTCAAAGCAAGGCAGCCATCAAACTAAGGCAGCCGCTCAAACTAAGGCAGACTCTCAAATTAAGGCAGCCCCTCAAACTAAGGCAGCCCCTCAAACTACGGCAGCCGCTCAAACTAAGGCATACTCTCAAACTAAGGCAGCCTCTCAAACAAAGGCAGCCTCTCAAACTAAGGCAGCCGATCAAACTAAGGCAGCCCCTCAAACTAAGGCAGCCGCTCAAACTAAGGCAGCCGCTCAAACTAAGGCAGCCCCTCAAACTAAGGCAGCCGCTCAAACTAAGGCAGCCTCTCAAACTAAGGCAGCCCCTCAAACTAATGCAGCCCCTCAAACTAATGCAGCCCCTCAAACTAAAGCAGCCCCTCAAACTAAGGCAGCCCCTCAAACAAAGGCAGCCACTCAAACTAAGGCAGCCAATCAAACTCAGGCAGCCACTCAAACTCAGGCAGGCTCTCAAACTAAGGCAGCCACTCAAACTAAGGCAGCCGCTCAAATTGAGGCAGCCTCTCAAAGTAAGGCAGCCCCTCAAACTAA
Source organism: Heterodontus francisci (assembly GCF_036365525.1). Lineage (NCBI taxonomy): Eukaryota > Metazoa > Chordata > Chondrichthyes > Heterodontiformes > Heterodontidae > Heterodontus > Heterodontus francisci. The sequence continues at coordinate 2,746,942 of NC_090382.1, read as the reverse complement.
GGCAGCCGCTCAAACTAAGGCAGGCCCTCAAACTAAGGCAGCCGCTCAAACTAAGGCAGACTCTCAAACTAAGGCAGCCTCTCAAACAAAGGCAGCCTCTCAAACTAAGGCAGTCCCTCAAATTAAGGCAGACTCTCAAACTAAGGCAGCTCCTCAAACAAATGCAGCACCTTAAAACTGATGCATCCCATCAAACTAATGCAGCCCCTCAATCTAAGGCAGCCCCTCAAAATAAAGCTGCCCCTGAAACTAAGGCAGCCCTTCAAACTCAGGCAGCTTTTCTAAATAAGGCAGCCGCTCGAACGAAGGCAGCCTCTCAAACTAAGGCAGCCACTGAATCAAAGGCAGCCCCTCAATCTAAAGCAGCCTCTCAAACTAAGGCAGCCACTCAAACTCAGGCAGCCTCTCAAATTAAGGCAGCCTCTCAAAGTAAGGCAGCCATCAAACTAAGGCAGCCGCTCAAACTAAGGCAGCCCCTCAAACAAAGGCAGCCACTCAAACTAAGGCAGCCAATCAAACTCAGGCAGGCCCTCAAACTAAGGCAGCCGCTCAAACGAAGGCAGACTCTCAAACTAAGGCAGCCTCTGAAACAAAGGCAGCCTCTCAAACTAAGGCAGTCCCTCAAATTAAGGCAGACTCTCAAACTCAGGCAGCTACTCAAACAAAGGCAGCCCTTCAAACTGATGCATCCCATCAAACTAATGCAGCCCCTCAATCTAAGGCAGCCCCTCAAACTAAAGCTGCCCCTGAAACTAAGGCAGCCCTTCAAACTGAGGCAGCTTCTCTAAATAAGGCAGCCGCTCGAACGAAGGCAGCCTCTCAAACTAAGGCAGCCACTCAATCAAAGGCAGCCCCTCAATCTAAAGCAGCCTCTCAAACTAAGGCAGCCACTCAAACTCAGGCAGCCTCTCAAATTAAGGCAGCCTCTCAAAGTAAGGCAGCCATCAAACTATGGCAGCCGCTCGAACTAAATCAGACTCTCAAACTAATGCAGCCCCTAAAAGTAAGGCAGCCGCTCAAACTCAGGGATCCCCACAAACTAAGGCAGCCGATCAAACTAAGGCAGCCCCTCAAACTAAGGCAGCCGCTCAAACTAAGGCAGCCCCTCAAACTAAGGCAGCCCCTCAAACTAAGGCAGCCGCTCAAACTAAGGCAGCCTCTCAAACTAAGGCAGCCCCTCAAACTAATGCAGCCCCTCAAACTAATGCAGCCCCTCAAACTAAAGCAGCCCCTCAAACTAAGGCAGCCCCTCAAACAAAGGCAGCCACTCAAACTAAGGCAGCCAATCAAACTAAGGCAGCCACTCAAACTCAGGCAGGCTCTCAAACTAAGGCAGCCGCTCAAACTAAGGCAGCCGCTCAAATTGAGGCAGCCTCTCAAAGTAAGGCAGCCCCTCAAACTAAGGCAGCCGCTCAAACTAAGGCAGACTCTCAAACTAAGGCAGGCCCTCAAACTAAGGCAGCCGCTCAAACTAAGGCAGACTCTCAAACTAAGGCAGCCTCTGAAACAAAGGCAGCCTCTCAAACTAAGGCAGTCCCTCAAATTAAGGCAGACTCTCAAACTCAGGCAGCTACTCAAACAAAGGCAGCCCTTCAAACTGATGCATCCCATCAAACTAATGCAGCCCCTCAATCTAAGGCAGCCCCTCAAACTAAAGCTGCCCCTGAAACTAAGGCAGCCCTTCAAACTGAGGCAGCTTCTCTAAATAAGGCAGCCGCTCGAACGAAGGCAGCCTCTCAAACTAAGGCAGCCACTCAATCAAAGGCAGCCCCTCAATCTAAAGCAGCCTCTCAAACTAAGGCAGCCACTCAAACTCAGGCAGCCTCTCAAATTAAGGCAGCCTCTCAAAGTAAGGCAGCCATCAAACTATGGCAGCCGCTCGAACTAAATCAGACTCTCAAACTAATGCAGCCCCTAAAAGTAAGGCAGCCGCTCAAACTCAGGGATCCCCACAAACTAAGGCAGCCGATCAAACTAAGGCAGCCCCTCAAACTAAGGCAGCCGCTCAAACTAAGGCAGCCGCTCAAACTAAGACAGCCCCTCAAACTAAGGCAGCCCCTCAAACTAAGGCAGCCGCTCAAACTAAGGCAGCCTCTCAAACTAAGGCAGCCCCTCAAACTAATGCAGCCCCTCAAACTAATGCAGCCCATCAAACTAAAGCAGGCCCTCAAACTAAGGCAGCCCCTCAAACAAAGGCAGCCACTCAAACTAAGGCAGCCAATCAAACTCAGGCAGCCACTCAAACTAAGGCAGACTCTCAAACTAAGGCAGGCCCTCAAACTAAGGCAGCCGCTCAAACTAAGGCAGACTCTCAAACTAAGGCAGCCTCTCAAACAAAGGCAGCCTCTCAAACTAAGGCAGTCCCTCAAATTAAGGCAGACACTCAAACTAAGGCAGCTCCTCAAACAAAGGCAGCCCTTCAAACTGATGCATCCCATCAAACTAATGCAGCCCCTCAATCTAAGGCAGCCCCTCAAAATAAAGCTGCCCCTGAAACTAAGGCAGCCCTTCAAACTCAAGCAGCTTCTCTAAATAAGGCAGCCGCTCGAACGAAGGCAGCCTCTCAAACTAAGGCAGCCACTGAATCAAAGGCAGCCCCTCAATCTAAAGCAGCCTCTCAAACTAAGGCAGCCACTCAAACTCAGGCAGCCTCTCAAATTAAGGCAGCCTCTCAAAGTAAGGCAGCCATCAAACTAAGGCAGCCGCTCAAACTAAGGCAGACTCTCAAATTAAGGCAGCCCCTCAAACTAAGGCAGCCCCTCAAACTACGGCAGCCGCTCAAACTAAGGCATACTATCAAACTAAGGCAGCCTCTCAAACAAAGGCAGCCTCTCAAACTAAGGCAGCCCCTCAAACTAAGGCAGCCCCTCTAACTAAGGCAGCCCCTCAAACTAAGGCAGCCACTCAAACTAAGGCAGCCACTCAAACTAAGGCAGCCACTCAAACTCAGGCAGCCTCTCAAACTAAGGCAGCCGCTCAAACTAAGGCAGCCGCTCAAATTGAGGCAGCCACTCAAACTAAGGCAGTCTCTCAAACTAAGGCAGTCCCTCAAACTAAGGCAGCCCCTCAAACTAATGCAGCCCCTGAAAGTAAGACAGCCCCTCAAACTAAGGCAGCCGCTTGAACTAAATCAGACTCTCAAACTAATGCAGCCCCTAAAAGTAAGGCAGCCCCGTAAACTAAGGGATCCCCACAAACTAAGGCAGCCAATCAAACTAAGGCAGCCCCTCAAACTAAGGCAGCCGCTCAAACTAAGGCAGCCGCTCAAACTAAGGCAGCCCCTCAAACTAATGCAGCCCCTCAATTGAAGGCAGCCCCTCAAACTAATGCAGCCCCTCAATCTAAAGCAGCCTCTCAAACTAAGGCAGCCACTCAAACTCAGGCAGCCTCTCAAATTAAGGCAGCCTCTCAAAGTAAGGCAGCCATCAAACTAAGGCAGTCGCTCAAACTAAGGCAGACTCTCAAACTAAGGCAGCCCCTCAAACTACGGCAGCCGCTCAAACTAAGGCATACTCTCAAACTAAGGCAGCCTCTCAAACAAAGGAAGCCTCTCATACTAAGGCAGCCTCTCAAACTAAGGCAGCCGCTCAAATTGAGGCAGCCTCTCAAAGTAAGGCAGCCCCTCAAACTAAGGCAGCCCCTCAAACTAATGCAGCCCCTCAAACTAAAGCAGCCCCTCAAACTAAGGCATACTCTCAAACTAAGGCAGCCTCTCAAACAAAGGAAGCCTCTCATACTAAGGCAGCCTCTCAAACTAAGGCAGCCGCTCAAATTGAGGAAGCCTCTCAAAGTAAGGCAGCCACTCAAACTAAGGCAGCCCCTCAAACTAATGCAGCCCCTCAAACTAAAGCAGCCCCTCAAACTAAGGCAGCCCCTCAAACTAAGGCAGCCCCTCAAACTAAGGCAGCCACTCAAACTAAGGCAGCCACTCAAACTCAGGCAGCCACTCAAACTCAGGCAGCCTCTCAAACTAAGGCAGCCGCTCAAACTAAGGCAGCCGCTCAAATTGAGGCAGCCACTCAAACTAAGGCAGACTCTCAAACAAAGGCAGTCCCTCAAACTAAGGCAGCCTCTCAAACTAATGCAGCCCCTGAAAGTAAGGCAGCCCCTCAAACGAAGGCAGCCACTCGAACTAAATCAGACTCTCAAACTAATGCAGCCCCTAATAGTAAGGCAGCCCCGTAATCTAAGGGATCCCCACAAACTAAGGCAGCCGATCAAACTAAGGCAGCCCCTCAAACTAAGGCAGCCCCTCAAACTAAGGCAGCCGCTCAAACTAAGGCAGCCCCTCAAACTAATGCAGCCCCTCAATCGAAGGCAGCCCCTCAAACTAATGCAGCCGCTCAAACTAAGGCAGCCGCTCAAACTAAGGGATCCCCACAAACTAAGGCAGCCGATCAAACTAAGGCAGCCCCTCAAACTGAGGCAGCCCCTCAAACTGATGCATCCCATCAAACTAATGCAGCCCCTCTAACTAAAGCTGCCCCTGAAAGTAAGGCAGACCTTCAAACTCAGGCAGCCTCTCAAAATAAGGCAGCTGCTCAAACTAAGGCAGCCGCTCAAACTAAGGCAGCCACTCAATCAAAGGCAGCCACTCAATCAAAGGCAGACTCTCAAACTAATGCAGCCCCTTAAAGAAAGGTAGCCCCTTATACTAAAGGGAGCCCCTCAACTAAAAGCAGCCCCTCAAACTAAGGAAGCCCCTCAAACTAAGGCAGCCGCTCAAACTAAGGCAGCCACTCAAAGTAAGCGATCCCCACAAACTAAGGCAGCCGATCAAACTAAGGCAGCCCCTCAAACTAATGCAGCCCCTCAAACTAATGCAGCCCCTCAATCTAAGGCAGCCCCTCAAACTAATGAAGCCGTTCAGACTAAGGCAGCCCCTCAAACTAAGGCAGCCTCTCAAACTAAGGCAGCCCCTCAAACTAAGGCAGCCCCTCAAACTAAGGCAGCCACTCAAACTAAGGCAGCCACTCAAACTCAGGCAGCCTCTCAAATTAAGGAAGCCTCTCAAAGCAAGGCAGCCATCAAACTAAGGCAGCCGCTCAAACTAAGGCAGACTCTCAAATTAAGGCAGCCCCTCAAACTAAGGCAGCCCCTCAAACTACGGCAGCCGCTCAAACTAAGGCATACTCTCAAACTAAGGCAGCCTCTCAAACAAAGGCAGCCTCTCAAACTAAGGCAGCCGATCAAACTAAGGCAGCCCCTCAAACTAAGGCAGCCGCTCAAACTAAGGCAGCCGCTCAAACTAAGGCAGCCCCTCAAACTAAGGCAGCCGCTCAAACTAAGGCAGCCTCTCAAACTAAGGCAGCCCCTCAAACTAATGCAGCCCCTCAAACTAATGCAGCCCCTCAAACTAAAGCAGCCCCTCAAACTAAGGCAGCCCCTCAAACAAAGGCAGCCACTCAAACTAAGGCAGCCAATCAAACTCAGGCATCCACTCAAACTCAGGCAGGCTCTCAAACTAAGGCAGCCACTCAAACTAAGGCAGCCGCTCAAATTGAGGCAGCCTCTCAAAGTAAGGCAGCCCCTCAAACTAAGGCAGCCGCTCAAACTAAGGCAGGCCCTCAAACTAAGGCAGCCGCTCAAACTAAGGCAGACTCTCAAACTAAGGCAGCCTCTCAAACAAAGGCAGCCTCTCAAACTAAGGCAGTCCCTCAAATTAAGGCAGACTCTCAAACTAAGGCAGCTCCTCAAACAAATGCAGCACCTTAAAACTGATGCATCCCATCAAACTAATGCAGCCCCTCAATCTAAGGCAGCCCCTCAAAATAAAGCTGCCCCTGAAACTAAGGCAGCCCTTCAAACTCAGGCAGCTTTTCTAAATAAGGCAGCCGCTCGAACGAAGGCAGCCTCTCAAACTAAGGCAGCCACTGAATCAAAGGCAGCCCCTCAATCTAAAGCAGCCTCTCAAACTAAGGCAGCCACTCAAACTCAGGCAGCCTCTCAAATTAAGGCAGCCTCTCAAAGTAAGGCAGCCATCAAACTAAGGCAGCCGCTCAAACTAAGGCAGCCCCTCAAACAAAGGCAGCCACTCAAACTAAGGCAGCCAATCAAACTCAGGCAGGCCCTCAAACTAAGGCAGCCGCTCAAACGAAGGCAGACTCTCAAACTAAGGCAGCCTCTGAAACAAAGGCAGCCTCTCAAACTAAGGCAGTCCCTCAAATTAAGGCAGACTCTCAAACTCAGGCAGCTACTCAAACAAAGGCAGCCCTTCAAACTGATGCATCCCATCAAACTAATGCAGCCCCTCAATCTAAGGCAGCCCCTCAAACTAAAGCTGCCCCTGAAACTAAGGCAGCCCTTCAAACTGAGGCAGCTTCTCTAAATAAGGCAGCCGCTCGAACGAAGGCAGCCTCTCAAACTAAGGCAGCCACTCAATCAAAGGCAGCCCCTCAATCTAAAGCAGCCTCTCAAACTAAGGCAGCCACTCAAACTCAGGCAGCCTCTCAAATTAAGGCAGCCTCTCAAAGTAAGGCAGCCATCAAACTATGGCAGCCGCTCGAACTAAATCAGACTCTCAAACTAATGCAGCCCCTAAAAGTAAGGCAGCCGCTCAAACTCAGGGATCCCCACAAACTAAGGCAGCCGATCAAACTAAGGCAGCCCCTCAAACTAAGGCAGCCGCTCAAACTAAGGCAGCCCCTCAAACTAAGGCAGCCCCTCAAACTAAGGCAGCCCCTCAAACTAATGCAGCCCCTCAAACTAATGCAGCCCCTCAAACTAAAGCAGCCCCTCAAACTAAGGCAGCCCCTCAAACAAAGGCAGCCACTCAAACTAAGGCAGCCAATCAAACTCAGGCATCCACTCAAACTCAGGCAGGCTCTCAAACTAAGGCAGCCACTCAAACTAAGGCAGCCGCTCAAATTGAGGCAGCCTCTCAAAGTAAGGCAGCCCCTCAAACTAAGGCAGCCGCTCAAACTAAGGCAGGCCCTCAAACTAAGGCAGCCGCTCAAACTAAGGCAGACTCTCAAACTAAGGCAGCCTCTCAAACAAAGGCAGCCTCTCAAACTAAGGCAGTCCCTCAAATTAAGGCAGACTCTCAAACTAAGGCAGCTCCTCAAACAAATGCAGCACCTTAAAACTGATGCATCCCATCAAACTAATGCAGCCCCTCAATCTAAGGCAGCCCCTCAAAATAAAGCTGCCCCTGAAACTAAGGCAGCCCTTCAAACTCAGGCAGCTTTTCTAAATAAGGCAGCCGCTCGAACGAAGGCAGCCTCTCAAACTAAGGCAGCCACTGAATCAAAGGCAGCCCCTCAATCTAAAGCAGCCTCTCAAACTAAGGCAGCCACTCAAACTCAGGCAGCCTCTCAAATTAAGGCAGCCTCTCAAAGTAAGGCAGCCATCAAACTAAGGCAGCCGCTCAAACTAAGGCAGCCCCTCAAACAAAGGCAGCCACTCAAACTAAGGCAGCCAATCAAACTCAGGCAGGCCCTCAAACTAAGGCAGCCGCTCAAACGAAGGCAGACTCTCAAACTAAGGCAGCCTCTGAAACAAAGGCAGCCTCTCAAACTAAGGCAGTCCCTCAAATTAAGGCAGACTCTCAAACTCAGGCAGCTACTCAAACAAAGGCAGCCCTTCAAACTGATGCATCCCATCAAACTAATGCAGCCCCTCAATCTAAGGCAGCCCCTCAAACTAAAGCTGCCCCTGAAACTAAGGCAGCCCTTCAAACTGAGGCAGCTTCTCTAAATAAGGCAGCCGCTCGAACGAAGGCAGCCTCTCAAACTAAGGCAGCCACTCAATCAAAGGCAGCCCCTCAATCTAAAGCAGCCTCTCAAACTAAGGCAGCCACTCAAACTCAGGCAGCCTCTCAAATTAAGGCAGCCTCTCAAAGTAAGGCAGCCATCAAACTATGGCAGCCGCTCGAACTAAATCAGACTCTCAAACTAATGCAGCCCCTAAAAGTAAGGCAGCCGCTCAAACTCAGGGATCCCCACAAACTAAGGCAGCCGATCAAACTAAGGCAGCCCCTCAAACTAAGGCAGCCGCTCAAACTAAGGCAGCCCCTCAAACTAAGGCAGCCCCTCAAACTAAGGCAGCCGCTCAAACTAAGGCAGCCTCTCAAACTAAGGCAGCCCCTCAAACTAATGCAGCCCCTCAAACTAATGCAGCCCCTCAAACTAAAGCAGCCCCTCAAACTAAGGCAGCCCCTCAAACAAAGGCAGCCACTCAAACTAAGGCAGCCAATCAAACTAAGGCAGCCACTCAAACTCAGGCAGGCTCTCAAACTAAGGCAGCCGCTCAAACTAAGGCAGCCGCTCAAATTGAGGCAGCCTCTCAAAGTAAGGCAGCCCCTCAAACTAAGGCAGCCGCTCAAACTAAGGCAGACTCTCAAACTAAGGCAGGCCCTCAAACTAAGGCAGCCGCTCAAACTAAGGCAGACTCTCAAACTAAGGCAGCCTCTGAAACAAAGGCAGCCTCTCAAACTAAGGCAGTCCCTCAAATTAAGGCAGACTCTCAAACTCAGGCAGCTACTCAAACAAAGGCAGCCCTTCAAACTGATGCATCCCATCAAACTAATGCAGCCCCTCAATCTAAGGCAGCCCCTCAAACTAAAGCTGCCCCTGAAACTAAGGCAGCCCTTCAAACTGAGGCAGCTTCTCTAAATAAGGCAGCCGCTCGAACGAAGGCAGCCTCTCAAACTAAGGCAGCCACTCAATCAAAGGCAGCCCCTCAATCTAAAGCAGCCTCTCAAACTAAGGCAGCCACTCAAACTCAGGCAGCCTCTCAAATTAAGGCAGCCTCTCAAAGTAAGGCAGCCATCAAACTATGGCAGCCGCTCGAACTAAATCAGACTCTCAAACTAATGCAGCCCCTAAAAGTAAGGCAGCCGCTCAAACTCAGGGATCCCCACAAACTAAGGCAGCCGATCAAACTAAGGCAGCCCCTCAAACTAAGGCAGCCGCTCAAACTAAGGCAGCCGCTCAAACTAAGGCAGCCCCTCAAACTAAGGCAGCCCCTCAAACTAAGGCAGCCGCTCAAACTAAGGCAGCCTCTCAAACTAAGGCAGCCCCTCAAACTAATGCAGCCCCTCAAACTAATGCAGCCCATCAAACTAAAGCAGGCCCTCAAACTAAGGCAGCCCCTCAAACAAAGGCAGCCACTCAAACTAAGGCAGCCAATCAAACTCAGGCAGCCACTCAAACTAAGGCAGACTCTCAAACTAAGGCAGGCCCTCAAACTAAGGCAGCCGCTCAAACTAAGGCAGATTCTCAAACTAAGGCAGCCTCTCAAACAAAGGCAGCCTCTCAAACTAAGGCAGTCCCTCAAATTAAGGCAGACACTCAAACTAAGGCAGCTCCTCAAACAAAGGCAGCCCTTCAAACTGATGCATCCCATCAAACTAATGCAGCCCCTCAATCTAAGGCAGCCCCTCAAAATAAAGCTGCCCCTGAAACTAAGGCAGCCCTTCAAACTCAGGCAGCTTCTCTAAATAAGGCAGCCGCTCGAACGAAGGCAGCCTCTCAAACTAAGGCAGCCACTGAATCAAAGGCAGCCCCTCAATCTAAAGCAGCCTCTCAAACTAAGGCAGCCACTCAAACTCAGGCAGCCTCTCAAATTAAGGCAGCCTCTCAAAGTAAGGCAGCCATCAAACTAAGGCAGCCGCTCAAACTAAGGCAGACTCTCAAATTAAGGCAGCCCCTCAAACTAAGGCAGCCCCTCAAACTACGGCAGCCGCTCAAACTAAGGCATACTATCAAACTAAGGCAGCCTCTCAAACAAAGGCAGCCTCTCAAACTAAGGCAGCCCCTCAAACTAAGGCAGCCCCTCTAACTAAGGCAGCCCCTCAAACTAAGGCAGCCACTCAAACTAAGGCAGCCACTCAAACTAAGGCAGCCACTCAAACTCAGGCAGCCTCTCAAACTAAGGCAGCCGCTCAAACTAAGGCAGCCGCTCAAATTGAGGCAGCCACTCAAACTAAGGCAGTCTCTCAAACTAAGGCAGTCCCTCAAACTAAGGCAGCCCCTCAAACTAATGCAGCCCCTGAAAGTAAGACAGCCCCTCAAACTAAGGCAGCCGCTTGAACTAAATCAGACTCTCAAACTAATGCAGCCCCTAAAAGTAAGGCAGCCCCGTAAACTAAGGGATCCCCACAAACTAAGGCAGCCAATCAAACTAAGGCAGCCCCTCAAACTAAGGCAGCCGCTCAAACTAAGGCAGCCGCTCAAACTAAGGCAGCCCCTCAAACTAATGCAGCCCCTCAATTGAAGGCAGCCCCTCAAACTAATGCAGCCCCTCAATCTAAAGCAGCCTCTCAAACTAAGGCAGCCACTCAAACTCAGGCAGCCTCTCAAATTAAGGCAGCCTCTCAAAGTAAGGCAGCCATCAAACTAAGGCAGCCGCTCAAACTAAGGCAGACTCTCAAACTAAGGCAGCCCCTCAAACTACGGCAGCCGCTCAAACTAAGGCATACTCTCAAACTAAGGCAGCCTCTCAAACAAAGGAAGCCTCTCATACTAAGGCAGCCTCTCAAACTAAGGCAGCCGCTCAAATTGAGGCAGCCTCTCAAAGTAAGGCAGCCCCTCAAACTAAGGCAGCCCCTCAAACTAATGCAGCCCCTCAAACTAAAGCAGCCCCTCAAACTAAGGCAGCCCCTCAAACTAAGGCAGCCACTCAAACTAAGGCAGCCACTCAAACTAAGGCAGCCACTCAAACTCAGGCAGCCACTCAAACTCAGGCAGCCTCTCAAACTAAGGCAGCCGCTCAAACTAAGGCAGCCGCTCAAATTGAGGCAGCCACTCAAACTAAGGCAGACTCTCAAACAAAGGCAGTCCCTCAAACTAAGGCAGCCTCTCAAACTAATGCAGCCCCTGAAAGTAAGGCAGCCCCTCAAACGAAGGCAGCCACTCGAACTAAATCAGACTCTCAAACTAATGCAGCCCCTAAAAGTAAGGCAGCCCCGTAAACTAAGGGATCCCCACAAACTAAGGCAGCCGATCAAACTAAGGCAGCCCCTCAAACTAAGGCAGCCCCTCAAACTAAGGCAGCCGCTCAAACTAAGGCAGCCCCTCAAACTAATGCAGCCCCTCAATCGAAGGCAGCCCCTCAAACTAATGCAGCCGCTCAAACTAAGGCAGCCGCTCAAACTAAGGGATCCCCACAAACTAAGGCAGCCGATCAAACTAAGGCAGCCCCTCAAACTGAGGCAGCCCCTCAAACTGATGCATCCCATCAAACTAATGCAGCCCCTCTAACTAAAGCTGCCCCTGAAAGTAAGGCAGACCTTCAAACTCAGGCAGCCTCTCAAAATAAGGCAGCTGCTCAAACTAAGGCAGCCGCTCAAACTAAGGCAGCCACTCAATCAAATGCAGCCACTCAATCAAAGGCAGACTCTCAAACTAATGCAGCCGCTTAAAGAAAGGTAGCCCCTTATACTAAAGGGAGCCCCTCAACTAAAAGCAGCCCCTCAAACTAAGGAAGCCCCTCAAACTAAGGCAGCCGCTCAAACTAAGGCAGCCACTCAAAGTAAGGGATCCCCACAAACTAAGGCAGCCGATCAAACTAAGGCAGCCCCTCAAACTAATGCAGCCCCTCAATCTAAGGCAGCCCCTCAAACTAATGCAGCCCCTCAATCTAAGGCAGCCCCTCAAACTAATGAAGCCGTTCAGACTAAGGCAGCCCCTCAAACTAAGGCAGCCTCTCAAACTAAGGCAGCCCCTCAAACTAAGGCAGCCTCTCAAACTAAGGCAGCCCCTCAAACTAAGGCAGCCCCTCAAACTAAGGCAGCCACTCAAACTCAGGCAGCCTCTCAAATTAAGGAAGCCTCTCAAAGCAAGGCAGCCATCAAACTAAGGCAGCCGCTCAAACTAAGGCAGACTCTCAAATTAAGGCAGCCCCTCAAACTAAGGCAGCCCCTCAAACTACGGCAGCCGCTCAAACTAAGGCATACTCTCAAACTAAGGCAGCCTCTCAAACAAAGGCAGCCTCTCAAACTAAGGCAGCCGATCAAACTAAGGCAGCCCCTCAAACTAAGGCAGCCGCTCAAACTAAGGCAGCCGCTCAAACTAAGGCAGCCCCTCAAACTAAGGCAGCCGCTCAAACTAAGGCAGCCTCTCAAACTAAGGCAGCCCCTCAAACTAATGCAGCCCCTCAAACTAATGCAGCCCCTCAAACTAAAGCAGCCCCTCAAACTAAGGCAGCCCCTCAAACAAAGGCAGCCACTCAAACTAAGGCAGCCAATCAAACTCAGGCAGCCACTCAAACTCAGGCAGGCTCTCAAACTAAGGCAGCCACTCAAACTAAGGCAGCCGCTCAAATTGAGGCAGCCTCTCAAAGTAAGGCAGCCCCTCAAACTAAGGCAGCCGCTCAAACTAAGGCAGACTCTCAAACTAAGGCAGGCCCTCAAACTAAGGCAGCCGCTCAAACTAAGGCAGACTCTCAAACTAAGGCAGCCTCTCAAACAAAGGCAGCCTCTCAAACTAAGGCAGTCCCTCAAATTAAGGCAGACTCTCAAACTAAGGCAGCTCCTCAAACAAATGCAGCACCTTAAAACTGATGCATCCCATCAAACTAATGCAGCCCCTCAATCTAAGGCAGCCCCTCAAAATAAAGCTGCCCCTGAAACTAAGGCAGCCCTTCAAACTCAGGCAGCTTTTCTAAATAAGGCAGCCGCTCGAACGAAGGCAGCCTCTCAAACTAAGGCAGCCACTGAATCAAAGGCAGCCCCTCAATCTAAAGCAGCCTCTCAAACTAAGGCAGCCACTCAAACTCAGGCAGCATCTCAAATTAAGGCAGCCTCTCAAAGTAAGGCAGCCATCAAACTAAGGCAGCCGCTCAAACTAAGGCAGCCCCTCAAACAAAGGCAGCCACTCAAACTAAGGCAGCCAATCAAACTCAGGCAGCCACTCAAACTCAGGCAGGCTCTCAAACTAAGGCAGCCGCTCAAACTAAGGCAGCCGCTCAAATTGAGGCAGCCTCTCAAAGTAAGGCAGCCCCTCAAACTAAGGCAGCCGCTCAAACTAAGGCAGACTCTCAAACTAAAGCAGGCCCTCAAACTAAGGCAGCCGCTCAAACTAAGGCAGACTCTCAAACTAAGGCAGCCTCTGAAACAAAGGCAGCCTCTCAAACTAAGGCAGTCCCTCAAATTAAGGCAGACTCTCAAACTCAGGCAGCTACTCAAACAAAGGCAGCCCTTCAAACTGATGCATCCCATCAAACTAATGCAGCCCCTCAATCTAAGGCAGCCCCTCAAACTAAAGCTGCCCCTGAAACTAAGGCAGCCCTTCAAACTGAGGCAGCTTCTCTAAATAAGGCAGCCGCTCGAACGAAGGCAGCGTCTCAAACTAAGGCAGCCACTCAATCAAAGGCAGCCCCTCAATCTAAAGCAGCCTCTCAAACTAAGGCAGCCACTCAAACTCAGGCAGCCTCTCAAATTAAGGCAGCCTCTCAAAGTCAGGCAGCCATCAAACTATGGCAGCCGCTCGAACTAAATCAGACTCTCAAACTAATGCAGCCCCTAAAAGTAAGGCAGCCGCTCAAACTCAGGGATCCCCACAAACTAAGGCAGCCGATCAAACTAAGGCAGCCCCTCAAACTAAGGCAGCCGCTCAAACTAAGGCAGCCGCTCAAACTAAGGCAGCCCCTCAAACTAAGGCAGCCCCTCAAACTAAGGCAGCCGCTCAAACTAAGGCAGCCTCTCAAACTAAGGCAGCCCCTCAAACTAATGCAGCCCCTCAAACTAATGCAGCCCCTCAAACTAAAGCAGCCCCTCAAACTAAGGCAGCCCCTCAAACAAAGGCAGCCCCTCAAACAAAGGCAGCCAATCAAACTAAGGCAGCCACTCAAACTCAGGCAGGCTCTCAAACTAAGGCAGCCGCTCAAACTAAGGCAGCCGCTCAAATTGAGGCAGCCTCTCAAAGTAAGGCAGCCCCTCAAACTAAGGCAGCCGCTCAAACTAAGGCAGACTCTCAAACTAAGGCAGGCCCTCAAACTAAGGCAGCCGCTCAAACTAAGGCAGACTCTCAAACTAAGGCAGCCTCTGAAACAAAGGCAGCCTCTCAAACTAAGGCAGTCCCTCAAATTAAGGCAGACTCTCAAACTCAGGCAGCTACTCAAACAAAGGCAGCCCTTCAAACTGATGCATCCCATCAAACTAATGCAGCCCCTCAATCTAAGGCAGCCCCTCAAACTAAAGCTGCCCCTGAAACTAAGGCAGCCCTTCAAACTGAGGCAGCTTCTCTAAATAAGGCAGCCGCTCGAACGAAGGCAGCCTCTCAAACTAAGGCAGCCACTCAATCAAAGGCAGCCCCTCAATCTAAAGCAGCCTCTCAAACTAAGGCAGCCACTCAAACTCAGGCAGCCTCTCAAATTAAGGCAGCCTCTCAAAGTAAGGCAGCCATCAAACTATGGCAGCCGCTCGAACTAAATCAGACTCTCAAACTAATGCAGCCCCTAAAAGTAAGGCAGCCGCTCAAACTCAGGGATCCCCACAAACTAAGGCAGCCGATGAAACTAAGGCAGCCCCTCAAACTAAGGCAGCCGCTCAAACTAAGGCAGCCGCTCAAACTAAGGCAGCCCCTCAAACTAAGGCAGCCCCTCAAACAAAGGCAGCCCCTCAAACTAAGGCAGCCGCTCAAACTAAGGCAGCCTCTCAAACTAAGGCAGCCCCTCAAACTAATGCAGCCCCTCAAACTAATGCAGCCCCTCAAACTAAAGCAGCCCCTCAAACTAAGGCAGCCCCTCAAACAAAGGCAGCCACTCAAACTAAGGCAGCCAATCAAACTCAGGCAGCCACTCAAACTAAGGCAGACTCTCAAACTAAGGCAGGCCCTCAAACTAAGGCAGCCGCTCAAACTAAGGCAGACTCTCAAACTAAGGCAGCCTCTCAAACAAAGGCAGCCTCTCAAACTAAGGCAGTCCCTCAAATTAAGGCAGACACTCAAACTAAGGCAGCTCCTCAAACAAAGGCAGCCCTTCAAACTGATGCATCCCATCAAACTAATGCAGCCCCTCAATCTAAGGCAGCCCCTCAAAATAAAGCTGCCCCTGAAACTAAGGCAGCCCTTCAAACTCAGGCAGCTTCTCTAAATAAGGCAGCCGCTCGAACGAAGGCAGCCTCTCAAACTAAGGCAGCCACTGAATCAAAGGCAGCCCCTCAATCTAAAGCAGCCTCTCAAACTAAGGCAGCCACTCAAACTCAGGCAGCCTCTCAAATTAAGGCAGCCTCTCAAAGTAAGGCAGCCATCAAACTAAGGCAGCCGCTCAAACTAAGGCAGACTCTCAAATTAAGGCAGCCCCTCAAACTAAGGCAGCCCCTCAAACTACGGCAGCCGCTCAAACTAAGGCATACTATCAAACTAAGGCAGCCTCTCAAACAAAGGCAGCCTCTCAAACTAAGGCAGCCCCTCAAACTAAGGCAGCCCCTCTAACTAAGGCAGCCCCTCAAACTAAGGCAGCCACTCAAACTAAGGCAGCCACTCAAACTAAGGCAGCCACTCAAACTCAGGCAGCCTCTCAAACTAAGGCAGCCGCTCAAACTAAGGCAGCCGCTCAAATTGAGGCAGCCACTCAAACTAAGGCAGTCTCTCAAACTAAGGCAGTCCCTCAAACTAAGGCAGCCCCTCAAACTAATGCAGCCCCTGAAAGTAAGACAGCCCCTCAAACTAAGGCAGCCGCTTGAACTAAATCAGACTCTCAAACTAATGCAGCCCCTAAAAGTAAGGCAGCCCCGTAAACTAAGGGATCCCCACAAACTAAGGCAGCCAATCAAACTAAGGCAGCCCCTCAAACTAAGGCAGCCGCTCAAACTAAGGCAGCCCCTCAAACTAATGCAGCCCCTCAATTGAAGGCAGCCCCTCAAACTAATGCAGCCCCTCAATCTAAAGCAGCCTCTCAAACTAAGGCAGCCACTCAAACTCAGGCAGCCTCTCAAATTAAGGCAGCCTCTCAAAGTAAGGCAGCCATCAAACTAAGGCAGCCGCTCAAACTAAGGCAGACTCTCAAACTAAGGCAGCCCCTCAAACTACGGCAGCCGCTCAAACTAAGGCATACTCTCAAACTAAGGCAGCCTCTCAAACAAAGGAAGCCTCTCATACTAAGGCAGCCTCTCAAACTAAGGCAGCCGCTCAAATTGAGGCAGCCTCTCAAAGTAAGGCAGCCCCTCAAACTAAGGCAGCCCCTCAAACTAATGCAGCCCCTCAAACTAAAGCAGCCCCTCAAACTAAGGCAGCCCCTCAAACTAAGGCAGCCACTCAAACTAAGGCAGCCACTCAAACTAAGGCAGCCACTCAAACTCAGGCAGCCACTCAAACTCAGGCAGCCTCTCAAACTAAGGCAGCCGCTCAAATTGAGGCAGCCACTCAAACTAAGGCAGACTCTCAAACAAAGGCAGTCCCTCAAACTAAGGCAGCCTCTCAAACTAATGCAGCCCCTGAAAGTAAGGCAGCCCCTCAAACGAAGGCAGCCACTCGAACTAAATCAGACTCTCAAACTAATGCAGCCCCTAAAAGTAAGGCAGCCCCGTAAACTAAGGGATCCCCACAAACTAAGGCAGCCGATCAAACTAAGGCAGCCCCTCAAACTAAGGCAGCCGCTCAAACTAAGGCAGCCCCTCAAACTAATGCAGCCCCTCAATCGAAGGCAGCCCCTCAAACTAATGCAGCCGCTCAAACTAAGGCAGCCGCTCAAACTAAGGGATCCCCACAAACTAAGGCAGCCGATCAAACTAAGGCAGCCCCTCAAACTGAGGCAGCCCCTCAAACTGATGCATCCCATCAAACTAATGCAGCCCCTCTAACTAAAGCTGCCCCTGAAAGTAAGGCAGACCTTCAAACTCAGGCAGCCTCTCAAAATAAGGCAGCTGCTCAAACTAAGGCAGCCGCTCAAACTAAGGCAGCCACTCAATCAAAGGCAGCCACTCAATCAAAGGCAGACTCTCAAACTAATGCAGCCCCTTAAAGAAAGGTAGCCCCTTATACTAAAGGGAGCCCCTCAACTAAAAGCAGCCCCTCAAACTAAGGAAGCCCCTCAAACTAAGGCAGCCGCTCAAACTAAGGCAGCCACTCCAAGTAAGGGATCCCTACAAACTAAGGCAGCCGATCAAACTAAGGCAGCCCCTCAAACTAATGCAGCCCCTCAATCTAAGGCAGCCCCTCAAACTAATGCAGCCCCTCAATCTAAGGCAGCCCCTCAAACTAATGAAGCCGTTCAGACTAAGGCAGCCCCTCAAACTAAGGCAGCCTCTCAAACTAAGGCAGCCCCTCAAACTAAGGCAGCCTCTCAAACTAAGGCAGCCCCTCAAACTAAGGCAGCCCCTCAAACTAAGGCAGCCACTCAAACTAAGGCAGCCACTCAAACTCAGGCAGCCTCTCAAATTAAGGAAGCCTCTCAAAGCAAGGCAGCCATCAAACTAAGGCAGCCGCTCAAACTAAGGCAGACTCTCAAATTAAGGCAGCCCCTCAAACTAAGGCAGCCCCTCAAACTACGGCAGCCGCTCAAACTAAGGCATACTCTCAAACTAAGACAGCCTCTCAAACAAAGGCAGCCTCTCAAACTAAGGCAGCCGATCAAACTAAGGCAGCCCCTCAAACTAAGGCAGCCGCTCAAACTAAGGCAGCCGCTCAAACTAAGGCAGCCCCTCAAACTAATGCAGCCCCTCAAACTAATGCAGCCCCTCAAACTAAAGCAGCCCCTCAAACTAAGGCAGCCCCTCAAACAAAGGCAGCCACTCAAACTAAGGCAGCCAATCAAACTCAGGCAGCCACTCAAACTCAGGCAGGCTCTCAAACTAAGGCAGCCACTCAAACTAAGGCAGCCGCTCAAATTGAGGCAGCCTCTCAAAGTAAGGCAGCCCCTCAAACTAAGGCAGCCGCTCAAACTAAGGCAGACTCTCAAACTAAGGCAGGCCCTCAAACTAAGGCAGCCGCTCAAACTAAGGCAGACTCTCAAACTAAGGCAGCCTCTCAAACAAAGGCAGCCTCTCAAACTAAGGCAGTCCCTCAAATTAAGGCAGACTCTCAAACTAAGGCAGCTCCTCAAACAAAGGCAGCCCTTCAAACTGATGCATCCCATCAAACTAATGCAGCCCCTCAATCTAAGGCAGCCCCTCAAAATAAAGCTGCCCCTGAAACTAAGGCAGCCCTTCAAACTCAGGCAGCTTCTCTAAATAAGGCAGCCGCTCGAACGAAGGCAGCCTCTCAAACTAAGGCAGCCACTGAATCAAAGGCAGCCCCTCAATCTAAAGCAGCCTCTCAAACTAAGGCAGCCACTCAAACTCAGGCAGCCTCTCAAATTAAGGCAGCCTCTCAAAGTAAGGCAGCCATCAAACTAAGGCAGCCGCTCAAACTAAGGCAGACTCTCAAATTAAGGCAGCCCCTCAAACTAAGGCAGCCCCTCAAACTACGGCAGCCGCTCAAACTAAGGCATACTCTCAAACTAAGGCAGCCCCTCTAACTAAGGCAGCCCCTCAAACTAAGGCAGCCACTCAAACTAAGGCAGCCACTCAAACTAAGGCAGCCCATCAAACTAAGGCAGCCCCTCTAACTAAGGCAGCCCCTCAAACTAAGGCAGCCACTCAAACTAAGGCAGCCCCTCAAACTAAGGCAGCCCCTCTAACTAAGGCAGCCCCTCAAACTAAGGCAGCCACTCAAACTAAGGCAGCCACTCAAACTAAGGCAGCCACTCAAACTCAGGCAGCCTCTCAAACTAAGGCAGCCGCTCAAACTAAGGCAGCCGCTCAAATTGAGGCAGCCACTCAAACTAAGGCAGTCTCTCAAACTAAGGCAGTCCCTCAAACTAAGGCAGCCCCTCAAACTAATGCAGCCCCTGAAAGTAAGACAGCCCCTCAAACTAAGGCAGCCGCTTGAACTAAATCAGACTCTCAAACTAATGCAGCCCCTAAAAGTAAGGCAGCCCCGTAAACTAAGGGATCCCCACAAACTAAGGCAGCCAATCAAACTAAGGCAGCCCCTCAAACTAAGGCAGCCGCTCAAACTAAGGCAGCCGCTCAAACTAAGGCAGCCCCTCAAACTAATGCAGCCCCTCAATTGAAGGCAGCCCCTCAAACTAATGCAGCCCCTCAATCTAAAGCAGCCTCTCAAACTAAGGCAGCCACTCAAACTCAGGCAGCCTCTCAAATTAAGGCAGCCTCTCAAAGTAAGGCAGCCATCAAACTAAGGCAGCCGCTCAAACTAAGGCAGACTCTCAAACTAAGGCAGCCCCTCAAACTACGGCAGCCGCTCAAACTAAGGCATACTCTCAAACTAAGGCAGCCTCTCAAACAAAGGAAGCCTCTCATACTAAGGCAGTCCCTCAAACTAAGGCAGTCCCTCAAACTAAGGCAGCCCCTCAAACTTAGGCAGCCTCTCAAACTAAGGCAGCACCTCAAACTAAGGCAGCCCCTCAAACTAAGGCAGCCACTCAAACTAAGGCAGCCACTCAAACTCAGGCAGCCTCTCAAACTCAGGCAGCCTCTCAAACTAAGGCAGCCGCTCAAATTGAGGCAGCCTCTCAAAGTAAGGCAGCCCCTCAAACTAAGGCAGCCCCTCAAACTAAGGCAGCCCCTCAAACTAATGCAGCCCCTCAAACTAAAGCAGCCCCTCAAACTAAGGCAGCCCCTCAAACTAAGGCAGCCACTCAAACTAAGGCAGCCACTCAAACTAAGGCAGCCTCTCAAATTAAGGCAGCCTCTCAAAGTAAGGCAGCCATCAAACTAAGGCAGCCGCTCAAACTAAGGCAGACTCTCAAATTAAGGCAGCCCCTCAAACTAAGGCAGCCCCTCAAACTACGGCAGCCGCTCAAACTAAGGCATACTCTCAAACTAAGGCAGCCCCTCTAACTAAGGCAGCCCCTCAAACTAAGGCAGCCACTCAAACTAAGGCAGCCACTCAAACTAAGGCAGCCCATCAAACTAAGGCAGCCCCTCTAACTAAGGCAGCCCCTCAAACTAAGGCAGCCACTCAAACTAAGGCAGCCCCTCAAACTAAGGCAGCCCCTCTAACTAAGGCAGCCCCTCAAACTAAGGCAGCCACTCAAACTAAGGCAGCCACTCAAACTAAGGCAGCCACTCAAACTCAGGCAGCCTCTCAAACTAAGGCAGCCGCTCAAACTAAGGCAGCCGCTCAAATTGAGGCAGCCACTCAAACTAAGGCAGTCTCTCAAACTAAGGCAGTCCCTCAAACTAAGGCAGCCCCTCAAACTAATGCAGCCCCTGAAAGTAAGACAGCCCCTCAAACTAAGGCAGCCGCTTGAACTAAATCAGACTCTCAAACTAATGCAGCCCCTAAAAGTAAGGCAGCCCCGTAAACTAAGGGATCCCCACAAACTAAGGCAGCCAATCAAACTAAGGCAGCCCCTCAAACTAAGGCAGCCGCTCAAACTAAGGCAGCCGCTCAAACTAAGGCAGCCCCTCAAACTAATGCAGCCCCTCAATTGAAGGCAGCCCCTCAAACTAATGCAGCCCCTCAATCTAAAGCAGCCTCTCAAACTAAGGCAGCCACTCAAACTCAGGCAGCCTCTCAAATTAAGGCAGCCTCTCAAAGTAAGGCAGCCATCAAACTAAGGCAGCCGCTCAAACTAAGGCAGACTCTCAAACTAAGGCAGCCCCTCAAACTACGGCAGCCGCTCAAACTAAGGCATACTCTCAAACTAAGGCAGCCTCTCAAACAAAGGAAGCCTCTCATACTAAGGCAGTCCCTCAAACTAAGGCAGTCCCTCAAACTAAGGCAGCCCCTCAAACTTAGGCAGCCTCTCAAACTAAGGCAGCACCTCAAACTAAGGCAGCCCCTCAAACTAAGGCAGCCACTCAAACTAAGGCAGCCACTCAAACTCAGGCAGCCTCTCAAACTCAGGCAGCCTCTCAAACTAAGGCAGCCGCTCAAATTGAGGCAGCCTCTCAAAGTAAGGCAGCCCCTCAAACTAAGGCAGCCCCTCAAACTAAGGCAGCCCCTCAAACTAATGCAGCCCCTCAAACTAAAGCAGCCCCTCAAACTAAGGCAGCCCCTCAAACTAAGGCAGCCACTCAAACTAAGGCAGCCACTCAAACTAAGGCAGCCACTCAAACTCAGGCAGCCTCTCAAACTAAGGCAGCCGCTCAAACTAAGGCAGCCGCTCAAATTGAGGCAGCCACTCAAACTAAGGCAGACTCTCAAACAAAGGCAGTCCCTCAAACTAAGGCAGCCTCTCAAACTAATGCAGCCCCTGAAAGTAAGGCAGCCCCTCAAACGAAGGCAGCCGCTCGAACTAAATCAGACTCTCAAACTAATGCAGCCCCTAAAAGTAAGGCAGCCCCGTAAACTAAGGGATCCCCACAAACTAAGGCAGCCGATCAAACTAAGGCAGCCCCTCAAACTAAGACAGCCCCTCAAACTAAGGCAGCCGCTCAAGCTAAATCAGACTCTCAAACTAATGCAGCCCCTAAAAGTAAGGCAGCCCCGTAAACTAAGGGATCCCCACAAACTAAGGCAGCCGATCAAACTAAGGCAGCCCCTCAAACTAAGGCAGCCCCTCAAACTAAGGCAGCCGCTCAAACTAAGGCAGCCCCTCAAACTAATGCAGCCCCTCAATCGAAGTCAGCCCCTCAAACTAATGCAGCCGCTCAAACTAAGGCAGCCGCTCAAACTAAGGGATCCCCACAAACTAAGGCAGCCGATCAAACTAAGGCAGCCCCTCAAACTGAGGCAGCCCCTCAAACTGATGCATCCCATCAAACTAATGCAGCCCCTCAATCTAAGGCAGCCCCTCTAACTAAAGCTGCCCCTGAAAGTAAGGCAGACCTTCAAACTCAGGCAGCCTCTCAAAATAAGGCAGCCGCTCAAACTAAGGCAGCCGCTCAAACTAAGGCAGCCACTCAATCAAAGGCAGCCACTCAATCAAAGGCAGACTCTCAAACTAATGCAGCCCCTTAAAGAAAGGTAGCCCCTTTTACTAAAGGGAGCCCCTCAACTAAAAGCAGCCCCTCAAACTAAGGAAGCCCCTCAAACTAAGGCAGCCGCTCAAACTAAGGCAGCCACTCCAAGTAAGGGATCCCCACAAACTAAGGCAGCCGATCAAACTAAGGCAGCCCCTCAAACTAATGCAGCCCCTCAATCTAAGGCAGCCCCTCAAACTAATGCAGCCCCTCAATCTAAGGCAGCCCCTCAAACTAATGAAGCCGTTCAGACTAAGGCAGCCCCTCAAACTAAGGCAGCCTCTCAAACTAAGGCAGCCCCTCAAACTAAGGCAGCCTCTCAAACTAAGGCAGCCCCTCAAACTAAGGCAGCCCCTCAAACTAAGGCAGCCACTCAAACTAAGGCAGCCACTCAAACTCAGGCAGCCTCTCAAATTAAGGAAGCCTCTCAAAGCAAGGCAGCCATCAAACTAAGGCAGCCGCTCAAACTAAGGCAGACTCTCAAATTAAGGCAGCCCCTCAAACTAAGGCAGCCCCTCAAACTACGGCAGCCGCTCAAACTAAGGCATACTCTCAAACTAAGACAGCCTCTCAAACAAAGGCAGCCTCTCAAACTAAGGCAGCCGATCAAACTAAGGCAGCCCCTCAAACTAAGGCAGCCGCTCAAACTAAGGCAGCCGCTCAAACTAAGGCAGCCCCTCAAACTAAGGCAGCCGCTCAAACTAAGGCAGCCTCTCAAACTAAGGCAGCCCCTCAAACTAATGCAGCCCCTCAAACTAATGCAGCCCCTCAAACTAAAGCAGCCCCTCAAACTAAGGCAGCCCCTCAAACAAAGGCAGCCACTCAAACTAAGGCAGCCAATCAAACTCAGGCAGCCACTCAAACTCAGGCAGGCTCTCAAACTAAGGCAGCCACTCAAACTAAGGCAGCCGCTCAAATTGAGGCAGCCTCTCAAAGTAAGGCAGCCCCTCAAACTAAGGCAGCCGCTCAAACTAAGGCAGACTCTCAAACTAAGGCAGGCCCTCAAACTAAGGCAGCCGCTCAAACTAAGGCAGACTCTCAAACTAAGGCAGCCTCTCAAACAAAGGCAGCCTCTCAAACTAAGGCAGTCCCTCAAATTAAGGCAGACTCTCAAACTAAGGCAGCTCCTCAAACAAAGGCAGCCCTTCAAACTGATGCATCCCATCAAACTAATGCAGCCCCTCAATCTAAGGCAGCCCCTCAAAATAAAGCTGCCCCTGAAACTAAGGCAGCCCTTCAAACTCAGGCAGCTTCTCTAAATAAGGCAGCCGCTCGAACGAAGGCAGCCTCTCAAACTAAGGCAGCCACTGAATCAAAGGCAGCCCCTCAATCTAAAGCAGCCTCTCAAACTAAGGCAGCCACTCAAACTCAGGCAGCCTCTCAAATTAAGGCAGCCTCTCAAAGTAAGGCAGCCATCAAACTAAGGCAGCCGCTCAAACTAAGGCAGACTCTCAAATTAAGGCAGCCCCTCAAACTAAGGCAGCCCCTCAAACTACGGCAGCCGCTCAAACTAAGGCATACTCTCAAACTAAGGCAGCCCCTCTAACTAAGGCAGCCCCTCAAACTAAGGCAGCCACTCAAACTAAGGCAGCCACTCAAACTAAGGCAGCCCATCAAACTAAGGCAGCCCCTCTAACTAAGGCAGCCCCTCAAACTAAGGCAGCCACTCAAACTAAGGCAGCCCCTCAAACTAAGGCAGCCCCTCTAACTAAGGCAGCCCCTCAAACTAAGGCAGCCACTCAAACTAAGGCAGCCACTCAAACTAAGGCAGCCACTCAAACTCAGGCAGCCTCTCAAACTAAGGCAGCCGCTCAAACTAAGGCAGCCGCTCAAATTGAGGCAGCCACTCAAACTAAGGCAGTCTCTCAAACTAAGGCAGTCCCTCAAACTAAGGCAGCCCCTCAAACTAATGCAGCCCCTGAAAGTAAGACAGCCCCTCAAACTAAGGCAGCCGCTTGAACTAAATCAGACTCTCAAACTAATGCAGCCCCTAAAAGTAAGGCAGCCCCGTAAACTAAGGGATCCCCACAAACTAAGGCAGCCAATCAAACTAAGGCAGCCCCTCAAACTAAGGCAGCCGCTCAAACTAAGGCAGCCGCTCAAACTAAGGCAGCCCCTCAAACTAATGCAGCCCCTCAATTGAAGGCAGCCCCTCAAACTAATGCAGCCCCTCAATCTAAAGCAGCCTCTCAAACTAAGGCAGCCACTCAAACTCAGGCAGCCTCTCAAATTAAGGCAGCCTCTCAAAGTAAGGCAGCCATCAAACTAAGGCAGCCGCTCAAACTAAGGCAGACTCTCAAACTAAGGCAGCCCCTCAAACTACGGCAGCCGCTCAAACTAAGGCATACTCTCAAACTAAGGCAGCCTCTCAAACAAAGGAAGCCTCTCATACTAAGGCAGTCCCTCAAACTAAGGCAGTGCCTCAAACTAAGGCAGCCCCTCAAACTTAGGCAGCCTCTCAAACTAAGGCAGCACCTCAAACTAAGGCAGCCCCTCAAACTAAGGCAGCCACTCAAACTAAGGCAGCCACTCAAACTCAGGCAGCCTCTCAAACTCAGGCAGCCTCTCAAACTAAGGCAGCCGCTCAAATTGAGGCAGCCTCTCAAAGTAAGGCAGCCCCTCAAACTAAGGCAGCCCCTCAAACTAAGGCAGCCCCTCAAACTAATGCAGCCCCTCAAACTAAAGCAGCCCCTCAAACTAAGGCAGCCCCTCAAACTAAGGCAGCCACTCAAACTAAGGCAGCCACTCAAACTAAGGCAGCCACTCAAACTCAGGCAGCCTCTCAAACTAAGGCAGCCGCTCAAACTAAGGCAGCCGCTCAAATTGAGGCAGCCACTCAAACTAAGGCAGACTCTCAAACAAAGGCAGTCCCTCAAACTAAGGCAGCCTCTCAAACTAATGCAGCCCCTGAAAGTAAGGCAGCCCCTCAAACGAAGGCAGCCGCTCGAACTAAATCAGACTCTCAAACTAATGCAGCCCCTAAAAGTAAGGCAGCCCCGTAAACTAAGGGATCCCCACAAACTAAGGCAGCCGATCAAACTAAGGCAGCCCCTCAAACTAAGACAGCCCCTCAAACTAAGGCAGCCGCTCAAGCTAAATCAGACTCTCAAACTAATGCAGCCCCTAAAAGTAAGGCAGCCCCGTAAACTAAGGGATCCCCACAAACTAAGGCAGCCAATCAAACTAAGGCAGCCCCTCAAACTAAGGCAGCCGCTCAAACTAAGGCAGCCGCTCAAACTAAGGCAGCCCCTCAAACTAATGCAGCCCCTCAATCGAAGGCAGCCCCTCAAACTAATGCAGCCCCTCAATCTAAAGCAGCCTCTCAAGCTAAGGCAGCCACTCAAACTCAGGCAGCCTCTCAAATTAAGGCAGCCTCTCAAAGTAAGGCAGCCATCAAACTAAGGCAGCCGCTCAAACTAAGGCAGACTCTCAAACTAAGGCAGCCCCTCAAACTACGGCAGCCGCTCAAACTAAGGCATACTCTCAAACTAAGGCAGCCTCTCAAACAAAGGAAGCCTCTCATACTAAGGCAGTCCCTCAAACTAAGGCAGTCCCTCAAACTAAGGCAGCCCCTCAAACTTAGGCAGCCCCTCAAACTAAGGCAGCCCCTCAAACTCAGGCAGCCTCTCAAACTCAGGCAGCCTCTCAAACTAAGGCAGCCGCTCAAATTGAGGCAGCCTCTCAAAGTAAGGCAGCCCCTCAAACTAAGGCAGCCCCTCAAACTAATGCAGCCCCTCAAACTAAAGCAGCCCCTCAAACTAAGGCAGCCCCTCAAACTAAGGCAGCCACTCAAACTAAGGCAGCCACTCAAACTAAGGCAGCCACTCAAACTCAGGCAGCCTCTCAAACTAAGGCAGCCGCTCAAACTAAGGCAGCCGCTCAAATTGAGGCAGCCACTCAAACTAAGGCAGTCTCTCAAACGAAGGCAGTCCCTCAAACTAAGGCAGCCTCTCAAACTAATGCAGCCCCTGAAAGTAAGGCAGCCCCTCAAACGAAGGCAGCCGCTCGAACTAAATCAGACTCTCAAACTAATGCAGCCCCTAAAAGTAAGGCAGCCCCGTAAACTAAGGGATCCCCACAAAATAAGGCAGCCGATCAAACTAAGGCAGCCCCTCAAACTAAGGCAGCCGCTCAAACTAAGGCAGCCCCTCAAACTAATGCAGCCCCTCAATCGAAGGCAGCCCCTCAAACTAATGCAGCCGCTCAAACTAAGGCAGCCGCTCAAACTAAGGGATCCCCACAAACTAAGGCAGCCGATCAAACTAAGGCAGCCCCTCAAACTGAGGCAGCCCCTCAAACTGATGCATCCCATCAAACTAATGCAGCCCCTCAATCTAAGGCAGCCCCTCTAACTAAAGCTGCCCCTGAAAGTAAGGCAGACCTTCAAACTCAGGCAGCCTCTCAAAATAAGGCAGCCGCTCAAACTAAGGCAGCCGCTCAAACTAAGGCAGCCACTCAATCAAAGGCAGCCACTCAATCAAAGGCAGACTCTCAAACTAATGCAGCCCCTTAAAGAAAGGTAGCCCCTTTTACTAAAGGGAGCCCCTCAACTAAAAGCAGCCCCTCAAACTAAGGAAGCCCCTCAAACTAAGGCAGCCGCTCAAACTAAGGCAGCCACTCAAAGTAAGGGTTCCCCACAAACTAAGGCAGCCGATCAAACTAAGGCAGCCCCTCAAACTAAGGCAGCCCCTCAAACTAAGGCAGTCTCTCAAACTAATGCAGCCCCTCAATCTAAGGCATCCCCTCAAACTAATGCAGCCCCTCAATCTAAGGCAGCCCCTCAAACTAATGAAGCCGTTCAGACTAAGGCAGCCCCTCAAACTAAAGCAGCCTCTCAAACTAAGGCAACCTCTGAAACTAAGGCAGCCCCTCAAACTAAGGCAGCCACTCAACCTAAGGCAGCCACTCAAACTCAGGCAGCCTCTCAAACTAAGGCAGCCGCTCAAACTAAGGCATCCGCTCAAATTGAGGCAGCCTCTCAAAGTAAGGCAGCCCCTCAAACTAAGGCAGACTCTCAAACTAAGGCAGTCCCTCAAACTAAGGCAGCCCCTCAAACTAATGCAGCCCCTTCAAGTAAGGCAGCCCCTCAAACTAAGGCAGCCGCTCGAACTAAATCAGACTCTCAAACTATTGCAGCCCCTAAAAGTAAGGCAGCCCCGTAAACTAAGGGTGCCCCTCAACTAAAGGCAGCCCCTCAAACTAAGGAAGCCGCTCAAACTAAGGAAGCCGCTCAAACTAAGGCAGCCGCTCAAACTAGGCAGCCACTCAAACTAAGGCAGCCCTTCAAACTAAGGGATCCCCACAAACTAAGGCAGCCGATCAAACTAAGGCAGTCCCTCAAACTAAGGCAGCCGCTCAAACTAAGGCAGCCCCTCAAACTAATGCAGCCCCTCAATCTGAGGTAGCCCCTCATACTAATGCAGCCGCTCAAACTAAGGCAGCCCCTCAAACTAAGCCAGCCTCTCAAACTAAGGCAGCCCCTCAAACTTAGGCAGACTCTCAAACTAAGGCAGCCCCTCAAACTAATGCAGCCCCTCAAACTACTGCAGCCCCTCAAACTAAAGCAGCCCCTCAAACTAAGGCAGCCCCTCAAACAAAGGCAGCCACTCAAACTAAGGCAGCCACTCAAACTCAGGCAGCCTCTCAAAGTAAGGCAGCCCCTCAAACTAAGGCAGCCGCCCAAACTAAGGCAGACTCTCAAACTAAGGCAGGCCCTCAAACTAAGGCAGACTCTCAAACTAAGGCAGGCCCTCAAACTAAGGCATACTCTCAAACTAAGGCAGCCTCTCAAACAAAGGCAGCCTCTCAAACTAAGGCAGCCCCTCAAACTAAGGCAGCCCCTCTAACTAAGGCAGCCCCTCAAACTAAGGCAGCCCCTCAATCTAAGGCAGCCCCTCAAACTAATGCAGCCCCTCAATCTAAGGCAGCCCCTCAAACTAATGAAGCCGTTCAGACTAAGGCAGCCCCTCAAACTAAAGCAGCCTCTCAAACTAAGGCAACCTCTGAAACTAAGGCAGCCCCTCAAACTAAGGCAGCCACTCAAACTAAGGCAGCCACTCAAACTCAGGCACCCTCTCAAACTAAGGCAGCCGCTCAAACTAAGGCATCCGCTCAAATTGAGGCAGCCTCTCAAAGTAAGGCAGCCCCTCAAACTAAGGCAGACTCTCAAACTAAGGCAGTCCCTCAAACTAAGGCAGCCCCTCAAACTAATGCAGCCCCTGAAAGTAAGGCAGCCCCTCAAACTGAGGCAGCCGCTCGAACTAAATCAGACTCTCAAACGAATGCAGCCCCTAAAAGTAAGGCAGCCCCGTAAACTAAGGGATCCCCACAAACTAAGGCAGCCGATCAAACTAAGGCAGCCCCTCAAAGTAAGGCAGCCGCTCAAACTAAGGCAGCCGCTCAAACTAAGGCAGCCCCTCACTAATGCAGCCCCTCAATCGAAGGCAGCCCCTCAAAATAATGCAGCCCCTCAATCTAAAGCAGCCTCTGAAACAAAGGCAGCCACTCAAACTCAGGCAGCCTCTCAAATTAAGGCAGCCTCTCAAAGTAAGGCAGCCATCAAACTAAGGCAGCCGCTCAAACTAAGGCAGACTCTCAAACTAAGGCAGCCCCTCAAACTGCGGCAGCCGCTCAAACTAAGGCATACTCTCAAACTAAGGCAGCCTCTCAAACAAAGGCATCCTCTCATACTAAGGCAGTCCCTCAAACTAAGGCAGTCCCTCAAACTAAGGCAGCCCCTCAAACTTAGGCAGCCCCTCA
Organism: Heterodontus francisci; assembly: GCF_036365525.1. Lineage (NCBI taxonomy): Eukaryota > Metazoa > Chordata > Chondrichthyes > Heterodontiformes > Heterodontidae > Heterodontus > Heterodontus francisci. Next base: position 2,718,333 of record NC_090382.1, on the reverse strand, counting down.
AACTAAGGCAGCCCCTCAAACTAAGGCAGCCACTCAAACTAAGGCAGCCACTCAAACTCAGGCAGCCTCTCAAACTAAGGCAGCGCCTCAAACTAAGGCAGTCGCTCAAATTGAGGCAGCCTCTCAAAGTAAGGCAGCCCCTCAAACTAAGGCAGCCCCTCAAACTAAGAAATAGGGCAGTCAGTTACACCGGAAACAGGGCAGTCAGTTATCCCGGAAACAGGGCAGTCAGTTAACCTGGAAACAGGGCAGTCAGTTACCCCGGAAACAGGGCAGTCAGTTACCCTGGAAACTGGGCAGTCAGGTAGCCTGGAAACAGGGCAGACAGTTATCCCGGAAACAGGGTGATCACTTACCCTGGAAACAGGGCAGACAGTTATCCCGGAAACAGGGCAGTCAGTTATCCCTGATAAAGGGTGATCAGTTACCCAGGAAACAGGGCAGTCAGTTACCCTGGAAACAGGGCAGTCAGTTACCCCTGAAACTGTGCAGTCAGTTACCCTGGAAACAGGGCGGTCAGTTACCCCTGAAACTGGGCAGTCAGTTTCCCTGGAAACAGGTTAGTCAGTTACCCCGGAAACAGGGCAGTCAGTTCTCCTGGAAACAGGGCTGTCATTTACCCTGGAAACAGGGCAGACAGTTGTCCCGGAAACAGGGTGATCACTTACCCTGGAAACAGTGCAGACAGTTATCCTGGAAACAGGGCAGTCAGTTATCCCGGATAAAGGGGGATCAGTTACCCTGGAAACAGGGCAGTCAGTTACCCTGGAACAGGGCAGTCAGTTACTCCTGAAACTGGGCAGTCAGTTAGCCTGGAAACAGGGCGGTCAGTTACCCCTGAAACTGGGCAGTCAGTTTCCCTGGAAACAGGTTAGTCAGTTACCCCGGAAACAGGGCAGTCAGTTCTCCTGGAAACAGGGCTGTCAGTTACCCTGGAAACAGGGCAGTCAGTTATCCCCGAAACCGGGCTGTCAGTTATCCCGGAAACAGGGTGATCAGTACCCTGGAAACTGGGCAGTCAGTTACCCTGGAAACAGGGCAGTCAGTTACCCTGGAAACAGGGCAGTCAGTTATCCTGGAAACAGGGCAGACAGTTATCCTGGAAACAGGGCGGTCAGTTATCCCGGATACAGGGCGGTCAGTTATCCTGGAAACAGGGCAGACAGTTATCCTGGAAACAGGGCGGTCAGTTATCCTGGAAACGGGGCAGTCAGTTATCCTGGAAACAGCGCAGACAGTTATCCTGGAAACAGGGCGGTCAGTTATCCTGGAAACAGGGCGGTCAGTTACCCCGGAAACAGGGAGATCAGTTACCCCGGAAACTTGGCGGTCAGTTAACCTGGAAACAGGGCAGTCAGTTATCCTGGAAATAGGGCAGTCAGTTATCCCGGAAAAAGGGTGATCAGTTACCCTGGAAACTGGGCAGTCAGTTACCCTGGAAACAGGGACGTCAGTTACCCGGGAAACAGGGCAGTCAGTCACCCTGGAAACAGGTTAGTCAGTTACCCCGGAAACAGCGTAATCAGATACCCCGGAAGCAGGGCAGTCAGTTCCCCTGGAAACAGGGCAGTCAATTATTCCGGAAACAGGGTGAACAGTTACCCTGGCAACTGGGCAGTCAGTTACCCTGGAAACAGGGTGATCAGTTACCGTGGAGACTGGGCAGTCAGTTACCCAGGAAACAGGGCAGTCAGTTGTCCTGGAAACAGGGCAGTCAGTTATCCTGGAAACAGGGCGGTCAGTTACCCAGGAAATAGGGCGGTCAGTTACCCTGGAACCAGGGCAGTCAGTTACCCTGGAAACAGGGCAGTCATTTAACCTGGAAACAGGGCCGTCAGTTGTCCTGGAAAAAGGGCGGTCAGTTACCCCGGAATTAGGGAGGTCAGTTATCCAGGAAACAGGGCGGTCAGTTACGCCGGAAACAGGGAGATCAGTTACCCCGGAAACAGGGCTGTTAGTTACTCTGGAAACAGGGCGGTCAGTTATCCTGGAAACAGGGCGGTCAGTTACCCCGGAAACAGGGCAGTCAGTTATCACGGAAACAGGGTGATCAGTTACCCTGGAAACAGGGCAGTCAGTTAGCCCGGAAACAGGGGAGTCAGTAACCCTGGAAACAGGGCAGTGAGCTATCCCGGAAACAGGGCAGTCAGTTATTCAGGAAACAGGGTGAACAGTTACCCTGGAAACTGGGCAGTCAGTTACCCTGGAAACAGGGCAGTCAGTTACCCTGGAAACAGGGCAGTCAGTTATCCTGGAAACAGGGTGATCAGTTACCGTGGAAACTGGGCAGTCAGTTACCCAGGAAACAGGGCAGTCAGTTTTCCTGGAAACAGGGCAGTCAGTTATCCTGTAAACAGGGCAGTCAGTTATCCTGGAAACAGGGCGGTCAGTTACCCCGGAAATAGGGCGTTCAGTTAACCTGGAAACAGGGCCGTCAGTTGTCCTGGAAAAAGGGAGATCAGTTACCCCGGAAACAGGGCTGTTAGTTACCCTGGAAACAGGGCGGTCAGTTTTCCTGGAAACAGGGCGGTCAGTTATCCTGGAAACAGGGCAGACAGTTATCCCGGAAACAGGGCAGTCAGTTATCCCGGAAACAGGGCTGTTAGTTACCCTGGAAACAGGGCAGTCAGTTACCCTGGAAACAGGGCAGTCAGTTATCCCGGAAACAGGGCAGTCAGTTATCCCGGAAACAGGGTGATCAGTTACCCTGGAAACTGGGCAGTCAGTTACACCGGAAACAGGGCAGTCAGTTATCCCGGAAACAGGGCAGTCAGTTAACCTGGAAACAGGGCAGTCAGTTACCCCGGAAACAGGGCAGTCAGTTACCCTGGAAACTGGGCAGTCAGTTACCCTGGAAACAGGGCAGACAGTTATCCCGGAAACAGGGTGATCACTTACCCCGGAAACAGGGCAGTCAGTTATCCCTGATAAAGGGTGATCAGTTACCCAGGAAACAGGGCAGTCAGTTACCCTGGAAACAGGGCAGTCAGTTACCCCTGAAACTGTGCAGTCAGTTACCCTGGAAACAGGGCGGTCAGTTACTCCTGAAACTGGGCAGTCAGTTTCCCTGGAAACAGGTTAGTCAGTTACCCCGGAAACAGGGCAGTCAGTTCTCCTGGAAACAGGGCTGTCAGTTATCCCGGAAACAGGGTGATCAGTACTCTGGAAACTGGGCAGTCAGTTACCCTGGAAACAGGGCAGTCAGTTACCCTGGAAACAGGGCAGTCAGTTATCCTGGAAACAGGGCGGTCAGTTATCCCGGATACAGGGCGGTCAGTTATCCTGGAAACAGGGCAGACAGTTATCCTGGAAACAGGGCGGTCAGTTATCCTGGAAACGGGGCAGTCAGTTATCCTGGAAACAGCGCAGACAGTTATCCTGGAAACAGGGCGGTCAGTTATCCTGGAAACAGGGCGGTCAGTTACCCCGGAAACAGGGCAGTCAGTTAACCCGGAAAAAGGGTGATCAGATACCCTGGAAACTGGGCAGTCAGTTACCCTGGAAACTGGGAAGTCAGTTACCCGGGAAACAGGGCAGTCAGTCACCCTGGAAACAGGTTAGTCAGTTACCCCGGAAACAGGGTGATCAGATACCCCGGAAGCAGGGCAGTCAGTTCCCCTGGAAACAGGGCAGTCAATTATTCCGGAAACAGGGTGAACAGTTACCCTGGCAACTGGGCAGTCAGTTACCCTGGAAACAGGGTGATCAGTTACCGTGGAGACTGGGCAGTCAGTTACCCAGGAAACAGGGCAGTCAGTTGTCCTGGAAACAGGGCAGTCAGTTATCCTGGAAACAGGGCAGTCAGTTATCCTGGAAACAGGGCGGTCAGTTACCCAGGAAATAGGGCGGTCATTTAACCTGGAAACAGGGCCGTCAGTTGTCCTGGAAAAAGGGCGGTCAGTTACCCCGGAATTAGGGAGGTCAGTTATCCAGGAAACAGGGCGGTCAGTTATCCCGGAAACAGGGTGATCAGTTACCCTGGAAACAGAGCAGTCAGTTACCGTGGAAACAGGGGAGTCAGTAACCCTGGAAACAGGGCAGCCAGTTATCCTGGAAACAGGGCAGTCAGTTATCCCGGAAACAGGGTGATCAGTTATCCTGGAAACTGGGCAGTCAGTTAACCTGGAAACAGGGCAGTCAGTTACCCCGGAAACAGGGCAGTCAGTTACCCCGGATGCAGGGCAGTTAGTTACCCTGGATACAGGGCAGTCAGTTACCCCGGAAACTGGGCAGTCAGTTACCCTGGAAACAGGGCGGTCAGTCACCCTGGAAACAGGTTAGTCAGTTACCCCGGAAAGAGGGTGATCAGTTACCCCGGAAACAGGGCAGTCAGTTCCCCTGGAAACAGGGCAGTCAGTTATCCTGGAAACAGGGCGGTCAGTTACCCCGGAAACAGGGCAGTCAGTTCCCCTGGAAACAGGGCTGTCAGTTACCCTGCAAACAGGGCAGTCAGTTATCCCCGAAACCGGGCTGTCAGTTATCCCGGAAACAGGGTGATCAGTACCCTGGAAACTGGGCAGTCAGTTACCCTGGAAACAGGGCAGTCAGTTACCCTGGAAGCAGGGCAGTCAGTTATCCTGGAAACAGGGCAGACAGTTATCCTGGAAACTGGGCAGTCAGTTACCCTGGAAACAGGGCAGTCAGTTACCCTGGAAGCAGGGCAGTCAGTTATCCTTGAAACAGGGCAGACAGTTATCCTGGAAACAGGGCGGTCATTTATCCTGGAAACAGGGCAGTCAGTTATCCTGGAAACAGGGCAGACAGTTATCCTGGAAACAGGGCGGTCAGTTATCCTGGAAACAGTGCGGTCAGTTACCCCGGAAACAGGTAGATCAGTTACCCCGGAAACAGGGAAGTCAGTTCTCCTGGAAACAGGGCTGTCAGTTACCCTGGAAACAGGGCAGTCAGTTATCCCCGAAACCTGGCTGTCAGTTATCCCGGAAACAGGGTGATCAGTACCCTGGAAACTGGGCAGTCAGTTACCCTGGAAACAGGGCAGTCAGTTACCCTGGAAACAGGGCAGTCAGTTATCCTGGAAACAGAGCAGATAGTTATCCTGGAAACAGGGCGGACAGTTACCCCGGATACAGGGCGGACAGTTATCCTGGAAACAGGGCAGACAGTTATCCTGGAAACAGGGCGGTCAGTTATCCTGGAAACAGGGCAGTCAGTTATCCTGGAAACAGGGCAGACAGTTATCCTGGAAACAGGGCGGTCAGTTATCCCGGAAACAGGGCAGTCAGTTATTCCGGAAACAGGGTGAACATTTACCCTGGAAACTGGGCAGTCAGTTACCCTGGAAACAGGGCAGTCAGTTATCCTGGAAACAGGGTGATCAGTTACCGTGGAAACTGGGCAGTCAGTTACCCAGGAAACAGGGCAGTCAGTTGTCCGGGAAACAGGGCAGACAGTTATCCTGGAAACAGGGCGGTCAGTTACCCCGGAAATAGGGCGGTCAGTTACCCTGGAAACAGGGCAGTCAGTTACCCTGGAAACAGGGCAGTCAGTTAACCTGGAAACAGGGCCGTCAGTTGTCCTGTAAAAAGGGCGGTCAGTTACCCCGGAAATAAGGAGGTCAGTTATCCAGGAAACAGTGCGGTCAGTTACCCCGGAAACAGGGAGATCAGTTACCCAGGAAACAGGGCTGTTAGTTACTCTGGAAACAGGGCGGTCAGTTATCCTGGAAACAGGGCGGTCAGTTACCCCGGAAACAGGGCAGTCAGTTATCCCGGAAACAGGGTGATCAGTTACCCTGGAAACAGGGCAGTCAGTTAGCCTGGAAACAGGGGAGTCAGTAACCCTGGAAACAGGGCAGCCAGTTATCCTGGAAACAGGGCAGTCAGTTATCCCGGAAACAGGGTGATCAGTTACCCTGGAAACTGGGCAGTCAGTTAACCTGGAAACAGGGCAGTCAGTTACCCCTGAAACTGGGCAGTCAGTTTCCCTGGAAACAGGTTAGTCAGTTACCCCGGAAACAGGGCAGTCAGTTCTCCTGGAAACAGGGCTGTCAGTTATCCCGGAAACAGGGTTATCAGTACCCTGGAAACTGGGCAGTCAGTTACCCTGGAAACAGGGCAGTCAGTTATCCTGGAAACAGGGCAGACAGTTATCCTGGAAACAGGGCGGTCAGTTATCCCGGATACAGGGCGGTCAGTTATCCTGGAAACAGGGCAGACAGTTATCCTGGAAACAGGGCGGTCAGTTATCCTGGAAACTGGGCAGTCAGTTATCCTGGAAACAGCGCAGACAGTTATCCTGGAAACAGGGCGGTCAGTTATCCTGGAAACAGGGCGGTCAGTTACCCCGGAAACAGGGAGATCAGTTACCCCGGAAACTTGGCAGTCAGTTACCCTGGAAACAGGGAAGTCAGTTACCCGGGAAACAGGGCAGTCAGTCACCCTGGAAACAGGTTAGTCAGTTACCCCGGAAACAGGGTGATCAGATACCCCGGAAGCAGGGCAGTCAGTTCCCCTGGAAACAGGGCAGTCAATTATTCCGGAAACAGGGTGAACAGTTACCCTGGCAACAGGGCTGTCATTTACCCTGGAAACAGGGCAGACAGTTGTCCCGGAAACAGGGTGATCACTTACCCTGGAAACAGTGCAGACAGTTATCCTGGAAACAGGGCAGTCTGTTATCCCGGATAAAGGGGGATCAGTTACCCTGGAAACAGGGCAGTCAGTTACCCTGGAAACAGGGCAGTCAGTTACTACTGAAACTGGGCAGTCAGTTACCCTGGAAATAGGGCGGTCAGTTACCCCTGAAACTGGGCAGTCAGTTTCCCTGGAAACAGGTTAGTCAGTTACCCCGGAAACAGGGCAGTCAGTTCTCCTGGAAACAGGGCTGTCGGTTATCCCGGAAACAGGGTTATCAGTACCCTGGAAACTGGGCAGTCAGTTACCCTGGAAACAGGGCAGTCAGTTACCCTGGAAACAGGGCAGTCAGTTATCCTGGAAACAGGGCAGACAGTTATCCTGGAAACAGGGCGGTCAGTTATCCCGGATACAGGGCGGTCAGTTATCCTGGAAACAGGGCAGACTGTTATCCTGGAAACAGGGCGGTCAGTTATCCTGGAAACGGGGCAGTCAGTTATCCTGGAAACAGCGCAGACAGTTATCCTGGAAACAGGGCGGTCAGTTATCCTGGAAACAGGGCGGTCAGTTACCCCGGAAACAGGGAGATCAGTTACCCCGGAAACTTGGCGGTCAGTTATCCTGGAAACAGGGCGGTCAGTTATCCTGGAAACAGGGCGGTCAGTTACCCCGGAAACAGGGAGATCAGTTACCCCGGAAACTTGGCGGTCAGTTAACCTGGAAATAGGACAGTCAGTTACCCGGGAAACAGGGCAGTCAGTCACCCTGGAAACAGGTTAGTCAGTTACCCCGGAAACAGGGTGATCAGATACCCCGGAAGCAGGGCAGTCAGTTCCCCTGGAAACAGGGCAGTCAATTATTCCGGAAACAGGGTGAACAGTTACCGTGGAGACTGGGCAGTCAGTTACCCAGGAAACAGGGCAGTCAGTTGTCCTGGAAACAGGGCAGTCAGTTATCCTGGAAACAGGGCAGTCAGTTATCCTGGAAACAGGGCGGTCAGTTACCCAGGAAATAGGGCGGTCAGTTACCCTGGAAACAGGGCAGTCAGTTACCCTGGAAACAGGGCAGTCATTTAACCTGGAAACAGGGCCGTCAGTTGTCCTGGAAAAAGGGCGGTCAGTTACCCCGGAATTAGGGAGGTCAGTTATCCAGGAAACAGGGCGGTCAGTTATCCCGGAAACAGGGTGATCAGTTACCCTGGAAACAGAGCAGTCAGTTACCGTGGAAACAGGGGAGTCAGTAACCCTGGAAACAGGGCAGCCAGTTATCCTGGAAACAGGGCAGTCAGTTATCCCGGAAACAGGGTGATCAGTAATCCTGGAAACTGGGCAGTCAGTTAACCTGGAAACAGGGCAGTCAGTTACCCCGGAAACAGGGCAGTCAGTTACCCCGGATGCAGGGCAGTTAGTTACCCTGGATACAGGGCAGTCAGTTACCCCGGAAACTGGGCAGTCAGTTACCCTGGAAACAGGGCGGTCAGTCTCCCTGGAAACAGGTTAGTCAGTTACCCCGGAAACAGGGTGATCAGTTACCCCGGAAACAGGGCAGTCAGTTCCCCTGGAAACAGGGCAGTCAGTTATCCTGGAAACAGGGCGGTCAGTTACCCCGGAAACAGGGCAGTCAGTTCTCCTGGAAACAGGGCTGTCAGTTACCCTGGAAACAGGGCAGTCAGTTATCCCCGAAACCGGGCTGTCAGTTATCCCGGAAACAGGGTGATCAGTACCCTGGAAACTGGGCAGTCAGTTACCCTGGAAACAGGGCAGTCAGTTACCCTGGAAGCAGGGCAGTCAGTTATCCTGGAAACAGGGCAGACAGTTATCCTGGAAACAGGGCGGTCAGTTACCCCGGATACAGGGCGGTCAGTTATCCTTGAAACAGGGCAGACAGTTATCCTGGAAACAGGGCGGTCAGTTATCCTGGAAACAGGGCAGTCAGTTATCCTGGAAACAGGGCAGACAGTTATCCTGGAAACAGGGCGGTCAGTTATCCTGGAAACAGTGCGGTCAGTTACCCCGGAAACAGGTAGATCAGTTACCCCGGAAACAGGGAAGTCAGTTCTCCTGGAAACAGGGCTGTCAGTTACCCTGGAAACAGGGCAGTCAGTTATCCCCGAAACCTGGCTGTCAGTTATCCCGGAAACAGGGTGATCAGTACCCTGGAAACTGGGCAGTCAGTTACCCTGGAAACAGGGCAGTCAGTTACCCTGGAAACAGGGCAGTCAGTTATCCTGGAAACAGAGCAGATAGTTATCCTGGAAACAGGGCGGACAGTTACCCCGCATACAGGGCGGTCAGTTATCCTGGAAACAGGGCAGACAGTTATCCTGGAAACAGGGCGGTCAGTTATCCTGGAAACAGGGCAGTCAGTTATCCTGGAAACAGGGCAGACAGTTATCCTGGAAACAGGGCGGTCAGTTATCCCGGAAACAGGGCAGTCAGTTATTCCGGAAACAGGGTGAACAGTTACCCTGGAAACTGGGCAGTCAGTCACCCTGGAAACAGGGCAGTCAGTTATCCTGGAAACAGGGTGATCAGTTACCGTGGAAACTGGTCAGTCAGTTACCCAGGAAACAGGGCAGTCAGTTGTCCGGGAAACAGGGCAGACAGTTATCCTGGAAACAGGGCGGTCAGTTACCCTGGAAACAGGGCAGTCAGTTACCCTGGAAACAGGGCAGTCAGTTAACCTGGAAACAGGGCCGTCAGTTGTCCTGTAAAAAGGGCGGTCAGTTACCCCGGAAATAAGGAGGTCAGTTATCCAGGAAACAGTGCGGTCAGTTACCCCGGAAACAGGGAGATCAGTTACCCAGGAAACAGGGCTGTTAGTTACTCTGGAAACAGGGCGGTCAGTTATCCTGGAAACAGGGCGGTCAGTTACCCCGGAAACAGGGCAGTCAGTTATCCCGGAAACAGGGTGATCAGTTACCCTGGAAACAGGGCAGTCAGTTAGCCCGGAAACAGGGGAGTCAGTAACCCTGGAAACAGGGCAGCCAGTTATCCTGGAAACAGGGCAGTCAGTTATCCCGGAAACAGGGTGATCAGTTACCCTGGATGCAGGGCAGTCAGTTACCCCGGAAACTGGGCAGTCAGTTACCCTGGAAACAGGGCGGTCAGTCACCCTGGAAACAGGTTAGTCAGTTACCCTGGAAACAGGGCAGTCAGTTCCCCTGGAAACAGGGCAGTCAGTTACCCTGGAAACAGGGCAGTCAGTTAACCTGGAAACAGTGCAGTCAGTTATCCTGGAAACAGGGCAGTCAGTTATCCTGGAAACAGGTTAGTCAGTTACCCCGGAAACAGGGCAGTCAGTTCTCCTGGAAACAGGGCAGTCAGTTACCCTGGAAACAGGGCAGTCAGTTATCCCCGAAACCGGGCTGTCAGTTATCCCAGAAACAGGGCGGTCAGTTACCCCGGAAATAGGGCGTTCAGTTACCCTGGAAACAGGGCAGTCAGTTACCCTGGAAACAGGGCAGTCAGTTAACCTGGAAACAGGGCCGTCAGTTGTCCTGGAAAAAGGGCAGTCAGTTACCCCGGAAACAGGGCAGTCAGTTACCGTGGAAACAGGGCGGTCAGTCACCCTGGAAACAGGTTCGTCAGTTACCCCGGAAACAGGGTGATCAGTTACCCAGGAAACAGGGCAGTCAGTTCCCATGGAAACAGGGCAGTCAGTTACCCTGGAAACAGGGCAGTCAGTTAACCTGGAAACAGGGCAGTCAGTTATCCTGGAAACAGGGCAGTCAGTTATCCTGGAAACAGGGCGGTCAGTTACCCCGGAAACAGGGCAGTCAGTTCTCCTGGAAACAGGGCTGTCAGTTACCCTGGAAACAGGGCAGTCAGTTATCCTGGACACAGGGTGAACAGTTACCCTGGAAACTGGGCAGTCAGTTACCCTGGAAACAGGGCAGTCAGTTACCCTGGAAACAGGGCAGTCAGTTATCCTGGACACAGGGTGATCAGTTACCGTGGAAACTGGGCAGTCAGTTACCCAGGAAACAGGGCGGTCAGTTATCCTGGAAACAGGGCAGTCAGTTATCCTGGAAACAGGGCGGTCAGTTACCCCGGAAATAGGGCGTTCAGTTACCCTGGAAACAGGGCAGTCAGTTACCCTGGAAACAGGGCAGTCAGTTAACCTGGAAACAGGGCCGTCAGTTGTCCTGGAAAAAGGGCGGTCAGTTACCCCGGAAATAGGGAGGTCACTTATCCAGGAAACAGGGCGGTCAGTTACCCCGGAAACAGGGAGATCAGTTACCCCGGAAACAGGGCTGTTAGTTACCCTGGAAACAGGGCGGTCAGTTATCCTGGAAACAGGGCAGACAGTTATCCCGGAAACAGGGCAGTCAGTTATCCCGGAAACAGGGTGATCAGTTACCCTGGAAATAAGGCAGTCAGTTACACCGGAAACAGGGCAGTCAGTTATCCCGGAAACAGGGCAGTCAGTTAACCTGGAAACAGGGCAGTCAGTTACCCCGGAAATAGGGCAGTCAGTTACCCTGGAAACTGGGCAGTCAGGTAGCCTGGAAACAGGGCAGACAGTTATCCCGGAAACAGGGTGATCACTTACCCTGGAAACAGGGCAGACAGTTATCCCGGAAACAGGGCAGTCAGTTATCCCTGATAAAGGGTGATCAGTTACCCAGGAAACAGGGCAGTCAGTTACCCTGGAAACAGGGCAGTCAGTTACCCCTGAAACTGGGCAGTCAGTTACCCTGGAAACAGGGCGGTCAGTTACCCCTGAAACTGGGCAGTCAGTTTCCCTGGAAACAGGTTAGTCAGTTACCCCGGAAACAGGGCAGTCAGTTCTCCTGGAAACAGGGCTGTCATTTACCCTGGAAACAGGGCAGACAGTTGTCCCGGAAACAGGGTGATCACTTACCCTGGAAACAGTGCAGACAGTTATCCTGGAAACAGGGCAGTCAGTTATCCCGGATAAAGGGGGATCAGTTACCCTGGAAACAGGGCAGTCAGTTACCCTGGAACAGGGCAGTCAGTTACTCCTGAAACTGGGCAGTCAGTTACCCTGGAAACAGGGCGGTCAGTTACCCCTGAAACTGGGCAGTCAGTTTCCCTGGAAACAGGTTAGTCAGTTACCCCGGAAACAGGGCAGTCAGTTCTCCTGGAAACAGGGCTGTCAGTTACCCTGGAAACAGGGCAGTCAGTTATCCCCGAAACCGGGCTGTCAGTTATCCCGGAAACAGGGTGATCAGTACCCTGGAAACTGGGCAGTCAGTTACCCTGGAAACAGGGCAGTCAGTTACCCTGGAAACAGGGCAGTCAGTTATCCTGGAAACAGGGCAGACAGTTATCCTGGAAACAGGGCGGTCAGTTATCCCGGATACAGGGCGGTCAGTTATCCTGGAAACAGGGCAGACTGTTATCCTGGAAACAGGGCGGTCAGTTATCCTGGAAACGGGGCAGTCAGTTATCCTGGAAACAGCGCAGACAGTTATCCTGGAAACAGGGCGGTCAGTTATCCTGGAAACAGGGCGGTCAGTTACCCCGGAAACAGGGAGATCAATTACCCCGGAAACTTGGCGGTCAGTTAACCTGGAAACAGGGCAGTCAGTTATCCTGGAAATAGGGCAGTCAGTTATCCCGGAAAAAGGGTGATCAGTTACCCTGGAAACTGGGCAGTCAGTTACCCTGGAAACAGGGAATTCAGTTACCCGGAAGCAGGGCAGTCAGTTCCCCTGGAAACAGGGCAGTCAATTATTCCGGAAACAGGGTGAACAGTTACCCTGGCAACTGGGCAGTCAGTTACCCTGGAAACAGGGTGATCAGTTACCGTGGAGACTGGGCAGTCAGTTACCCAGGAAACAGGGCAGTCAGTTGTCCTGGAAACAGGGCAGTCAGTTATCCTGGAAACAGGGCGGTCAGTTACCCAGGAAATAGGGCGGTCAGTTACCCTGGAACCAGGGCAGTCAGTTACCCTGGAAACAGGGCAGTCATTTAACCTGGAAACAGGGCCGTCAGTTGTCCTGGAAAAAGGGCGGTCAGTTACCCCGGAATTAGGGAGGTCAGTTATCCAGGAAACAGGGCGGTCAGTTACCCCGGAAACAGGGAGATCAGTTACCCCGGAAACAGGGCTGTTAGTTACTCTGGAAACAGGGCGGTCAGTTATCCTGGAAACAGGGCGGTCAGTTACCCCGGAAACAGGGCAGTCAGTTATCACGGAAACAGGGTGATCAGTTACCCTGGAAACAGGGCAGTCAGTTAGCCCGGAAACAGGGGAGTCAGTAACCCTGGAAACAGGGCAGTGAGCTATCCCGGAAACAGGGCAGTCAGTTATTCAGGAAACAGGGTGAACAGTTACCCTGGAAACTGGGCAGTCAGTTACCCTGGAAACAGGGCAGTCAGTTACCCTGGAAACAGGGCAGTCAGTTATCCTGGAAACAGGGTGATCAGTTACCGTGGAAACTGGGCAGTCAGTTACCCAGGAAACAGGGCAGTCAGTTGTCCTGGAAACAGGGCAGTCAGTTATCCTGTAAACAGGGCAGTCAGTTATCCTGGAAACAGGGCGGTCAGTTACCCCAGAAATAGGGCGTTCAGTTAACCTGGAAACAGGGCCGTCAGTTGTCCCGGAAAAAGAGCGGTCAGTTACCCCGGAAATAGGGTGGTCACTGATCCAGGAAACAGGGCGATCAGTTACCCCGGAAACAGGGAGATCAGTTACCCCGGAAACAGGGCTGTTAGTTACCCTGGAAACAGGGCGGTCAGTTTTCCTGGAAACAGGGCGGTCAGTTATCCTGGAAACAGGGCAGACAGTTATCCCGGAAACAGGGCAGTCAGTTATCCCGGAAACAGGGCTGTTAGTTACCCTGGAAACAGGGCAGTCAGTTACCCTGGAAACAGGGCAGTCAGTTATCCCGGAAACAGGGCAGTCAGTTATCCCGGAAACAGGGTGATCAGTTACCCTGGAAACTGGGCAGTCAGTTACACCGGAAACAGGGCAGTCAGTTATCCCGGAAACAGGGCAGTCAGTTAACCTGGAAACAGGGCAGTCAGTTACCCCGGAAACAGGGCAGTCAGTTACCCTGGAAACTGGGCAGTCAGTTACCCTGGAAACAGGGCAGTCAGTTATCCCCGAAACCGGGCTGTCAGTTATCCCAGAAACAGGGCGGTCAGTTACCCCGGAAATAGGGCGTTCAGTTACCCTGGAAACAGGGCAGTCAGTTACCCTGGAAACAGGGCAGTCAGTTAACCTGGAAACAGGGCCGTCAGTTGTCCTGGAAAAAGGGCGGTCAGTTACCCCGGAAATAGGGAGGTCACTGATCCAGGAAACAGGGCGATCAGTTACCCCGGAAACAGGGAGATCAGTTACCCCGGAAACAGGGCTGTTAGTTACCCTGGAAACAGGGCGGTCAGTTATCCTGGAAACAGGGCGGTCAGTTATCCGGGAAACAGGTCAGACAGTTATCCCGGAAACAGGGCAGTCAGTTATCCCGGAAACAGGGTGATCAGTTACCCTGGAAATAGGGCAGTCAGTTACACCGGAAACAGGGCAGTCAGTTATCCCGGAAACAGGGTGATCAGTACCCTGGAAACTGGGCAGTCAGTTACCCTGGAAACAGGGCAGTCAGTTACCCCGGAAACAGGGCAGTCAGTTACCGTGGAAACAGGGCGGTCAGTCACCCTGGAAACAGGTTCGTCAGTTACCCCGGAAACAGGGTGATCAGTTACCCAGGAAACAGGGCAGTCAGTTCCCCTGGAAACAGGGCAGTCAGTTACCCTGGAAACAGGGCAGTCAGTTAACCTGGAAACAGGGCAGTCAGTTATCCTGGAAACAGGGCAGTCAGTTATCCTGGAAACAGGGCGGTCAGTTACCCCGGAAACAGGGCAGTCAGTTCTCCTGGAAACAGGGCTGTCAGTTACCCTGGAAACAGGGCAGTCAGTTATCCTGGACACAGGGTGAACAGTTACCCTGAAAACTGGGCAGTCAGTTACCCTGGAAACAGGGCAGTCAGTTATCCTGGACACAGGGTGATCAGTTACCGTGGAAACTGGGCAGTCAGTTACCCAGGAAACAGGGCAGTCAGTTATCCTGGAAACAGGGCAGTCAGTTATCCTGGAAACAGGGCGGTCAGTTACCCCGGAAATAGGGCGTTCAGTTACCCTGGAAACAGGGCAGTCAGTTACCCTGGAAACAGGGCAGTCAGTTAACCTGGAAACAGGGCCGTCAGTTGTCCTGGAAAAAGGGCGGTCAGTTACCCCGGAAATAGGGAGGTCACTTATCCAGGAAACAGGGCGGTCAGTTACCCCGGAAACAGGGAGATCAGTTACCCCGGAAACAGGGCTGTTAGTTACCCTGGAAACAGGGCGGTCAGTTATCCTGGAAACAGGGCAGACAGTTATCCCGGAAACAGGGCAGTCAGTTATCCCGGAAACAGGGTGATCAGTTACCCTGGAAATAGGGCAGTCAGTTACACCGGAAACAGGGCAGTCAGTTATCCCGGAAACAGGGCAGTCAGTTAACCTGGAAACAGGGCAGTCAGTTACCCCGGAAATAGGGCAGTCAGTTACCCTGGAAACTGGGCAGTCAGGTAGCCTGGAAACAGGGCAGACAGTTATCCCGGAAACAGGGTGATCACTTACCCTGGAAACAGGGCAGACAGTTATCCCGGAAACAGGGCAGTCAGTTATCCCTGATAAAGGGTGATCAGTTACCCAGGAAACAGGGCAGTCAGTTACCCTGGAAACAGGGCAGTCAGTTACCCCTGAAACTGGGCAGTCAGTTACCCTGGAAACAGGGCGGTCAGTTACCCCTGAAACTGGGCAGTCAGTTTCCCTGGAAACAGGTTAGTCAGTTACCCCGGAAACAGGGCAGTCAGTTCTCCTGGAAACAGGGCTGTCATTTACCCTGGAAACAGGGCAGACAGTTGTCCCGGAAACAGGGTGATCACTTACCCTGGAAACAGTGCAGACAGTTATCCTGGAAACAGGGCAGTCAGTTATCCCGGATAAAGGGGGATCAGTTACCCTGGAAACAGGGCAGTCAGTTACCCTGGAACAGGGCAGTCAGTTACTCCTGAAACTGGGCAGTCAGTTACCCTGGAAACAGGGCGGTCAGTTACCCCTGAAACTGGGCAGTCAGTTTCCCTGGAAACAGGTTAGTCAGTTACCCCGGAAACAGGGCAGTCAGTTCTCCTGGAAACAGGGCTGTCAGTTACCCTGGAAACAGGGCAGTCAGTTATCCCCGAAACCGGGCTGTCAGTTATCCCGGAAACAGGGTGATCAGTACCCTGGAAACTGGGCAGTCAGTTACCCTGGAAACAGGGCAGTCAGTTACCCTGGAAACAGGGCAGTCAGTTATCCTGGAAACAGGGCAGACAGTTATCCTGGAAACAGGGCGGTCAGTTATCCCGGATACAGGGCGGTCAGTTATCCTGGAAACAGGGCAGACTGTTATCCTGGAAACAGGGCGGTCAGTTATCCTGGAAACGGGGCAGTCAGTTATCCTGGAAACAGCGCAGACAGTTATCCTGGAAACAGGGCGGTCAGTTATCCTGGAAACAGGGCGGTCAGTTACCCCGGAAACAGGGAGATCAATTACCCCGGAAACTTGGCGGTCAGTTAACCTGGAAACAGGGCAGTCAGTTATCCTGGAAATAGGGCAGTCAGTTATCCCGGAAAAAGGGTGATCAGTTACCCTGGAAACTGGGCAGTCAGTTACCCTGGAAACAGGGAATTCAGTTACCCGGAAGCAGGGCAGTCAGTTCCCCTGGAAACAGGGCAGTCAATTATTCCGGAAACAGGGTGAACAGTTACCCTGGCAACTGGGCAGTCAGTTACCCTGGAAACAGGGTGATCAGTTACCGTGGAGACTGGGCAGTCAGTTACCCAGGAAACAGGGCAGTCAGTTGTCCTGGAAACAGGGCAGTCAGTTATCCTGGAAACAGGGCGGTCAGTTACCCAGGAAATAGGGCGGTCAGTTACCCTGGAACCAGGGCAGTCAGTTACCCTGGAAACAGGGCAGTCATTTAACCTGGAAACAGGGCCGTCAGTTGTCCTGGAAAAAGGGCGGTCAGTTACCCCGGAATTAGGGAGGTCAGTTATCCAGGAAACAGGGCGGTCAGTTACCCCGGAAACAGGGAGATCAGTTACCCCGGAAACAGGGCTGTTAGTTACTCTGGAAACAGGGCGGTCAGTTATCCTGGAAACAGGGCGGTCAGTTACCCCGGAAACAGGGCAGTCAGTTATCACGGAAACAGGGTGATCAGTTACCCTGGAAACAGGGCAGTCAGTTAGCCCGGAAACAGGGGAGTCAGTAACCCTGGAAACAGGGCAGTGAGCTATCCCGGAAACAGGGCAGTCAGTTATTCAGGAAACAGGGTGAACAGTTACCCTGGAAACTGGGCAGTCAGTTACCCTGGAAACAGGGCAGTCAGTTACCCTGGAAACAGGGCAGTCAGTTATCCTGGAAACAGGGTGATCAGTTACCGTGGAAACTGGGCAGTCAGTTACCCAGGAAACAGGGCAGTCAGTTGTCCTGGAAACAGGGCAGTCAGTTATCCTGTAAACAGGGCAGTCAGTTATCCTGGAAACAGGGCGGTCAGTTACCCCGGAAATAGGGCGTTCAGTTAACCTGGAAACAGGGCCGTCAGTTGTCCCGGAAAAAGAGCGGTCAGTTACCCCGGAAATAGGGTGGTCACTGATCCAGGAAACAGGGCGATCAGTTACCCCGGAAACAGGGAGATCAGTTACCCCGGAAACAGGGCTGTTAGTTACCCTGGAAACAGGGCGGTCAGTTTTCCTGGAAACAGGGCGGTCAGTTATCCTGGAAACAGGGCAGACAGTTATCCCGGAAACAGGGCAGTCAGTTATCCCGGAAACAGGGCTGTTAGTTACCCTGGAAACAGGGCAGTCAGTTACCCTGGAAACAGGGCAGTCAGTTATCCCGGAAACAGGGCAGTCAGTTATCCCGGAAACAGGGTGATCAGTTACCCTGGAAACTGGGCAGTCAGTTACACCGGAAACAGGGCAGTCAGTTATCCCGGAAACAGGGCAGTCAGTTAACCTGGAAACAGGGCAGTCAGTTACCCCGGAAACAGGGCAGTCAGTTACCCTGGAAACTGGGCAGTCAGTTACCCTGGAAACAGGGCAGACAGTTATCCCGGAAACAGGGTGATCACTTACCCCGGAAACAGGGCAGTCAGTTATCCCTGATAAAGGGTGATCAGTTACCCAGGAAACAGGGCAGTCAGTTACCCTGGAAACAGGGCAGTCAGTTACCCCTGAAACTGTGCAGTCAGTTACCCTGGAAACAGGGCGGTCAGTTACTCCTGAAACTGGGCAGTCAGTTTCCCTGGAAACAGGTTAGTCAGTTACCCCGGAAACAGGGCAGTCAGTTCTCCTGGAAACAGGGCTGTCATTTACCCTGGAAACAGGGCAGACAGTTGTCCCGGAAACAGGGTGATCACTTACCCTGGAAACAGTGCAGACAGTTATCCTGGAAACAGGGCAGTCAGTTATCCCGGATAAAGGGGGATCAGTTACCCTGGAAACAGGGCAGTCAGTTACCCTGGAAACAGGGCAGTCAGTTACTACTGAAACTGGGCAGTCAGTTACCCTGGAAACAGGGCGGTCAGTTACCCCTGAAACTGGGCAGTCAGTTTCCCTGGAAACAGGTTAGTCAGTTACCCCGGAAACAGGGCAGTCAGTTCTCCTGGAAATAGAGCAGTCAGTTACCGTGGAAACAGGGGAGTCAGTAACCCTGGAAACAGGGCAGCCAGTTATCCTGGAAACAGGGCAGTCAGTTATCCCGGAAACAGGGTGATCAGTTATCCTGGAAACTGGGCAGTCAGTTAACCTGGAAACAGGGCAGTCAGTTACCCCGGAAACAGGGCAGTCAGTTACCCCGGATGCAGGGCAGTTAGTTACCCTGGATACAGGGCAGTCAGTTACCCCGGAAACTGGGCAGTCAGTTACCCTGGAAACAGGGCGGTCAGTCACCCTGGAAACAGGTTAGTCAGTTACCCCGGAAACAGGGTGATCAGTTACCCCGGAAACAGGGCAGTCAGTTCCCCTGGAAACAGGGCAGTCAGTTATCCTGGAAACAGGGCGGTCAGTTACCCCGGAAACAGGGCAGTCAGTTCTCCTGGAAACAGGGCTGTCAGTTACCCTGGAAACAGGGCAGACAGTTATCCCGGAAACAGGGCAGTCAGTTATCCCTGATAAAGGGTGATCAGTTACCCAGGAAACAGGGCAGTCAGTTACCCTGGAAACAGGGCAGTCAGTTACCCCTGAAACTGGGCAGTCAGTTACCCTGGAAACAGGGCGGTCAGTTACCCCTGAAACTGGGCAGTCAGTTTCCCTGGAAACAGGTTAGTCAGTTACCCCGGAAACAGGGCAGTCAGTTCTCCTGGAAACAGGGCTGTCATTTACCCTGGAAACAGGGCAGACAGTTGTCCCGGAAACAGGGTGATCACTTACCCTGGAAACAGTGCAGACAGTTATCCTGGAAACAGGGCAGTCAGTTATCCCGGATAAAGGGGGATCAGTTACCCTGGAAACAGGGCAGTCAGTTACCCTGGAACAGGGCAGTCAGTTACTCCTGAAACTGGGCAGTCAGTTAGCCTGGAAACAGGGCGGTCAGTTACCCCTGAAACTGGGCAGTCAGTTTCCCTGGAAACAGGTTAGTCAGTTACCCCGGAAACAGGGCAGTCAGTTCTCCTGGAAACAGGGCTGTCAGTTACCCTGGAAACAGGGCAGTCAGTTATCCCCGAAACCGGGCTGTCAGTTATCCCGGAAACAGGGTGATCAGTACCCTGGAAACTGGGCAGTCAGTTACCCTGGAAACAGGGCAGTCAGTTACCCTGGAAACAGGGCAGTCAGTTATCCTGGAAACAGGGCAGACAGTTATCCTGGAAACAGGGCGGTCAGTTATCCCGGATACAGGGCGGTCAGTTATCCTGGAAACAGGGCAGACTGTTATCCTGGAAACAGGGCGGTCAGTTATCCTGGAAACGGGGCAGTCAGTTATCCTGGAAACAGCGCAGACAGTTATCCTGGAAACAGGGCGGTCAGTTATCCTGGAAACAGGGCGGTCAGTTACCCCGGAAACAGGGAGATCAATTACCCCGGAAACTTGGCGGTCAGTTAACCTGGAAACAGGGCAGTCAGTTATCCTGGAAATAGGGCAGTCAGTTATCCCGGAAAAAGGGTGATCAGTTACCCTGGAAACTGGGCAGTCAGTTACCCTGGAAACAGGGAATTCAGTTACCCGGAAGCAGGGCAGTCAGTTCCCCTGGAAACAGGGCAGTCAATTATTCCGGAAACAGGGTGAACAGTTACCCTGGCAACTGGGCAGTCAGTTACCCTGGAAACAGGGTGATCAGTTACCGTGGAGACTGGGCAGTCAGTTACCCAGGAAACAGGGCAGTCAGTTGTCCTGGAAACAGGGCAGTCAGTTATCCTGGAAACAGGGCGGTCAGTTACCCAGGAAATAGGGCGGTCAGTTACCCTGGAACCAGGGCAGTCAGTTACCCTGGAAACAGGGCAGTCATTTAACCTGGAAACAGGGCCGTCAGTTGTCCTGGAAAAAGGGCGGTCAGTTACCCCGGAATTAGGGAGGTCAGTTATCCAGGAAACAGGGCGGTCAGTTACCCCGGAAACAGGGAGATCAGTTACCCCGGAAACAGGGCTGTTAGTTACTCTGGAAACAGGGCGGTCAGTTATCCTGGAAACAGGGCGGTCAGTTACCCCGGAAACAGGGCAGTCAGTTATCACGGAAACAGGGTGATCAGTTACCCTGGAAACAGGGCAGTCAGTTAGCCCGTAAACAGGGGAGTCAGTAACCCTGGAAACAGGGCAGTGAGCTATCCCGGAAACAGGGCAGTCAGTTATTCAGGAAACAGGGTGAACAGTTACCCTGGAAACTGGGCAGTCAGTTACCCTGGAAACAGGGCAGTCAGTTACCCTGGAAACTGGGCAGTCAGGTAGCCTGGAAACAGGGCAGACAGTTATCCCGGAAACAGGGTGATCACTTACCCTGGAAACAGGGCAGACAGTTATCCCGGAAACAGGGCAGTCAGTTATCCCTGATAAAGGGTGATCAGTTACCCAGGAAACAGGGCAGTCAGTTACCCTGGAAACAGGGCAGTCAGTTACCCCTGAAACTGGGCAGTCAGTTACCCTGGAAACAGGGCGGTCAGTTACCCCTGAAACTGGGCAGTCAGTTTCCCTGGAAACAGGTTAGTCAGTTACCCCGGAAACAGGGCAGTCAGTTCTCCTGGAAACAGGGCTGTCATTTACCCTGGAAACAGGGCAGACAGTTGTCCCGGAAACAGGGTGATCACTTACCCTGGAAACAGTGCAGACAGTTATCCTGGAAACAGGGCAGTCAGTTATCCCGGATAAAGGGGTATCAGTTACCCTGGAAACAGGGCAGTCAGTTACCCTGGAACAGGGCAGTCAGTTACTCCTGAAACTGGGCAGTCAGTTACCCTGGAAACAGGGCGGTCAGTTACCCCTGAAACTGGGCAGTCAGTTTCCCTGGAAACAGGTTAGTCAGTTACCCCGGAAACAGGGCAGTCAGTTCTCCTGGAAACAGGGCTGTCAGTTACCCTGGAAACAGGGCAGTCAGTTATCCCCGAAACCGGGCTGTCAGTTATCCCGGAAACAGGGTGATCAGTACCCTGGAAACTGGGCAGTCAGTTACCCTGGAAACAGGGCAGTCAGTTACCCTGGAAACAGGGCAGTCAGTTATCCTGGAAACAGGGCAGACAGTTATCCTGGAAACAGGGCGGTCAGTTATCCCGGATACAGGGCGGTCAGTTATCCTGGAAACAGGGCAGACTGTTATCCTGGAAACAGGGCGGTCAGTTATCCTGGAAACGGGGCAGTCAGTTATCCTGGAAACAGCGCAGACAGTTATCCTGGAAACAGGGCGGTCAGTTATCCTGGAAACAGGGCGGTCAGTTACCCCGGAAACAGGGAGATCAATTACCCCGGAAACTTGGCGGTCAGTTAACCTGGAAACAGGGCAGTCAGTTATCCTGGAAATAGGGCAGTCAGTTATCCCGGAAAAAGGGTGATCAGTTACCCTGGAAACTGGGCAGTCAGTTACCCTGGAAACAGGGAATTCAGTTACCCGGAAGCAGGGCAGTCAGTTCCCCTGGAAACAGGGCAGTCAATTATTCCGGAAACAGGGTGAACAGTTACCCTGGCAACTGGGCAGTCAGTTACCCTGGAAACAGGGTGATCAGTTACCGTGGAGACTGGGCAGTCAGTTACCCAGGAAACAGGGCAGTCAGTTGTCCTGGAAACAGGGCAGTCAGTTATCCTGGAAACAGGGCGGTCAGTTACCCAGGAAATAGGGCGGTCAGTTACCCTGGAACCAGGGCAGTCAGTTACCCTGGAAACAGGGCAGTCATTTAACCTGGAAACAGGGCCGTCAGTTGTCCTGGAAAAAGGGCGGTCAGTTACCCCGGAATTAGGGAGGTCAGTTATCCAGGAAACAGGGCGGTCAGTTACCCCGGAAACAGGGAGATCAGTTACCCCGGAAACAGGGCTGTTAGTTACTCTGGAAACAGGGCGGTCAGTTATCCTGGAAACAGGGCGGTCAGTTACCCCGGAAACAGGGCAGTCAGTTATCACGGAAACAGGGTGATCAGTTACCCTGGAAACAGGGCAGTCAGTTAGCCCGGAAACAGGGGAGTCAGTAACCCTGGAAACAGGGCAGTGAGCTATCCCGGAAACAGGGCAGTCAGTTATTCAGGAAACAGGGTGAACAGTTACCCTGGAAACTGGGCAGTCAGTTACCCTGGAAACAGGGCAGTCAGTTACCCTGGAAACAGGGCAGTCAGTTATCCTGGAAACAGGGTGATCAGTTACCGTGGAAACTGGGCAGTCAGTTACCCAGGAAACAGGGCAGTCAGTTGTCCTGGAAACAGGGCAGTCAGTTATCCTGTAAACAGGGCAGTCAGTTATCCTGGAAACAGGGCGGTCAGTTACCCCGGAAATAGGGCGTTCAGTTAACCTGGAAACAGGGCCGTCAGTTGTCCCGGAAAAAGAGCGGTCAGTTACCCCGGAAATAGGGTGGTCACTGATCCAGGAAACAGGGCGATCAGTTACCCCGGAAACAGGGAGATCAGTTACCCCGGAAACAGGGCTGTTAGTTACCCTGGAAACAGGGCGGTCAGTTTTCCTGGAAACAGGGCGGTCAGTTATCCTGGAAACAGGGCAGACAGTTATCCCGGAAACAGGGCAGTCAGTTATCCCGGAAACAGGGCTGTTAGTTACCCTGGAAACAGGGCAGTCAGTTACCCTGGAAACAGGGCAGTCAGTTATCCCGGAAACAGGGCAGTCAGTTATCCCGGAAACAGGGTGATCAGTTACCCTGGAAACTGGGCAGTCAGTTACACCGGAAACAGGGCAGTCAGTTATCCCGGAAACAGGGCAGTCAGTTAACCTGGAAACAGGGCAGTCAGTTACCCCGGAAACAGGGCAGTCAGTTACCCTGGAAACTGGGCAGTCAGTTACCCTGGAAACAGGGCAGACAGTTATCCCGGAAACAGGGTGATCACTTACCCCGGAAACAGGGCAGTCAGTTATCCCTGATAAAGGGTGATCAGTTACCCAGGAAACAGGGCAGTCAGTTACCCTGGAAACAGGGCAGTCAGTTACCCCTGAAACTGTGCAGTCAGTTACCCTGGAAACAGGGCGGTCAGTTACTCCTGAAACTGGGCAGTCAGTTTCCCTGGAAACAGGTTAGTCAGTTACCCCGGAAACAGGGCAGTCAGTTCTCCTGGAAACAGGGCTGTCATTTACCCTGGAAACAGGGCAGACAGTTGTCCCGGAAACAGGGTGATCACTTACCCTGGAAACAGTGCAGACAGTTATCCTGGAAACAGGGCAGTCAGTTATCCCGGATAAAGGGGGATCAGTTACCCTGGAAACAGGGCAGTCAGTTACCCTGGAAACAGGGCAGTCAGTTACTACTGAAACTGGGCAGTCAGTTACCCTGGAAACAGGGCGGTCAGTTACCCCTGAAACTGGGCAGTCAGTTTCCCTGGAAACAGGTTAGTCAGTTACCCCGGAAACAGGGCAGTCAGTTCTCCTGGAAATAGAGCAGTCAGTTACCGTGGAAACAGGGGAGTCAGTAACCCTGGAAACAGGGCAGCCAGTTATCCTGGAAACAGGGCAGTCAGTTATCCCGGAAACAGGGTGATCAGTTATCCTGGAAACTGGGCAGTCAGTTAACCTGGAAACAGGGCAGTCAGTTACCCCGGAAACAGGGCAGTCAGTTACCCCGGATGCAGGGCAGTTAGTTACCCTGGATACAGGGCAGTCAGTTACCCCGGAAACTGGGCAGTCAGTTACCCTGGAAACAGGGCGGTCAGTCACCCTGGAAACAGGTTAGTCAGTTACCCCGGAAACAGGGTGATCAGTTACCCCGGAAACAGGGCAGTCAGTTCCCCTGGAAACAGGGCAGTCAGTTATCCTGGAAACAGGGCGGTCAGTTACCCCGGAAACAGGGCAGTCAGTTCTCCTGGAAACAGGGCTGTCAGTTACCCTGGAAACAGGGCAGACAGTTATCCCGGAAACAGGGCAGTCAGTTATCCCTGATAAAGGGTGATCAGTTACCCAGGAAACAGGGCAGTCAGTTACCCTGGAAACAGGGCAGTCAGTTACCCCTGAAACTGGGCAGTCAGTTACCCTGGAAACAGGGCGGTCAGTTACCCCTGAAACTGGGCAGTCAGTTTCCCTGGAAACAGGTTAGTCAGTTACCCCGGAAACAGGGCAGTCAGTTCTCCTGGAAACAGGGCTGTCATTTACCCTGGAAACAGGGCAGACAGTTGTCCCGGAAACAGGGTGATCACTTACCCTGGAAACAGTGCAGACAGTTATCCTGGAAACAGGGCAGTCAGTTATCCCGGATAAAGGGGGATCAGTTACCCTGGAAACAGGGCAGTCAGTTACCCTGGAACAGGGCAGTCAGTTACTCCTGAAACTGGGCAGTCAGTTAGCCTGGAAACAGGGCGGTCAGTTACCCCTGAAACTGGGCAGTCAGTTTCCCTGGAAACAGGTTAGTCAGTTACCCCGGAAACAGGGCAGTCAGTTCTCCTGGAAACAGGGCTGTCAGTTACCCTGGAAACAGGGCAGTCAGTTATCCCCGAAACCGGGCTGTCAGTTATCCCGGAAACAGGGTGATCAGTACCCTGGAAACTGGGCAGTCAGTTACCCTGGAAACAGGGCAGTCAGTTACCCTGGAAACAGGGCAGTCAGTTATCCTGGAAACAGGGCAGACAGTTATCCTGGAAACAGGGCGGTCAGTTATCCCGGATACAGGGCGGTCAGTTATCCTGGAAACAGGGCAGACTGTTATCCTGGAAACAGGGCGGTCAGTTATCCTGGAAACGGGGCAGTCAGTTATCCTGGAAACAGCGCAGACAGTTATCCTGGAAACAGGGCGGTCAGTTATCCTGGAAACAGGGCGGTCAGTTACCCCGGAAACAGGGAGATCAATTACCCCGGAAACTTGGCGGTCAGTTAACCTGGAAACAGGGCAGTCAGTTATCCTGGAAATAGGGCAGTCAGTTATCCCGGAAAAAGGGTGATCAGTTACCCTGGAAACTGGGCAGTCAGTTACCCTGGAAACAGGGAATTCAGTTACCCGGAAGCAGGGCAGTCAGTTCCCCTGGAAACAGGGCAGTCAATTATTCCGGAAACAGGGTGAACAGTTACCCTGGCAACTGGGCAGTCAGTTACCCTGGAAACAGGGTGATCAGTTACCGTGGAGACTGGGCAGTCAGTTACCCAGGAAACAGGGCAGTCAGTTGTCCTGGAAACAGGGCAGTCAGTTATCCTGGAAACAGGGCGGTCAGTTACCCAGGAAATAGGGCGGTCAGTTACCCTGGAACCAGGGCAGTCAGTTACCCTGGAAACAGGGCAGTCATTTAACCTGGAAACAGGGCCGTCAGTTGTCCTGGAAAAAGGGCGGTCAGTTACCCCGGAATTAGGGAGGTCAGTTATCCAGGAAACAGGGCGGTCAGTTACCCCGGAAACAGGGAGATCAGTTACCCCGGAAACAGGGCTGTTAGTTACTCTGGAAACAGGGCGGTCAGTTATCCTGGAAACAGGGCGGTCAGTTACCCCGGAAACAGGGCAGTCAGTTATCACGGAAACAGGGTGATCAGTTACCCTGGAAACAGGGCAGTCAGTTAGCCCGGAAACAGGGGAGTCAGTAACCCTGGAAACAGGGCAGTGAGCTATCCCGGAAACAGGGCAGTCAGTTATTCAGGAAACAGGGTGAACAGTTACCCTGGAAACTGGGCAGTCAGTTACCCTGGAAACAGGGCAGTCAGTTACCCTGGAAACAGGGCAGTCAGTTATCCTGGAAACAGGGTGATCAGTTACCGTGGAAACTGGGCAGTCAGTTACCCAGGAAACAGGGCAGTCAGTTGTCCTGGAAACAGGGCAGTCAGTTATCCTGTAAACAGGGCAGTCAGTTATCCTGGAAACAGGGCGGTCAGTTACCCCGGAAATAGGGCGTTCAGTTAACCTGGAAACAGGGCCGTCAGTTGTCCCGGAAAAAGAGCGGTCAGTTACCCCGGAAATAGGGTGGTCACTGATCCAGGAAACAGGGCGATCAGTTACCCCGGAAACAGGGAGATCAGTTACCCCGGAAACAGGGCTGTTAGTTACCCTGGAAACAGGGCGGTCAGTTTTCCTGGAAACAGGGCGGTCAGTTATCCTGGAAACAGGGCAGACAGTTATCCCGGAAACAGGGCAGTCAGTTATCCCGGAAACAGGGCTGTTAGTTACCCTGGAAACAGGGCAGTCAGTTACCCTGGAAACAGGGCAGTCAGTTATCCCGGAAACAGGGCAGTCAGTTATCCCGGAAACAGGGTGATCAGTTACCCTGGAAACTGGGCAGTCAGTTACACCGGAAACAGGGCAGTCAGTTATCCCGGAAACAGGGCAGTCAGTTAACCTGGAAACAGGGCAGTCAGTTACCCCGGAAACAGGGCAGTCAGTTACCCTGGAAACTGGGCAGTCAGTTACCCTGGAAACAGGGCAGACAGTTATCCCGGAAACAGGGTGATCACTTACCCCGGAAACAGGGCAGTCAGTTATCCCTGATAAAGGGTGATCAGTTACCCAGGAAACAGGGCAGTCAGTTACCCTGGAAACAGGTTAGTCAGTTACCCCGGAAACAGGGTGATCAGTTACCCCGGAAACAGGGCAGTCAGTTCCCCTGGAAACAGGGCAGTCAGTTATCCTGGAAACAGGGCGGTCAGTTACCCCGGAAACAGGGCAGTCAGTTCTCCTGGAAACAGGGCTGTCAGTTACCCTGCAAACAGGGCAGTCAGTTATCCCCGAAACCGGGCTGTCAGTTATCCCGGAAACAGGGTGATCAGTACCCTGGAAACTGGGCAGTCAGTTACCCTGGAAACAGGGCAGTCAGTTACCCTGGAAGCAGGGCAGTCAGTTATCCTGGAAACAGGGCAGACAGTTAATCTGGAAACAGGGCGGTCAGTTACCCCGGATACAGGGCGGTCAGTTATCCTTGAAACAGGGCAGACAGTTATCCTGGAAACAGGGCAGTCAGTTATCCTGGAAACAGGGCAGACAGTTATCCTGGAAACAGGGCGGTCAGTTATCCTGGAAACAGTGCGGTCAGTTACCCCGGAAACAGGTAGATCAGTTACCCCGGAAACAGGCAAGTCAGTTCTCCTGGAAACAGGGCTGTCAGTTACCCTGGAAACAGGGCAGTCAGTTATCCCCGAAACCTGGCTGTCAGTTATCCCCAAAACAGGGCGATCAGTACCCTGGAAACTGGGCAGTCAGTTACCCTGGAAACAGGGCAGTCAGTTACCCTGGAAACAGGGCAGTCAGTTATCCTGGAAACAGAGCAGATAGTTATCCTGGAAACAGGGCGGACAGTTACCCCGGATACAGGGCGGTCAGTTATCCTGGAAACAGGGCAGACAGTTATCCTGGAAACAGGGCGGTCAGTTATCCTGGAAACAGGGCAGTCAGTTATCCTGGAAACAGGGCAGACAGTTATCCTGGAAACAGGGCGGTCAGTTATCCCGGAAACAGGGCAGTCAGTTATTCCGGAAACAGGGTGAACAGTTACCCTGGAAACTGGGCAGTCAGTTACCCTGGAAACAGGGCAGTCAGTTATCCTGGAAACAGGGTGATCAGTTACCGTGGAAACTGGGCAGTCAGTTACCCAGGAAACAGGGCAGTCAGTTGTCCGGGAAACAGGGCAGACAGTTATCCTGGAAACAGGGCGGTCAGTTACCCCGGAAATAGGGCGGTCAGTTACCCTGGAAACAGGGCAGTCAGTTACCCTGGAAACAGGGCAGTCAGTTAACCTGGAAACAGGGCCGTCAGTTGTCCTGTAAAAAGGGCGGTCAGTTACCCCAGAAATAAGGAGGTCAGTTATCCAGGAAACAGTGCGGTCAGTTACCCCGGAAACAGGGAGATCAGTTACCCAGGAAACAGGGCTGTTAGTTACTCTGGAAACAGGGCGGTCAGTTATCCTGGAAACAGGGCGGTCAGTTACCCCGGAAACAGGGCAGTCAGTTATCCCGGAAACAGGGTGATCAGTAACCCTGGAAACAGGGCAGTCAGTTATCCTGGAAACAGGGCAGTCAGTTATCCCGGAAACAGGGTGATCAGTTACCCTGGAAACTGGGCAGTCAGTTAACCTGGAAACAGGGCAGTCAGTTACCCCTGAAACTGGGCAGTCAGTTTCCCTGGAAACAGGTTAGTCAGTTACCCCGGAAACAGGGCAGTCAGTTCTCCTGGAAACAGGGCTGTCAGTTATCCCGGAAACAGGGTTATCAGTTACCCTGGAAACAGGGCGGTCAGTTATCCCGGATACAGGGCGGTCAGTTATCCTGGAAACAGGGCAGACAGTTTTCCTGGAAACAGGGCGGTCAGTTATCCCGGATACAGGGCGGTCAGTTATCCTGGAAACAGGGCAGACAGTTTTCCTGGAAACTGAACAGTCAGTTACCCTGGAAACAGGGCAGTCAGTTACCCTGGAAACAGGGCAGTCAGTTATCCTGGAAACAGGGCGGTCAGTTATCCCGGATATTGGGCGTTCAGTTATCCTGGAAACAGGGCAGTCAGTTATCCTGGAAACTGGGCAGTCAGTTATCCTGGAAACAGCGCAGACAGTTATCCTGGAAACAGGGCGGTCAGTTATCCTGGAAACAGGGCGGTCAGTTACCCCGGAAACAGGGAGATCAGTTACCCCGGAAACTTGGCGGTCAGTTAACCTGGAAACAGGGCAGTCAGTTATCCTGGAAATAGGGCAGTCAGTTATCCCGGAAAAAGGGTGATCAGATACCCTGGAAACTGGGCAGTCAGTTACCCTGGAAACAGGGAAGTCAGTTACCCTGGAAACAGGGCAGTCAGTCACCCTGGAAACAGGTTAGTCAGTTACCCCGGAAACAGGGTGATCAGATACCCCGGAAGCAGGGCAGTCAGTTCCCCTGGAAACAGGGCAGTCAATTATTCCGGAAACAGGGTGAACAGTTACCCTGGCAACTGGGCAGTCAGTTACCCTGGAAACAGGGTGATCAGTTACCGTGGAGACTGGGCAGTCAGTTACCCAGGAAACAGGGCAGTCAGTTGTCCTGGAAACAGGGCAGTCAGTTATCCTGGAAACAGGGCGGTCAGTTACCCAGGAAATAGGGCGGTCAGTTACCCTGGAAACAGGGCAGTCAGTTACCCTGGAAACAGGGCAGTCATTTAACCTGGAAACAGGGCCGTCAGTTGTCCTGGAAAAAGGGCGGTCAGTTACCCCGGAATTAGGGAGGTCAGTTATCCAGGAAACAGGGCGGTCAGTTATCCCGGAAACAGGGTGATCAGTTACCCTGGAAACAGAGCAGTCAGTTAACGTGGAAACAGGGGAGTCAGTAACCCTGGAAACAGGGCAGCCAGTTATCCTGGAAACAGGGCAGTCAGTTATCCCGGAAACAGGGTGATCAGTTATCCTGGAAACTGGGCAGTCAGTTAACCTGGAAACAGGGCAGTCAGTTACCCCGGAAACAGGGCAGTCAGTTACCCCGGATGCAGGGCAGTTAGTTACCCTGGATACAGGGCAGTC
The DNA here is from genome assembly GCF_036365525.1 of Heterodontus francisci. Lineage (NCBI taxonomy): Eukaryota > Metazoa > Chordata > Chondrichthyes > Heterodontiformes > Heterodontidae > Heterodontus > Heterodontus francisci. The sequence continues at coordinate 2,688,682 of NC_090382.1, read as the reverse complement.
AGTTACCCCGGAAACTGGGCAGTCAGTTACCCTGGAAACAGGGCGGTCAGTCTCCCTGGAAACAGGTTAGTCAGTTACCCCGGAAACAGGGTGATCAGTTACCCCGGAAACAGGGCAGTCAGTTCCCCTGGAAACAGGGCAGTCAGTTATCCTGGAAACAGGGCGGTCAGTTACTCCGGAAACAGGGCAGTCAGTTCTCCTGGAAACAGGGCTGTCAGTTACCCTGGAAACAGGGCAGTCAGTTAACCCCGAAACCGGGCTGTCAGTTATCCCCGAAACCGGGCTGTCAGTTATCCCGGAAACAGGGTGATCAGTACCCTGGAAACTGGGCAGTCAGTTACCCTGGAAACAGGGCAGTCAGTTACCCTGGAAGCAGGGCAGTCAGTTATCCTGGAAACAGGGCAGACAGTTATCCTGGAAACAGGGCGGTCAGTTACCCCGGATACAGGGCGGTCAGTTATCCTTGAAACAGGGCAGACAGTTATCCTGGAAACAGGGCGGTCAGTTATCCTGGAAACAGGGCAGTCAGTTATCCTGGAAACAGGGCAGACAGTTATCCTGGAAACAGGGCGGTCAGTTATCCTGGAAACAGTGCGGTCAGTTACCCCGGAAACAGGTAGATCAGTTACCCCGGAAACAGGGAAGTCAGTTCTCCTGGAAACAGGGCTATCAGTTACCCTGGAAACAGGGCAGTCAGTTATCCCCGAAACCTGGCTGTCAGTTATCCCGGAAACAGGGTGATCAGTACCCTGGAAACTGGGCAGTCAGTTACCCTGGAAACAGGGCAGTCAGTTACCCTGGAAACAGGGCAGTCAGTTATCCTGGAAACAGAGCAGATAGTTATCCTGGAAACAGGGCGGACAGTTACCCCGGATACAGGGCGGTCAGTTATCCTGGAAACAGGGCAGACAGTTATCCTGGAAACAGGGCGGTCAGTTATCCTGGAAACAGGGCAGTCAGTTATCCTGGTAACAGGGCAGACAGTTATCCTGGAAACAGGGCGGTCAGTTATCCCGGAAACAGGGCAGTCAGTTATTCCGGAAACAGGGTGAACAGTTACCCTGGAAACTGGGCAGTCAGTCACCCTGGAAACAGGGCAGTCAGTTATCCTGGAAACAGGGTGATCAGTTACCGTGGAAACTGGGCAGTCAGTTACCCAGGAAACAGGGCAGTCAGTTGTCCGGGAAACAGGGCAGACAGTTATCCTGGAAACAGGGCGGTCAGTTACCCCGGAAATAGGGCGGTCAGTTACCCTGGAAACAGGGCAGTCAGTTACCCTGGAAACAGGGCAGTCAGTTAACCTGGAAACAGGGCCGTCAGTTGTCCTGTAAAAAGGGCGGTCAGTTACCCCGGAAATAAGGAGGTCAGTTATCCTGGAAACAGGGCGGTCAGTTACCCAGGAAATAGGGCGGTCAGTTACCCTGGAAACAGGGCAGTCAGTTACCCTGGAAACAGGGCAGTCATTTAACCTGGAAACAGGGCCGTCAGTTGTCCTGGAAAAAGGGCGGTCAGTTACCCCGGAATTAGGGAGGTCAGTTATCCAGGAAACAGGGCGGTCAGTTATCCCGGAAACAGGGTGATCAGTTACCCTGGAAACAGAGCAGTCAGTTACCGTGGAAACAGGGGAGTCAGTAACCCTGGAAACAGGGCAGCCAGTTATCCTGGAAACAGGGCAGTCAGTTATCCCGGAAACAGGGTGATCAGTTATCCTGGAAACTTGGCAGTCAGTTAACCTGGAAACAGGGCAGTCAGTTACCCCGGAAACAGGGCAGTCAGTTACCCCGGATGCAGGGCAGTTAGTTACCCTGGATACAGGGCAGTCAGTTACCCCGGAAACTGGGCAGTCAGTTACCCTGGAAACAGGGCGGTCAGTCTCCCTGGAAACAGGTTAGTCAGTTACCCCGGAAACAGGGTGATCAGTTACCCCGGAAACAGGGCAGTCAGTTCCCCTGGAAACAGGGCAGTCAGTTATCCTGGAAACAGGGCGGTCAGTTACCCCGGAAACAGGGCAGTCAGTTCTCCTGGAAACAGGGCTGTCAGTTACCCTGGAAACAGGGCAGTCAGTTATCCCCGAAACCGGGCTGTCAGTTATCCCGGAAACAGGGTGATCAGTACCCTGGAAACTGGGCAGTCAGTTACCCTGGAAACAGGGCAGTCAGTTACCCTGGAAGCAGGGCAGTCAGTTATCCTGGAAACAGGGCAGACAGTTATCCTGGAAACAGGGCGGTCAGTTACCCCGGATACAGGGCGGTCAGTTATCCTTGAAACAGGGCAGACAGTTATCCTGGAAACAGGGCGGTCAGTTATCCTGGAAACAGGGCAGTCAGTTATCCTGGAAACAGGGCAGACAGTTATCCTGGAAACAGGGCGGTCAGTTATCCTGGAAACAGTGCGGTCAGTTACCCCGGAAACAGGTAGATCAGTTACCCCGGAAACAGGGAAGTCAGTTCTCCTGGAAACAGGGCTGTCAGTTACCCTGGAAACAGGGCAGTCAGTTATCCCCGAAACCTGGCTGTCAGTTATCCCGGAAACAGGGTGATCAGTACCCTGGAAACTGGGCAGTCAGTTACCCTGGAAACAGGGCAGTCAGTTACCCTGGAAACAGGGCAGTCAGTTATCCTGGAAACAGAGCAGATAGTTATCCTGGAAACAGGGCAGACAGTTACCCCGGATACAGGGCGGTCAGTTATCCTGGAAACAGGGCAGACAGTTATCCTGGAAACAGGGCGGTCAGTTATCCTGGAAACAGGGCAGTCAGTTATCCTGGAAACAGGGCAGAGAGTTATCCTGGAAACAGGGCGGTCAGTTATCCCGGAAACAGGGCAGTCAGTTATACCGGAAACAGGGTGAACAGTTACCCTGGAAACTGGGCAGTCAGTCACCCTGGAAACAGGGCAGTCAGTTATCCTGGAAACAGGGTGATCAGTTACCGTGGAAACTGGGCAGTCAGTTACCCTGGAAACAGGGCAGTCAGTTGTCCGGGAAACAGGGCAGACAGTTATCCTGGAAACAGGGCGGTCAGTTACCCCGGAAATAGGGCGGTCAGTTACCCTGGAAACAGGGCAGTCAGTTACCCTGGAAACAGGGCAGTCAGTTAACCTGGAAACAGGGCCGTCAGTTGTCCTGTAAAAAGGGTGGTCAGTTACCCCGGAAATAAGGAGGTCAGTTATCCAGGAAACAGTGCGGTCAGTTACCCCGGAAACAGGGCAGTCAGTTAGCCCGGAAACAGGGGAGTCAGTAACCCTGGAAACAGGGCAGCCAGTTATCCTGGAAACAGGGCAGTCAGTTATCCCGGAAACAGGGTGATCAGTTACCCTGGAAACTGGGCAGTCAGTTAACCTGGAAACAGGGCAGTCAGTTACCCCGGAAACAGGGCAGTCAGTTACCCCGGAAGCAGGGCAGTTAGTTACCCTGGATGCAGGGCAGTCAGTTACCCCGGAAACTGGGCAGTCAGTTACCCTGGAAACAGGGCGGTCAGTCACCCTGGAAACAGGTTAGTCAGTTACCCCGGAAACAGGGCAGTCAGTTATCCTGGAAACAGGGCAGTCAGTTATCCTGGAAACAGGTTAGTCAGTTACCCCGGAAACAGGGCAGTCAGTTCTCCTGGAAACAGGGCAGTCAGTTACCCTGGAAACAGGGCAGTCAGTTATCCCCGAAACCGGGCTGTCAGTTATCCCGGAAACAGGGCGGTCAGTTACCCCGGAAATAGGGCGTTCAGTTACCCTGGAAACAGGGCAGTCAGTTACCCTGGAAACAGGGCAGTCAGTTAACCTGGAAACAGGGCCGTCAGTTGTCCTGGAAAAAGGGCGGTCAGTTACCCCGGAAATAGGGAGGTCACTGATCCAGGAAACAGGGCGATCAGTTACCCCGGAAACAGGGAGATCAGTTACCCCGGAAACAGGGCTGTTAGTTACCCTGGAAACAGGGCGGTCAGTTATCCTGGAAACAGGGCGGTCAGTTATCCTGGAAACAGGTCAGACAGTTATCCCGGAAACAGGGCAGTCAGTTATCCCGGAAACAGGGTGATCAGTTACCCTGGAAATAGGGCAGTCAGTTACACCGGAAACAGGGCAGTCAGTTATCCCGGAAACAGGGCAGTCAGTTAACCTGGAAACAGGGCAGTCAGTTACCCCGGAAACAGGGCAGTCAGTTTCCCTGGAAACTGGGCAGTCAGTTACCCTGGAAACAGGGCAGACAGTTATCCCGGAAACAGGGTGATCACTTACCCCGGAAACAGGGCAGTCAGTTATCCCTGATAAAGGGTGATCAGTTACCCAGGAAACAGGGCAGTCAGTTACCCTGGAAACAGGGCAGTCAGTTACCCCTGAAACTGGGCAGTCAGTTACCCTGGAAACAGGGCGGTCAGTTACCCCTGAAACTGGGCAGTCAGTTTCCCTGGAAACAGGTTAGTCAGTTACCCCGGAAACAGGGCAGTCAGTTCTCCTGGAAACAGGGCTGTCATTTACCCTGGAAACAGGGCAGACAGTTGTCCCGGAAACAGGGTGATCACTTACCCTGGAAACAGTGCAGACAGTTATCCTGGAAACAGGGCAGTCTGTTATCCCGGATAAAGGGGGATCAGTTACCCTGGAAACAGGGCAGTCAGTTACCCTGGAAACAGGGCAGTCAGTTACTACTGAAACTGGGCAGTCAGTTTCCCTGGAAACAGGTTAGTCAGTTACCCTGGAAACAGGGCAGTCAGTTACCCTGGAAACAGGGCAGTCAGTTACTACTGAAACTGGGCAGTCAGTTACCCTGGAAACAGGGCGGTCAGTTACCCCTGAAACTGGGCAGTCAGTTTCCCTGGAAACAGGTTAGTCAGTTACCCCGGAAACAGGGCAGTCAGTTCTCCTGGAAACAGGGCTGTCGGTTATCCCGGAAACAGGGTTATCAGTACCCTGGAAACTGGGCAGTCAGTTACCCTGGAAACAGGGCAGTCAGTTACCCTGGAAACAGGGCAGTCAGTTATCCTGGAAACAGGGCAGACAGTTATCCTGGAAACAGGGCGGTCAGTTATCCCGGATACAGGGCGGTCAGTTATCCTGGAAACAGGGCAGACTGTTATCCTGGAAACAGGGCGGTCAGTTATCCTGGAAACGGGGCAGTCAGTTATCCTGGAAACAGCGCAGACAGTTATCCTGGAAACAGGGCGGTCAGTTATCCTGGAAACAGGGCGGTCAGTTACCCCGGAAACAGGGAGATCAGTTACCCCGGAAACTTGGCGGTCAGTTAACCTGGAAACAGGGCAGTCAGTTATCCTGGAAATAGGGCAGTCAGTTATCCCGGAAAAAGGGTGATCAGTTACCCTGGAAACTGGGCAGTCAGTTACCCTGGAAACAGGGAAGTCAGTTACCCGGGAAACAGGGCAGTCAGTCACCCTGGAAACAGGTTAGTCAGTTACCCCGGAAACAGGGTGATCAGATACCCCGGAAGCAGGGCAGTCAGTTCCCCTGGAAACAGGGCAGTCAATTATTCCGGAAACAGGGTGAACAGTTACCGTGGAGACTGGGCAGTCAGTTACCCAGGAAACAGGGCAGTCAGTTGTCCTGGAAACAGGGCAGTCAGTTATCCTGGAAACAGGGCAGTCAGTTATCCTGGAAACAGGGCGGTCAGTTACCCAGGAAATAGGGCGGTCAGTTACCCTGGAAACAGGGCAGTCAGTTACCCTGGAAACAGGGCAGTCATTTAACCTGGAAACAGGGCCGTCAGTTGTCCTGGAAAAAGGGCGGTCAGTTACCCCGGAATTAGGGAGGTCAGTTATCCAGGAAACAGGGCGGTCAGTTATCCCGGAAACAGGGTGATCAGTTACCCTGGAAACAGAGCAATCAGTTACCGTGGAAACAGGGGAGTCAGTAACCCTGGAAACAGGGCAGCCAGTTATCCTGGAAACAGGGCAGTCAGTTATCCCGGAAACAGGGTGATCAGTTATCCTGGAAACTGGGCAGTCAGTTAACCTGGAAACAGGGCAGTCAGTTACCCCGGAAACAGGGCAGTCAGTTACCCCGGATGCAGGGCAGTTAGTTACCCTGGATACAGGGCAGTCAGTTACCCCGGAAACTGGGCAGTCAGTTACCCTGGAAACAGGGCGGTCAGTCACCCTGGAAACAGGTTAGTCAGTTACCCCGGAAAGAGGGTGATCAGTTACCCCGGAAACAGGGCAGTCAGTTCCCCTGGAAACAGGGCAGTCAGTTATCCTGGAAACAGGGCGGTCAGTTACCCCGGAAACAGGGCAGTCAGTTCTCCTGGAAACAGGGCTGTCAGTTATCCTGGAAACAGGGCAGTCAGTTATCCCCGAAACCGGGCTGTCAGTTATCCCGGAAACAGGGTGATCAGTACCCTGGAAACTGGGCAGTCAGTTACCCTGGAAACAGGGCAGTCAGTTACCCTGGAAACAGGGCAGTCAGTTATCCTGGAAACAGGGCAGACAGTTATCCTGGAAACAGGGCAGACAGTTATCCCGGAAACAGGGTGATCAGTACCCTGGAAACTGGGCAGTCAGTTACCCTGGAAACAGGGCAGTCAGTTACCCTGGAAACAGGGCGGTCAGTTATCCTTGAAACAGGGCAGACAGTTATCCTGGAAACAGGGCGGTCAGTTATCCTGGAAACAGGGCAGTCAGTTACCCTGGAAACAGGGCAGACAGTTATCCTGGAAACAGGGCGGTCAGTTATCCTGGAAACAGTGCGGTCAGTTACCCCGGAAACAGGTAGATCAGTTACCCCGGAAACAGGGAAGTCAGTTCTCCTGGAAACAGGGCTGTCAGTTACCCTGGAAACAGGGCAGTCAGTTATCCCCGAAACCTGGCTGTCAGTTATCCCGGAAACAGGGTGATCAGTACCCTGGAAACTGGGCAGTCAGTTACCCTGGAAACAGGGCAGTCAGTTACCCAGGAAACAGGGCAGTCAGTTATCCTGGAAACATAGCAGATAGTTATCCTGGAAACAGGGCGGACAGTTACCCCGGATACAGGGCGGTCAGTTATCCTGGAAACAGGGCAGACAGTTATCCTGGAAACAGGGCGGTCAGTTATCCTGGAAACAGGGCAGTCAGTTATCCTGGAAACAGGGCAGACAGTTATCCTGGAAACAGGGCGGTCAGTTATCCCGGAAACAGGGCAGTCAGTTATTCCGGAAACTGGGTGAACAGTTACCCTGGAAACTGGGCAGTCAGTTACCCTGGAAACAGGGCAGTCAGTTATCCTGGAAACAGGGTGATCAGTTACCATGGAAACTGGGCAGTCAGTTACCCAGGAAACAGGGCAGTCAGTTGTCCTGGAAACAGGGCAGACAGTTATCCTGGAAACAGGGTGGTCAGTTACCCCGGAAATAGGGCGGTCAGTTACCCTGGAAACAGGGCAGTCAGTTACCCTGGAAACAGGGCAGTCAGTTAACCTGGAAACAGGGCCGTCAGTTGTCCTGTAAAAAGGGCGGTCAGTTACCCCGGAAATAGGGAGGTCAGTTATCCAGGAAACAGTGCGGTCAGTTACCCCGGAAACAGGGAGATCAGTTACCCAGGAAACAGGGCTGTTAGTTACTCTGGAAACAGGGCGGTCAGTTATCCTGGAAACAGGGCGGTCAGTTACCCCGGAAACAGGGCAGTCAGTTATCCCGGAAACAGGGTGATCAGTTACCCTGGAAACAGGGCAGTCAGTTAGCCCGGAAACAGGGGAGTCAGTAACCCTGGAAACAGGGCAGCCAGTTATCCTGGAAACAGGGCAGTCAGTTATCCCGGAAACAGGGTGATCAGTTACCCTGGAAACTGGGCAGTCAGTTAACCTGGAAACAGGGCAGTCAGTTACCCCGGAAACAGGGCAGGCAGTTACCCCGGAAGCAGGGCAGTTAGTTACCCTGGATGCAGGGCAGTCAGTTACCCCGGAAACTGGGCAGTCAGTTACCCTGGAAACAGGGCGGTCAGTCACCCTGGAAACAGGTTAGTCAGTTACCCCGGAAACAGGGCAGTCAGTTCCCCTGGAAACAGGGCAGTCAGTTACCCTGGAAACAGGGCAGTCAGTTAACCTGGAAACAGTGCATTCAGTTATCCTGGAAACAGGGCAGTCAGTTATCCTGGAAACAGGTTAGTCAGTTACCCCGGAAACAGGGCAGTCAGTTCTCCTGGAAACAGGGCAGTCAGTTACCCTGGAAACAGGGCAGTCAGTTATCCCCGAAACCGGGCTGTCAGTTATCCCGGAAACAGGGTGATCAGTACCCTGGAAACTGGGCAGTCAGTTACCCTGGAAACAGGGCAGTCAGTTATCCTGGAAACAGGGCGGTCAGTTATCCTGGAAACAGGGCAGACAGTTATCCTGGAAACAGGGCGGTCAGTTATCCTGGAAACAGGGCAGACAGTTATCCTGGAAACAGGGCGGTCAGTTACCCCGGATACAGGGCAGTCAGTTATCCTGGAAACAGGGCAGACAGTTATCCTGGAAACAGGGCGGTCAGTTATCCTGGAAACAGGGCAGACAGTTATCCTGGAAACAGGGCAGTCAGTTATCCTGGAAATAGGGCAGTCAGTTAGCCCGGAAAAAGGGTGATCTGTTACCCTGGAAACTGGGCAGTCAGTTACCCTGGAAACAGCGAAGTCAGTTACCCTGGAAACAGGGCAGTCAGTCACCCTGGAAACAGGTTAGTCAGTTACCCCGGAAACAGGGTGATCAGATACCCCGGAAGCAGGGCAGTCAGTTCCCCTGGAAACAGGGCAGTCAGTTACCCTGGAAACAGGGCAGTGAGCTATCCCGGAAACAGGGCAGTCAGTTATTCCGGAAACAGGGTGAACAGTTACCCCGGAAGCAGGGCAGTCAGTTCCCCTGGAAACAGGGCAGTCAGTTACCCTGGAAACAGGGCAGTGAGCTATCCCGGAAACAGGGCTGTCAGTTATTCCGGAAACAGGGTGAACAGTTACCCTGGAAACTGGGCAGTCAGTTACCCTGGAAACAGGGCAGTCAGTTATCCTGGAAACAGGGTGATCAGTTACCGTGGAAACTGGGCAGTCAGTTACCCAGGAAACAGGGCAGTCAGTTGTCCTTGAAACAGGGCAGTCAGTTATCCTGGAAACAGGGCAGTCAGTTATCCTGGAAACAGGGCGGTCAGTTACCCCGGAAATAGGGCGGTCAGTTACCCTGGAAACAGGGCAGTCAGTTACCCTGGAAACAGGGCAGTCAGTTAACCTGGAAACAGGGCCGTCAGTTGTCCTGGAAAAAGGGCAGTCAGTTATCCCGGATAAAGGGTGATCAGTTACCCTGGAAACAGGGCAGTCAGTTACCCTGGAAACAGGGCAGTCAGTTACCCCTGAAACTGGGCAGTCAGTTACCCTGGAAACAGGGCGGTCAGTTACCCCTGAAACTGGGCAGTCAGTTTCCCTGGAAACAGGTTAGTCAGTCACCACGGAAAAAGGGCAGTCAGTTCTCCTGGAAACAGGGCTGTCATTTACCCTGGAAACAGGGCAGACAGTTGTCCCGGAAACAGGGTGATCACTTACCCTGGTAACAGGGCAGACAGTTATCCCGGAAACAGGGCAGTCAGTTATCCCGGATAAAGGGTGATCAGTTCCCCTGGAAACAGGGCAGTCAGTTACCCTGGAAACAGGGCAGTCTGTTACCCCTGAAACTGGGATGTCAGTTACCCTGGAAACAGGGCGGTCAGTTACCCCTGAAACTGGGCAGTCAGTTTCCATGGAAACAGGTTAGTCAGTTACCCCGGAAACAGGGCAGTCAGTTCTCCTGGGAACAGGGCAGTCAGTTACCCCGAAACCGGGCTGTCAGTTATCCCGGAAACAGGGTGATCAGTACCCTGGAAACTGGGCAGTCAGTTACTCTGGAAACAGGGCAGTCAGTTACCCTGGAAACAGGGCAGTCAGTTATCCTGGAAACAGGGCAGATAGTTATCCTGGAAACAGGGCGGTCAGTTACCCCGGATACAGGGCGGTCAGTTATCCTGGAAACAGGGCAGACAGTTATCCTGGAAACAGGGCGGTCAGTTATCCTTGAAACAGGGCAGTCAGTTATCCTGGAAACAGGGCAGACAGTTATCCTGGAAACAGGGCGGTCAGTTATCCTGGAAACAGGGCGGTCAGTTACCCCGGAAACAGGGAGATCAGTTACCCCGGAAACTTGGCGGTCAGTTAACCTGGAAACAGGGCAGTCAGTTATCCAGGAAATAGGGCAGTTAGTTATCCCGGAAAAAGGGTGATCAGTTACCCTGGAAACTGGGCAGTCAGTTACCCTGGAAACAGGGAAGTCAGTTACCCGGGAAACAGGGCAGTCAGTCACCCTGGAAACAGGTTAGTCAGTTATCCCGGAAACAGGGCAGTCAGTTATCCTGGAAACAGGGCAGACAGTTATCCTGGAAACAGGGCGGTCAGTTATCCTGGAAACAGGGCAGTCAGTTATCCTGGAAACAGGGCAGACAGTTATCCTGGAAACAGGGCGGTCAGTTATCCTGAAAACAGGGCAGTCAGTTATCCTGGAAATAGGGCAGTCAGTTAGCCCGGAAAAAGGGTGATCAGTTACCCTGGAAACAGGGCAGTCAGTCACCCTGGAAACAGGTTAGTCAGTTACCCCGGAAACAGGGTGATCAGATACCCCGGAAGCAGGGCAGTCAGTTCCCCTGGAAACAGGCCAGTCAGTTACCCTGGAAACAGGGCAGTGAGCTATCCCGGAAACAGGGCTGTCAGTTATTCCGGAAACAGGGTGAACAGTTACCCTGGAAACTGGGCAGTCAGTTACCCAGGAAACAGGGCAGTCAGTTGTCCTTGAAACAGGGCAGTCAGTTATCCTGGAAACAGGGCAGTCAGTTATCCTGGAAACAGGGCGGTCAGTTACCCCGGAAATAGGGAGGTCAGTTATCCAGGAAACAGGGCGGTCAGTTACCCCGGAAACAGGGAGATCAGTTACCCCGGAAACAGGGCTGTTAGTTACCCTGGAAACAGGGCGGTCAGTTATCCTGGAAACAGGGCGGTCAGTTATCCTGGAAACAGGGCAGACAGTTATCCCAGAAACAGGGCAGTCAGTTATCCCGGAAACAGGGTGATCAGTTACCCTGGAAATAGGGCAGTCAGTTTCCCTGGAAACAGGTTAGTCAGTTACCACGGAAAAAGGGCAGTCAGTTCTCCTGGAAACAGGGCTGTCATTTACCCTGGAAACAGGGCAGACAGTTGTCCCGGAAACAGGGTGATCACTTACCCTGGTAACAGGGCAGACAGTTATCCCGGAAACAGGGCAGTCAGTTATCCCGGATAAAGGGTGATCAGTTACCCTGGAAACAGGGCAGTCAGTTACCCTGGAAACAGGGCGGTCAGTTACCCCTGAAACTGGGCAGTCAGTTTCCATGGAAACAGGTTAGTCAGTTACCCCGGAAACAGGGCAGTCAGTTCTCCTGGAAACAGGGCAGTCAGTTACCCCGAAACCGGGCTGTCAGTTATCCCGGAAACAGGGTGATCAGTACCCTAGAAACTGGGCAGTCAGTTACTCTGGAAACAGGGCAGTCAGTTACCCTGGAAACAGGGCAGTCAGTTACCCTGGAAACAGGGCAGACAGTTATCCTGGAAACAGGGCGGTCAGTTACCCCGGATACAGGGCGGTCAGTTATCCTGGAAACAGGGCAGACAGTTATCCTGGAAACAGGGCGGTCAGTTATCCTGGAAATAGGGCAGTTAGTTATCCCGGAAAAAGGGTGATCAGTTACCCTGGAAACTGGGCAGTCAGTTACCCTGGAAACAGGGAAGTCAGTTCCCCGGGAAACAGGGCAGTCAGTCACCCTGGAAACAGGTTAGTCAGTTATCCCGGAAACAGGGTGATCAGTTATCCTGGAAACTGGGCAGTCAGTTAACCTGGAAACAGGGCAGTCAGTTACCCCGGATGCAGGGCAGTTAGTTACCCTGGATACAGGGCAGTCAGTTACCCCGGAAACTGGGCAGTCAGTTACCCTGGAAACAGGGCGGTCAGTCACCCTGGAAACAGGTTAGTCAGTTACCCCGGAAACAGGGTGATCAGTTATCCCGGAAACAGGGCAGTCAGTTCCCCTGGAAACAGGGCAGTCAGTTATCCTGGAAACAGGGCGGTCAGTTACCCCGGAAACAGGGCAGTCAGTTCTCCAGGAAACAGGGCTGTCAGTTACCCTGGAAACAGGGCAGTCAGTTATCCCCGAAATCGGGCTGTCAGTTATCCCGGAAACAGGGTGATCAGTACACTGGAAACTGGGCAGTCAGTTACCCTGGAAACAGGACAGTCAGTTACCCTGGAAACAGGGCAGTCAGTTATCCTGGAAACAGGGCAGACAGTTATCCTGGAAACAGGGCGGTCAGTTACCCCGGATACAGGGCGGTCATTTATCCTTGAAACAGGGCAGACAGTTATCCTGGAAACAGGGCAGTCAGTTATCCTGGAAACAGGGCAGACAGTTATCCTGGAAACAGGGCGGTCAGTTATCCTGGAAACAGTGCGGTCAGTTACCCCGGAAACAGGTAGATCAGTTACCCCGGAAACAGGGAAGTCAGTTCTCCTGGAAACAGGGCTGTCAGTTACCCCGGAAACAGGGCAGTCAGTTACCCCGGATGCAGGGCAGTTAGTTACCCTGGATACAGGGCAGTCAGTTACCCCGGAAACTTGGCAGTCAGTTACCCTGGAAACAGGGCGGTCAGTCACCCTGGAAACAGGTTAGTCAGTTACCCCGGAAACAGGGTGATCAGTTATCCCGGAAACAGGGCAGTCAGTTCCCCTGGAAACAGGGCAGTCAGTTATCCTGGAAACAGGGCGGTCAGTTACCCCGGAAACAGGGCAGTCAGTTCTCCAGGAAACAGGGCTGTCAGTTACCCTGGAAACAGGGCAGTCAGTTATCCCCGAAATCGGGCTGTCAGTTATGCCGGAAACAGGGTGATCAGTACACTGGAAACTGGGCAGTCAGTTACCCTGGAAACAGGGCAGTCAGTTACCCTGGAAACAGGGCAGTCAGTTATCCTGGAAACAGGGCAGACAGTTATCCTGGAAACAGGGCGGTCAGTTACCCCGGATACAGGGCGGTCATTTATCCTTGAAACAGGGCAGACAGTTATCCTGGAAACAGGGCAGTCAGTTATCCTGGAAACAGGGCAGACAGTTATCCTGGAAACAGGGCGGTCAGTTATCCTGGAAACAGGGCGGTCAGTTACCCCGGAAACAGGTAGATCAGTTACCCCGGAAACAGGGAAGTCAGTTCTCCTGGAAACAGGGCTGTCAGTTACCCTGGAAACAGGGCAGTCAGTTATCCCGGAAACAGGGTGATCAGTACCCTGGAAACTGGGCAGTCAGTTACCCTGGAAACAGGGCAGTCAGTTACCCTGGAAACAGGGCAGTCAGTTATCCTGGAAACAGAGCAGATAGTTATCCTGGAAACAGGGCGGACAGTTACCCCGGATACAGGGCGGTCAGTTATCCTGGAAACAGGGCAGACAGTTATCCTGGAAACAGGGCGGTCAGTTATCCTGGAAACAGGGCAGTCAGTTATCCTGGAAACAGGGCAGACAGTTATCCTGGAAACAGGGCGGCCAGTTATCCCGGAAACAGGGCAGTCAGTTATTCCGGAAACAGGGTGAACAGTTACCCTGGAAACTGGGCAGTCAGTCACCCTGGAAACAGGGCAGTCAGTTACCCCGGAAACAGGTAGATCAGTTACCCCGGAAACAGGGAAGTCAGTTCTCCTGGAAACTGGGCAGTCAGTTACCCTGGAAACAGGGCAGTCAGTTACCCTGGAAACAGGGCAGTCAGTTATCCTGGAAACAGGGCAGACAGTTATCCTGGAAACAGGGCGGTCATTTACCCCGGATACAGGGCGGTCAGTTATCCTGGAAACAGGGCAGACAGTTATCCTGGAAACAGGGCGGTCAGTTATCCTGGAAACAGGGCAGTCAGTTATCCCGGAAACAGGGTGATCAGTTACCCTGGAAACAGGGCAGTCAGTTAGCCCGGAAACAGGGCAGTCAGTTCTCCTGGGAACAGGGCAGTCAGTTACCCCGAAACCGGGCTGTCTGTTATCCCGGAAACAGGGTGATCAGTACCCTGGAAACTGGGCAGTCAGTTACTCTGGAAACAGGGCAGTCAGTTACCCTGGAAACAGGGCAGTCAGTTATCCTGGAAACTGGGCAGACAGTTATCCTGGAAACAGGGCGGTCAGTTATCCTTGAAACAGGGCAGTCAGTTATCCTGGAAACAGGGCAGACAGTTATCCTGGAAACAGGGCGGTCAGTTATCCTTGAAACAGGGCAGTCAGTTATCCTGGAAACAGGGCAGACAGTTATCCTGGAAACAGGGCGGTCAGTTACCCCGGAAACAGGGAGATCAGTTACCCCGGAAACTTGGCGGTCAGTTAACCTGGAAACAGGGCAGTCAGTTATCCAGGAAATAGGGCAGTTAGTTATCCCGGAAAAAGGGTGATCAGTTACCCTGGAAACTGGGCAGTCAGTTACCCTGGAAACAGGGAAGTCAGTTACCCGGGAAACAGGGCAGTCAGTCACCCTGGAAACAGGTTAGTCAGTTATCCCGGAAACAGGGCAGTCAGTTATCCTGGAAACAGGGCAGACAGTTATCCTGGAAACAGGGCGGTCAGTTATCCTGGAAACAGGGCAGTCAGTTATCCTGGAAACAGGGCAGACAGTTATCCTGGAAACAGGGCGGTCAGTTATCCTGAAAACAGGGCAGTCAGTTCTCCTGGAAATAGGGCAGTCAGTTAGCCCGGAAGAAGGGTGATCAGTTACCCTGGAAACAGGGCAGTCAGTCACCCTGGAAACAGGTTAGTCAGTTACCCCGGAAACAGGGTGATCAGATACCCCGGAAGCAGGGCAGTCAGTTCCCCTGGAAACAGGCCAGTCAGTTACCCTGGAAACAGGGCAGTGAGCTATCCCGGAAACAGGGTTGTCAGTTATTCCGGAAACAGGGTGAACAGTTACCCTGGAAACTGGGCAGTCAGTTACCCAGGAAACAGGGCAGTCAGTTGTCCTTGAAACAGGGCAGTCAGTTATCCTGGAAACAGGGCAGTCAGTTATCCTGGAAATAGGGAGGTCAGTTATCCAGGAAACAGGGCGGTCAGTTACCCCGGAAACAGGGAGATCAGTTACCCCGGAAACAGGGCTGTTAGTTACCCTGGAAACAGGGCGGTCAGTTATCCTGGAAACAGGGCGGTCAGTTATCCTGGAAACAGGGCAGACAGCTATCCCAGAAACAGGGCAGTCAGTTATCCCAGAAACAGGGTGATCAGTTACCCTGGAAATAGGGCAGTCAGTTTCCCTGGAAACAGGTTAGTCAGTTACCACGGAAAAAGGGCAGTCAGTTCTCCTGGAAACAGGGCTGTCATTTACCCTGGAAACAGGGCAGACAGTTGTCCCGGAAACAGGGTGATCACTTACCCTGGTAACAGGGCAGACAGTTATCCCGGAAACAGGGCAGTCAGTTATCCCGGATAAAGGGTGATCAGTTACCCTGGAAACAGGGCAGTCAGTTACCCTGGAAACAGGGCATTCAGTTACCCCTGAAACTGGGCAGTCAGTTACCCTGGAAACAGGGCGGTCAGTTACCCCCGAAACCGGGCTGTCAGTTATCCCGGAAACAGGGTGATCAGTACCCTGGAAACTGGGCAGTCAGTTACCCTGGAAACAGGGCAGTCAGTTACCCTGGAAATAGGGCAGTCAGTTATCCTGGAAACAGGGCAGACAGTTATCCTGGAAACAGGGCGGTCAGTTACCCCGGATACAGGGCAGTCAGTTATCCTGGAAACAGGGCAGACAGTTATCCTGGAAACAGGGCGGTCAGTTATCCTGGAAACAGGGCAGTCAGTTATCCTGGAAACAGGGCAGACAGTTATCCTGGAAACAGGGCGGTCAGTTATCCTGAAAACAGGGCAGTCAGTTATCCTGGAAATAGGGCAGTCAGTTAGCCCGGAAAAAGGGTGATCAGTTACCCTGGAAACTGGGCAGTCAGTTACCCTGGAAACAGGGAAGTCAGTTACCCTGGAAACAGGGCAGTCAGTCACCCTGGAAACAGGTTAGTCAGTTACCCCGGAAACAGGGTGATCAGATACCCCGGAAGCAGGGCAGTCAGTTCCCCTGGAAACAGGGCAGTCAGTTACCCTGGAAACAGGGCAGTGAGCTATCCCGGAAACAGGGCTGTCAGTTATTCCGGAAACAGGGTGAACAGTTACCCTGGAAACTGGGCAGTCAGTCACCCTGGAAACAGGTTAGTCAGTTACCCCGGAAACAGGGTGATCAGTTATCCCGGAAACAGGGCAGTCAGTTCCCCTGGAAACAGGGCAGTCAGTTATCCTGGAAACAGGGCGGTCAGTTACCCCGGAAAGAGGGCAGTCAGTTCTCCAGGAAACAGGGCTGTCAGTTACCCTGGAAACAGGGCAGTCAGTTATCCCCGAAATCGGGCTGTCAGTTATCCCGGAAACAGGGTGATCAGTACACTGGAAACTGGGCAGTCAGTTACCCTGGAAACAGGGCAGTCAGTTACCCTGGAAACAGGGCAGTCAGTTATCCTGGAAACAGGGCAGACAGTTATCCTGGAAACAGGGCGGTCAGTTACCCCGGATACAGGGCGGTCATTTATCCTTGAAACAGGGCAGACAGTTATCCTGGAAACAGGGCAGTCAGTTATCCTGGAAACAGGGCAGACAGTTATCCTTGAAACAGGGCGGTCAGTTATCCTGGAAACAGGGCGGTCAGTTACCCCGGAAACAGGTAGATCAGTTACCCCGGAAACAGGGAAGTCAGTTCTCCTGGAAACAGGGCTGTCAGTTACCCTGGAAACAGGGCAGTCAGTTATCCCCGAAACCTGGCTGCCAGTTATCCCGGAAACAGGGAGATCAGTACCCTGGAAACTGGGCAGTCAGTTACCCTGGAAACAGGGCAGTCAGTTACCCTGGAAACAGGGCAGTCAGTTATCCTGGAAACAGGGCAGACAGTTATCCTGGAAACAGGGCGGTCATTTACCCCGGATACAGGGCGGTCAGTTATCCTGGAAACAGGGCAGACAGTTATCCTGGAAACAGGGCGGTCAGTTATCCTGGAAACAGGGCAGTCAGTTATCCCGGAAACAGGGTGATCAGTTACCCTGGAAACAGGGCAGTCAGTTAGCCCGGAAACAGGGGAGTCAGTAACCCTGGAAACAGGGCAGCCAGTTATCCTGGAAACAGGGCAGTCAGTTATCCCGGAAACAGGGTGATCAGTTACCCTGGAAACTGGGCAGTCAGTTAACCTGGAAACAGGGCAGTCAGTTACCCCGGAAACAGGGCAGTCAGTTACCCCGGAAACTGGGCAGTCAGTTACCCTGGAAACAGGGCGGTCAGTCACCCTGGAAACAGGTTAGTCAGTTACCCCGGAAACAGGGCAGTCAGTTCCCCTGGAAACAGGGCAGTCAGTTACCCTGGAAACAGGGCAGTCAGTTAACCTGGAAACATGGCAGTCAGTTATCCTGGAAACAGGGCAGTCAGATATCCTGGAAACAGGTTAGTCAGTTACCCCGGAAACAGGGCAGTCAGTTCTCCTGGAAACAGGGCTGTCAGTTACCCTGGAAACAGGGCAGTCAGTTATCCCCGAAACCGGGCTGTCAGTTATCCCGGAAACAGGGTGATCAGTACCCTGGAAACTGGGCAGTCAGTTACCCTGGAAACAGGGCAGTCAGTTACCCTGGAAATAGGGCAGTCAGTTATCCTGGAAACAGGGCAGACAGTTATCCTGGAAACAGGGCGGTCAGTTACCCCGGATACAGGGCAGTCAGTTATCCTGGAAACAGGGCAGACAGTTATCCTGGAAACAGGGCGGTCAGTTATCCTGGAAACAGGGCAGTCAGTTATCCTGGAAACAGGGCAGACAGTTATCCTGGAAACAGGGCGGTCAGTTATCCTGAAAACAGGGCAGTCAGTTATCCTGGAAATAGGGCAGTCAGTTAGCCCGGAAAAAGGGTGATCAGTTACCCTGGAAACTGGGCAGTCAGTTACCCTGGAAACAGGGAAGTCAGTTACCCTGGAAACAGGGCAGTCAGTCACCCTGGAAACAGGTTAGTCAGTTACCCCGGAAACAGGGTGATCAGATACCCCGGAAGCAGGGCAGTCAGTTCCCCTGGAAACAGGGCAGTCAGTTACCCTGGAAACAGGGCAGTGAGCTATCCCAGAAACAGGGCTGTCAGTTATTCCGGAAACAGGGTGAACAGTTACCCTGGAAACTGGGCAGTCAGTCACCCTGGAAACAGGTTAGTCAGTTACCCCGGAAACAGGGTGATCAGTTATCCCGGAAACAGGGCAGTCAGTTCCCCTGGAAACAGGGCAGTCAGTTATCCTGGAAACAGGGCGGTCAGTTACCCCGGAAACAGGGCAGTCAGTTCTCCAGGAAACAGGGCTGTCAGTTACCCTGGAAACAGGGCAGTCAGTTATCCCCGAAATCGGGCTGTCAGTTATCCCGGAAACAGGGTGATCAGTACCCTGGAAACTGGGCAGTCAGTTACCCTGGAAACAGGGCAGTCAGTTACCCTGGAAACAGGGCAGTCAGTTATCCTGGAAACAGGGCAGACAGTTATCCTGGAAACAGGGCGGTCAGTTACCCCGGATACAGGGCGGTCATTTATCCTTGAAACAGGGCAGACAGTTATCCTGGAAACAGGGCAGTCAGTTATCCTGGAAACAGGGCAGACAGTTATCCTGGAAACAGGGCGGTCAGTTATCCTGGAAACAGGGCGGTCAGTTACCCCGGAAACAGGTAGATCAGTTACCCCGGAAACAGGGAAGTCAGTTCTCCTGGAAACAGGGCTGTCAGTTACCCTGGAAACAGGGCAGTCAGTTATCCCCGAAACCTGGCTGCCAGTTATCCCGGAAACAGGGAGATCAGTACCTGGAAACTGGGCAGTCAGTTACCCTGGAAACAGGGCAGTCAGTTACCCTGGAAACAGGGCAGTCAGTTATCCTGGAAACAGGGCAGACAGTTATCCTGGAAACAGGGCGGTCATTTACCCCGGATACAGGGCGGTCAGTTATCCTGGAAACAGGGCAGACAGTTATCCTGGAAACAGGGCGGTCAGTTATCCTGGAAACAGGGCAGTCAGTTATCCCGGAAACAGGGTGATCAGTTACCCTGGAAACAGGGCAGTCAGTTAGCCCGGAAACAGGGGAGTCAGTAACCCTGGAAACAGGGCAGCCAGTTATCCTGGAAACAGGGCAGTCAGTTATCCCGGAAACAGGGTGATCAGTTACCCTGGAAACTGGGCAGTCAGTTAACCTGGAAACAGGGCAGTCAGTTACCCCGGAAACAGGGCAGTCAGTTACCCCGGAAGCAGGGCAGTTAGTTACCCTGGATGCAGGGCAGTCAGTTACCCCGGAAACTGGGCAGTCAGTTACCCTGGAAACAGGGCGGTCAGTCACCCTGGAAACAGGTTAGTCAGTTACCCCGGAAACAGGGCAGTCAGTTCCCCTGGAAACAGGGCAGTCAGTTACCCTGGAAACAGGGCAGTCAGTTAACCTGGAAACATGGCAGTCAGTTATCCTGGAAACAGGGCAGTCAGATATCCTGGAAACAGGTTAGTCAGTTACCCCGGAAACAGGGCAGTCAGTTCTCCTGGAAACAGGGCTGTCAGTTACCCTGGAAACAGGGCAGTCAGTTATCCCCGAAACCGGGCTGTCAGTTATCCCGGAAACAGGGTGATCAGTACCCTGGAAACTGGGCAGTCAGTTACCCTGGAAACAGGGCAGTCAGTTACCCTGGAAATAGGGCAGTCAGTTATCCTGGAAACAGGGCAGACAGTTATCCTGGAAACAGGGCGGTCAGTTATCCTGAAAACAGGGCAGTCAGTTATCCTGGAAATAGGGCAGTCAGTTAGCCCGGAAAAAGGGTGATCAGTTACCCTGGAAACTGGGCAGTCAGTTACCCTGGAAACAGGGAAGTCAGTTACCCTGGAAACAGGGCAGTCAGTCACCCTGGAAACAGGTTAGTCAGTTACCCCGGAAACAGGGTGATCAGATACCCCGGAAGCAGGGCAGTCAGTTCCCCTGGAAACAGGGCAGTCAGTTACCCTGGAAACAGGGCAGTGAGCTATCCCGGAAACAGGGCTGTCAGTTATTCCGGAAACAGGGTGAACAGTTACCCTGGAAACTGGGCAGTCAGTTACCCTGGAAACAGGGCAGTCAGTTATCCTGGAAACAGGGTGATCAGTTACCGTGGAAACTGGGCAGTCAGTTACCCAGGAAACAGGGCAGTCAGTTGTCCTTGAAACAGGGCAGTCAGTTATCCTGGAAACAGGGCAGTCAGTTATCCTGGAAACAGGGCGGTCAGTTACCCCGGAAATAGGGCGGTCAGTTACCCTGGAAACAGGGCAGTCAGTTACCCTGGAAACAGGGCAGTCAGTTAAACTGGAAACAGGGCCGTCAGTTGTCCTGGAAAAAGGGCGGTCAGTTACCCCGGAAATAGGGAGGTCAGTTATCCAGGAAACAGGGCGGTCAGTTACCCCGGAAACAGGGAGATCAGTTACCCCGGAAACAGGGCTGTTAGTTACCCTGGAAACAGGGCGGTCAGTTATCCTGGAAACAGGGCGGTCAGTTATCCTGGAAACAGGGCAGACAGTTATCCCGGAAACAGGGCAGTCAGTTATCCCGGAAACAGGGTGATCAGTTACCCTGGAAATAGGGCAGTCAGTTACACCGGAAACAGGGCAGTCAGTTATCCCGGAAACAGGGCGGTCAGTTAACCTGGAAACAGGGCAGTCAGTTACCCCGGAAACAGGGCAGTCAGTTACCCTGGAAACTGGGCAGTCAGTTACCCTGGAAACAGGGCAGACAGTTATCCCGGAAACAGGGCAGTCAGTTATCCCGGATAAAGGGTGATCAGTTACCCTGGAAACAGGGCAGTCAGTTACCCTGGAAACAGGGCAGTCAGTTACCCCTGAAACTGGGCAGTCAGTTACCCTGGAAACAGGGCGGTCCGTTACCCCTGAAACTGGGCAGTCAGTTTCCCTGGAAACAGGTTAGTCAGTTACCACGGAAAAAGGGCAGTCAGTTCTCCTGGAAACAGAGCTGTCATTTACCCTGGAAACAGGGCAGACAGTTGTCCCGGAAACAGGGCAGTCAGTTATCCCGGATAAAGGATGATCAGTTACCCTGGAAACAGGGCAGTCAGTTACCCTGGAAACAGGGCAGTCAGTTAACCCTGAAACTGGGCAGTCAGTTACCCTGGAAACAGGGCGGTCAGTTACCCCTGAAACTGGGCAGTCAGTTTCCATGGAAACAGGTTAGTCAGTTACCCCGGAAACAGGGCAGTCAGTTCTCCTGGAAACAGGGCAGTCAGTTACCCCGAAACCGGGCTGTCAGTTATCCCGGAAACAGGGTGATCAGTACCCTGGAAACTGGGCAGTCAGTTACTCTGGAAACAGGGCAGTCACTTATCCTGGAAACATGGCAGTCAGTTATCCTGGAAACAGGGCATACAGTTATCCTGGAAACAGGGCGGTCAGTTACCCCGGAGACAGGGCGGTCAGTTATCCTGGAAACAGGGCAGACATTTATCCTGGAAACAGGGCCGTCAGTTATCCTTGAAACAGGGCAGTCAGTTATCCTGGAAACAGGGCAGACAGTTATCCTGGAAACAGGGCGGTCAGTTACCCCGGAGACAGGGCGGTCAGTTATCCTGGAAACAGGGCAGACATTTATCCTGGAAACAGGGCCGTCAGTTATCCTTGAAACAGGGCAGTCAGTTATCCTGGAAACAGGGCAGACAGTTATCCTGGAAACTTGGCGGTCAGTTATCCTGGAAATAGGGCAGTTCGTTATCCCGGAAAAAGGGTGATTAGTTACCCTGGAAACTGGGCAGTCAGTTACCCTGGAAACAGGGAAGTCAGTTACCCGGGAAACAGAGCAGTCAGTCACCCTGGAAACAGGGCAGTCAGTACCCCTGGAAACAGGGCAGTCAGTTACCCTGGAAACAGGGCAGTGAGCTATCCCGGAAACTGGGCAGTCAGTTATTCCGGAAACAGGGTGAACAGTTACCCTGGAAACTGGGCAGTCAATTACCCTGGAAACAGGGCAGTCAGTTATCCTGGAAACAGGGTGATCAGTTACCGTGGAAACTGGGCAGTCAGTTACCCAGGAAACAGGGCAGTCAGTTGTCCTGGAAACAGGGCAGTCAGTTATCCTGGAAACAGTGCAGTCAGTTATCCTGGAAACAGGGCGGTCAGTTACCCCGGAAATAGGGCGGTCAGTTACCCTGGAAACAGGGCAGTCAGTTACCCTGGAAACAGGGCAGTCAGTTAACCTGGAAACAGGGCCGTCAGTTGTCCTGGAAAAAGGGCGGTCAGTTACCCCTGAAATAGGGAGGTCAGTTATCCTGGAAACAGGGCGGTCAGTTACCCCGGAAACAGGGAGATCAGTTACCCCGGAAACAGGGCTGTTAGTTACTCTGGAAACAGGGCGGTCAGTTATCCTGGAAACAGGGCGGTCAGTTACCTCGGAAACAGGGCAGTCAGTTATCCCGGAAACAGGGTGATCAGTTACCCTGGAAACAGGGCAGTCAGTTAGCCCGGAAACAGGAGAGTCAGTAACCCTTGAAACAGGGCAGCCAGTTATCCTGGAAACAGGGCAGTCAGTTATCCCGGAAACAGGGTGATCAGTTACCCTGGAAACTGGGCAGTCAGTTAACCTGGAAACAGGGCAGTCAGTTACCCCTGAAACAGGGCAGTCAGTTACCCCGGAAGCAGGGCAGTTAGTTACCCTGGATACAGGGCAGTCAGTTACCCTGGAAACTGGGCGGTCAGTCACCCTGGTAACAGGTTAGTCAATTACCCCGGAAACAGGGTGATCAGTTACCCCGGAAACAGGGCAGTCAGTTCCCCTGGAAACAGGGCAGTCATTTATCCAGGAAACAGGGAGTTCAGTTAACCCTGAAACAAGGCAGTCAGTTACCCTGGAAACAGGGCAGTCTGTTATCCTGGAAACAGGGCAGTCAGTTACCCTGGAAACAGGGAGGTCAGTTATCCCGGAAACAGGGCAGTCAGTTATCCCGGAAACAGGGTGATCAGTTACCCTGGAAACAGGGCAGTCAGTTATCCTGGAAACAGGGTGATCAGTTACCGTGGAAACCGGGCAGTCAGTTACCCAGGAAACAGGGCAGTCAGTTGTCCTGGAAACAGGGCAGTCAGTTATCCTGGAAACAGGGCGGTCAGTTACCCCGGAAATAGGGCGGTCAGTTACCCTGGAAACAGGGCAGTCAGTTACCCTGGAAACAGGGCAGTCAGTTACCCAGGAAACAGGGCCGTCAGTTGTCCTGGAAAAAGGGCGGTCAGTTACCCCGGAAATAGGGAGGTCAGTTATCCAGGAAACAGTGCGGGCAGTTACCCCGGAAACAGGGAGATCAGTTACCCAGGAAACAGGGCTGTTAGTTCCTCTGGAAACAGGGCGGTCAGTTAGCCCGGAAACAGGGGAGTCAGTAACCCTGGAAACAGGGCAGTCAGTTAACCTGGAAACAGGGCAGTCAGTTACCCCGGAAACAGGGCAGTCAGTTACCCCGGAAGCAGGGCAGTTAGTTACCCTGGATGCAGGGCAGTTAGTTACCCCGGAAACTGGGCAGTCAGTTACCCTGGAAACAGGGCGGTCAGTCACCCTGGAACCAGGTTAGTCAGTTACCCCGGAAACAGGGCAGTCAGTTCCCCTGGAAACAGGGCAGTCAGTTACCCTGGAAACAGGGCAGTCAGTTAACCTGGAAACAGGGCAGTCAGTTATCCTGGAAACAGGGCAGTCAGTTATCCTGGAAACAGGTTAGTCAGTTACCCCGGAAACAGGGCAGTCAGTTCTCCCGGAAACAGGGCAGTCAGTTACCCTGGAAACAGGGCAGTCAGTTAACCTGGAAACAGGGCAGTCAGTTATCCTGGAAACAGGGCGGTCAGTTATCCTGGAAACAGGGAGTTCAGTTAACCCTGAAACAAGGCAGTCAGTTACCCTGGAAACAGGGCAGTCAGTTATCCTGGAAAGAGGGCAGTCAGTTACCCTGGAAACAGGGTGGTCAGTTACCCCGGAAACAGGGTGATCAGTTATACTGGAAACAGGGCGGTCAGTTACCCCGGAAACAGGGCAGTCAGTTAGCCCGGAATCAGGGTGATCAGTTATCCTGGAAACAGGGCAGTCAGTTCGCCTGGAAACAGGGCAGTCAGTTACCCTGGAAACAGGGTGATCAGTTATCCCGGAAACAGAGTGATCAGTTACCCTGGAAACAGGGCAGTCAGTTATCCCGGAAACAGGGTGATCAGTTATCCTGGAAACAGGGCAGTCAGTTACCCTGGAAACAGGGTGATCAGTTATCCCGGAAACAGGGTGATCAGTTACCGTGGAAACAGGGCAGTCAGTTACCCCGGAAACAGGGTGATCAGTTACCCCGGAAACAGGGCAATTAGTTTCCCTGGAAACAGGGCAGTCAGTTACCCGGAAACAGGGTGATAAGCTACCCCGGAAACAGGGAGATCAATTACCCCGGAAACAGGGTGATCAGTTACCCCGGAAACAGGGCAGTCAGTTCCCCTGGAAACAGGACAGTCAGTTACACTGGAAACAGGGCAGTGAGCTATCCCGGAAACAGGGCAGTCAGTTATCCCAAAAACAGGGTGAACAGTTACCCTGGAAACTGGGCAGTCAGTTACCCTGGAACCAGGGCGGTCAGTTACCCTGGAAACAGGGCAGTCAGTTATCCTGGAAACAGGGTGATCAGTTACCCTGGAAACTGGGCAGTCAGTTCCCCTGGAAACAGGGCAGTCAGTTATCCTGGAAACAGGGCGATCAGATACCCCGGAAATACGGCGGTCAGTTATCCTGGAAACAGGGCGGTCAGTTACCCCGGAAACAGGGAGATCAGTTACCCTTGAAACAGGGCAGTCAGTTATCCCGGAAACAGGGCAGTCAGTTATCTCGGAAAAAGGGTGATCGGTTACCCTGTAGACTGGGCAGTCAGTTACCCTGGAAACAGGGCAGTCAGTTCCCCTGGTAACAGGGCAGTCAGTTACCCTGGAAACAGGGCAGTCAGTTATCCCGGAAACAGGGCAGTCAGTTATCCCGGAAACAGGGAGATCAGTTACCCAGGAAACAGGGCTGTTAGTTACTCTGGAAACAGGGCGGTCAGTTATCCTGGAAACAGGGCGGTCAATAGCCCAGGAAACAGGGCAGTCAGTTATCCCGGAAACAGGGTGATCAGTTACCCTGGAAACAGGGCAGTCAGTTAGCCCGGAAACAGGGGAGTCAGTAACCCTGGAAACAGGGCAGCCAGTTATCCTGGAAACAGGGCAGTCAGTTATCCCGGAAACAGGGTGATCAGTTACCCTGGAAACTGGGCAGTCAGTTAACCTGGAAACAGGGCAGTCAGTTACCCCGGAAACAGGGCAGTCAGTTACCCCGGAAGCAGGGCAGTTAGTTACCCTGGATGCAGGGCAGTCAGTTACCCCGGAAACTGGGCAGTCAGTTACCCTGGAAACAGGGCGGTCAGTCACCCTGGAACCAGGTTCGTCAGTTACCCCAGAAACAGGGCAGTCAGTTCCCCTGGAAACAGGGCAGTCAGTTACCCTGGAAACAGGGCAGTCAGTTAACCTGGAAACAGGGCAGTCAGTTATCCTGGAAACAGGGCAGTCAGTTATCCTGGAAACAGGTTAGTCAGTTACCCCGGAAACAGGGCAGTCAGTTCTCCCGGAAACAGGGCAGTCAGTTCTCCTGGAAACAGGGCAGTCAGTTACCCTGGAAACAGGGCAGTCAGTTAACCTGGAAACAGGGCAGTCAGTTATCCTGGAAACAGGGCGGTCAGTTACCCCGGAAAGAGGGAGTTCAGTTAACCCTGAAACAAGGCAGTCAGTTACCCTGGAAACAGGGCAGTCAGTTATCCTGGAAACAGGGCAGTCAGTTACCCTGGAAACAGGGTGGTCAGTTACCCCGGAAACAGGGTGATCAGTTATACTGGAAACAGGGCGGTCAGTTACCCCGGAAACAGGGCAGTCAGTTAGCCCGGAATCAGGGTGATCAGTTATCCTGGAAACAGGGCAGTCAGTTAGCATGGAAACAGGGCAGTCAGTTACCCTGGAAACAGGGTGATCAGTTATCCCGGAAACAGGGTGATCAGTTACCCTGGAAACAGGGCAGTCAGTTATCCCGGAAACAGGGTGATCAGTTACCCTGGAAACAGGGCAGTCAGTTACCCTGGAAACAGGGTGATCAGTTATCCCGGAAACAGGGTGATCAGTTACCGTGGAAACAGGGCAGTCAGTTACCCCGGAAACAGGGTGATCAGTTACCCCGGAAACAGGGCGATTAGTTTCCCTGGAAACAGGGCAGTCAGTTACCCGGAAACAGGGTGATAAGCTACCCCGGAAACAGGGAGATCAATTACCCCGGAAACAGGGTGATCAGTTACCCCGGAAACAGGGCAGTCAGTTCCCCTGGAAACAGGACAGTCAGTTACACTGGAAACAGGGCAGTGAGCTATCCCGGAAACAGGGCAGTCAGTTATCCCGGAAACAGGGTGAACAGTTACCCTGGAAACTGGGCAGTCAGTAACACTGGAAACAGGGCAGTCAGTTACCCTGGAAACAGGGCAGTCAGTTATCCTGGAAACAGGGTGATCAGTTACCCTGGAAACTGGGCAGTCAGTTACCCTGGAAACAGGGCAGTCAGTTATCCTGGAAACAGGGCGGTCAGATACCCCGGAAATACGGCGGTCAGTTATCCTGGAAACAGGGCGGTCAGTTACCCCGGAAACAGGGAGATCAGTTACCCCGGAAACAGGGCAGTCAGTTACCCTGGAAACAGTGCAGTCAGTTATCCTGGAAACAGGGCAGTCCGTTATCCCGGAAACAGGGCATTCAGTTATCCCGTAAACAGGGTGATCAGTTACCCTGGAAAGTGGGCAGTCAGTTACCCTGGAAACAGGGAAGTCAGTTACCCCGGAAACAGGGCGGTCAGTTGCCCTGGAAACAGGGCAGTCAGTTACCCCGTAAACAGGGTGATCAGTTACACTGGAAACAGGGAGATCAGTTACCCTGGAAACAGGGCAGTCAGTTACCCCGGAAACAGGGTGATCGGTTACCCTGGAAACAGGGAGATCAGTTACCCTGGAAACAGGGCAGTCAGTTACCCGGAAACAGGGTGATCGTTACCCCGGAAACAGGGAGATCAGTTACCCTGGAAACAGGGCAGTCAGTTCTCCTGGAAACAGGGCGGTCAGTTATCCCGGAAACAGGGCGGTCATTTACCCTGGAAACAGGGCAGTCAGTTAACCTGGAAACAGGGCTGTCAGTTATCCTGGAAACAGGGCATTCAGTTAAACTGGAAACAGGGCGGTCAGTTACCCCAGAAATATGGCGTTCAGTTATCCTGGAAACAGGGCGGTCAGTTACCCCGGAAACAGGGAGATCAGTTACCCCGGAAACAGGGCAGTCAGTTATCCCGGAAACAGGGTGATCAGTTTCCCCGGAAACAGGGCAGTCAGTTACCCTGGAAACAGGGCAGTCAGTTACCCTGGAAACAGGGCGCTCAGTTACCCCGAAAACAGGGTGATCAGTTATCCCGGAAACAGGGTGTTCAGTTACCGTGGAAACAGGGCAGTCAGTTACCCCGGAAACAGGGTGATCAGTTACCCCGGAAACAGGGCGATTAGTTTCCCTGGAAACAGGGCAGTCAGTTACCCGGAAACAGGGTGATCAGCTACCCCGGAAACAGGGAGATCAATTACCCCGGAAACAGGGTGATCTGTTACCCCGGAAACAGGGCAGTCAGTTCCCCTGGAAACAGGGCAGTCAGTTACACTGGAAACAGGGCAGTGAGCTATCCCGGAAACAGGGCAGTCAGTTATCCCGGAAACAGGGTGAACAGTTACCCTGGAAACTGGGCAGTCAGTTACCCTGGAAACAGGGCGGCCAGTTACCCTGGAAACAGGGCGGTCAGTTACCCTGGAAACAGGGCAGTCAGTTATCCTGGAAACAGGGTGATCTGTTACCCTGGAAACTGGGCAGTCAGTTACCCTGGAAACAGGGCAGTCAGTTATCCTGGAAACAGGGCGGTCAGATACCCCGGAAATAGGGCGGTCAGTTATCCTGGAAACAGGGCAGTCAGTTACCCTGGAAACAGGGCAGTCAGTTACCCTGGAAACAGGGTGGTCAGTTACCCTGGAAACAGGGTGATCAGTTATCCCGGAAACAGGGTGATCAGTTACCCCGGAAACAGGGCGATCAGTTTCCCCGGAAACAGGGTGATCAGTTACCCTGGAAACTGGGTGATCAGTTACCCCGGAAACAGGGCGATTAGTTTCCCTGGAAACAGGGCAGTCAGTTATCCTGGAAACAGGGTGGTCAGTTTCCCTGGAAACAGGGTGGTCAGTTACCCCGGAAACAGGGTGATCAGTTTTCCTGGAAACAGGGCGGTCAGTTACCCCGGATACAGGGCAGTCAGTTACCCCGGAAACAGGGCGGTCAGTAACCGTGGAAATAAATTAGTCAGTTAGCCTGGAAACAGGGCAGTCAGTTACCCCGGAAACAGGGTGATCAGTTACCCTGGAAACAGGGCAGTCAGTTATCCCGGAAACAGGGTGATCAGTTTGCCCGGAAACTGGGCAGTCAGTTACCCTGGAAACAGGGCAGTCAGTTATCCCGGAAACAGGGCAGTCAGTTATCCCGGAAACAGGGTGAACAGTTACCCTGGAAACTGGGCAGTGAGTTACCCTGGAAACAGGGCGGTCAGTTACCCTGGAAACAGGGCAGTCAGTTATCCTGGAAACAGGGCGGTCAGTTACCCCGGAAACAGGGCGGTCATTTACCCTGGAAACAGGGCAGTCAGTTAACCTGGAAACAGGGCTGTCAGTTATCCTGGAAACAGAGCATTCAGTTAACCTGGAAACAGGGCGGTCAGTTACCCCGGAAATAGGGCGTTCAGTTATCCTGGAAACAGGGTGGTCAGTTACCCCGGAAATAGGGCGTTCAGTTATCCTGGAAACAGGGCATTCAGTTAACCTGGAAACAGGGCGGTCAGTTATCCCGGAAACAGGGCGGTCATTTACCCTGGAAACAGGGCAGTCAGTTAACCTGGAAACAGGGCTGTCAGTTATCCTGGAAACAGGGCGGTCAGTTACCCCGGAAATAGGGCGTTCAGTTATCCTGGAAACAGGGTGGTCAGTTACCCCGGAAATAGGGCGTTCAGTTATCCTGGAAACAGGGCGGTCAGTTACCCCGGAAACAGGGAGATCTGTTACCCCGGAAACAGGGCAGTCAGTTATCCTGGAAAAAGGGCGGTCAGTTACCCTGGAAACAGGGTGATCAGTTATCCCGGAAACAGGGTGATCAGTTACCGTGGAAACAGGGCAGTCAGTTACCCCGGAAACAGGGTGATCATTTACCCCGGAAACAGGGCGATTTGTTTCCCCGGAAACAGGGTGATCAGTTACCCTGGAAACAGGGCAGTCAGTTATCCCGGAAACAGGGTGATCAGTTACCCTGTAAACAGGGCAGTCAGTTATCCTGGAAACAGGGTGGTCAGTTTCCCTGGAAACACGGTGGTCAGTTACCCCGGAAACAGGGTGATCAGTTATCCTGGAAACAGGGCGGTCAGTTACCCCGGATACAGGGCAGTCAGTTACCCCGGAAACAGGGTGGTCAGTAACCGTGGAAACAAATTAGTCAGTTACCCCGGAAACAGGGTAATCAGTTATCCTGGAAACAGGGCAGTCAGTTAGCCTGGAAACAGGGCAGTCAGTTACCCCGGAAACAGGGTGATCAGTTTCCCCGGAAACAGGGCAGTCTGTTACCCTGGAAACAGGGCAGTCAGTTATCCCGGAAACAGGGCAGTCAGTTATCCCGGAAACAGGGCAGTTAGTTACCCCGGAAACAGGGCAGTCAGTTACCCTTGAAACTGGGCATTCAGTTACCCTGGAAACAGGGGAGTTAGTTATCCCGGAAACAGGATGATCAGTTACCCTGGAAACTGGGCAGTCAGTTACCCTGGAAACAGGGCAGTCAGTTCCAACGGAAACATGGCAGTCAGTAACCCTGGAAACAGATTACTCAGTTACCCCGGAAACAGTGTGATCAGTTATCCTGGAAACAGGGCGGTCAGTTACCCCGGAAACAGGGCAGTTTTTTACCCCGGAAACAGGGCACACAGTTATCCAGGAAACAGGGTGATCAGTTACCCTGGAAACAGGGCAGTCAGTTATCCTGGAAACAGGGCGCTCAGTTACCCCGAAAACAGGGCGGTCAGTTACCCTGGAAACAGGGCAGTCATTTAACCCGAAAACAGGGCGGTCAGTTACCCCGGAAACAGAGTGATCAGTTACACCGGAAACAGGGTGAACTGATCCCCTGGAAACAGGGCAGTCAGTTACCCTGGAAACAGGGCGGTCAGTTGCCCTGGAAACAGGGCAGTCAGTTACCCCGGAAACAGGGTGATCAGTTACACTGGAAACAGGGAGATCAGTTACCCTGGAAACAGGGCAGTCAGTTACCCCGGAAACAGGGTGATCGGTTACCCTGGAAACAGGGAGATCAGTTACCCTGGAAACAGGGCAGTCAGTTACCCGGAAACAGGGTGATCGTTACCCCGGAAACAGGGAGATCAGTTACCCTGGAAACAGGGCAGTCAGTTATCCTGGAAACAGGGCTGTCAGTTATCCCGGAAACAGGGCGGTCATTTACCCTGGAAACAGGGCAGTCAGTTAACCTGGAAACAGGGCTGTCAGTTATCCTGGAAACAGGGCATTCAGTTAAACTGGAAACAGGGCGGTCAGTTACCCCGGAAATATGGCGTTCAGTTATCCTGGAAACAGGGCTGTCAGTTACCCCGGAAACAGGGAGATCAGTTACCCCGGAAACAGGGCAGTCAGTTATCCCGGAAACAGGGTGATCAGTTTCACCCGGAAACAGGGCAGTCAGTTACCCTGGAAACAGGGCGGTCAGTTACCCCGAAAACAGGGTGATCAGTTATCCCGGAAACAGGGTGATCAGTTACCCCGGAAACAGGGCGATTAGTTTCCCTGGAAACAGGGCAGTCAGTTACCCGGAAACAGGGTGATCAGCTACCCCGGAAACAGGGAGATCAATTACCCCGGAAACAGGGTGATCTGTTACCCCGGAAACAGGGCAGTCAGTTCCCCTGGAAACAGGGCAGTCAGTTACACTGGAAACAGGGCAGTGAGCTATCCCGGAAACAGGGCAGTCAGTTATCCCGGAAACAGGGTGAACAGTTACCCTGGAAACTGGGCAGTCAGTTACCCTGGAAACAGGGCGGTCAGTTACCCTGGAAACAGGGCGGTCAGTTACCCTGGAAACAGGGCAGTCAGTTATCCTGGAAACAGGGTGATCTGTTACCCTGGAAACTGGGCAGTCAGTTACCCTGGAAACAGGGCAGTCAGTTATCCTGGAAACAGGGCGGTCAGGTACCCTGGAAATAGGGCGGTCAGTTATCCTGGAAACAGGGCAGTCAGTTACCCTGGAAACAGGGCAGTCAGTTACCCTGGAAACAGGGCGGTCAGTTACCCTGGAAACAGGGTGATCAGTTATTCCGGAAACAGGGTGATCAGTTACCCCGGAAACAGGGCGATCAGTTTCCCCGGAAACAGGGTGATCAGTTACCCTGGAAACTGGGTGATCAGTTACCCCGGAAACAGGGCGATTAGTTTCCCTGGAAACAGGGCAGTCAGTTATCCTGGAAACAGGGTGGTCAGTTTCCCTGGAAACAGGGTGGTCAGTTACCCCAGAAACAGGGTGATCAGTTTTCCTGGAAACAGGGCGGTCAGTTACCCCGGATACAGGGCAGTCAGTTACCCCGGAAACAGGGCGGTCAGTAACCGTGGAAACAAATTAGTCAGTTACCCTGGAAACAGGGTGATCAGTTATCCTGGAAACAGGGCAGTCAGTTAGCCTGGAAACAGGGCAGTCAGTTACCCCGGAAACAGGGTGATCAGTTACCCTGGAAACAGGGCAGTCAGTTATCCCGGAAACAGGGTGATCAGTTTGCCTGGAAACTGGGCAGTCAGTTACCCTGGAAACAGGGCAGTCAGTTATCCCGGAAACAGGGCAGTCAGTTATCCCGGAAACAGGGTGAACAGTTACCCTGGAAACTGGGCAGTCAGTTACCCTGGAAACAGGGCGGTCAGTTACCCTGGAAACAGGGCATTCAGTTATCCTGGAAACAGGGTGATCAGTTACCGTGGAAACAGGGCAGTCAGTGTCCCCGGAAACAGGGTGATCAGTTACCCCGGAAACAGGGCGATTAGTTTCCCTGGAAACAGGGCAGTCAGTTACCCGGAAACAGGGTGATCAGCTACCCCGGAAACAGGGAGATCAATTACCCCGGAAACAGGGTGATCAGTTACCCCGGAAACAGGGCAGTCAGTTCCCCTGGAAACAGGGCAGTCAGTTGCACTGGAAACAGGGCAGTGAGCTATCCCGGAAACAGGGCAGTCAGTTATCCCGGAAACAGGGTGAACAGTTACCCTGGAAACTGGGCAGTCAGTTACCCTGGAAACAGGGCGGTCAGTTACCCTGGAAACAGGGCAGTCAGTTATCCTGGAAACAGGGTGATCAGTTACCCTGGAAACTGGGCAGTCAGTTTCCCTGGAAACAGGGCGGTCAGTTACCCTGGAAACAGGGCAGTCAGTTATCCTGGAAACAGGGTGATCAGTTACCCCGGAAACAGGGCGGTCATTTACCCTGGAAACAGGGCAGTCAGTTAACCTGGAAACAGGGCTGTCAGTTATCCTGGAAACAGGGCATTCAGTTAACCTGGAAACAGGGCGGTCAGTTACCCCGGAAACAGGGTGATCAGTTACCCTGGAAACAGGGCAGTCAGTTATCCCGGAAACAGGGTGATCAGTTTGCCCGGAAACTGGGCAGTCAGTTACCCTGGAAACAGGGCAGTCAGTTATCCCGGAAACAGGGCAGTCAGTTATCCCGGAAACAGGGTGAACAGTTACCCTGGAAACTGGGCAGTCAGTTACCCTGGAAACAGGGCGGTCAGTTACCCTGGAAACAGGGCAGTCAGTTATCCTGGAAACAGGGTGATCAGTTACCGTGGAAACAGGGCAGTCAGTGTCCCCGGAAACAGGGTGATCAGTTACCCCGGAAACAGGGGGATTAGTTTCCCTGGAAACAGGGCAGTCAGTTACCCGGAAACAGGGTGATCAGCTACCCCGGAAACAGGGAGATCAATTACCCCGGAAACAGGGTGATCATCTACCCCGGAAACAGGGCAGTCAGTTCCCCTGGAAACAGGGCAGTCAGTTACACTGGAAACAGGGCAGTGAGCTATCCCGGAAACAGGGCAGTCAGTTATCCCAGAAACAGGGTGAACAGTTACCCTGGAAACTGGGCAGTCAGTTACCCTGGAAACAGGGCGGTCAGTTACCCTGGAAACAGGGCAGTCAGTTATCCTGGAAACAGGGTGATCAGTTACCCTGGAAACTGGGCAGTCAGTTTCCTTGGAAACAGGGCAGTCAGTTATCCTGGAAACAGGGCGGTCAGTTACCCCGGATACAGGGCAGTCAGTTACCCCGGAAACAGGGTGGTCAGTAACCGTGGAAACAAATTAGTCAGTTACCCCGGAAACAGGGTAATCAGTTATCCTGGAAACAGGGCAGTCAGTTAGCCTGGAAACAGGGCAGTCAGTTACCCCGGAAACAGGGTGATCAGTTTCCCCGGAAACAGGGCAGTCTGTTACCCTGGAAACAGGGCAGTCAGTTATCCCGGAAACAGGGCAGTCAGTTATCCCGGAAACAGGGCAGTTAGTTACCCCGGAAACAGGGCAGTCAGTTACCCTTGAAACTGGGCATTCAGTTACCCTGGAAACAGGGGAGTTAGTTATCCCGGAAACAGGATGATCAGTTACCCTGGAAACTGGGCAGTCAGTTACCCTGGAAACAGGGCAGTCAGTTCCAACGGAAACATGGCAGTCAGTAACCCTGGAAACAGATTACTCAGTTACCCCGGAAACAGTGTGATCAGTTATCCTGGAAACAGGGCGGTCAGTTACCCCGGAAACAGGGCAGTTTTTTACCCCGGAAACAGGGCACACAGTTATCCAGGAAACAGGGTGATCAGTTACCCTGGAAACAGGGCAGTCAGTTATCCTGGAAACAGGGCGCTCAGTTACCCCGAAAACAGGGCGGTCAGTTACCCTGGAAACAGGGCAGTCATTTAACCCGAAAACAGGGCGGTCAGTTACCCCGGAAACAGAGTGATCAGTTACACCGGAAACAGGGTGAACTGTTCCCCTGGAAACAGGGCAGTCAGTTACCCTGGAAACAGGGCGGTCAGTTGCCCTGGAAACAGGGCAGTCAGTTACCCCGGAAACAGGGTGATCAGTTACACTGGAAACAGGGAGATCAGTTACCCTGGAAACAGGGCAGTCAGTTACCCCGGAAACAGGGTGATCGGTTACCCTGGAAACAGGGAGATCAGTTACCCTGGAAACAGGGCAGTCAGTTACCCGGAAACAGGGTGATCGTTACCCCGGAAACAGGGAGATCAGTTACCCTGGAAACAGGGCAGTCAGTTATCCTGGAAACAGGGCGGTCAGTTATCCCGGAAACAGGGCGGTCATTTACCCTGGAAACAG
Organism: Heterodontus francisci; assembly: GCF_036365525.1. Lineage (NCBI taxonomy): Eukaryota > Metazoa > Chordata > Chondrichthyes > Heterodontiformes > Heterodontidae > Heterodontus > Heterodontus francisci. The sequence goes on along the minus strand of NC_090382.1, from coordinate 2,654,120 downwards.
GGCAGTCAGTTAACCTGGAAACAGGGCTGTCAGTTATCCTGGAAACAGGGCATTCAGTTAAACTGGAAACAGGGCGGTCAGTTACCCCGGAAATATGGCGTTCAGTTATCCTGGAAACAGGGCTGTCAGTTACCCCGGAAACAGGGAGATCAGTTACCCCGGAAACAGGGCAGTCAGTTATCCCGGAAACAGGGTGATCAGTTTCACCCGGAAACAGGGCAGTCAGTTACCCTGGAAACAGGGCAGTCAGTTACCCTGGAAACAGGGCGGTCAGTTACCCCGAAAACAGGGTGATCAGCTACCCCGGAAACAGGGAGATCAATTACCCCGGAAACAGGGTGATCTGTTACCCCGGAAACAGGGCAGTCAGTTCCCCTGGAAACAGGGCAGTCAGTTACACTGGAAACAGGGCAGTGAGCTATCCCGGAAACAGGGCAGTCAGTTATCCCGGAAACAGGGTGAACAGTTACCCTGGAAACTGGGCAGTCAGTTACCCTGGAAACAGGGCGGTCAGTTACCCTGGAAACAGGGCGGTCAGTTACCCTGGAAACAGGGCAGTCAGTTATCCTGGAAACAGGGTGATCTGTTACCCTGGAAACTGGGCAGTCAGTTACCCTGGAAACAGGGCAGTCAGTTATCCTGGAAACAGGGCGGTCAGGTACCCTGGAAATAGGGCGGTCAGTTATCCTGGAAACAGGGCAGTCAGTTACCCTGGAAACAGGGCGGTCAGTTACCCTGGAAACAGGGTGATCAGTTATTCCGGAAACAGGGTGATCAGTTACCCTGGAAACTGGGTGATCAGTTACCCCGGAAACAGGGCGATTAGTTTCCTGGAAACAGGGCAGTCAGTTATCCTGGAAACAGGGTGGTCAGTTTCCCTGGAAACAGGGTGGTCAGTTACCCCGGAAACAGGGTGATCAGTTTTCCTGGAAACAGGGCGGTCAGTTACCCCGGATACAGGGCAGTCAGTTACCCCGGAAACAGGGCGGTCAGTAACCGTGGAAACAAATTAGTCAGTTACCCTGGAAACAGGGTGATCAGTTATCCTGGAAACAGGGCAGTCAGTTAGCCTGGAAACAGGGCAGTCAGTTACCCCGGAAACAGGGTGATCAGTTACCCTGGAAACAGGGCAGTCAGTTATCCCGGAAACAGGGTGATCAGTTTGCCTGGAAACTGGGCAGTCAGTTACCCTGGAAACAGGGCAGTCAGTTATCCCGGAAACAGGGCAGTCAGTTATCCCGGAAACAGGGTGAACAGTTACCCTGGAAACTGGGCAGTCAGTTACCCTGGAAACAGGGCGGTCAGTTACCCTGGAAACAGGGCATTCAGTTATCCTGGAAACAGGGTGATCAGTTACCGTGGAAACAGGGCAGTCAGTGTCCCCGGAAACAGGGTGATCAGTTACCCCGGAAACAGGGCGATTAGTTTCCCTGGAAACAGGGCAGTCAGTTACCCGGAAACAGGGTGATCAGCTACCCCGGAAACAGGGAGATCAATTACCCCGGAAACAGGGTGATCAGTTACCCCGGAAACAGGGCAGTCAGTTCCCCTGGAAACAGGGCAGTCAGTTGCACTGGAAACAGGGCAGTGAGCTATCCCGGAAACAGGGCAGTCAGTTATCCCGGAAACAGGGTGAACAGTTACCCTGGAAACTGGGCAGTCAGTTACCCTGGAAACAGGGCGGTCAGTTACCCTGGAAACAGGGCAGTCAGTTATCCTGGAAACAGGGTGATCAGTTACCCTGGAAACTGGGCAGTCAGTTTCCCTGGAAACAGGGCGGTCAGTTACCCTGGAAACAGGGCAGTCAGTTATCCTGGAAACAGGGTGATCAGTTACCCCGGAAACAGGGCGGTCATTTACCCTGGAAACAGGGCAGTCAGTTAACCTGGAAACAGGGCTGTCAGTTATCCTGGAAACAGGGCATTCAGTTAACCTGGAAACAGGGCGGTCAGTTACCCCGGAAACAGGGTGATCAGTTACCCTGGAAACAGGGCAGTCAGTTATCCCGGAAACAGGGTGATCAGTTTGCCCGGAAACTGGGCAGTCAGTTACCCTGGAAACAGGGCAGTCAGTTATCCCGGAAACAGGGCAGTCAGTTATCCCGGAAACAGGGTGAACAGTTACCCTGGAAACTGGGCAGTCAGTTACCCTGGAAACAGGGCGGTCAGTTACCCTGGAAACAGGGCAGTCAGTTATCCTGGAAACAGGGTGATCAGTTACCGTGGAAACAGGGCAGTCAGTGTCCCCGGAAACAGGGTGATCAGTTACCCCGGAAACAGGGGGATTAGTTTCCCTGGAAACAGGGCAGTCAGTTACCCGGAAACAGGGTGATCAGCTACCCCGGAAACAGGGAGATCAATTACCCCGGAAACAGGGTGATCATCTACCCCGGAAACAGGGCAGTCAGTTCCCCTGGAAACAGGGCAGTCAGTTACACTGGAAACAGGGCAGTGAGCTATCCCGGAAACAGGGCAGTCAGTTATCCCAGAAACAGGGTGAACAGTTACCCTGGAAACTGGGCAGTCAGTTACCCTGGAAACAGGGCGGTCAGTTACCCTGGAAACAGGGCAGTCAGTTATCCTGGAAACAGGGTGATCAGTTACCCTGGAAACTGGGCAGTCAGTTTCCTTGGAAACAGGGCAGTCAGTTATCCTGGAAACAGGGCGGTCAGATACCCCGGAAATAGGGCGGTCAGTTATCCTGGAAACAGGGCGGTCAGTTACCCTGGAAACAGCTCAGTCAGTTACCCTGGAAACAGGGCGGTCAGTTACCCTGGAAACAGGGTGATCAGTTGTCCCGGAAACAGGGTGATCAGTTACCCCGGAAACAGGGCGATCAGTTTCCCCGGAAACAGGGTGATCAGTTACCCTGGAAACTGGGTAATCAGTTACCCCGGAAACAGGGCGATTAGTTTCCCTGGAAACAGGGCAGTCAGTTATCCTGGAAACAGGGTGGTCAGTTTCCCTGGAAACAGGGTGGTCAGTTACCCCGGAAACAGGGTGATCAGTTTTCCTGGAAACAGGGCGGTCAGTTACCCCGGAAACAGGGCAGTCAGTTACCCCGGAAACAGGGCGGTCAGTAACCGTGGAAACAAATTAGTCAGTTACCCCGGAAACAGGGTGATCAGTTATCCTGGAAACAGGGCAGTCAGTTAGCCTGGAAACAGGGCAGTCAGTTACCCCGGAAACAGGGTGATCAGTTACCCTGGAAACAGGGCAGTCAGTTATCCCGGAAACAGGGTGATCAGTTTGCCCGGAAACAGGGCAGTCAGTTACCCTGGAAACAGGGCAGTCAGTTATCCCGGAAACAGGGCAGTCAGTTATCCCGGAAACAGGGAGATCAGTTACCCTGGAAACTGGGCAGTCAGTTACCCTGGAAACAGGGCAGTTAGTTACCCCGGAAACAGGGCAGTCAGTTACCCTGGAAACTGGGCAGTCAGTTACCCTGGAAACAGGGGAGTTAGTTATCCCGGAAGCAGGATGATCAGTTACCCTGGAAACTGGGCAGTCAGTTACCCTGGAAACAGGGCAGTCAGTTACCCCAGAAACAGGGTGATCAGTTACCCTGGATACTGGGCAGTTAGTTACCCTGGAAACTGGGCAGTCAGTTGCAATGGAAACAGGGCAGTCAGTAACCCTGGAAACAGATTATTCAGTTACCCCGGAAACAGAGTGATCAGTTATCCTGGAAAAAGGGCGGTCAGTTACCCCGGAAACAGGGCAGTTTTTTACCCCGGAAACAGGGCACACAGTTATCCCGGAAACAGGATGATCAGTTACCCTGGAAACAGGGCAGTCAGTTATCCTGGAAACAGGGCAGTCAGTCACCCCGGAAACAGGGCGGTCAGTTACCCTGGAAACAGGGCAGTCATTTACCCCGAAAACAGGGGTTACCCCGGAAACAGAGTGATCAGTTACACCGGAACAGGGTGAACTGTTACCCTGGAAACAGGGCAGTCAGTTACCCCGGAAACAGGGTGATCAGTTACACTGGAAACAGGGAGATCAGTTACCCTGGAAACAGGGCAGTCAGTTACCCCGGATCAGGGTGATCGGTTAGCCTGGAAACAGGGAGATCAGTTACCCTGGAAACAGGGCAGTCAGTTACCCGGAAACAGGGTGATCAGTTACCCCGGAAACAGGGAGATCAGTTACCCTGGAAACAGGGCAGTCAGTTATCCTGGAAACAGGGCGGTCAGTTATCCCGGAAACAGGGCGGTCATTTACCCTGGAAACAGGGCATTCAGTTAACCTGGAAACAGGGCAGTCAGTTATCCTGGAAACAGGGCATTCCGTTAACCTGGAAACAGGGTGATCAGTTACCCTGGAAACTGGGCAGTCAGTTACCCTGGAAACAGGGCAGTCAGTTACCCCGGAAACAGGGCAGTCAGTTACCCTGGAAACTGGGCAGTCAGTTCCCCTGGAAACAGGGCAGTCAGTTATCCCGGAAACAGGATGATCAGTTACCCTTGAAACAGGGCAGTCAGTTATCCCGGAAACAGGGCAGTCAGTTATCCCGGAAAAAGGGTGATCGGTTACCCTGTAGACTGGGCAGTCAGTTACCCTGGAAACAGGGCAGTCAGTTACCCCGGAACCAGGGTAGTCAGTTACCCTGGAAACAGGCAGTCAGTTACCCCGGAAACTGGGGAGTCAGTTAGCCTGGAAACAGGGCAGTCAGTCAGCCTGGAAACAGGTTAGTCAGTTACCCCGGAAACAGGGTGAGCAGTTACCCCAGAAACCGGGCAGTCAGTTCCCCTGGTAACAGGGCAGTCAGTTACCCTGGAAACAGGGCAGTCAGTAATCCCGGAAACAGGGCAGTCAGTTATCCCGGAAACAGGGTGATCAGTTACCCTGGAAACTGGGCTGTCAGTTACCCTGGAAACAGGGCAGTCAGTTATCCTGGAAACAGGGCGGTCAGTTACCCCGCAAACAGGGAGTTCAGTTAACCCTGAAACAAGGCAGTCAGTTACCCTGGAAACAGGGCAGTCAGTTATCCTGGAAACAGGGCAGTCAGTTACCCTGGAAACAGGGTGGTCTGTTACCCCGGAAACAGGGTGATCAGTTATCCTGGAAACAGGGCGGTCAGTTACCCCGGAAACAGGGCAGTCAGTTACCCCGGAATCAGGGTGATCAGTTACCCCGGAAACAGGGCGATTAGTTTCCCCGGAAACAGGGTGATCAGTTACCCTGGAACAGGGCAGTCAGTTATCCCGGAAACAGGGTGATCAGTTACCCTGGAAACAGGGCAGTCAGTTATCCTGGAAACAGGGTGGTCCGTTTCCCTGGAAACACGATGGTCAGTTACCCCGGAAACGGATTGATCAGTTACCCTGGAAACAGGGCAGTCAGTTACCCGGAAACAGGGTGATCAGTTACCCCGGAAACAGGGAGATCAGTTACCCTGGAAACAGGGCAGTCAGTTATCCTGGAAACAGGGCGGTCAGTTATCCCGGAAACAGGGCGGTCATTTACCCTGGAAACAGGGCATTCAGTTAACCTGGAAACAGGGCAGTCAGTTATCCTGGAAACAGGGCATTCCGTTAACCTGGAAACAGGGTGATCAGTTACCCTGGAAACTGGGCAGTCTGTTACCCTGGAAACAGGGCAGTCAGTTACCCCGGAAACAGGGCAGTCAGTTACCCTGGAAACTGGGCAGTCAGTTCCCCTGGAAACAGGGCAGTCAGTTATCCCGGAAACAGGATGATCAGTTACCCTTGAAACAGGGCAGTCAGTTATCCCGGAAACAGGGCAGTCAGTTATCCCGGAAAAAGGGTGATCGGTTACCCTGTAGACTGGGCAGTCAGTTACCCTGGAAACAGGGCAGTCAGTTACCCCGGAACCAGGGTAGTCAGTTACCCTGGAAACAGGCAGTCAGTTACCCCGGAAACTGGGGAGTCAGTTAGCCTGGAAACAGGGCAGTCAGTCAGCCTGGAAACAGGTTAGTCAGTTACCCCGGAAACAGGGTGAGCAGTTACCCCAGAAACAGGGCAGTCAGTTCCCCTGGTAACAGGGCAGTCAGTTACCCTGGAAACAGGGCAGTCAGTAATCCCGGAAACAGGGCAGTCAGTTATCCCGGAAACAGGGTGATCAGTTACCCTGGAAACTGGGCTGTCAGTTACCCTGGAAACAGGGCAGTCAGTTATCCTGGAAACAGGGCGGTCAGTTACCCCGCAAACAGGGAGTTCAGTTAACCCTGAAACAAGGCAGTCAGTTACCCTGGAAACAGGGCAGTCAGTTATCCTGGAAACAGGGCAGTCAGTTACCCTGGAAACAGGGTGGTCTGTTACCCCGGAAACAGGGTGATCAGTTATCCTGGAAACAGGGCGGTCAGTTACCCCGGAAACAGGGCAGTCAGTTACCCCGGAATCAGGGTGATCAGTTACCCCGGAAACAGGGCCATTAGTTTCCCCGGAAACAGGGTGATCAGTTACCCTGGAACAGGGCAGTCAGTTATCCCGGAAACAGGGTGATCAGTTACCCTGGAAACAGGGCAGTCAGTTATCCTGGAAACAGGGTGGTCCGTTTCCCTGGAAACACGATGGTCAGTTACCCCGGAAACGGATTGATCAGTTATCCTGGAAACAGGGCGGTCAGTTACCCCGGATACAGGGCAGTCAGTTACCCCGGAAACAGGGCGGTCAGTAACCGTGGAAATAAATTAGTCAGTTACCCCGGAAACAGGGTGATCAGTTATCCTGGAAACAGGGCAGTCAGTTAGCCTGGAAACAGGGCAGTCAGTTATCCCGGAAACAGGGTGATCAGTTACCCTGGAAACAGGGCAGTCAGTTATCCCGGAAACAGGGTGATCAGTTTGCCCGGAAACAGGGCAGTCAGTTACCCTGGAAACATGGCAGTCAGTTATCCCGGAAACAGGGCAGTCAGTTATCCCGGAAACAGGGTGATCATTTACCCTGGAAACTGGGCAGTCAGTTACCCTGGAAACAGGGCAGTTAGTTACCCCGGAAACAGGGCAGTCAGTTACCCTGGAAACTGGGCAGTCAGTTACCCTGGAAACAGGGGAGTTAGTTATCCCGGAAGCAGGATGATCAGTTACCCTTGAAAGTGGGCAGTCAGTTACCCTGGAAACAGGGCAGTCAGTTACCCCAGAAACAGGGTGATCAGTTACCCTGGATACTGGGCAGTCAGTTACCCTGGAAACTGGGCAGTCAGTTCCAACGGAAACAGGGCAGTCAGTAACCCTGGAAACAGATTACTCAGTTACCCCGGAAACAGGGTGATCAGTTATCCTGGAAACAGGGCGGTCAGTTACCCCGGAAACAGGGCAGTTTTTTACCCCCGAAACATGGCGCACAGTTATCCCGGAAACAGGGTGATCAGTTACCCTGGAAACAGGGCAGTCAGTTATCCTGGAAACAGGGCGTTCAGTTACCCCGAAAACAGGGCGGTCAGTTACCCTGGAAACAGGGCAGTCATTTACCCCGAAAACAGGGCGGTCAGTTACCCCGGAAACAGAGTGATCAGTTGCACCGGAAACAGGGTGAACTGTTACCCTGGAAACAGGGCAGTCAGTTACCCTGGAAACAGGGTGATCAGTTACACTGGAAACAGGGAGATCAGTTACCCTGGAAACAGGGCAGTCAGTTACCCCGGATCAGGGTGATCGGTTACCCTGGAAACAGGGAGATCAGTTACCCTGGAAACAGGGCAGTCAGTTACCCAGAAACAGGGTGATCAGTTACCCCGGAAACAGGGAGATCAGTTACCCTGGAAACAGGGCAGTCAGTTATCCTGGAAACAGGGCGGTCAGTTATCCCGGAAACAGGGCGGTCATTTACCCTGGAAACAGGGCAGTCAGTTAACCTGGAAACAGGGCTGTCAGTTATCCTGGAAACAGGGCATTCAGTTAACCTGGAAACAGGGCCGTCAGTTACCCCGGAAATAGGGCGTTCAGTTATCCTGGAAACAGGGCGGTCAGTTACCCCGGAAACAGGGAGATCAGTTACCCCGGAAACAGGGCGGTCAGTTATCCCGGAAACAGGGTGATCAGTTTCCCCGGAAACAGGGCAGTCAGTTACCCTGGAAATGGGGCAGTCAGTTATCCCGGAAACAGGGCAGTCAGTTACCCGGAAACAGGGTGATCAGCTACCCCGGAAACAGGGAGATCAATTACCCCGGAAACAGGGTGATCAGTTACACCGGAAACAGGGCAGTCAGTTCCCCTGGAAACAGGGCAGTCAGTTACACTGGAAACAGGGCAGTGAGCTATCCCGGAAACAGGGCAGTCAGTTATCCCGGAAACAGGGTGAACAGTTACCCTGGAAACTGGGCAGTCAGTTACCCTGGAAACAGGGCGGTCAGTTACCCTGGAAACAGGGCGGTCAGTTACGCTGGAAACAGGGCAGTCAGTTATCCTGGAAACAGGGTGATCAGTTACCCTGGAAACAGGGCAGTCAGTTACCCTGGAAACAGGGCAGTCAGTTATCCTGGAAAAAGGGCGGTCAGATACCCCGGAAATAGGGCGGTCAGTTATCCTGGAAACAGGGCGGTCAGTTACCCCGGAAACAGGGTGATCAGTTACCCCGGAAACAGGGCAGTCAGTTACCCTGGAAACAGTGCAGTCAGTTATCCTGGAAACAGGGCAGTCAGTTATCCCGGAAACAGGGTGATCAGTTACCCTGGAAACTGGGCAGTCAGTTACCCTGGAAACAGGGCAGTCAGTTACCCCGGAAACAGGGCAGTCAGTTACCCTGGGAACTGGGCAGTCAGTTACCCTGGAAACAGGGCAGTCAGTTATCCCGGAAACTGGATGATCAGTTACCCTTGAAACAGGGCAGTCAGTTATCCCGGAAACAGGGCAGTCAGTTATCCCGGATAAAGGGTGATCGGTTACCCTGTAGACTGGCCAGTCAGTTACCCTGGAAACAGGGCAGTCAGTTACCCCGGAAACAGGGCAGTCAGTTACCCTGGAAACAGGCAGTCAGTTACCCCGGAAACAGGGAGATCAGTTATCCTGGAAACAGGGCAGTCAGTTAGCCTGGAAACAGGGCAGTCAGTTACCCTGGAAACAGGGTGATCAGTTATCCTGGAAACAGGGTGATCAGTTACCCTGGAAACAGGGCAGTCAGTTACCCTGGAAACAGGGCGGACAGTTACCCTGGAATATGGTGATCAGTTATCCCGGAAACAGGGTGATCAGTTACCGTGGAAACAGCGCAGTCAGTTACCCCGGAAACAGGGTGATCAGTTACCCCGGAAACAGGGCGATCAGTTTCCCCGGAAACAGGGTGATCAGTTACCCTGGAAACTGGGTGATCAGTTACCCCGGAAACAGGGCGATTAGTTTCCCTGGAAACAGGGCAGTCAGTTATCCTGGAAACAGGGTGGTCAGTTTCCCTGGAAACAGGGTGGTCAGTTACCCCGGAAACAGGGTGATCAGTTTTCCTGGAAACAGGGCGGTCAGTTACCCCGGATACAGGGCAGTCAGTTACCCCGGAAACAGGGCGGTCAGTAACCGTGGAAACAAATTAGTCAGTTACCCCGGAAACAGGGTGATCAGTTATCCTGGAAACAGGGCAGTCAGTTAGCCTGGAAACAGGGCAGTCAGTTACCCCGGAAACAGGGTGATCAGTTACCCTGGAAACAGGGCAGTCAGTTATCCCGGAAACAGGGTGATCAGTTTGCCCGGAAACTGGGCAGTCAGTTACCCTGGAAACAGGGCAGTCAGTTATCCCGGAAACAGGGCAGTCAGTTATCCCGGAAACAGGGTGAACAGTTACCCTGGAAACTGGGCAGTCAGTTACCCTGGAAACAGGGCGGTCAGTTACCCTGGAAACAGGGCAGTCAGTTATCCTGGAAACAGGGCGGTCAGTTACCCCGGAAACAGGGCGGTCATTTACCCTGGAAACAGGGCAGTCAGTTAACCTGGAAACAGGGCTGTCAGTTATCCTGGAAACAGGGCATTCAGTTAACCTGGAAACAGGGCGGTCAGTTACCCCGGAAATAGGGCGTTCAGTTATCCTGGAAACAGGGTGGTCAGTTACCCCGGAAATAGGGCGTTCAGTTATCCTGGAAACAGGGCACTCAGTTAACCTGGAAACAGGGCGGTCAGTTATCCCGGAAACAGGGCGGTCATTTACCCTGGAAACAGGGCAGTCAGTTAACCTGGAAACAGGGCTGTCAGTTATCCTGGAAACAGGGCGGTCAGTTACCCCGGAAATAGGGCGTTCAGTTATCCTGGAAACAGGGTGGTCAGTTACCCCGGAAATAGGGCGTTCAGTTATCCTGGAAACAGGGCGGTCAGTTACCCCGGAAACAGGGAGATCAGTTACCCCGGAAACAGGGCAGTCAGTTATCCTGGAAAAAGGGCGGTCAGTTACCCTGGAAACAGGGTGATCAGTTATCCCGGAAACAGGGTGATCAGTTACCGTGGAAACAGGGCAGTCAGTTACCCCGGAAACAGGGTGATCATTTACCCCGGAAACAGGGCGATTTGTTTCCCCGGAAACAGGGTGATCAGTTACCCTGGAAACAGGGCAGTCAATTATCCCGGAAACAGGGTGATCAGTTACCCTGGAAACAGGGCAGTCAGTTATCCTGGAAACAGGGTGGTCAGTTTCCCTGGAAACACGGTGGTCAGTTACCCCGGAAACAGGGTGATCAGTTATCCTGGAAACAGGGCGGTCAGTTACCCCGGATACAGGGCAGTCAGTTACCCCGGAAACAGGGCGGTCAGTAACCGTGGAAACAAATTAGTCAGTTACCCCGGAAACAGGGTAATCAGTTATCCTGGAAACAGGGCAGTCAGTTACCCCGGAAACAGGGCAGTCAGTTACCCTGGAAACAGGGCAGTCAGTTATCCCGGAAACAGGGCAGTCAGTTATCCCGGAAACAGGGCAGTTAGTTACCCCGGAAACAGGGCAGTCAGTTACCCTGGAAACTGGGCAGTCAGTTACCCTGGAAACAGGGGAGTTAGTTATCCCGGAAACAGGATGATCAGTTACCCTGGAAACTGGGCAGTCAGTTACCCTGGAAACAGGGCAGTCAGTTACCCCAGAAACAGTGTGATCAGTTACCCTGGATACTGGGCAGTCAGTTACTCTGGAAACTGGGCAGTCAGTTCCAACGGAAACATGGCAGTCAGTAACCCTGGAAACAGATTACTCAGTTACCCCGGAAACAGTGTGATCAGTTATCCTGGAAACAGGGCGGTCAGTTACCCCGGAAACAGGGCAGTTTTTTACCCCGGAAACAGGGCACACAGTTATCCCGGAAACAGGGTGATCAGTTACCCTGGAAACAGGGCAGTCAGTTATCCTGGAAACAGGGCGGTCATTTACCCTGGAAACAGGGCAGTCAGTTAACCTGGAAACAGGGCTGTCAGTTATCCTGGAAACAGGGCATTCAGTTAAACTGGAAAAAGGGCGGTCAGTTACCCCGGAAACATGGCGTTCAGTTATCCTGGAAACAGGGCGGTCAGTTACCCCGGAAACAGGGAGATCAGTTACCCCGGAAACAGGGCACTCAGTTATCCCGGAAACAGGGTGATCAGTTTCACCCGGAAACAGGGCAGTCAGTTACCCTGGAAACAGGGCAGTCAGTTACCCTGGAAACAGGGCGGTCAGTTACCCCGAAAACAGGGTGATCAGTTATCCCGGAAACAGGGTGATCAGTTACCCCGGAAACAGGGCGATTAGTTTCCCTGGAAACAGGGCAGTCAGTTACCCGGAAACAGGGTGATCAGCTACCCCGGAAACAGGGAGATCAATTACCCCGGAAACAGGGTGATCTGTTACCCCGGAAACAGGGCAGTCAGTTCCCCTGGAAACAGGGCAGTCAGTTACACTGGAAACAGGGCAGTGAGCTATCCCGGAAACAGGGCAGTCAGTTATCCCGGAAACAGGGTGAACAGTTACCCTGGAAACTGGGCAGTCAGTTACCCTGGAAACAGGGCGGTCAGTTACCCTGGAAACAGGGCGGTCAGTTACCCTGGAAACAGGGCAGTCAGTTATCCTGGAAACAGGGTGATCTGTTACCCTGGAAACTGGGCAGTCAGTTACCCTGGAAACAGGGCAGTCAGTTATCCTGGAAACAGGGCGGTCAGATACCCCGGAAATAGGGCGGTCAGTTATCCTGGAAACAGGGCGGTCAGTTACCCTGGAAACAGGGTGATCAGTTATCCCGGAAACAGGGTGATCAGTTACCCCGGAAACAGGGCGATCAGTTTCCCCGGAAACAGGGTGATCAGTTACCCTGGAAACTGGGTGATCAGTTACCCCGGAAACAGGGCGATTAGTTTCCCTGGAAACAGGGCAGTCAGTTATCCTGGAAACAGGGTGGTCAGTTTCCCTGGAAACAGGGTGGTCAGTTACCCCGGAAACAGGGTGATCAGTTTTCCTGGAAACAGGGCGGTCAGTTACCCCGGATACAGGGCAGTCAGTTACCCCGGAAACAGGGCGGTCAGTAACCGTGGAAACAAATTAGTCAGTTACCCTGGAAACAGGGTGATCAGTTATCCTGGAAACAGGGCAGTCAGTTAGCCTGGAAACAGGGCAGTCAGTTACCCCGGAAACAGGGTGATCAGTTACCCTGGAAACAGGGCAGTCAGTTATCCCGGAAACAGGGTGATCAGTTTGCCCGGAAACTGGGCAGTCAGTTACCCTGGAAACAGGGCAGTCAGTTATCCCGGAAACAGGGCAGTCAGTTATCCCGGAAACAGGGTGAACAGTTACCCTGGAAACTGGGCAGTCAGTTACCCTGGAAACAGGGCGGTCAGTTACCCTGGAAACAGGGCAGTCAGTTATCCTGGAAACAGGGTGATCAGTTACCGTGGAAACAGGGCAGTCAGTGTCCCCGGAAACAGGGTGATCAGTTACCCCGGAAACAGGGCGATTAGTTTCCCTGGAAACAGGGCAGTCAGTTACCCGGAAACAGGGTGATCAGCTACCCCGGAAACAGGGCAGTCAGTTCCCCTGGAAACAGGGCAGTCAGTTACACTGGAAACAGGGCAGTGAGCTATCCCGGAAACAGGGCAGTCAGTTATCCCGGAAACAGGGTGAACAGTTACCCTGGAAACTGGGCAGTCAGTTACCCTGGAAACAGGGCGGTCAGTTACCCTGGAAACAGGGCAGTCAGTTATCCTGGAAACAGGGTGATCAGTTACCCTGGAAACTGGGCAGTCAGTTACCCTGGAAACAGGGCAGTCAGTTATCCTGGAAACAGGGCGGTCAGATACCCCAGAAATAGGGCGGTCAGTTATCCTGGAAACAGGGCGGTCAGTTACCCTGGAAACAGGGCAGTCAGTTACCCTGGAAACAGGGCGGTCAGTTACCCTGGAAACAGGGTGATCAGTTGTCCCGGAAACAGGGTGATCAGTTACCCCGGAAACAGGGCGATCAGTTTCCCCGGAAACAGGGTGATCAGTTACCCTGGAAACTGGGTAATCAGTTACCCCGGAAACAGGGCGATTAGTTTCCCTGGAAACAGGGCAGTCAGTTATCCTGGAAACAGGGTGGTCAGTTTCCCTGGAAACAGGGTGGTCAGTTACCCCGGAAACAGGGTGATCAGTTTTCCTGGAAACAGGGCGGTCAGTTACCCCGGAAACAGGGCAGTCAGTTACCCCGGAAACAGGGCGGTCAGTAACCGTGGAAACAAATTAGTCAGTTACCCCGGAAACAGGGTGATCAGTTATCCTGGAAACAGGGCAGTCAGTTAGCCTGGAAACAGGGCAGTCAGTTACCCCGGAAACAGGGTGATCAGTTACCCTGGAAACAGGGCAGTCAGTTATCCCGGAAACAGGGTGATCAGTTTGCCCGGAAACAGGGCAGTCAGTTACCCTGGAAACAGGGCAGTCAGTTATCCCGGAAACAGGGCAGTCAGTTATCCCGGAAGCAGGATGATCAGTTACCCTGGAAACTGGGCAGTCAGCTACCCTGGAAACAGGGCAGTCAGTTACCCCAGAAACAGGGTGATCAGTTACCCTGGATACTGGGCAGTTAGTTACCCTGGAAACTGGGCAGTCAGTTGCAACGGAAACAGGGCAGTCAGTAACCCTGGAAACGGATTACTCAGTTACCCCGGAAACAGAGTGATCAGTTATCCTGGAAAAAGGGCGGTCAGTTACCCCGGAAACAGGGCAGTTTTGTACCCCGGAAACAGGATGATCAGTTACCCTGGAAACAGGGCAGTCAGTTATCCTGGAAACAGGGCAGTCAGTCACCCCGGAAACAGGGCGGTCAGTTACCCTGGAAACAGGGCAGTCATTTACCCCGAAAACAGGGGTTACCCCGGAAACAGAGTGATCAGTTACACCGGAACAGGGTGAACTGTTACCCTGGAAACAGGGCAGTCAGTTACCCCGGAAACAGGGTGATCAGTTACACTGGAAACAGGGAGATCAGTTACCCTGGAAACAGGGCAGTCAGTTACCCCGGATCAGGGTGATCGGTTAGCCTGGAAACAGGGAGATCAGTTACCCTGGAAACAGGGCAGTCAGTTACCCGGAAACAGGGTGATCAGTTACCCCGGAAACAGGGAGATCAGTTACCCTGGAAACAGGGCAGTCAGTTATCCTGGAAACAGGGCGGTCAGTTATCCCGGAAACAGGGCGGTCATTTACCCTGGAAACAGGGCATTCAGTTAACCTGGAAACAGGGCAGTCAGTTATCCTGGAAACAGGGCATTCCGTTAACCTGGAAACAGGGTGATCAGTTACCCTGGAAACTGGGCAGTCAGTTACCCTGGAAACAGGGCAGTCAGTTACCCCGGAAACAGGGCAGTCAGTTATCCTGGAAACTGGGCAGTCAGTTACCCTGGAAACAGGGCAGTCAGTTATCCCGGAAACAGGATGATCAGTTACCCTTGAAACAGGGCAGTCAGTTATCCCGGAAACAGGGCAGTCAGTTATCCCGGAAAAAGGGTGATCGGTTACCCTGTAGACTGGGCAGTCAGTTACCCTGGAAACAGGGCAGTCAGTTACCCCGGAATCAGGGTAGTCAGTTACCCTGGAAACAGGCAGTCAGTTACCCCGGAAACTGGGGAGTCAGTTAGCCTGGAAACAGGGCAGTCAGTCAGCCTG
This sequence comes from Heterodontus francisci, assembly GCF_036365525.1. Lineage (NCBI taxonomy): Eukaryota > Metazoa > Chordata > Chondrichthyes > Heterodontiformes > Heterodontidae > Heterodontus > Heterodontus francisci. The sequence continues at coordinate 2,639,087 of NC_090382.1, read as the reverse complement.
GAAACAGGTTAGTCAGTTACCCCGGAAACAGGGTGAGCAGTTACCCCAGAAACAGGGCAGTCAGTTCCCCTGGTAACAGGGCAGTCAGTTACCCTGGAAACAGGGCAGTCAGTAATCCCGGAAACAGGGCAGTCAGTTATCCCGGAAACAGGGTGATCAGTTACCCTGGAAACTGGGCTGTCAGTTACCCTGGAAACAGGGCAGTCAGTTATCCTGGAAACAGGGCGGTCAGTTACCCCGCAAACAGGGAGTTCAGTTAACCCAGAAACAAGGCAGTCAGTTACCCTGGAAACTGGGCAGTCAGTTACCCTGGAAACAGGGCGGTCAGTTACCCTGGAAACAGGGCAGTCAGTTATCCTGGAAACAGGGTGATCAGTTACCCTGGAAACTGGGCAGTCAGTTACCCTGGAAACAGGGCAGTCAGTTATCCTGGAAACAGGGCGGTCAGATACCCCGGAAATAGGGCGGTCAGTTATCCTGGAAACAGGGCGGTCAGTTACCCTGGAAACAGGGCAGTCAGTTACCCTGGAAACAGGGCGGTCAGTTACCCTGGAAACAGGGTGATCAGTTGTCCCGGAAACAGGGTGATCAGTTACCCCGGAAACAGGGCGATCAGTTTCCCCGGAAACAGGGTGATCAGTTACCCTGGAAACTGGGTAATCAGTTACCCCGGAAACAGGGCGATTAGTTTCCCTGGAAACAGGGCAGTCAGTTATCCTGGAAACAGGGTGGTCAGTTTCCCTGGAAACAGGGTGGTCAGTTACCCCGGAAACAGGGTGATCAGTTTTCCTGGAAACAGGGCGGTCAGTTACCCCGGAAACAGGGCAGTCAGTTACCCCGGAAACAGGGCGGTCAGTAACCGTGGAAACAAATTAGTCAGTTACCCCGGAAACAGGGTGATCAGTTATCCTGGAAACAGGGCAGTCAGTTAGCCTGGAAACAGGGCAGTCAGTTACCCCGGAAACAGGGTGATCAGTTACCCTGGAAACAGGGCAGTCAGTTATCCCGGAAACAGGGTGATCAGTTTGCCCGGAAACAGGGCAGTCAGTTACCCTGGAAACAGGGCAGTCAGTTATCCCGGAAACAGGGCAGTCAGTTATCCCGGAAGCAGGATGATCAGTTACCCTGGAAACTGGGCAGTCAGCTACCCTGGAAACAGGGCAGTCAGTTACCCCAGAAACAGGGTGATCAGTTACCCTGGATACTGGGCAGTTAGTTACCCTGGAAACTGGGCAGTCAGTTGCAACGGAAACAGGGCAGTCAGTAACCCTGGAAACGGATTACTCAGTTACCCCGGAAACAGAGTGATCAGTTATCCTGGAAAAAGGGCGGTCAGTTACCCCGGAAACAGGGCAGTTTTGTACCCCGGAAACAGGGCACACAGTTATCCCGGAAACAGGATGATCAGTTACCCTGGAAACAGGGCAGTCAGTTATCCTGGAAACAGGGCAGTCAGTCACCCCGGAAACAGGGCGGTCAGTTACCCTGGAAACAGGGCAGTCATTTACCCCGAAAACAGGGGTTACCCCGGAAACAGAGTGATCAGTTACACCGGAACAGGGTGAACTGTTACCCTGGAAACAGGGCAGTCAGTTACCCCGGAAACAGGGTGATCAGTTACACTGGAAACAGGGAGATCAGTTACCCTGGAAACAGGGCAGTCAGTTACCCCGGATCAGGGTGATCGGTTAGCCTGGAAACAGGGAGATCAGTTACCCTGGAAACAGGGCAGTCAGTTACCCGGAAACAGGGTGATCAGTTACCCCGGAAACAGGGAGATCAGTTACCCTGGAAACAGGGCAGTCAGTTATCCTGGAAACAGGGCGGTCAGTTATCCCGGAAACAGGGCGGTCATTTACCCTGGAAACAGGGCATTCAGTTAACCTGGAAACAGGGCAGTCAGTTATCCTGGAAACAGGGCATTCCGTTAACCTGGAAACAGGGTGATCAGTTACCCTGGAAACTGGGCAGTCAGTTACCCTGGAAACAGGGCAGTCAGTTACCCCGGAAACAGGGCAGTCAGTTATCCTGGAAACTGGGCAGTCAGTTACCCTGGAAACAGGGCAGTCAGTTATCCCGGAAACAGGGCAGTCAGTTATCCCGGAAAAAGGGTGATCGGTTACCCTGTAGACTGGGCAGTCAGTTACCCTGGAAACAGGGCAGTCAGTTACCCCGGAACCAGGGTAGTCAGTTACCCTGGAAACAGGCAGTCAGTTACCCCGGAAACTGGGGAGTCAGTTAGCCTGGAAACAGGGCAGTCAGTCAGCCTGGAAACAGGTTAGTCAGTTACCCCGGAAACAGGGTGAGCAGTTACCCCAGAAACAGGGCAGTCAGTTCCCCTGGTAACAGGGCAGTCAGTTACCCTGGAAACAGGGCAGTCAGTAATCCCGGAAACAGGGCAGTCAGTTATCCCGGAAACAGGGTGATCAGTTACCCTGGAAACTGGGCTGTCAGTTACCCTGGAAACAGGGCAGTCAGTTATCCTGGAAACAGGGCGGTCAGTTACCCCGCAAACAGGGAGTTCAGTTAACCCAGAAACAAGGCAGTCAGTTACCCTGGAAACAGGGCAGTCAGTTATCCTGGAAACAGGGCAGTCAGTTAGCCTGGAAACAGGGTGGTCTGTTACCCCGGAAACAGGGTGATCAGTTATCCTGGAAACAGGGCGGTCAGTTACCCCGGAAACAGGGCAGTCAGTTACCCCGGAATCAGGGTGATCAGTTACCCCGGAAACAGGGCGATTAGTTTCCCCGGAAACAGGGTGATCAGTTACCCTGGAACAGGGCAGTCAGTTATCCCGGAAACAGGGTGATCAGTTACCCTGGAAACAGGGCAGTCAGTTATCCTGGAAACAGGGTGGTCCGTTTCCCTGGAAACACGATGGTCAGTTACCCCGGAAACGGATTGATCAGTTATCCTGGAAACAGGGCGGTCAGTTACCCCGGATACAGGGCAGTCAGTTACCCCGGAAACAGGGCGGTCAGTAACCGTGGAAACAAATTAGTCAGTTACCCCGGAAACAGGGTGATCAGTTATCCTGGAAACAGGGCAGTCAGTTAGCCTGGAAACAGGGCAGTCAGTTATCCCGGAAACAGGGTGATCAGTTACCCTGGAAACAGGGCAGTCAGTTATCCCGGAAACAGGGTGATCAGTTTGCCCGGAAACAGGGCAGTCAGTTACCCTGGAAACAGGGCAGTCAGTTATCCCGGAAACAGGGCAGTCAGTTATCCCGGAAACAGGGTGATCATTTACCCTGGAAACTGGGCAGTCAGTTACCCTGGAAACAGGGCAGTTAGTTACCCCGGAAACAGGGCAGTCAGTTACCCTGGAAACTGGGCAGTCAGTTACCCTGGAAACAGGGGAGTCAGTTCCAACGGAAACAGGGCAGTCAGTAACCCTGGAAACAGATTACTCAGTTACCCCGGAAACAGGGTGATCAGTTATCCTGGAAACAGGGCGGTCAGTTACCCCGGAAACAGGGCAGTTTTTTACCCCGGAAACATGGCACACAGTTATCCCGGAAACAGGGTGATCAGTTACCCTGGAAACAGGGCAGTCAGTTATCCTGGAAACAGGTCGTTCAGTTACCCCGAAAACAGGGCGGTCAGTTACCCTGGAAACAGGGCAGTCATTTACCCCGAAAACAGGGCGGTCAGTTACCCCGGAAACAGAGTGATCAGTTGCACCGGAAACAGGGTGAACTGTTACCCTGGAAACAGGGCAGTCAGTTACCCTGGAAACAGGGTGATCAGTTACACTGGAAACAGGGAGATCAGTTACCCTGGAAACAGGGCAGTCAGTTACCCCGGATCAGGGTGATCGGTTACCCTGGAAACAGGGAGATCAGTTACCCTGGAAACAGGGCAGTCAGTTACCCAGAAACAGGGTGATCAGTTACCCCGGAAACAGGGAGATCAGTTACCCTGGAAACAGGGCAGTCAGTTAACCTGGAAACAGGGCTGTCAGTTATCCTGGAAACAGGGCATTCAGTTAACCTGGAAACAGGGCCGTCAGTTACCCCGGAAATAGGGCGTTCAGTTATCCTGGAAACAGGGCGGTCAGTTACCCCGGAAACAGGGAGATCAGTTACCCCGGAAACAGGGCGGTCAGTTATCCCGGAAACAGGTTGATCAGTTTCCCCGGAAACAGGGCAGTCAGTTACCCTGGAAACGGGGCAGTCAGTTATCCCGGAAACAGGGCAGTCAGTTACCCGGAAACAGGGTGATCAGCTACCCCGGAAACAGGGAGATCAATTACCCCGGAAACAGGGTGATCAGTTACCCCGGAAACAGGGCAGTCAGTTCCCCTGGAAACAGGGCAGTCAGTTACACTGGAAACAGGGCAGTGAGCTATCCCGGAAACAGGGCAGTCAGTTATCCCGGAAACAGGGTGAACAGTTACCCTGGAAACTGGGCAGTCAGTTACCCTGGAAACAGGGCGGTCAGTTACCCTGGAAACAGGGCGGTCAGTTACGCTGGAAACAGGGCAGTCAGTTATCCTGGAAACAGGGTGATCAGTTACCCTGGAAACAGGGCAGTCAGTTACCCTGGAAACAGGGCAGTCAGTTATCCTGGAAAAAGGGCGGTCAGATACCCCGGAAATAGGGCGGTCAGTTATCCTGGAAACAGGGCGGTCAGTTACCCCGGAAACAGGGTGATCAGTTACCCCGGAAACAGGGCAGTCAGTTACCCTGGAAACAGTGCAGTCAGTTATCCTGGAAACAGGGCAGTCAGTTATCCCGGAAACAGGGTGATCAGTTACCCTGGAAACTGGGCAGTCAGTTACCCTGGAAACAGGGCAGTCAGTTACCCCGGAAACAGGGCAGTCAGTTACCCTGGGAACTGGGCAGTCAGTTACCCTGGAAACAGGGCAGTCAGTTATCCCGGAAACTGGATGATCAGTTACCCTTGAAACAGGGCAGTCAGTTATCCCGGAAACAGGGCAGTCAGTTATCCCGGAAAAAGGGTGATCGGTTACCCTGTAGACTGGGCAGTCAGTTACCCTGGAAACAGGGCAGTCAGTTACCCCGGAAACAGGGCAGTCAGTTACCCTGGAAACAGGCAGTCAGTTACCCCGGAAACAGGGAGATCAGTTATCCTGGAAACAGGGCAGTCAGTTAGCCTGGAAACAGGGCAGTCAGTTACCCTGGAAACAGGATGATCAGTTATCCTGGAAACAGGGTGATCAGTTACCCTGGAAACAGGGCAGTCAGTTACCCTGGAAACAGGGCGGTCAGTTACCCTGGAATATGGTGATCAGTTATCCCGGAAACAGGGTGATCAGTTACCGTGGAAACAGCGCAGTCAGTTACCCCGGAAACAGGGTGATCAGTTACCCTGGAAACAGGGCAGTCAGTTATCCTGGAAACAGGTCGTTCAGTTACCCCGAAAACAGGGCGGTCAGTTACCCTGGAAACAGGGCAGTCATTTACCCCGAAAACAGGGCGGTCAGTTACCCCGGAAACAGAGTGATCAGTTGCACCGGAAACAGGGTGAACTGTTACCCTGGAAACAGGGCAGTCAGTTACCCTGGAAACAGGGTGATCAGTTACACTGGAAACAGGGAGATCAGTTACCCTGGAAACAGGGCAGTCAGTTACCCCGGATCAGGGTGATCGGTTACCCTGGAAACAGGGAGATCAGTTACCCTGGAAACAGGGCAGTCAGTTACCCAGAAACAGGGTGATCAGTTACCCCGGAAACAGGGAGATCAGTTACCCTGGAAACAGGGCAGTCAGTTATCCTGGAAACAGGGCGGTCAGTTATCCCGGAAACAGGGCGGTCATTTACCCTGGAAACAGGGCAGTCAGTTAACCTGGAAACAGGGCTGTCAGTTATCCTGGAAACAGGGCATTCAGTTAACCTGGAAACAGGGCCGTCAGTTACCCCGGAAATAGGGCGTTCAGTTATCCTGGAAACAGGGCGGTCAGTTACCCCGGAAACAGGGAGATCAGTTACCCCGGAAACAGGGCGGTCAGTTATCCCGGAAACAGGGTGATCAGTTTCCCCGGAAACAGGGCAGTCAGTTACCCTGGAAACAGGGCAGTCAGTTATCCCGGAAACAGGGCAGTCAGTTACCCGGAAACAGGGTGATCAGCTACCCCGGAAACAGGGAGATCAATTACCCCGGAAACAGGGTGATCAGTTACCCCGGAAACAGGGCAGTCAGTTCCCCTGGAAACAGGGCAGTCAGTTACACTGGAAACAGGGCAGTGAGCTATCCCGGAAACAGGGCAGTCAGTTATCCCGGAAACAGGGTGAACAGTTACCCTGGAAACTGGGCAGTCAGTTACCCTGGAAACAGGGCGGTCAGTTACCCTGGAAACAGGGCGGTCAGTTACGCTGGAAACAGGGCAGTCAGTTATCCTGGAAACAGGGTGATCAGTTACCCTGGAAACAGGGCAGTCAGTTACCCTGGAAACAGGGCAGTCAGTTATCCTGGAAAAAGGGCGGTCAGATACCCCGGAAATAGGGCGGTCAGTTATCCTGGAAACAGGGCGGTCAGTTACCCCGGAAACAGGGTGATCAGTTACCCCGGAAACAGGGCAGTCAGTTACCCTGGAAACAGTGCAGTCAGTTATCCTGGAAACAGAGCAGTCAGTTATCCCGGAAACAGGGTGATCAGTTACCCTGGAAACTGGGCAGTCAGTTATCCTGGAAACAGGGCAGTCAGTTACCCCGGAAACAGGGCAGTCAGTTACCCTGGGAACTGGGCAGTCAGTTACCCTGGAAACAGGGCAGTCAGTTATCCCGGAAACTGGATGATCAGTTACCCTTGAAACAGGGCAGTCAGTTATCCCGGAAACAGGGCAGTCAGTTATCCCGGAAAAAGGGTGATCGGTTACCCTGTTGACTGGGCAGTCAGTTACCCTGGAAACAGGGCAGTCAGTTACCCCGGAAACAGGGCAGTCAGTTACCCTGGAAACAGGCAGTCAGTTACCCCGGAAACAGGGCGGTCAGTTACGCTGGAAACAGGGCAGTCAGTTATCCTGGAAACAGGGTGATCAGTTACCCTGGAAACAGGGCAGTCAGTTACCCTGGAAACAGGGCAGTCAGTTATCCTGGAAAAAGGGCGGTCAGATACCCCGGAAATAGGGCGGTCAGTTATCCTGGAAACAGGGCGGTCAGTTACCCCGGAAACAGGGTGATCAGTTACCCCGGAAACAGGGCAGTCAGTTACCCTGGAAACAGTGCAGTCAGTTATCCTGGAAACAGGGCAGTCAGTTATCCCGGAAACAGGGTGATCAGTTACCCTGGAAACTGGGCAGTCAGTTACCCTGGAAACAGGGCAGTCAGTTACCCCGGAAACAGGGCAGTCAGTTACCCTGGGAACTGGGCAGTCAGTTACCCTGGAAACAGGGCAGTCAGTTATCCCGGAAACTGGATGATCAGTTACCCTTGAAACAGGGCAGTCAGTTATCCCGGAAACAGGGCAGTCAGTTATCCCGGAAAAAGGGTGATCGGTTACCCTGTTGACTGGGCAGTCAGTTACCCTGGAAACAGGGCAGTCAGTTACCCCGGAAACAGGGCAGTCAGTTACCCTGGAAACAGGCAGTCAGTTACCCCGGAAACAGGGAGATCAGTTATCCTGGAAACAGGGCAGTCAGTTAGCCTGGAAACAGGGCAGTCAGTTACCCTGGAAACAGGATGATCAGTTATCCTGGAAACAGGGTGATCAGTTACCCTGGAAACAGGGCAGTCAGTTACCCTGGAAACAGGGCGGTCAGTTACCCTGGAATATGGTGATCAGTTATCCCGGAAACAGGGTGATCAGTTACCGTGGAAACAGCGCAGTCAGTTACCCCGGAAACAGAGTGATCAGTTACCCCGGAAACAGGGCGATCAGTTTCCCCGGAAACAGGGTGATCAGTTACCCTGGAAACAGGGTGATCAGTTACCCCGGAAACAGGGCGATTAGTTTCCCTGGAAACAGGGCAGTCAGTTATCCTGGAAACAGGGTGGTCAGTTTCCCTGGAAACACGGTGGTCAGTTACCCCGGAAACAGGGTGATCAGTTTTCCTGGAAACAGAGCGGTCAGTTACCCCGGATACAGGGCAGTCAGTTACCCCGGAAACAGGGCGGTCAGTAACCGTGGAAACAAATTAGTCAGTTACCCCGGAAACAGGGTGATCAGTTATCCTGGAAACAGGGCAGTCAGTTAGCCTGGAAACAGGGCAGTCAGTTACCCCGGAAACAGGGTGATCAGTTACCCTGGAAACAGGGCAGTCAGTTATCCCGGAAACAGGGTGATCAGTTTGCCCGGAAACAGGGCAGTCAGTTACCCTGGAAACAGGGCAGTCAGTTATCCCGGTAACAGGGCAGTCAGTTATCCCGGAAACAGGGTGATCAGTTACCCTGGAAATTGGGCAGTCAGTTACCCTGGAAACAGGGCAGTTAGTTACCCCGGAAACAGGGCAGTCAGTTACCCTGGAAACTGGGCAGTCAGTTACCCTGGAAACAGGGGAGTTAGTTATCCAAGAAACAGGATGATCAGTTACCCTGGAAACTGGGCAGTCAGTTACCCTGGAAACATGGCAGTCAGTTACCACAGAAACAGAGTGATCAGTTACCCTGGATACTGGGCAGTCAGTTACCCTGGAAACTGGGCTGTCAGTTACAACGGAAACAGGGCAGTCAGTAACCCTGGAAACAGATTACTCAGTTACCCCGGAAACATGGTGATCAGTTATCCTGGAAACAGGGCGGTCAGTTACCCCGGAAATAGGGCAGTTTTTTACCCCGGAAACATGGAACACAGTTATCCCGGAAACAGGGTGATCAGTTACCCTGGAAACAGGGCAATCAGTTATCCTGGAAACAGGGCGGTCAGTCACCCCGAAAACAGGGCGGTCAGTTACCCTGGAAACAGGGCAGTCATTTACCCCGAAAACAGGGCGGTCAGTTACCCAGGAAACAGAGTGATCAGTTACACCGGAACAGGGTGAACTGTTACCCTGGAAACAGGGCAGTCAGTTACCCCGGAAACAGGGTGATCAGTTACACTGGAAACAGGGAGATCAGTTACCCTGGAAACAGGGCAGTCAGTTACCCCGGATCAGGGTGATCGGTTAGCCTGGAAACAGGGAGATCAGTTACCCTGGAAACAGGGCAGTCAGTTACCCGGAAACAGGGTGATCAGTTACCCCGGAAACAGGGAGATCAGTTACCCTGGAAACAGGGCAGTCAGTTATCCTGGAAACAGGGCGGTCAGTTTTCCCGGAAACAGGGCGGTCATTTACCCTGGAAACAGGGCAGTCAGTTAACCTGGAAACAGGGCAGTCAGTTATCCTGGAAACAGGGCATTCAGTTAACCTGGAAACAGAGCGGTCAGTTACCCCGGAAATAGGGCGTTCATTTATCCTGGAAACAGGGCGGTCAGTTACCCCGGAAACAGGGTGATCAGTTACCCTGGAAACAGGGCAGTCAGTTATCCCGGAAACTGGATGATCAGTTACCCTTGAAACAGGGCAGTCAGTTATCCCGGAAACAGGGCAGTCAGTTATCCCGGAAAAAGGGTGATCGGTTACCCTGTTGACTGGGCAGTCAGTTACCCTGGAAACAGGGCAGTCAGTTACCCCGGAAACAGGGCAGTCAGTTACCCTGGAAACAGGCAGTCAGTTACCCCGGAAACAGGGAGATCAGTTATCCTGGAAACAGGGCAGTCAGTTAGCCTGGAAACAGGGCAGTCAGTTACCCTGGAAACAGGATGATCAGTTATCCTGGAAACAGGGTGATCAGTTACCCTGGAAACAGGGCAGTCAGTTACCCTGGAAACAGGGCGGTCAGTTACCCTGGAATATGGTGATCAGTTATCCCGGAAACAGGGTGATCAGTTACCGTGGAAACAGCGCAGTCAGTTACCCCGGAAACAGAGTGATCAGTTACCCCGGAAACAGGGCGATCAGTTTCCCCGGAAACAGGGTGATCAGTTACCCTGGAAACAGGGTGATCAGTTACCCCGGAAACAGGGCGATTAGTTTCCCTGGAAACAGGGCAGTCAGTTATCCTGGAAACAGGGTGGTCAGTTTCCCTGGAAACACGGTGGTCAGTTACCCCGGAAACAGGGTGATCAGTTTTCCTGGAAACAGAGCGGTCAGTTACCCCGGATACAGGGCAGTCAGTTACCCCGGAAACAGGGCGGTCAGTAACCGTGGAAACAAATTAGTCAGTTACCCCGGAAACAGGGTGATCAGTTATCCTGGAAACAGGGCAGTCAGTTAGCCTGGAAACAGGGCAGTCAGTTACCCCGGAAACAGGGTGATCAGTTACCCTGGAAACAGGGCAGTCAGTTATCCCGGAAACAGGGTGATCAGTTTGCCCGGAAACAGGGCAGTCAGTTACCCTGGAAACAGGGCAGTCAGTTATCCCGGTAACAGGGCAGTCAGTTATCCCGGAAACAGGGTGATCAGTTACCCTGGAAATTGGGCAGTCAGTTACCCTGGAAACAGGGCAGTTAGTTACCCCGGAAACAGGGCAGTCAGTTACCCTGGAAACTGGGCAGTCAGTTACCCTGGAAACAGGGGAGTTAGTTATCCCGGAAACAGGATGATCAGTTACCCTGGAAACTGGGCAGTCAGTTACCCTGGAAACATGGCAGTCAGTTACCACAGAAACAGAGTGATCAGTTACCCTGGATACTGGGCAGTCAGTTACCCTGGAAACTGGGCTGTCAGTTACAACGGAAACAGGGCAGTCAGTAACCCTGGAAACAGATTACTCAGTTACCCCGGAAACATGGTGATCAGTTATCCTGGAAACAGGGCGGTCAGTTACCCCGGAAATAGGGCAGTTTTTTACCCCGGAAACATGGAACACAGTTATCCCGGAAACAGGGTGATCAGTTACCCTGGAAACAGGGCAATCAGTTATCCTGGAAACAGGGCGGTCAGTCACCCCGAAAACAGGGCGGTCAGTTACCCTGGAAACAGGGCAGTCATTTACCCCGAAAACAGGGCGGTCAGTTACCCAGGAAACAGAGTGATCAGTTACACCGGAACAGGGTGAACTGTTACCCTGGAAACAGGGCAGTCAGTTACCCCGGAAACAGGGTGATCAGTTACACTGGAAACAGGGAGATCAGTTACCCTGGAAACAGGGCAGTCAGTTACCCCGGATCAGGGTGATCGGTTAGCCTGGAAACAGGGAGATCAGTTACCCTGGAAACAGGGCAGTCAGTTACCCGGAAACAGGGTGATCAGTTACCCCGGAAACAGGGAGATCAGTTACCCTGGAAACAGGGCAGTCAGTTATCCTGGAAACAGGGCGGTCAGTTTTCCCGGAAACAGGGCGGTCATTTACCCTGGAAACAGGGCAGTCAGTTAACCTGGAAACAGGGCAGTCAGTTATCCTGGAAACAGGGCATTCAGTTAACCTGGAAACAGAGCGGTCAGTTACCCCGGAAATAGGGCGTTCATTTATCCTGGAAACAGGGCGGTCAGTTACCCCGGAAACAGGGTGATCAGTTACCCTGGAAACAGGGCAGTCCGTTATCCCGGAAACAGGGTGATCAGTTTGCCCGGAAACAGGGCAGTCAGTTCCCCTGGAAACAGGGCAGTCAGTTACCCTGGAAAAAGGGGAGTTAGTTATCCCGGAAACAGGATGCTCAGTTACCCTGGAAACTGGGCAGTCAGTTACCCTGGAAACAGGGCAGTCAGTTACCACACAAACAGAGTGATCAGTTACCCCGGAAACAGGGCAGTCAGTTACCCTGGAAACTGGGCAGTCAGTTATCCTGGAAAAAGGGCGGTCAGATACCCCGGAAATAGGGCGGTCAGTTATCCTGGAAACAGGGCGGTCAGTTACCCCGGAAACAGGGTGATCAGTTACCCCGGAAACAGGGCAGTCAGTTACCCTGGAAACAGTGCAGTCAGTTATCCTGGAAACAGGGCAGTCAGTTATCCCGGAAACAGGGTGATCAGTTACCCTGGAAACTGGGCAGTCAGTTACCCTGGAAACAGGGCAGTCAGTTACCCCGGAAACAGGGCAGTCAGTTACCCTGGGAACTGGGCAGTCAGTTACCCTGGAAACAGGGCAGTCAGTTATCCCGGAAACTGGATGATCAGTTACCCTTGAAACAGGGCAGTCAGTTATCCCGGAAACAGGGCAGTCAGTTATCCCGGAAAAAGGGTGATCGGTTACCCTGTTGACTGGGCAGTCAGTTACCCTGGAAACAGGGCAGTCAGTTACCCCGGAAACAGGGCAGTCAGTTACCCTGGAAACAGGCAGTCAGTTACCCCGGAAACAGGGAGATCAGTTATCCTGGAAACAGGGCAGTCAGTTACCCTGGAAACAGGATGATCAGTTATCCTGGAAACAGGGTGATCAGTTACCCTGGAAACAGGGCAGTCAGTTACCCTGGAAACAGGGCGGTCAGTTACCCTGGAATATGGTGATCAGTTATCCCGGAAACAGGGTGATCAGTTACCGTGGAAACAGCGCAGTCAGTTACCCCGGAAACAGAGTGATCAGTTACCCCGGAAACAGGGCGATCAGTTTCCCCGGAAACAGGGTGATCAGTTACCCTGGAAACAGGGTGATCAGTTACCCCGGAAACAGGGCGATTAGTTATCCTGGAAACAGGGTGGTCAGTTTCCCTGGAAACACGGTGGTCAGTTACCCCGGAAACAGGGTGATCAGTTTTCCTGGAAACAGAGCGGTCAGTTACCCCGGATACAGGGCAGTCAGTTACCCCGGAAACAGGGCGGTCAGTAACCGTGGAAACAAATTAGTCAGTTACCCCGGAAACAGGGTGATCAGTTATCCTGGAAACTGGGCAGTCAGTTAGCCTGGAAACAGGGCAGTCAGTTACCCCGGAAACAGGGTGATCAGTTACCCTGGAAACAGGGCAGTCAGTTATCCCGGAAACAGGGTGATCAGTTTGCCCGGAAACAGGGCAGTCAGTTACCCTGGAAACAGGGCAGTCAGTTATCCCGGTAACAGGGCAGTCAGTTATCCCGGAAACAGGGTGATCAGTTACCCTGGAAATTGGGCAGTCAGTTACCCTGGAAACAGGGCAGTTAGTTACCCCGGAAACAGGGCAGTCAGTTACCCTGGAAACTGGGCAGTCAGTTACCCTGGAAACAGGGGAGTTAGTTATCCCGGAAACAGGATGATCAGTTACCCTGGAAACTGGGCAGTCAGTTACCCTGGAAACATGGCAGTCAGTTACCACAGAAACAGAGTGATCAGTTACCCTGGATACTGGGCATTCAGTTACCCTGGAAACTGGGCTGTCAGTTACAACGGAAACAGGGCAGTCAGTAACCCTGGAAACAGATTACTCAGTTACCCCGGAAACATGGTGATCAGTTATCCTGGAAACAGGGCGGTCAGTTACTCCGGAAATAGGGCAGTTTTTTACCCCGGAAACATGGAACACAGTTATCCCGGAAACAGGGTGATCAGTTACCCTGGAAACAGGGCAATCAGTTATCCTGGAAACAGGGCGGTCAGTCACCCCGAAAACAGGGCGGTCAGTTACCCTGGAAACAGGGCAGTCATTTACCCCGAAAACAGGGCGGTCAGTTACCCAGGAAACAGAGTGATCAGTTACACCGGAACAGGGTGAACTGTTACCCTGGAAACAGGGCAGTCAGTTACCCCGGAAACAGGGTGATCAGTTACACTGGAAACAGGGAGATCAGTTACCCTGGAAACAGGGCAGTCAGTTACCCCGGGTCAGGGTGATCGGTTAGCCTGGAAACAGGGAGATCAGTTACCCTGGAAACAGGGCAGTCAGTTACCCGGAAACAGGGTGATCAGTTACCCCGGAAACAGGGAGATCAGTTACCCTGGAAACAGGGCAGTCAGTTATCCTGGAAACAGGGCGGTCAGTTTTCCCGGAAACAGGGCGGTCATTTACCCTGGAAACAGGGCAGTCAGTTAACCTGGAAACAGGGCAGTCAGTTATCCTGGAAACAGGGCATTCAGTTAACCTGGAAACAGAGCGGTCAGTTACCCCGGAAATAGGGCGTTCATTTATCCTGGAAACAGGGCGGTCAGTTACCCCGGAAACAGGGTGATCAGTTACCCTGGAAACAGGGCAGTCCGTTATCCCGGAAACAGGGTGATCAGTTTGCCCGGAAACAGGGCAGTCAGTTCCCCTGGAAACAGGGCAGTCAGTTACCCTGGAAAAAGGGGAGTTAGTTATCCCGGAAACAGGATGCTCAGTTACCCTGGAAACTGGGCAGTCAGTTACCCTGGAAACAGGGCAGTCAGTTACCACACAAACAGAGTGATCAGTTACCCCGGAAACAGGGCAGTCAGTTACCCTGGAAACTGGGCAGTCAGTTACCCTGGAAACAGGGCAGTCAGTTATCCCGGAAACAGGGCAGTCAGTTATCCCGGAAACAGGATGATCAGTTACCCTTGAAACAGGGCAGTCAGTTATCCCGGAAACAGGGCAGTCAGTTATCCAGGAAAAAGGGTGATCGGTTACCCTGTAGACTGTGCAGTCAGTTACCCTGGAAACAGGCAGTCAGTTACCCCGGAAACAGGGCAGTCAGTTACCCTGGAAACAGGGCAGTCAGTTAACCTGGAAACAGGGCAGTCAGTTATCCTGGAAACAGGGCATTCAGTTAACCTGGAAACAGGGCGGTCAGTTACCCCGGAAATAGGGCGTTCATTTATCCTGGAAACAGGGCGGTCAGTTACCCCGGAAACAGGGAGATCAGTTACCCCGGAAACAGGGCAGTCAGTTATCCCGGAAACAGGGTGATCAGTTACCCTGGAAACTGGGCAGTCAGTTACCCTGGAAACAGGGCAGTCAGTTACCCCGGAAACAGGGCAGTCAGTTACCCTGGAAACTGGGCAGTCAGTTACCCTGGAAACAGGGCAGTCAGTTATCCCGGAAACAGGGCAGTCAGTTATCCCGGAAACAGGATGATCAGTTACCCTTGAAACAGGGCAGTCAGTTATCCCGGAAACAGGGCAGTCAGTTATCCCGGAAAAAGGGTGATCGGTTACCCTGTAGACTGGGCAGTCAGTTACCCTGGAAACAGGGCAGTCAGTTACCCCGGAAACAGGGCAGTCAGTTACCCTGGAAACAGGGCAGTCAGTTACCCCGGAAACTGGGCAGTCAGTTAGCCTGGAAACAGGGCAGTCAGTCAGCCTGGAAACAGGTTAGTCAGTTACCCCGGAAACAGGGTGAGCAGTTACCCCAGAAACAGGGCAGTCAGTTCCCCTGGTAACAGGGCAGTCAGTTACCCTGGAAACAGGGCAGTCAGTTATCCCGGAAACAGGGCAGTCAGTTATCCCGGAAACAGGGTGATCAGTTACCCTGGAAACTGGGCTGTCAGTTACCCTGGAAACAGGGCGGTCAGATACCCCGGAAAAAGGGCGGTCAGTTATCCTGGAAACAGGGCGGTCTATTACCCCGGAAACAGGGAGATCAGTTACCCCGGAAACAGGGCAGTTAGTTACACTGGAAACAGTGCAGTCAGTTATCCTGGAAACAGGGTGGTCAGTTACCCCGGAAACATGGTGATCAGTTATCCTGGAAACAGGGCGGTCAGTTACCCCGGAAACAGGGCAGTCAGTTACCCCGGAAACAGGGTGATCAGTTATCCTGGAAACAGGGCAGTCAGTTAGCCTGGAAACAGGGCAGTCAGTTACCCCGGAAACAGGGCAGTCGGTTACCCTGGAAACAGGGCAGTCAGTTATCCCGGAAACAGGGCAGTCAGTTATCCCGGAAACAGGGTGATCAGTTACCCTGGAAACAGGGCAGTCAGTTACCCCGGAAACAGGGCAGTCAGTTTACCTGGAAACAGGGCAGTCAGTTATCCCGGAAACAGGGCAGTCAGTTATCCCGGAAACAGGGTGATCAGTTACCCTGGTAACTGGGCAATCAGTTACCCTGGAAACAGGGAGATCAGTTACCCTGGAAACAGGGCAGTCAGTTACCCGGAAACAGGGTGATCAGCTACCCCGGAAACAGGGAGATCAATTACCCCGGAAACAGGGTGATCAGTTACCCTGGAATCAGGGCAGTCAGTTCCCCCGGAAACAGGGCAGTCAGTTCCCCTGGAAACAGGGCAGTCAGTTACACTGGAAACAGGGCAGTCAGTTATCCCGGAAACAGGGTGAACAGTTACCCTGGAAACTGGGCAGTCAGTTACCCTGGAAACAGGGCAGTCAGTTATCCTGGAAACAGGGTGATCAGTTACCCTGGGAACTGGGCAGTCAGTTACCCTGGAAACAGGGCAGTCAGTTATCCTGGAAACAGGGCGGTCAGATACCCTGGAAATAGGGCGGTCAGTTATCCTGGAAACAGGGCGGTCAGTTACCCCGGAAACAGGGAGATCAGTTACCCCGGAAACAGGGCAGTTAGTTCCCCTGGAAACAGTGCAGTCTTTATCCTGGAAACAGGGTGGTCAGTTACCCCGGAAACAGGGTGATCAGTTATCCTGGAAACAGGGCAGTCAGTTAGCCTGGAAACGGGGCAGTCAGTTACCCCGGAAACAGGGCAGTCGGTTACCCTGGAAACAGGGCAGTCAGTTATCCCGGAAACAGGGCAGTCAGTTATCCCGGAAACAGGGTGATCAGTTACCCTGGATACAGGGCAGTCAGTCACCCCGGAAACAGGGCGGTCAGTTTACCTGGAAACAGGGCAGTCAGTTATCCCGGAAACAGGGCAGTCAGTTATCCCGGAAACAGGGTGATCAGTTCCCCTGGTAACTGGGCAATCAGTTACCCTGGAAACAGGGCAGTCAGTAACCCCGGAAACAGGGCAGTCAGTTACCCTGGAAACTGGGCAGTCAGTTACCCTGGAAACAGGGCATTCAGTTATCCCGGAAACAGAGTGATCAGTTATCCTGGAAAAAGGGCCGTCAGTTACCCCGGAAGCAGGGCAGTCAGTTACCCTGGAAACAGAGTGATCAGTTACACCGGAACAGGGTGAACTGTTACCCTGGAAACAGGGCAGTCAGTTACCCCGGAAACAGGGTGATCAGTTACACTGGAAACAGGGAGATCAGTTACCCTGGAAACAGGGCAGTCAGTTACCCCGGATCAGGGTGATCGGTTAGCCTGGAAACAGGGAGATCAGTTACCCTGGAAACAGGGCAGTCAGTTACCCGGAAACAGGGTGATCAGTTACCCCGGAATCAGGGCAGTCAGTTCCCCTGGAAACAGGGCAGTCAGTTACACTGGAAACAGGGCAGTCAGTTATCCCGGAAACAGGGTGAACAGTTACCCTGGAAACTGGGCAGTCAGTTACCCTGGAAACAGGGCAGTCAGTTATCCTGGAAACAGGGTGATCAGTTACCCTGGGAACTGGGCAGTCAGTTACCCTGGAAACAGGGCAGTCAGTTATCCTGGAAACAGGGCGGTCAGATACCCTGGAAATAGGGCGGTCAGTTATCCTGGAAACAGGGCGGTCTGTTACCCCGGAAACAGGGAGATCAGTTACCCCGGAAACAGGGCAGTTAGTTCCCCTGGAAACAGTGCAGTCTTTATCCTGGAAACAGGGTGGTCAGTTACCCCGGAAACAGGGTGATCAGTTATCCTGGAAACAGGGCAGTCAGTTAGCCTGGAAACGGGGCAGTCAGTTACCCCGGAAACAGGGCAGTCGGTTACCCTGGAAACAGGGCAGTCAGTTATCCCGGAAACAGGGCAGTCAGTTATCCCGGAAACAGGGTGATCAGTTACCCTGGAAACAGGGCAGTCAGTTACCCCGGAAACAGGGCGGTCAGTTTACCTGGAAACAGGGCAGTCAGTTATCCCGGAAACAGGGCAGTCAGTTATCCCGGAAACAGGGTGATCAGTTCCCCTGGTAACTGGGCAATCAGTTACCCTGGAAACAGGGCAGTCAGTAACCCCGGAAACAGGGCAGTCAGTTACCCTGGAAACTGGGCAGTCAGTTACCCTGGAAACAGGGCATTCAGTTATCCCGGAAACAGAGTGATCAGTTATCCTGGAAAAAGGGCCGTCAGTTACCCCGGAAGCAGGGCAGTCAGTTACCCTGGAAACAGAGTGATCAGTTACACCGGAACAGGGTGAACTGTTACCCTGGAAACAGGGCAGTCAGTTACCCCGGAAACAGGGTGATCAGTTACACTGGAAACAGGGAGATCAGTTACCCTGGAAACAGGGCAGTCACTTACCCCGGATCAGGGTGATCGGTTAGCCTGGAAACAGGGAGATCAGTTACCCTGGAAACAGGGCAGTCAGTTACCCGGAAACAGGGTGATCAGTTACCCCGGAAACAGGGAGATCAGTTACCCTGGAAACAGGGCAGTCAGTTATCCTGGAAACAGGGCGGTCAGTTATCCCGGAAACAGGGCGGTCATTTACCCTGGAAACAGGGCAGTCAGTTAACCTGGAAACAGGGCAGTCAGTTATCCTGGAAACAGGGCATTCAGTTAACCTGGAAACAGGGCGGTCAGTTACCCCGGAAATAGGGCGTTCATTTATCCTGGAAACAGGGCGGTCAGTTACCCCGGAAACAGGGAGATCAGTTACCCCGGAAACAGGGCAGTCAGTTATCCCGGAAACAGGGTGATCAGTTACCCTGGAAACTGGGCAGTCAGTTACCCTGGAAACAGGGCAGTCAGTTACCCTGGAAACAGGGCAGTCAGTTATCCCGGAAACAGGGCAGTCAGTTATCCCGGAAACAGGATGATCAGTTACCCTTGAAACAGGGCAGTCAGTTATCCCGGAAACAGGGTGATCAGTTACCCTGGAAACTGGGCTGTCAGTTACCCTGGAAACAGGGCGGTCAGATACCCCGGAAAAAGGGCGGTCAGTTATCCTGGAAACAGGGTGGTCAGTTACCCCGGAAACAGGGTGATCAGTTATCCTGGAAACAGGGCGGTCAGTTAGCCTGGAAACAGGGCAGTCAGTTACCCCGGAAACAGGGTGATCAGTTATCCTGGAAACAGGGCAGTCAGTTAGCCTGGAAACAGGGCAGTCAGTTACCCCGGAAACAGGGCAGTCGGTTACCCTGGAAACACGGCAGTCAGTTATCCCGGAAACAGGGCAGTCAGTTATCCCGGAAACAGGGTGATCAGTTACCCTGGAAACAGGGCAGTCAGTTACCCCGGAAACAGGGCAGTCAGTTTACCTGGAAACAGGGCAGTCAGTTATCCCGGAAACAGGGCAGTCAGTTATCCCGGAAACAGGGTGATCAGTTACCCTGGTAACTGGGCAATCAGTTACCCTGGAAACAGGGAGATCAGTTACCCTGGAAACAGGGCAGTCAGTTACCCGGAAACAGGGTGATCAGCTACCCCGGAAACAGGGAGATCAATTCCCCGGAAACAGGGTGATCAGTTACCCCGGAATCAGGGCAGTCAGTTCCCCTGGAAACAGGGCAGTCAGTTACCCTGGAAACAGGGTGATCAGCTACCCCGGAAACAGGGAGATCAATTACCCCGGAAACAGGGTGATCAGTTACCCCGGAATCAGGGCAGTCAGTTCCCCCGGAAACAGGGCAGTCAGTTCCCCTGGAAACAGGGCAGTCAGTTACACTGGAAACAGGGCAGTCAGTTATCCCGGAAACAGGGTGAACAGTTACCCTGGAAACTGGGCAGTCAGTTACCCTGGAAACAGGGCAGTCAGTTATCCTGGAAACAGGGTGATCAGTTACCCTGGGAACTGGGCAGTCAGTTACCCTGGAAACAGGGCAGTCAGTTATCCTGGAAACAGGGCGGTCAGATACCCTGGAAATAGGGCGGTCAGTTATCCTGGAAACAGGGCGGTCAGTTACCCCGGAAACAGGGAGATCAGTTACCCCGGAAACAGGGCAGTTAGTTCCCCTGGAAACAGTGCAGTCTTTATCCTGGAAACAGGGTGGTCAGTTACCCCGGAAACAGGGTGATCAGTTATCCTGGAAACAGGGCAGTCAGTTAGCCTGGAAACGGGGCAGTCAGTTACCCCGGAAACAGGGCAGTCGGTTACCCTGGAAACAGGGCAGTCAGTTATCCCGGAAACAGGGCAGTCAGTTATCCCGGAAACAGGGTGATCAGTTACCCTGGAAACAGGGCAGTCAGTTACCCCGGAAACAGGGCGGTCAGTTTACCTGGAAACAGGGCAGTCAGTTATCCCGGAAACAGGGCAGTCAGTTATCCCGGAAACAGGGTGATCAGTTCCCCTGGTAACTGGGCAATCAGTTACCCTGGAAACAGGGCAGTCAGTAACCCCGGAAACAGGGCAGTCAGTTACCCTGGAAACTGGGCAGTCAGTTACCCTGGAAACAGGGCATTCAGTTATCCCGGAAACAGAGTGATCAGTTATCCTGGAAAAAGGGCCGTCAGTTACCCCGGAAGCAGGGCAGTCAGTTACCCTGGAAACAGAGTGATCAGTTACACCGGAACAGGGTGAACTGTTACCCTGGAAACAGGGCAGTCAGTTACCCCGGAAACAGGGTGATCAGTTACACTGGAAACAGGGAGATCAGTTACCCTGGAAACAGGGCAGTCACTTACCCCGGATCAGGGTGATCGGTTAGCCTGGAAACAGGGAGATCAGTTACCCTGGAAACAGGGCAGTCAGTTACCCGGAAACAGGGTGATCAGTTACCCCGGAAACAGGGAGATCAGTTACCCTGGAAACAGGGCAGTCAGTTATCCTGGAAACAGGGCGGTCAGTTATCCCGGAAACAGGGCGGTCATTTACCCTGGAAACAGGGCAGTCAGTTAACCTGGAAACAGGGCAGTCAGTTATCCTGGAAACAGGGCATTCAGTTAACCTGGAAACAGGGCGGTCAGTTACCCCGGAAATAGGGCGTTCATTTATCCTGGAAACAGGGCGGTCAGTTACCCCGGAAACAGGGAGATCAGTTACCCCGGAAACAGGGCAGTCAGTTATCCCGGAAACAGGGTGATCAGTTACCCTGGAAACTGGGCAGTCAGTTACCCTGGAAACAGGGCAGTCAGTTACCCTGGAAACAGGGCAGTCAGTTATCCCGGAAACAGGGCAGTCAGTTATCCCGGAAACAGGATGATCAGTTACCCTTGAAACAGGGCAGTCAGTTATCCCGGAAAAAGGGCGGTCAGTTATCCTGGAAACAGGGTGGTCAGTTACCCCGGAAACAGGGTGATCAGTTATCCTGGAAACAGGGCGGTCAGTTAGCCTGGAAACAGGGCAGTCAGTTACCCCGGAAACAGGGTGATCAGTTATCCTGGAAACAGGGCAGTCAGTTAGCCTGGAAACAGGGCAGTCAGTTACCCCGGAAACAGGGCAGTCGGTTACCCTGGAAACACGGCAGTCAGTTATCCCGGAAACAGGGCAGTCAGTTATCCCGGAAACAGGGTGATCAGTTACCCTGGAAACAGGGCAGTCAGTTACCCCGGAAACAGGGCAGTCAGTTTACCTGGAAACAGGGCAGTCAGTTATCCCGGAAACAGGGCAGTCAGTTATCCCGGAAACAGGGTGATCAGTTACCCTGGTAACTGGGCAATCAGTTACCCTGGAAACAGGGAGATCAGTTACCCTGGAAACAGGGCAGTCAGTTACCCGGAAACAGGGTGATCAGCTACCCCGGAAACAGGGAGATCAATTCCCCGGAAACAGGGTGATCAGTTACCCCGGAATCAGGGCAGTCAGTTCCCCTGGAAACAGGGCAGTCAGTTACCCTGGAAACAGGGTGATCAGCTACCCCGGAAACAGGGAGATCAATTACCCCGGAAACAGGGTGATCAGTTACCCCGGAATCAGGGCAGTCAGTTCCCCCGGAAACAGGGCAGTCAGTTCCCCTGGAAACAGGGCAGTCAGTTACACTGGAAACAGGGCAGTCAGTTATCCCGGAAACAGGGTGAACAGTTACCCTGGAAACTGGGCAGTCAGTTACCCTGGAAACAGGGCAGTCAGTTATCCTGGAAACAGGGTGATCAGTTACCCTGGGAACTGGGCGGTCAGATACCCTGGTAACAGGAGAGTCAGTTATCCTGGAAACAGGGCGGTCAGATACCCTGGAAATAGGGCGGTCAGTTATCCTGGAAACAGGGCGGTCAGTTACCCCGGAAACAGGTAGATCAGTTACCCCGGAAACAGGGCAGTTAGTTACCCTGGAAACAGTGCCGTCTTTATCCTGGAAACAGGGTGGTCAGTTACCCCGGAAACAGGGTGATCAGTTATCCTGGAAACAGGGCAGTCAGTTAGCCTGGAAACGGGGCAGTCAGTTACCCCTGAAACAGGGCAGTCGGTTACCCTGGAAACAGGGCAGTCAGTTATCCCGGAAACAGGGCAGTCAGTTATCCCGGAAACAGGGTGATCAGTTACCCTGGAAACAGGGCAGTCAGTTACCCCGGAAACAGGGCGGTCAGTTTACCTGGAAACAGGGCAGTCAGTTATCCCGGAAACAGGGCAGTCAGTTATCCCGGAAACAGGGTGATCAGTTCCCCTGGTAACTGGGCAATCAGTTACCCTGGAAACAGGGCAGTCAGTAACCCCGGAAACAGGGCAGTCAGTTACCCTGGAAACTGGGCAGTCAGTTACCCTGGAAACAGAGTGATCAGTTATCCTGGAAAAAGGGCCGTCAGTTACCCCGGAAGCAGGGCAGTCAGTTACCCTGGAAACAGAGTGATCAGTTACACCGGAACAGGGTGAACTGTTACCCTGGAAACAGGGCAGTCAGTTACCCCGGAAACAGGGTGATCAGTTACACTGGAAACAGGGAGATCAGTTACCCTGGAAACAGGGCAGTCACTTACCCCGGATCAGGGTGATCGGTTAGCCTGGAAACAGGGAGATCAGTTACCCTGGAAACAGGGCAGTCAGTTACCCGGAAACAGGGTGATCAGTTACCCCGGAAACAGGGAGATCAGTTACCCTGGAAACAGGGCAGTCAGTTATCCTGGAAACAGGGCGGTCAGTTATCCCGGAAACAGGGCGGTCATTTACCCTGGAAACAGGGCAGTCAGTTAATCTGGAAACAGGGCAGTCAGTTATCCCGGAAACAGGGCATTCAGTTAACCTGGAAACAGGGCGGTCAGTTACCGCTGAAATAGGGCGTTCATTTATCCTGGAAACAGGGCGGTCAGTTACCCCGGAAACAGGGAGATCAGTTACCCCGGAAACAGGGCAGTCAGTTACCCTGGATACAGGGCAGTCAGTTACCCCGGAAACAGGGCAGTCAGTTACCCTGGAAACTGGGCAGTCAGTTACCCTGGAAACAGGGCAGTCAGTTATCCCGGAAACAGGGCAGTCAGTTATCCCGGAAACAGGATGATCAGTTAACCTTGAAACAGGGCAGTCAGTTATCCCGGAAAAAGGGCAGTCAGTTATCCCGGAAAAAGGGTGATCGGTTACCCTGTAGACTGGGCAGTCAGTTACCCTGGAAACAGGGCAGTCAGTTACCCCGGAAACTGGGCAGTCAGTTAGCCTGGAAACAGGGCAGTCAGTCAGCCTGGAAACAGGTTAGTCAGTTACCCCGGAAAAAGGGTGAGCAGTTACCCCAGAAACAGGGCAATCAGTTCCCCTGGTAACAGGGCAGTCAGTTACCCTGGAAACAGGGCAGTCAGTTATCCCGGAAACAGGGCAGTCAGTTATCCCGGAAACAGGGTGATCAGTTACCCTGGAAACTGGGCTGTCAGTTACCCTGGAAACAGGGCGGTCAGATACCCCGGAAAAAGGGCGGTCAGTTATCCTGGAAACAGGGCGGTCAGTTACCCCGGAAACAGGGAGATCAGTTACCCCGGAAACAGGGCAGTTAGTTACACTGGAAACAGTGCAGTCAGTTATCCTGGAAACAGGGTGGTCAGTTACCCCGGAAACAGGGTGATCAGTTATCCTGGAAACAGGGCGGTCAGTTACCCCGGAAACAGGGCAGTCAGTTACCCCAGAAACAGGGTGATCAGTTATCCTGGAAACAGGGCAGTCAGTTAGCCTGGAAACAGGGCAGTCAGTTACCCCGGGAACAGGGCAGTCGGTTACCCTGGAAACAGGGCAGTCAGTTATCCTGGAAACAGGGCAGTCAGTTATCCCGGAAACAGGGTGATCAGTTACCCTGGAAACAGGGCAGTCAGTTACCCCGGAAACAGGGCAGTCAGTTTACCTGGAAACAGGGCAGTCAGTTATCCCGGAAACAGGGCAGTCAGTTATCCCGGAAACAGGGTGATCAGTTACCCTGGTAACTGGGCAATCAGTTACCCTGGAAACAGGGAGATCAGTTACCCTGGAAACAGGGCAGTCAGTTACCCGGAAACAGGGTGATCAGCTACCCCGGAAACAGGGAGATCAATTACCCCGGAAACAGGGTGATCAGTTACCCCGGAATGAGGGCAGTCAGTTCCCCCGGAAACAGGGCAGTCAGTTCCCCTGGAAACAGGGCAGTCAGTTACACTGGAAACAGGGCAGTCATTTATCCCGGAAACAGGGTGAACAGTTACCCTGGAAACTGGGCAGTCAGTTACCCTGGAAACAGGGCAGTCAGTTATCCTGGAAACAGGGTGATCAGTTACCCTGGGAACTGGGCAGTCAGTTACCCTGGAAACAGGGCAGTCAGTTATCCTGGAAACAGGGCGGTCAGATACCCTGGAAATAGGGCGGTCAGTTATCCTGGAAACAGGGCGGTCAGTTACCCCGGAAACAGGGAGATCAGTTACCCCGGAAACAGGGCAGTTAGTTACCCTGGAAACAGTGCAGTCTTTATCCTGGAAACAGGGCGGTCAGTTACCCCGGAAACAGGGAGATCAGTTACCCCGGAAACAGGGCAGTTAGTTACCCTGGAAACAGTGCAGTCTTTATCCTGGAAACAGGGTGGTCAGTTACCCCGGAAACAGGGTGATCAGTTATCCTGGAAACAGGGCAGTCAGTTACCCTGGAAACGGGGCAGTCAGTTACCCCGGAAACAGGGCAGTCGCTTACCCTGGAAACAGGGCAGTCAGTTATCCCGGAAACAGGGCAGTCAGTTATCCCGGAAACAGGGTGATCAGTTACCCTGGAAACAGGGCAGTCAGTTACCCCGGAAACAGGGCGGTCAGTTTACCTGGAAACAGGGCAGTCAGTTATCCCGGAAACAGGGCAGTCAGTTATCCCGGAAACAGGGTGATCAGTTCCCCTGGTAACTGGGCAATCAGTTACCCTGGAAACAGGGCAGTCAGTAACCCCGGAAACAGGGCAGTCAGTTACCCTCGAAACTGGGCAGTCAGTTACCCTGGAAACAGGGCATTCAGTTATCCCGGAAACAGAGTGATCAGTTAACCTGGAAAAAGGGCCGTCAGTTACCCCGGAAGCAGGGCAGTCAGTTACCCTGGAAACAGAGTGATCAGTTACACCGGAACAGGGTGAACTGTTACCCTGGAAACAGGGCAGTCAGTTACCCCGGAAACAGGGTGATCAGTTACACTGGAAACAGGGAGATCAGTTACCCTGGAAACAGGGCAGTCAGTTACCCCGGATCAGGGTGATCGGTTAGCCTGGAAACAGGGAGATCAGTTACCCTGGAAACAGGGCATTCAGTTAACCTGGAAACAGGGCGGTCAGTTACCCCGGAAATAGGGCGTTCATTTATCCTGGAAACAGGGCGGTCAGTTACCCCGGAAACAGGGAGATCAGTTACCCCGGAAACAGGGCAGTCAGTTATCCCGGAAACAGGGTGATCAGTTACCCTGGAAACTGGGCAGTCAGTTACCCTGGAAACAGGGCAGTCAGTTACCCCAGAAACAGGGCAGTCAGTTACCCTGGAAACTGGGCAGTCAGTTACCCTGGAAACAGGGCAGTCAGTTATCCCGGAAACAGGATGATCAGTTACCCTTGAAACAGGGCAGTCAGTTACCCTGGAAACTGGGCAGTCAGTTATCCCGGAAACAGGGCAGTCAGTTATCCCGGAAACAGGATGATCAGTTACCCTTGAAACAGGGCAGTCAGTTATCCCGGAAAAAGGGTGATCGGTTACCCTGTAGACTGGGCAGTCAGTTACCCTGGAAACAGGGCAGTCAGTTACCCCGGAAACAGGGCAGTCAGTTACCCTGGAAACAGGCAGTCAGTTACCCCGGAAACTGGGCAGTCAGTTAGCCTGGAAACAGGGCAGTCAGTCAGCCTGGAAACAGGTTAGTCAGTTACCCCGGAAAAAGGGTGAGCAGTTACCCCAGAAACAGGGCAGTCAGTTCCCCTGGTAACAGGGCAGTCAGTTACCCTGGAAACAGGGCAGTCAGTTATCCCGGAAACAGGGCAGTCAGTTATCCCGGAAACAGGGTGATCAGTTACCCTGGAAACTGGGCTGTCAGTTACCCTGGTAACTGGGCAATCAGTTACCCTGGAAACAGGGAGATCAGTTACCCTGGAAACAGGGCAGTCAGTTACCCGGAAACAGGGTGATCAGCTACCCCGGAAACAGGGAGATCAATTACCCCGGAAACAGGGTGATCAGTTACCCCGGAATCAGGGCAGTCAGTTCCCCTGGAAACAGGGCAGTCAGTTACCCGGAAACAGGGTGATCAGCTACCCCGGAAACAGGGAGATCAATTACCCCGGAAACAGGGTGATCAGTTACCCCGGAATCAGGGCAGTCAGTTCCCCCGGAAACAGGGCAGTCAGTTCCCCTGGAAACAGGGCAGTCAGTTACACTGGAAACAGGGCAGTCAGTTATCCCGGAAACAGGGTGAACAGTTACCCTGGAAATTGGGCAGTCAGTTACCCTGGAAACAGGGCAGTCAGTTATCCTGGAAACAGGGTGCTCAGTTACCCTGGGAACTGGGCAGTCAGTTACCCTGGAAACAGGGCAGTCAGTTATCCTGGAAACAGGGCGGTCAGATACCCTGGAAATAGGGCGGTCAGTTTTCCTGGAAACAGGACGGTCAGTTACCCCGGAAACAGGGAGAACAGTTACCCCGGAAACAGGGCAGTTAGTTACCCTGGAAACAGTGCAGTCAGTTATCCTGGAAACAGGGTGGTCAGTTACCCCGGAAACAGGGTGATCAGTTATCCTGGAAACAGGGCAGTCAGTTAGCCTGGAAACGGGGCAGTCAGTTACCCCGGAAACAGGGCAGTCGGTTACCCTGGAAACAGGGCAGTCAGTTATCCCGGAAACAGGGCAGTCAGTTATCCCGGAAACAGGGTGATCAGTTACCCTGGAAACAGGGCAGTCAGTTACCCCGGAAACAGGGCGGTCAGTTTACCTGGAAACAGGGCAGTCAGTTATCCCGGAAACAGGGCAGTCAGTTATCCCGGAAACAGGGTGATCAGTTCCCCTGGTAACTGGGCAATCAGTTACCCTGGAAACAGGGCAGTCAGTAACCCCGGAAACAGGGCAGTCAGTTACCCTCAAAACTGGGCAGTCAGTTACCCTGGAAACAGGGCATTCAGTTATCCCGGAAACAGAGTGATCAGTTATCCAGGAAAAAGGGCCGTCAGTTACCCCGGAAGCAGGGCAGTCAGTTACCCTGGAAACAGAGCAGTCAGTTACCCCGGAAACTGGGCAGTCAGTTACCCTGGAAACAGGCCAGTCAGTCACCCTGGAAACAGGTTAGTCAGTTACCCCGGAAACAGGGTGATCAGTTACCCCGGAAACAGGGCAGTCAGTTCCCCTGGAAACAGGGCAGTCAGTTACCCTGGAAACAGGGCAGTCAGTTATCCCGGAAACAGGGCAGTCAGTTATCCCGGAAACAGGGAGATCAGTTACCCTGGAAACAGGGCAGTCAGTTACCCGGAAACAGGGTGATCAGCTACCCCGGAAACAGGGAGATCAATTACCCCGGAAACAGGGTGATCAGTTACCCCGGAAACAGGGCAGTCAGTTCCCCTGGAAACAGGGCAGTCAGTTACACTGGAAACAGGGCAGTGAGCTATCCCGGAAACAGGGCAGTCAGTTATCCCGGAAACAGGGTGAACAGTTACCCTGGAAACTGGGCAGTCAGTTACCCTGGAAACAGGGCGGTCAGTTACCCTGGAAACAGGGCAGTCAGTTATCCTGGAAACAGGGTGATCAGTTTCCCTGGAAACTGGGCAGTCAGTTACCCTGGAAACAGGGCAGTCAGTTATCCTGGAAACAGGGCGGTCAGATACCCCGGAAATAGGGCGGTCAGTTATCCTGGAAACAGGGCGGTCAGTTACCCCGGAAACAGGGAGATCAGTTACCCTGGAAACAGTGCAGTCAGTTATCCTGGAAACAGGGCAGTCAGTTATCCCGGAAACCGGGTGATCAGTTACCCTGGAAACTGGGCAGTCAGTTACCCTGGAAACAGGTCAGTCCGTTACCCTGGAAACTGGGCAGTCAGTTATCCCGGAAACAGGGCAGTCAGTTATCCCAGAAACAGGGTGATCAGTTACCCTGGAAAATGGGCAGTCAGTTACCCTGGAAACAGGGCAGACAGTTACCCCGGAAACAGTGCAGTCAGTTATCCTGGAAACAGGGCAGTCAGTTATCCCGGAAACCGGGTGATCAGTTACCCTGGAAACTGGGCAGTCAGTTACCCTGGAAACTGGGCAGTCAGTTATCCCGGAAACAGGGCAGTCAGTTATCCCGGAAACAGGGTGATCAGTTACCCTGGAAAATGGGCAGTCAGTTACCCTGGAAACAGGGCAGACAGTTACCCCGGAAACAGGGCAGTCAGTTACCCTGGAAACTGGGCAGTCAGATACCCTGGAAACAGGGGAGTCAATTATCCCGGAAACAGGATGATCAGTTACCCTGGAGGCTGGCCAGTCAGTTACCCTGGAAACAGGGCAGTCAGTTACCCCAGAAACAGGGTGATCAGTTACCCTGGAAACTGGGCAGTCAGTTACCCCGGAAAATAGGCGGACAGTAACCCTGGAAACAGACTACTCTGTTACCCCGGAAAAAGGGTGATCAGTTATCCTGGAAACAGGGCGGTCAGTTACCCCGGAAACAGGGCAGTTTTTTACCGCGGAAACAGGGCAGTCAGTTACCCTGCAAACAGGGTGATCAGTTACCCCGGAAACAGGGTGAACAGTTACCCTGGAAACAGCGCTGTCAGTTACCCCGGAAACAGGGACGTCAGTTGCCCTGGAAAAAGGGCAGTCAGTTACCCCGGAAAGAGGGTGATCAGTTACACTGGAAACAGGGAGATCAGTTACCCTGGAAACAGGGCAGTCAGTTACCCCGGAAACAGGGTGATCAGCTACCCCGGAAACAGGGAGATCAATTACCACGGAAACAGGGTGAACAGTTACCCCGGAAACAGGGCAGTCAGTTGCACTGGAAACAGGGCAGTGAGCTATCCCGGAAACAGGGCAGTCAGTTATCCCGGAAACAGGTCAGTCAGTTACCCTGGAAACAGGGCAGTCAGTTATCCCGGAAACAGGGCAGTCAGTTATCCCGGAAACAGGGTGATCAGTTACCCTGGAAAATGGGCAGTCAGTTACCCTGGAAACAGGGCAGTCAGTTACCCCGGAAACAGGGCATCAGTTACCCTGGAAACTGGGCAGTCAGTTACCCTGGAAACAGGGGAGTCAATTATCCCGGAAACAGGATGATCAGTTACCCTGGATACTGGGCATTCAGTTACCCTGGAAACTGGGCAGTCAGTTACCCCGGAAAATGGGAGGACAGTAACCCTGGAAACAAATTAGTCAGTTACCCCGGAAACAGGGTGATCAGTTATCCTGGAAACAGGGCAGCCAGTTAGCCTGGAAACAGGGCAGTCAGTTACCCCGGAAACAGGGTCATCAGTTACCCTGGAAACAGGGCAGTCAGTTATCCCGGAAACAGGGCAGTCAGTTATCCCGGAAACTGGGTGATCAGTTACCCTGGAAACAGGGCAGTCAGTTACCCTGGAAACAGGGCACACAGTTATCCCTGAAACAGGGTGATCAGTTTCCCCGGAAACTGGGCAGTCAGTTACCCTGGAAACAGGGCAGTCAGTTACCCCGGAAACAGGGCAGTCAGTTACCCTGGAAACTGGGCAGTCAGTTACCCTGGAAGCAGGGGAGTCAGTTATCCCGGAAACAGGGCGGTCATTTACCCTGGAAACAGGGCAGTCAGTTAACCTGGAAACAGGGCAGTCAGTTATCCTGGAAACAGGGCATTCAGTTAACCTGGAAACAGGGCGGTCAGTTACCCCGGAAATAGGGCGTTCATTTATCCTGGAAACAGGGCGGTCAGTTACCCCGGAAACAGGGAGATCAGTTACCCCGGAAACAGGGCAGTCAGTTATCCCGGAAACAGGGTGATCAGTTACCCTGGAAACTGGGCAGTCAGTTACCCTGGAAACAGGGCAGTCAGTTACCCCGGAAACAGGGCAGTCAGTTACCCTGGAAACTGGGCAGTCAGTTATCCCGGAAACAGGGCAGTCAGTTATCCCGGAAACAGGGCAGTCAGTTATCCCGGAAAAAGGGTGATCGGTTACCCTGTAGACTGGGCAGTCAGTTACCCTGGAAACAGGGCAGTCAGTTACCCCGGAAACAGGGCAGTCAGTTACCCTGGAAACAGGCAGTCAGTTACCCCGGAAACTGGGCAGTCAGTTAGCCTGGAAACAGGGCAGTCAGTCAGCCTGGAAACAGGTTAGTCAGTTACCCCGGAAAAAGGGTGAGCAGTTACCCCAGAAACAGGGCAGTCAGTTCCCCTGGTAACAGGGCAGTCAGTTACCCTGGAAACAGGGCAGTCAGTTATCCCGGAAACAGGGCAGTCAGTTATCCCGGAAACAGGGTGATCAGTTACCCTGGAAACTGGGCTGTCAGTTACCCTGGTAACTGGGCAATCAGTTACCCTGGAAACAGGGAGATCAGTTACCCTGGAAACAGGGCAGTCAGTTACCCGGAAACAGGGTGATCAGCTACCCCGGAAACAGGGAGATCAATTACCCCGGAAACAGGGTGATCAGTTACCCCGGAATCAGGGCAGTCAGTTCCCCTGGAAACAGGGCAGTCAGTTACCCGGAAACAGGGTGATCAGCTACCCCGGAAACAGGGAGATCAATTACCCCGGAAACAGGGTGATCAGTTACCCCGGAATCAGGGCAGTCAGTTCCCCCGGAAACAGGGCAGTCAGTTCCCCTGGAAACAGGGCAGTCAGTTACACTGGAAACAGGGCAGTCAGTTATCCCGGAAACAGGGTGAACAGTTACCCTGGAAACTGGGCAGTCAGTTACCCTGGAAACAGGGCAGTCAGTTATCCTGGAAACAGGGTGCTCAGTTACCCTGGGAACTGGGCAGTCAGTTACCCTGGAAACAGGGCAGTCAGTTATCCTGGAAACAGGGCGGTCAGATACCCTGGAAATAGGGCGGTCAGTTTTCCTGGAAACAGGACGGTCAGTTACCCCGGAAACAGGGAGATCAGTTACCCCGGAAACAGGGCAGTTAGTTACCCTGGAAACAGTGCAGTCAGTTATCCTGGAAACAGGGTGGTCAGTTACCCCGGAAACAGGGTGATCAGTTATCCTGGAAACAGGGCAGTCAGTTAGCCTGGAAACGGGGCAGTCAGTTACCCCGGAAACAGGGCAGTCGGTTACCCTGGAAACAGGGCAGTCAGTTATCCCGGAAACAGGGCAGTCAGTTATCCCGGAAACAGGGTGATCAGTTACCCTGGAAACAGGGCAGTCAGTTACCCCGGAAACAGGGCGGTCAGTTTACCTGGAAACAGGGCAGTCAGTTATCCCGGAAACAGGGCAGTCAGTTATCCCGGAAACAGGGTGATCAGTTCCCCTGGTAACTGGGCAATCAGTTACCCTGGAAACAGGGCAGTCAGTAACCCCGGAAACAGGGCAGTCAGTTACCCTCAAAACTGGGCAGTCAGTTACCCTGGAAACAGGGCATTCAGTTATCCTGGAAACAGAGTGATCAGTTATCCTGGAAAAAGGGCCGTCAGTTACCCCGGAAGCAGGGCAGTCAGTTACCCTGGAAACAGAGCAGTCAGTTACCCCGGAAACTGGGCAGTCAGTTACCCTGGAAACAGGCCAGTCAGTCACCCTGGAAACAGGTTAGTCAGTTACCCCGGAAACAGGGTGATCAGTTACCCCGGATACAGGGCAGTCAGTTCCCCTGGAAACAGGGCAGTCAGTTACCCTGGAAACAGGGCAGTCAGTTATCCCGGAAACAGGGCAGTCAGTTATCCCGGAAACAGGGAGATCAGTTACCCTGGAAACAGGGCAGTCAGTTACCCGGAAACAGGGTGATCAGCTACCCCGGAAACAGGGAGATCAATTACCCCGGAAACAGGGTGATCAGTTACCCCGGAAACAGGGCAGTCAGTTCCCCTGGAAACAGGGCAGTCAGTTACACTGGAAACAGGGCAGTGAGCTATCCCGGAAACAGGGCAGTCAGTTATCCCGGAAACAGGGTGAACAGTTACCCTGGAAACTGGGCAGTCAGTTACCCTGGAAACAGGGCGGTCAGTTACCCTGGAAACAGGGCAGTCAGTTATCCTGGAAACAGGGTGATCAGTTTCCCTGGAAACTGGGCAGTCAGTTACCCTGGAAACAGGGCAGTCAGTTATCCTGGAAACAGGGCGGTCAGATACCCCAGAAATAGGGCGGTCAGTTATCCTGGAAACAGGGCGGTCAGTTACCCCGGAAACAGGGAGATCAGTTACCCCGGAAACAGGGCAGTCAGTTACCCTGGAAACAGTGCAGTCAGTTATCCTGGAAACAGGGCAGTCAGTTATCCCGGAAACCGGGTGATCAGTTACCCTGGAAACTGGGCAGTCAGTTACCCTGGAAACAGGTCAGTCCGTTACCCTGGAAACTGGGCAGTCAGTTATCCCGGAAACAGGGCAGTCAGTTATCCCGGAAACAGGGTGATCAGTTACCCTGGAAAATGGGCAGTCAGTTACCCTGGAAACAGGGCAGACAGTTACCCCGGAAACAGGGCAGTCAGTTACCCTGGAAACTGGGCAGTCAGATACCCTGGAAACAGGGGAGTCAATTATCCCGGAAACAGGATGATCAGTTACCCTGGAAAATGGGCAGTCAGTTACCCTGGAAACAGGGCAGACAGTTACCCCGGAAACTGGCCAGTCAGTTACCCTGGAAACAGGGCAGTCAGTTACCCCAGAAACAGGGTGATCAGTTAACCTGGATACTGGGCAGTCAGTTACCCTGGAAACTGGGCAGTCAGTTACCCCGGAAAATAGGCGGACAGTAACCCTGGAAACAGACTACTCTGTTACCCCGGAAAAAGGGTGATCAGTTATCCTGGAAACAGGGCGGTCAGTTACCCCGGAAACAGGGCAGTTTTTTACCGCGGAAACAGGGCAGTCAGTTACCCTGCAAACAGGGTGATCAGTTACCCCGGAAACAGGGTGAACAGTTACCCTGGAAACAGCGCTGTCAGTTACCCCGGAAACAGGGACGTCAGTTGCCCTGGAAAAAGGGCAGTCAGTTACCCCGGAAAGAGGGTGATCAGTTACACTGGAAACAGGGAGATCAGTTACCCTGGAAACAGGGCAGTCAGTTACCCCGGAAACAGGGTGATCAGCTACCCCGGAAACAGGGAGATCAATTACCACGGAAACAGGGTGAACAGTTACCCCGGAAACAGGGCAGTCAGTTGCACTGGAAACAGGGCAGTGAGCTATCCCGGAAACAGGGCAGTCAGTTATCCCGGAAACAGGTCAGTCAGTTACCCTGGAAACAGGGCAGTCAGTTATCCCGGAAACAGGGCAGTCAGTTTTCCCGGAAACAGGGTGATCAGTTACCCTGGAAAATGGGCAGTCAGTTTCCCTGGAAACAGGGCAATCAGTTACCCCGGAAACAGGGCATCAGTTACCCTGGAAACTGGGCAGTCAGTTACCCTGGAAACAGGGGAGTCAATTATCCCGGAAACAGGATGATCAGTTACCCTGGAGGCTGGCCAGTCAGTTACCCTGGAAACAGGGCAGTCAGTTACCCCAGAAACAGGGAGGACAGTAACCCTGGAAACAAATTAGTCAGTTACCCCAGAAACAGGGTGATCAGTTATCCTGGAAACAGGGCAGCCAGTTAGCCTGGAAACAGGGCAGTCAGTTACCCCGGAAACAGGGTCATCAGTTACCCTGGAAACAGGGCAGTCAGTTATCCCGGAAACAGGGCAGTCAGTTATCCCGGAAACTGGGTGATCAGTTACCCTGGAAACAGGGCAGTCAGTTACCCTGGAAACAGGGCACACAGTTATCCCTGAAACAGGGTGATCAGTTTCCCCGGAAACTGGGCAGTCAGTTACCCTGGAAACAGGGCAGTCAGTTACCCCGGAAACAGGGCAGTCAGTTACCCTGGAAACTGGGCAGTCAGTTACCCTGGAAGCAGGGGAGTTAGTTATCCCGGAAACAGGATGATCAGTTACCCTGGAAACAGGGCAGTCAGTTACCCCAGAAACAGGGTGATCAGTAACCCTGGATACTGGGCAGTCAGTTACCCTGGAAACTGGGCAGTCAGTTACAACGGAAACAGGGCAGTCAGTAACCCTGGAAACAGATTACTCAGTTACCCTGTCAACAGGGTGATCAGTTATCCTGGAATCAGGGCGGTCAGTTACCCCGGAAACAGGGCAGTTTTTTACCCTGGAAACAGGGCACACAGTTATCCCGGAAACAGGGTGATCAGTTACCCTGGAAACAGGGCAGTCAGTTATCCTGGAAACAGGGCGGTCAGTTACCCCGAAAACAGTGCGGTCAGTTACCCTGGAAACAGGGCAGTCAGTTACCCCGGAAACAGGGCGGTCAGTTACCCTGGATCAGGGCAGTCAGTTACCACGGAAACAGGGTGATCAGTTACACCGGAATCAGTGTGAACAGTTTCCCTGGAAACAGGGCAGTCAGTTACCCCGGAAACAGGGCGGTCAGTTGCCCTGGAAACACGGCAGTCAGTTACCACGTAAACATGGTGATCAGTTACACTGGAAACAGGGAGATCAGTTACCCTGGAAACAGGGCAGTCAGTTACCCCGGAAACAGGGTGATCGGTTACCCTGGAAACAGGGAGATCAGTTACCCTGGAAACAGGGCAGTCAGTTACCCTGGAAACTGGGCAGTCAGTTACAACGGAAACAGGGCAGTCAGTAACCCTGGAAACAGATTACTCAGTTACCCTGTAAACCGGGTGATCAGTTATCCTGGAATCAGGGCGGTCAGTTACCCCGGAAACAGGGCAGTTTTTTACCCTGGAAACAGGGCACACAGTTATCCCGGAAACAGGGCGGTCAGTTACCCCGAAAACAGTGCGGTCAGTTACCCTGGAAACAAGGCAGTCAGTTATCCTGGAAACAGGGCGGTCAGTTACCCCGAAAACAGTGCGGTCAGTTGCCCTGGAAACAGGGCAGTCAGTTACCCCGGAAACAGGGCGGTCAGTTACCCTGGAAACAGGGCAGTCAGTTACCACGGAAACAGGGTGATCAGTGACACCGGAATCAGTGTGAACAGTTACCCTGGAAACAGGGCAGTCAGTTACCCTGGAAACAGGGCGGTCAGTTGCCCTGGAAACAGGGCAGTCAGTTAACCCGTAAACATGGTGATCAGTTACACTGGAAACAGGGAGATCAGTTACCCTGGAAACAGGGCAGTCAGTTACCCCGGAAACAGGGTGATCGGTTACCCTGGAAACAGGGAGATCAGTTACCCTGGAAACAGGGCAGTCAGTTATCCTGGATACAGGGCGGTCAGGTATCCCGGAAACAGGGCGGTCAGTTACCCTGGAAACAGGGCAGTCAGTTACCCTGGAAACAAGGCAGTCAGTTATCCTGGAAACAGGGCGGTCAGTTACCCCGAAAACAGTGCGGTCAGTTGCCCTGGAAACAGGGCAGTCAGTTACCCCGGAAACAGGGCGGTCAGTTACCCTGGAAACAGGGCAGTCAGTTACCACGGAAACAGGGTGATCAGTGACACCGGAATCAGTGTGAACAGTTACCCTGGAAACAGGGCAGTCAGTTCCCCCGGAAACAGGGCAGTCAGTTCCCCTGGAAACAGGGCAGTCAGTTACACTGGAAACAGGGCAGTCAGTTATCCCGGAAACAGGGTGAACAGTTACCCTGGAAACTGGGCAGTCAGTTACCCTGGAAACAGGGCAGTCAGTTATCCTGGAAACAGGGTGCTCAGTTACCCTGGGAACTGGGCAGTCAGTTACCCTGGAAACAGGGCAGTCAGTTATCCTGGAAACAGGGCGGTCAGATACCCTGGAAATAGGGCGGTCAGTTTTCCTGGAAACAGGACGGTCAGTTACCCCGGAAACAGGGAGATCAGTTACCCCGGAAACAGGGCAGTTAGTTACCCTGGAAACAGTGCAGTCAGTTATCCTGGAAACAGGGTGGTCAGTTACCCCGGAAACAGGGTGATCAGTTATCCTGGAAACAGGGCAGTCAGTTAGCCTGGAAACGGGGCAGTCAGTTACCCCGGAAACAGGGCAGTCGGTTACCCTGGAAACAGGGCAGTCAGTTATCCCGGAAACAGGGCAGTCAGTTATCCCGGAAACAGGGTGATCAGTTACCCTGGAAACAGGGCAGTCAGTTACCCCGGAAACAGGGCGGTCAGTTTACCTGGAAACAGGGCAGTCAGTTATCCCGGAAACAGGGCAGTCAGTTATCCCGGAAACAGGGTGATCAGTTCCCCTGGTAACTGGGCAATCAGTTACCCTGGAAACAGGGCAGTCAGTAACCCCGGAAACAGGGCAGTCAGTTACCCTCAAAACTGGGCAGTCAGTTACCCTGGAAACAGGGCATTCAGTTATCCTGGAAACAGAGTGATCAGTTATCCTGGAAAAAGGGCCGTCAGTTACCCCGGAAGCAGGGCAGTCAGTTACCCTGGAAACAGAGCAGTCAGTTACCCCGGAAACTGGGCAGTCAGTTACCCTGGAAACAGGCCAGTCAGTCACCCTGGAAACAGGTTAGTCAGTTACCCCGGAAACAGGGTGATCAGTTACCCCGGATACAGGGCAGTCAGTTCCCCTGGAAACAGGGCAGTCAGTTACCCTGGAAACAGGGCAGTCAGTTATCCCGGAAACAGGGCAGTCAGTTATCCCGGAAACAGGGAGATCAGTTACCCTGGAAACAGGGCAGTCAGTTACCCGGAAACAGGGTGATCAGCTACCCCGGAAACAGGGAGATCAATTACCCCGTAAACAGGGTGATCAGTTACCCCGGAAACAGGGCAGTCAGTTCCCCTGGAAACAGGGCAGTCAGTTACACTGGAAACAGGGCAGTGAGCTATCCCGGAAACAGGGCAGTCAGTTATCCCGGAAACAGGGTGAACAGTTACCCTGGAAACTGGGCAGTCAGTTACCCTGGAAACAGGGCGGTCAGTTACCCTGGAAACAGGGCAGTCAGTTATCCTGGAAACAGGGTGATCAGTTTCCCTGGAAACTGGGCAGTCAGTTACCCTGGAAACAGGGCAGTCAGTTATCCTGGAAACAGGGCGGTCAGATACCCCAGAAATAGGGCGGTCAGTTATCCTGGAAACAGGGCGGTCAGTTACCCCGGAAACAGGGAGATCAGTTACCCCGGAAACAGGGCAGTCAGTTACCCTGGAAACAGTGCAGTCAGTTATCCTGGAAACAGGGCAGTCAGTTATCCCGGAAACCGGGTGATCAGTTACCCTGGAAACTGGGCAGTCAGTTACCCTGGAAACAGGTCAGTCCGTTACCCTGGAAACTGGGCAGTCAGTTATCCCGGAAACAGGGCAGTCAGTTATCCCGGAAACAGGGTGATCAGTTACCCTGGAAAATGGGCAGTCAGTTACCCTGGAAACAGGGCAGACAGTTACCCCGGAAACAGGGCAGTCAGTTACCCTGGAAACTGGGCAGTCAGATACCCTGGAAACAGGGGAGTCAATTATCCCGGAAACAGGATGATCAGTTACCCTGGAGGCTGGCCAGTCAGTTACCCTGGAAACAGGGCAGTCAGTTATCCCGGAAACAGGGCAGTCAGTTACCCCAGAAACAGGGTGATCAGTTAACCTGGATACTGGGCAGTCAGTTACCCTGGAAACTGGGCAGTCAGTTACCCCGGAAAATAGGCGGACAGTAACCCTGGAAACAGACTACTCTGTTACCCCGGAAAAAGGGTGATCAGTTATCCTGGAAACAGGGCGGTCAGTTACCCCGGAAACAGGGCAGTTTTTTACCGCGGAAACAGGGCAGTCAGTTACCCTGCAAACAGGGTGATCAGTTACCCCGGAAACAGGGTGAACAGTTACCCTGGAAACAGCGCTGTCAGTTACCCCGGAAACAGGGACGTCAGTTGCCCTGGAAAAAGGGCAGTCAGTTACCCCGGAAAGAGGGTGATCAGTTACACTGGAAACAGGGAGATCAGTTACCCTGGAAACAGGGCAGTCAGTTACCCCGGAAACAGGGTGATCAGCTACCCCGGAAACAGGGAGATCAATTACCACGGAAACAGGGTGAACAGTTACCCCGGAAACAGGGCAGTCAGTTGCACTGGAAACAGGGCAGTGAGCTATCCCGGAAACAGGGCAGTCAGTTATCCCGGAAACAGGTCAGTCAGTTACCCTGGAAACAGGGCAGTCAGTTATCCCGGAAACAGGGCAGTCAGTTTTCCCGGAAACAGGGTGATCAGTTACCCTGGAAAATGGGCAGTCAGTTTCCCTGGAAACAGGGCAATCAGTTACCCCGGAAACAGGGCATCAGTTACCCTGGAAACTGGGCAGTCAGTTACCCTGGAAACAGGGGAGTCAATTATCCCGGAAACAGGATGATCAGTTACCCTGGAGGCTGGCCAGTCAGTTACCCTGGAAACAGGGCAGTCAGTTACCCCAGAAACAGGGAGGACAGTAACCCTGGAAACAAATTAGTCAGTTACCCCAGAAACAGGGTGATCAGTTATCCTGGAAACAGGGCAGCCAGTTAGCCTGGAAACAGGGCAGTCAGTTACCCCGGAAACAGGGTCATCAGTTACCCTGGAAACAGGGCAGTCAGTTATCCCGGAAACAGGGCAGTCAGTTATCCCGGAAACTGGGTGATCAGTTACCCTGGAAACAGGGCAGTCAGTTACCCTGGAAACAGGGCACACAGTTATCCCTGAAACAGGGTGATCAGTTTCCCCGGAAACTGGGCAGTCAGTTACCCTGGAAACAGGGCAGTCAGTTACCCCGGAAACAGGGCAGTCAGTTACCCTGGAAACTGGGCAGTCAGTTACCCTGGAAGCAGGGGAGTTAGTTATCCCGGAAACAGGATGATCAGTTACCCTGGAAACAGGGCAGTCAGTTACCCCAGAAACAGGGTGATCAGTAACCCTGGATACTGGGCAGTCAGTTACCCTGGAAACTGGGCAGTCAGTTACAACGGAAACAGGGCAGTCAGTAACCCTGGAAACAGATTACTCAGTTACCCTGTCAACAGGGTGATCAGTTATCCTGGAATCAGGGCGGTCAGTTACCCCGGAAACAGGGCAGTTTTTTACCCTGGAAACAGGGCACACAGTTATCCCGGAAACAGGGTGATCAGTTACCCTGGAAACAGGGCAGTCAGTTATCCTGGAAACAGGGCGGTCAGTTACCCCGAAAACAGTGCGGTCAGTTACCCTGGAAACAGGGCAGTCAGTTACCCCGGAAACAGGGCGGTCAGTTACCCTGGATCAGGGCAGTCAGTTACCACGGAAACAGGGTGATCAGTTACACCGGAATCAGTGTGAACAGTTTCCCTGGAAACAGGGCAGTCAGTTACCCCGGAAACAGGGCGGTCAGTTGCCCTGGAAACACGGCAGTCAGTTACCACGTAAACATGGTGATCAGTTACACTGGAAACAGGGAGATCAGTTACCCTGGAAACAGGGCAGTCAGTTACCCCGGAAACAGGGTGATCGGTTACCCTGGAAACAGGGAGATCAGTTACCCTGGAAACAGGGCAGTCAGTTACCCTGGAAACTGGGCAGTCAGTTACAACGGAAACAGGGCAGTCAGTAACCCTGGAAACAGATTACTCAGTTACCCTGTAAACCGGGTGATCAGTTATCCTGGAATCAGGGCGGTCAGTTACCCCGGAAACAGGGCAG
Organism: Heterodontus francisci; assembly: GCF_036365525.1. Lineage (NCBI taxonomy): Eukaryota > Metazoa > Chordata > Chondrichthyes > Heterodontiformes > Heterodontidae > Heterodontus > Heterodontus francisci. Next base: position 2,599,287 of record NC_090382.1, on the reverse strand, counting down.
TTTTTTACCCTGGAAACAGGGCACACAGTTATCCCGGAAACAGGGCGGTCAGTTACCCCGAAAACAGTGCGGTCAGTTACCCTGGAAACAAGGCAGTCAGTTATCCTGGAAACAGGGCGGTCAGTTACCCCGAAAACAGTGCGGTCAGTTGCCCTGGAAACAGGGCAGTCAGTTACCCCGGAAACAGGGCGGTCAGTTACCCTGGAAACAGGGCAGTCAGTTACCACGGAAACAGGGTGATCAGTGACACCGGAATCAGTGTGAACAGTTACCCTGGAAACAGGGCAGTCAGTTACCCTGGAAACAGGGCGGTCAGTTGCCCTGGAAACAGGGCAGTCAGTTAACCCGTAAACATGGTGATCAGTTACACTGGAAACAGGGAGATCAGTTACCCTGGAAACAGGGCAGTCAGTTACCCCGGAAACAGGGTGATCGGTTACCCTGGAAACAGGGAGATCAGTTACCCTGGAAACAGGGCAGTCAGTTATCCTGGATACAGGGCGGTCAGGTATCCCGGAAACAGGGCGGTCAGTTACCCTGGAAACAGGGCAGTCAGTTACCCTGGAAACAAGGCAGTCAGTTATCCTGGAAACAGGGCGGTCAGTTACCCCGAAAACAGTGCGGTCAGTTGCCCTGGAAACAGGGCAGTCAGTTACCCCGGAAACAGGGCGGTCAGTTACCCTGGAAACAGGGCAGTCAGTTACCACGGAAACAGGGTGATCAGTGACACCGGAATCAGTGTGAACAGTTACCCTGGAAACAGGGCAGTCAGTTACCCTGGAAACAGGGCGGTCAGTTGCCCTGGAAACAGGGCAGTCAGTTAACCCGTAAACATGGTGATCAGTTACACTGGAAACAGGGAGATCAGTTACCCTGGAAACAGGGCAGTCAGTTACCCCGGAAACAGGGTGATCGGTTACCCTGGAAACAGGGAGATCAGTTACCCTGGAAACAGGGCAGTCAGTTATCCTGGATACAGGGCGGTCAGGTATCCCGGAAACAGGGCGGTCAGTTACCCTGGAAACAGGGCAGTCAGTTACCCCGGAAATAGGGCGGTCAGTTATCCTGGAAACAGGGCGGTCAGTTACCCCGGAAACAGGGAGATCAGTTACCCCGGAAACAGGGCAGTCAGTTACCCTGGAAACAGGGCAGTCAGTTAACCTGGAAACAGGGTGGTCAGTTACCCTGGAAACAGGGCAGTCAGTTACCCCGGAAACAGGGTGATCAGTTATCCTGGAAACAGTGCGGTCAGTTACCCCGGAAACAGGGCAGTCAGTTACCCCGGAAACAGGGCTGTCAGTAACCATGGAAACAGATTAGTCAGTTACCCCAGAAACAGGGTGATCAGTTATCCTGGAAACAGGGCAGTCAGTTTCCCCTGGAAACAGGGCAGTCAGTTATCCTGGAAACAGGGTGGTCAGTTACCCTGGAAACAGGGCAGTCAGTTACCCCGGAAACAGGGTGATCAGTTATCCTGGACGTAGGGCGGTCAGTTACCCCGGAAACAGGGCGGTCAGTTACCCCGGAAACAGGGCGGTCAGTGACAATGGGAACAGATTAGTCAGTTACCCCAGAAACAGGGTGATCAGATATCCTGGAAACAGGGCAGTCAGTTAGCCTGGACACAGGGCAGTCAGTTATCCCGGAAACAGTGTGATCAGTTCCCCTGGAAACATGGCAGTCAGTTCCCCTGGAAACAGGGTGATCAGTTACCCTGGAAACATTGTGATCAGTTACCCTGGAAACAGGGCGGTCAGTTACCCCGGAAACAGGGCAGTCAGTTATCCCGGAAACAGGGTGATCAGTTACCCCCGGAAACAGGGCAGTCAGTTATCCCGGAAACAGGGTGATCAGTTACCCTGGAAACAGGGCAGTCAGTTATCCTGGAAACAGGGCGGTCAGTTAACCCGGAAACAGTGTGATCAGTTAGCCCGGAAAAAGGGCAGTCAGTTACCCTGGAAAAAGGGCAGTCAGTTAACCTGGAAACAGGGCAGTCAGTTATCCCGGAAACAGGGTGATCAGTTACCCTGGAAACTGGACAGTCAGTTTCCCCGGAAACAGGGCAGTCAGTTACCCTGGAAACTGGGCAGTCAGTTACCCTGGAAACAGGGCAGTCAGTTATCCCGCAAACAGGATGATCAGTTACCCTGGAAACAGGGCAGTCAGTTATCCCGGAAACAGGGCAGTCAGTTATCCCGGAAAAAGGGTGATCGGTTACCCTGTAAACTGGGCAGTCAGTTACCCTGGAAACAGGGCAGTCAGTTACCCCGGAAACAGGGCATCAGTTACCCTGGAAACAGGCATTCAGTTACCCCGGAAAGTGGGCAGTCAGTTACCCTGGAAACAGGGCAGTCAGTCAGCCTGGAAACAGGTCAGTCAGTTACCCCGGAAACAGGGTGATCAGTTATCCTGGAAACAGGGCGGTCAGTTACCCCGGAAACAGGGCAGTCAGTTACCCCGGAAACAGGGCTGTCAGTAACCATGGAAACAGATTAGTCAGTTACCCCAGAAACAGGGTGATCAGTTATCCTGGAAACAGGGCAGTCAGTTTCCCCTGGAAACAGGGCAGTCAGTTATCCTGGAAACAGGGTGGTCAGTTCCCCTGGAAGCAGGGCAGTCAGTTACCCTGGAAACTGGGCAGTCAGTTATCCCGGAAACAGGGCAGTCAGTTATCCCGGAAACAGAGTGATCAGTAAACCTGGAAACAGGGCTGTCTGTTACCCTGGAAACAGGGCGGTCAGTTACCCTGGAAACAGGGCAGTCAGTTATCCTGGAAACAGGGTGATCAGTTACCCTGGAAACTGGGCAGTCAGTTACCCTGGAAACAGGGCAGTCAGTTATCCTGGAAACAGGGCGGTCGGTTACCCCGGAAACAGGGAGTTCAGTTACCCCTGAAACAAGGCAGTCAGTTACCCTGGAAACAGGGCAGTCAGTTATCCTGGAAACAGGGCAGTCAGTTACCCTGGAAACAGGGTGGTCAGTTACCCCGGAAACAGGATGAACAGTTATCCTGGAAACAGGGCGGTCAGTTACACCGGAAACAGGGCATTCAGTTACCCCGGAAACAGGGCGGTCAGTAACCCTGGAAACAGATTAGTCAGTTACCCCGGAAACAGGGTGATCAGTTATCCTGGAAACAGGGCAGTCAGTTAGCCTGGAAACAGGGCAGTCAGTTACCCCGGAAACAGGTCAGTCAGTTACCCTGGAAACAGGGCAGTCAGTTATCCCGGAAACAGGGCAGTCAGTTATCCCGGAAACAGGGTGATCAGTTACCCTGGAAAATGGGCAGTCAGTTACCCTGGAAACAGGGCAGTCAGTTACCCCGGAAACAGGGCAGTCAGTTACCCTGGAAACTGGGCAGTCAGTTAACCTGGAAACAGGGGAGTCAATTATCCCGGAAACAGGATGATCAGTTACCCTGGAGGCTGGCCAGTCAGTTACCCTGGAAACAGGGCAGTCAGTTACCCAGGAAACAGGGTGATCAGATACCCTGGATACTGGGCAGTCAGTTACCCTGGAAACTGGGCAGTCAGTTACCCCGGAAAATGGGCGGACAGTAACCCTGGAAACAGACTACTCTGTTACCCCGGAAAAAGGATGATCAGTTATCTTGGAAACAGGGCGGTCAGTTACCCCGGAAACAGGGCAGTTTTTTATCACGGAAACAGGGCAGTCAGTTACCCTGCAAACAGGGTGATCAGTTACCCCGGAAACAGGGTGAACAGTTACCCTGGAAACAGGGCTGTCAGTTACCCCGGAAACAGGGACGTCAGTTGCCCTGGAAAAAGGGCAGTCAGTTACCCCGGAAACAGGGTGATCAGTTACACTGGAAACAGGGAGATCAGTTACCCTGGAAACAGGGCAGTCAGTTACCCCGGAAACAGGGTGATCAGCTACCCCGGAAACAGGGAGATCAATTACCACGGAAACAGGGTGAACAGTTATCCCGGAAACAGGGCAGTCAGTTCCCCTGGAAACAGGGCAGTCAGTTGCACTGGAAACAGGGCGGTCAGTTACCCTGGAAACTGGGCAGTCAGTTATCCCGGAAACAGGGTGAACAGTTACCCTGGAAACTGGGCAGTCAGTTACCCTGGAAACAGGGCGGTCAGTTACCCTGGAAACAGGGCAGTCAGTTATCCCGGAAACAGGGCAGTCAGTTACCCGGAAACAGGGAGAACAGTTATCCTGGAAACAGGGCAGTCAGTTACCCGGAAACAGGGTGATCAGCTACCCCGGAAACAGGGAGATCAATTACCCCAGAAACATGGTGATCAGTTACCCCGGAAACAGGGCAGTCAGTTCCCCTGGAAACAGGGCAGTCAGTTACACTGGAAACAGGGCAGTGAGCTATCCCGGAAACAGGGCAGTCAGTTATCCCGGAAACAGGGGGAACAGTTACCCTGGAAACAGGACGGTCAGTTACCCTGGAAACAGGGCAGTCAGTTATCCTGGAAACAGGGTGATCAGTTACCCTGGAAACTGGGCAGTCAGTTAACCTGGAAACAGGGCAGTCAGTTATCCTGGAAACAGGGCGGTCAGATACCCCGGAAATAGGGCGGACAGTTATCCTGGAAACAGGGCGGTCAGTTACCCCGGAAACAGGGAGATCAGTTACCCCGGAAACAGGGCAGTCAGTTACCCTGGAAACAGTGCAGCCAGTTATCCTGGAAACAGTGTGGTCAGTTACCCCGGAAACAGGGTGATTAGTTATCCTGGAAACAGGGCGGTCAGTTACCCCGGAAACAGGGCGGTCAGTTTTCCGGAATCAGGGTGATCAGTTATCCTGGAAACAGGGAAGTCAGGTAGCCTGGAAACAGGGCGGTCAGTTAGCCTGGAAACAGGGTGATCAGTTATCTCGGAAACAGGGTGATCAGTTACCCTGGAAACAGGGCAGTCAGTTATCCCGGAAACAGGGAGATCAGTTAACCTGGAAACAGGGCAGTCAGTTACCCTGGAAACAGGGCGGTCAGTTACCCTGGAAACAGGGTGATCAGTTATCCCGGAAACAGGGTGATCAGTTACCCTGGAAACAGGGCAGTCAGTTATCCCGGAAACAGGGCAGTCAGTTACCCGGAAACAGGGAGATCAGTTATCCTGGAAACAGGGCAGTCAGTTACCCGGAAACAGGGTGATCAGCTACCCCGGAAACAGGGAGATCAATTACCCCAGAAACATGGTGATCAGTTACCCCGGAAACAGGGCAGTCAGTTCCCCTGGAAACAGGGCAGTCAGTTACACTGGAAACAGGGCAGTGAGCTATCCCGGAAACAGGGCAGTCAGTTATCCCGGAAACAGGGGGAACAGTTACCCTGGAAACAGGACGGTCAGTTACCCTGGAAACAGGGCAGTCAGTTATCCTGGAAACAGGGTGATCAGTTACCCTGGAAACTGGGCAGTCAGTTAACCTGGAAACAGGGCAGTCAGTTATCCTGGAAACAGGGCGGTCAGATACCCCGGAAATAGGGCGGACAGTTATCCTGGAAACAGGGCGGTCAGTTACCCCGGAAACAGGGAGATCAGTTACCCCGGAAACAGGGCAGTCAGTTACCCTGGAAACAGTGCAGTCAGTTATCCTGGAAACAGGGTGGTCAGTTACCCCGGAAACAGGGTGATCAGTTATCCTGGAAACAGGGCGGTCAGTTACCCCGGAAACAGGGCGGTCAGTTACCCCGGAATCAGGGTGATCAGTTATCCTGGAAACAGGGAAGTCAGGTAGCCTGGAAACAGGGCGGTGAGTTACCCTGGAAACAGGGTGATCAGTTATCCCGGAAACAGGGTGATCAGTTACCCTGGAAACTGGGCAGTCAGTTATCCCGGAAACAGGGCAGTCAGTAACCCTGGAAACAGATTACTCAGTTACCCTGTCAACAGGGTGATCAGTTATCCTGGAATCAGGGCGGTCAGTTACCCCGGAAACAGGGCAGTTTTTTACCCTGGAAACAGGGCACACAGTTATCCCGGAAACAGGGTGATCAGTTACCCTGGAAACAGGGCAGTCAGTTATCCTGGAAACAGGGCGGTCAGTTACCCCGAAAACAGTGCGGTCAGTTACCCTGGAAACAGGGCAGTCAGTTACCCCGGAAACAGGGCGGTCAGTTACCCTGGATCAGGGCAGTCAGTTACCACGGAAACAGGGTGATCAGTTACACCGGAATCAGTGTGAACAGTTACCCTGGAAACAGGGCAGTCAGTTACCCCGGAAACAGGGCGGTCAGTTGCCCTGGAAACACGGCAGTCAGTTACCACGTAAACATGGTGATCAGTTACACTGGAAACAGGGAGATCAGTTACCCTGGAAACAGGGCAGTCAGTTACCCCGGAAACAGGGTGATCGGTTACCCTGGAAACAGGGAGATCAGTTACCCTGGAAACAGGGCAGTCAGTTACCCTGGAAACTGGGCAGTCAGTTACAACGGAAACAGAGCAGTCAGTAACCCTGGAAACAGATTACTCAGTTACCCTGTAAACCGGGTGATCAGTTATCCTGGAATCAGGGCGGTCAGTTACCCCGGAAACAGGGCAGTTTTTTACCCTGGAAACAGGGCACACAGTTATCCCGGAAACAGGGCGGTCAGTTACCCCGAAAACAGTGCGGTCAGTTACCCTGGAAACAAGGCAGTCAGTTATCCTGGAAACAGGGCGGTCAGTTACCCCGAAAACAGTGCGGTCAGTTGCCCTGGAAACAGGGCAGTCAGTTACCCCGGAAACAGGGCGGTCAGTTACCCTGGAAACAGGGCAGTCAGTTACCACGGAAACAGGGTGATCAGTGACACCGGAATCAGTGTGAACAGTTACCCTGGAAACAGGGCAGTCAGTTACCCTGGAAACAGGGCGGTCAGTTGCCCTGGAAACAGGGCAGTCAGTTAACCCGTAAACATGGTGATCAGTTACACTGGAAACAGGGAGATCAGTTACCCTGGAAACAGGGCAGTCAGTTACCCCGGAAACAGGGTGATCGGTTACCCTGGAAACAGGGAGATCAGTTACCCTGGAAACAGGGCAGTCAGTTATCCTGGATACAGGGCGGTCAGGTATCCCGGAAACAGGGCGGTCAGTTACCCTGGAAACAGGGCAGTCAGTTACCCTGGAAACAAGGCAGTCAGTTATCCTGGAAACAGGGCGGTCAGTTACCCCGAAAACAGTGCGGTCAGTTGCCCTGGAAACAGGGCAGTCAGTTACCCCGGAAACAGGGCGGTCAGTTACCCTGGAAACAGGGCAGTCAGTTACCACGGAAACAGGGTGATCAGTGACACCGGAATCAGTGTGAACAGTTACCCTGGAAACAGGGCAGTCAGTTACCCTGGAAACAGGGCGGTCAGTTGCCCTGGAAACAGGGCAGTCAGTTAACCCGTAAACATGGTGATCAGTTACACTGGAAACAGGGAGATCAGTTACCCTGGAAACAGGGCAGTCAGTTACCCCGGAAACAGGGTGATCGGTTACCCTGGAAACAGGGAGATCAGTTACCCTGGAAACAGGGCAGTCAGTTATCCTGGATACAGGGCGGTCAGGTATCCCGGAAACAGGGCGGTCAGTTACCCTGGAAACAGGGCAGTCAGTTACCCCGGAAATAGGGCGGTCAGTTATCCTGGAAACAGGGCGGTCAGTTACCCCGGAAACAGGGAGATCAGTTACCCCGGAAACAGGGCAGTCAGTTACGCTGGAAACAGGGCAGTCAGTTAACCTGGAAACAGGGTGGTCAGTTACCCTGGAAACAGGGCAGTCAGTTACCCCGGAAACAGGGTGATCAGTTATCCTGGAAACAGGGCGGTCAGTTACCCCGGAAACAAGGCAGTCAGTTACCCCGGAAACAGGGCTGTCAGTAACCATGGAAACAGATTAGTCAGTTACCCCAGAAACAGGGTGATCAGTTATCCTGGAAACAGGGCAGTCAGTTTCCCCTGGAAACAGGGCAGTCAGTTATCCTGGAAACAGGGTGGTCAGTTACCCTGGAAACAGGGCAGTCAGTTACCCCGGAAACAGGGTGATCAGTTATCCTGGACGTAGGGCGGTCAGTTACCCCGGAAACAGGGCGGTCAGTTACCCCGGAAACAGGGCGGTCAGTGACAATGGGAACAGATTAGTCAGTTACCCCAGAAACAGGGTGATCAGATATCCTGGAAACAGGGCAGTCAGTTAGCCTGGACACAGGGCAGTCAGTTATCCCGGAAACAGTGTGATCAGTTCCCCTGGAAACATGGCAGTCAGTTCCCCTGGAAACAGGGTGATCAGTTACCCTGGAAACATTGTGATCAGTTACCCTGGAAACAGGGCGGTCAGTTACCCCGGAAACAGGGCAGTCAGTTATCCCGGAAACAGGGTGATCAGTTACCCCCGGAAACAGGGCAGTCAGTTATCCCGGAAACAGGGTGATCAGTTACCCTGGAAACAGGGCAGTCAGTTATCCTGGAAACAGGGCGGTCAGTTAACCCGGAAACAGTGTGATCAGTTAGCCCGGAAAAAGGGCAGTCAGTTACCCTGGAAAAAGGGCAGTCAGTTAACCTGGAAACAGGGCAGTCAGTTATCCCGGAAACAGGGTGATCAGTTACCCTGGAAACTGGGCAGTCAGTTTCCCCGGAAACAGGGCAGTCAGTTACCCTGGAAACTGGGCAGTCAGTTACCCTGGAAACAGGGCAGTCAGTTATCCCGCAAACAGGATGATCAGTTACCCTGGAAACAGGGCAGTCAGTTATCCCGGAAACAGGGCAGTCAGTTATCCCGGAAAAAGGGTGATCGGTTACCCTGTAAACTGGGCAGTCAGTTACCCTGGAAACAGGGCAGTCAGTTACCCCGGAAACAGGGCATCAGTTACCCTGGAAACAGGCATTCAGTTACCCCGGAAAGTGGGCAGTCAGTTACCCTGGAAACAGGGCAGTCAGTCAGCCTGGAAACAGGTCAGTCAGTTACCCCGGAAACAGGGTGATCAGTTATCCTGGAAACAGGGCGGTCAGTTACCCCGGAAACAGGGCAGTCAGTTACCCCGGAAACAGGGCTGTCAGTAACCATGGAAACAGATTAGTCAGTTACCCCAGAAACAGGGTGATCAGTTATCCTGGAAACAGGGCAGTCAGTTTCCCCTGGAAACAGGGCAGTCAGTTATCCTGGAAACAGGGTGGTCAGTTCCCCTGGAAGCAGGGCAGTCAGTTACCCTGGAAACTGGGCAGTCAGTTATCCCGGAAACAGGGCAGTCAGTTATCCCGGAAACAGGGTGATCAGTAAACCTGGAAACAGGGCTGTCTGTTACCCCGGAAACAGGGAGTTCAGTTACCCCTGAAACAAGGCAGTCAGTTACCCTGGAAACAGGGCAGTCAGTTATCCTGGAAACAGGGCAGTCAGTTACCCTGGAAACAGGGTGGTCAGTTACCCCGGAAACAGGATGAACAGTTATCCTGGAAACAGGGCGGTCAGTTACACCGGAAACAGGGCATTCAGTTACCCCGGAAACAGGGCGGTCAGTAACCCTGGAAACAGATTAGTCAGTTACCCCGGAAACAGGGTGATCAGTTATCCTGGAAACAGGGCAGTCAGTTAGCCTGGAAACAGGGCAGTCAGTTACCCCGGAAACAGGTCAGTCAGTTACCCTGGAAACAGGGCAGTCAGTTATCCCGGAAACAGGGCAGTCAGTTATCCCGGAAACAGGGTGATCAGTTACCCTGGAAAATGGGCAGTCAGTTACCCTGGAAACAGGGCAGTCAGTTACCCCGGAAACAGGGCAGTCAGTTACCCTGGAAACTGGGCAGTCAGTTAACCTGGAAACAGGGGAGTCAATTATCCCGGAAACAGGATGATCAGTTACCCTGGAGGCTGGCCAGTCAGCTACCCTGGAAACAGGGCAGTCAGTTACCCAGGAAACAGGGTGATCAGATACCCTGGATACTGGGCAGTCAGTTACCCTGGAAACTGGGCAGTCAGTTACCCCGGAAAATGGGCGGACAGTAACCCTGGAAACAGACTACTCTGTTACCCCGGAAAAAGGATGATCAGTTATCTTGGAAACAGGGCGGTCAGTTACCCCGGAAACAGGGCAGTTTTTTATCACGGAAACAGGGCAGTCAGTTACCCTGCAAACAGGGTGATCAGTTACCCCGGAAACAGGGTGAACAGTTACCCTGGAAACAGGGCTGTCAGTTACCCCGGAAACAGGGACGTCAGTTGCCCTGGAAAAAGGGCAGTCAGTTACCCCGGAAACAGGGTGATCAGTTACACTGGAAACAGGGAGATCAGTTACCCTGGAAACAGGGCAGTCAGTTACCCCGGAAACAGGGTGATCAGCTACCCCGGAAACAGGGAGATCAATTACCACGGAAACAGGGTGAACAGTTATCCCGGAAACAGGGCAGTCAGTTCCCCTGGAAACAGGGCAGTCAGTTGCACTGGAAACAGGGCGGTCAGTTACCCTGGAAACTGGGCAGTCAGTTATCCCGGAAACAGGGTGAACAGTTACCCTGGAAACTGGGCAGTCAGTTACCCTGGAAACAGGGCGGTCAGTTACCCTGGAAACAGGGCAGTCAGTTATCCCGGAAACAGGGCAGTCAGTTACCCGGAAACAGGGAGAACAGTTATCCTGGAAACAGGGCAGTCAGTTACCCGGAAACAGGGTGATCAGCTACCCCGGAAACAGGGAGATCAATTACCCCAGAAACATGGTGATCAGTTACCCCGGAAACAGGGCAGTCAGTTCCCCTGGAAACAGGGCAGTCAGTTACACTGGAAACAGGGCAGTGAGCTATCCCGGAAACAGGGCAGTCAGTTATCCCGGAAACAGGGGGAACAGTTACCCTGGAAACTGGACGGTCAGTTACCCTGGAAACAGGGCAGTCAGTTATCCTGGAAACAGGGTGATCAGTTACCCTGGAAACTGGGCAGTCAGTTAACCTGGAAACAGGGCAGTCAGTTATCCTGGAAACAGGGCGGTCAGATACCCCGGAAATAGGGCGGACAGTTATCCTGGAAACAGGGCGGTCAGTTACCCCGGAAACAGGGAGATCAGTTACCCCGGAAACAGGGCAGTCAGTTACCCTGGAAACAGTGCAGCCAGTTATCCTGGAAACAGTGTGGTCAGTTACCCCGGAAACAGGGTGATTAGTTATCCTGGAAACAGGGCGGTCAGTTACCCCGGAAACAGGGCGGTCAGTTTTCCGGAATCAGGGTGATCAGTTATCCTGGAAACAGGGAAGTCAGGTAGCCTGGAAACAGGGCGGTCAGTTAGCCTGGAAACAGGGTGATCAGTTATCCCGGAAACAGGGTGATCAGTTACCCTGGAAAAAGGGCAGTCAGTTATCCCGGAAACAGGGAGATCAGTTAACCTGGAAACAGGGCAGTCAGTTACCCTGGAAACAGGGCGGTCAGTTACCCTGGAAACAGGGTGATCAGTTATCCCGGAAACAGGGTGATCAGTTACCCTGGAAACAGGGCAGTCAGTTATCCCGGAAACAGGGCAGTCAGTTACCCGGAAACAGGGAGATCAGTTATCCTGGAAACAGGGCAGTCAGTTACCCGGAAACAGGGTGATCAGCTACCCCGGAAACAGGGAGATCAATTACCCCAGAAACATGGTGATCAGTTACCCCGGAAACAGGGCAGTCAGTTCCCCTGGAAACAGGGCAGTCAGTTACACTGGAAACAGGGCAGTGAGCTATCCCGGAAACAGGGCAGTCAGTTATCCCGGAAACAGGGGGAACAGTTACCCTGGAAACAGGACGGTCAGTTACCCTGGAAACAGGGCAGTCAGTTATCCTGGAAACAGGGTGATCAGTTACCCTGGAAACTGGGCAGTCAGTTAACCTGGAAACAGGGCAGTCAGTTATCCTGGAAACAGGGCGGTCAGATACCCCGGAAATAGGGCGGACAGTTATCCTGGAAACAGGGCGGTCAGTTACCCCGGAAACAGGGAGATCAGTTACCCCGGAAACAGGGCAGTCAGTTACCCTGGAAACAGTGCAGTCAGTTATCCTGGAAACAGGGTGGTCAGTTACCCCGGAAACAGGGTGATCAGTTATCCTGGAAACAGGGCGGTCAGTTACCCCGGAAACAGGGCGGTCAGTTACCCCGGAATCAGGGTGATCAGTTATCCTGGAAACAGGGAAGTCAGGTAGCCTGGAAACAGGGCGGTGAGTTACCCTGGAACAGGGTGATCAGTTATCCCGGAAACAGGGTGATCAGTTACCCTGGAAACAGGGCAGTCAGTTATCCCGGAAACAGGGAGATCAGTTAACCTGGAAACAGGGCAGTCAGTTACCCTGGAAACAGGGCGGTCAGTTACCCCGAAAACAGGGCGGTCAGTTACCCTGGTAACAGGGCAGTCATTTACCCCGAAAACAGGGCGGTCAGTTACCCCGGAAACAGGGTGATCAGTTACACCGGAAACAGGGTGATCTGTTACCCTGGAAACAGGGCAGTCAGTTACCCCGGAAACAGGGCAGTTTTATACCCTGGCAACAGGGCACACAGTTATCCCGGAAACAGTGTGATCAGTTACCCTGGAAACAGGGCAGTCAGTTATCCAGGAAACAGGGCGGTCAGTTACCCCGAAAACAGGGCGGTCAGTTACCCTGGTAACAGGGCAGTCATTTACCCCGAAAACAGGGCGGTCAGTTACCCCGGAAACAGGGTGATCAGTTACACCGGAAACAGGGTGATCTGTTACCCTGGAAACAGGGCAGTCAGTTACCCCGGAAACAGGGCGGTCAGTTGCCCTGGAAACAGGGCAGTCAGTTACCCCGTAAACAGGGTGATCAGTTACACTGGAAACAGGGAGATCAGTTACCCTGGAAACAGGGCAGTCAGTTACCCCGGAAACAGGGAGATCAGTTAACCTGGAAACAGGGCAGTCAGTTACCCTGGAAACAGGGCGGTCAGTTACCCTGGAAACAGGGTGATCAGTTATCCCGGAAACAGGGTGATCAGTTACCGTGGAAACAGGGCAGTCAGTTACCCCGGAAACAGGGTGATCAGTTACCCCGGAAACAGGGCGATTAGTTTCCCCGGAAACAGGGTGATCAGTTACCCTGGAAACAGGGCAGTCAGTTATCCCGGAAACAGGGTGATCAGTTACCCTGGAAACAGGGCAGTCAGTTATCCTCGAAACAGGGTGGTCAGTTTCCCTGGAAACACGGTGGTCAGTTACCCCGGAAACAGGGTGATCAGTTATCCTGGAAACAGGGCGGTCAGTTACCCCGGAAACAGGGCAGTCAGTTACCCCGGAAACAGGGCGGTCAGTAACCCTGGAAACAAATTCGTCAGTTACCCCGGAAACAGGGTGATCAGTTATCCTGGAAACAGGGCAGTCAGTTAGCCTGGAAACAGGGCAGTCAGTTACCCTGGAAACAGGGTGATCAGTTACCCTGGAAACAGGGCAGTCAGTTATCCCGGAAACAGGGTGATCAGTTTCCCCGGAAACAGGGCAGTCAGTTACCCTGGAAACAGGGCAGTCAGTTATCTCGGAAACATGGCAGTCAGTTATCCCGGAAACAGGGTGATCAGTTACCCTGGAAACTGGGCAGTCAGTTACCCTGGAAACAGGGCAGTCAGTTACCCCGGAAACATGGCAGTCAGTTACCCTGGAAACTGGGCAGTCAGTTACCCTGGAAACAGGGGAGTTAGTTATCCCAGAAACAGGATGATCAGTTACCCTGGAAACTGGGCAGTCAGTTACCCTGGAAACAGGGCAGTCAGTTACCCCAGAAACATGGTGATCAGTTACCCTGGATACTGGGCAGTCAGTTACCCTGGAAATTGGGCAGTCAGTTACAACGGAAACAGGGCAGTCAGTAACCCTGGCAACAGATTACTCAGTTACCCCAGTGACAGGGTGATCAGTTATCCTGGAAACAGGGCGGTCAGTTACCCCGGAAACAGGGCAGTTTTTTACCCTGGCAACAGGGCACACAGTTATCCCGGAAACAGTGTGATCAGTTACCCTGGAAACAGGGCAGTCAGTTATCCAGGAAACAGGGCGGTCAGTTACCCCGAAAACAGGGCGGTCAGTTACCCTGGTAACAGGGCAGTCATTTACCCCGAAAACAGGGCGGTCAGTTACCCCGGAAACAGGGTGATCAGTTACACCGGAAACAGGGTGATCTGTTACCCTGGAAACAGGGCAGTCAGTTACCCCGGAAACAGGGCGGTCAGTTGCCCTGGAAACAGGGCAGTCAGTTACCCCGTAAACAGGGTGATCAGTTACACTGGAAACAGGGAGATCAGTTACCCTGGAAACAGGGCAGTCAGTTACCCCGGAAACAGGGTGATCGGTTACCCTGGAAACAGGGAGATCAGTTACCCTGGAAACAGGGCAGTCAGTTCCCCGGAAACAGGGTGATCAGTTACCCCGGAAACAGGGAGATCAGTTACCCTGGAAACAGGGCAGTCAGTTATCCTGGAAACAGGGCGGTCAGTTATCCCGGAAAGAGGGCGGTCAGTTACCCTGGAAACAGGGCAGTCAGTTAAACTGGAAACAGGGCAGTCAGTTATCCTGGAAACAGGGCCGTCAGTTACAACGGAAACAGGGCAGTCAGTAACCCTGGCAACAGATTACTCAGTTACCCCAGAAACAGGGTGATCAGTTATCCTGGAAACAGGGCGGTCAGTTTCCCCGGGAACAGGGCAGTTTTTTACCCTGGCAACAGGGCACACAGTTATCCCGGAAACAGGGTGATCAGTTACCCTGGAAACAGGGCAGTCAGTTATCCAGGAAACAGGGCGGTCAGTTACCCCGAAAACAGGGCGGTCAGTTACCCTGGTAACAGGGCAGTCATTTACCCCGAAAACAGGGCGGTCAGTTACCCCGGAAACAGGGTGATCAGTTACACCGGAAACAGGGTGATCTGTTACCCTGGAAACAGGGCAGTCAGTTACCCCGGAAACAGGGCGGTCAGTTGCCCTGGAAACAGGGCAGTCAGTTACCGCGTAAACAGGGTGATCAGATACACTGGAAACAGGGAGATCAGTTACCCTGGAAACAGGGCAGTCAGTTACCCCGGAAACAGGGTGATCGGTTACCCTGGAAACAGGGAGACCAGTTACCCTGGAAACAGGGCAGTCAGTTACCCGGAAACAGGGTGATCAGTTACCCCGGAAACAGGGAGATCAGTTACCCTGGAAACAGGGCAGTCAGTTATCCTGGAAACAGGGCGGTCAGTTATCCCGGAAAGAGGGCGGTCAGTTACCCTGGAAACAGAACAGTCAGTTAACCTGGAAACAGGGCAGTCAGTTATCCTGGAAACAGGGCATTCAGTTAACCTGGAAACAGGGCGGTCAGTTACCCCAGAAATAGGGCGTTCAGTTATCCTGGAAACAGGGCGGTCAGTTACCCCGGAAACAGAGAGATCAGTTACCCCGGAAACAGGGCAGTCAGTTACCCTGGAAACAGGGCAGTCAGTTAACCTGGAAACAGGGTGGTCAGTTACCCTGGAACAGGGCAGTCAGTTACCCCGGAAACAGGGTGATCAGTTATCCTGGAAACAGGGCGGTCAGTTACCCCGGAAACAGGGCAGTCAGTTACCCCGGAAATAGGGCGGTCAGTAACCATGGAAACAGATTAGTCAATTACCCCAGAAACAGGGTGATCAGTTATCCTGGAAACATGGCAGTCAGTTAGCCTCGAAACAGGGCAGTCAGTTACCCCGGAAACAGGGCAGTAAGTTATATCGGAAACAGGGTGATCAGTTACCCTGGAAACAGGGCAGTCAGTTTCCCCTGGAAACAGGGCAGTCAGTTATCCTGGAAACAGGGTAGTCAGTTACCCTGGAAACAGGGCAGTCAGTTACCCCGGAAACAGGGTGATCAGTTATCCTGGAGACAGGGCGGTCAGTTACCCCGGAAACAGGGCAGTCAGTTACCCCGGAAACAGGGCGGTCAGTGACAATGGAAACAGATTAGTCAGTTACCCCAGAAACAGGGTGATCAGTTATCCTGGAAACAGGGCAGTCAGTTAGCCTGGAAACAGGGCAGTCAGTTACCCCGGAAACAGGGCGGTCAGTTATCCCGGAAACAGGGTGATCAGTTACCCTGGAAACAGGGCAGTCAGTTTCCCCTGGAAACAGGGCAGTCAGTTACCCTGGAAACAGGGTGATCACTTACCCTGGAAACAGGGCGGTCAGTTACCCGGGAAACAGGGCAGTCAGTTATGCTGGAAACAGGGTGATCAGTTACCCTGGAAACAGGCCAGTCAGTTATCCCGGAAACAGGGCGGTCAGTTAACCCGGAAACAGGGAGATCAGTTAGCCCGGAAAAAGGGCGGACAGTTACCCTGGAAACAGGGCAGTCAGTTACCCTGGAAACAGGGCAGTCAGTTAACCTGGAAACAGGGCAGTCAGTTTTCCCGGAAACAGGGCAGTCAGTTATCCCGGAAAATGGGTGATCAGTTACCCTGGAAACTGGGCAGTCAGTTACCCTGGAAACAGGGCAGTCAGTTACCCCGGAAACAGGGCAGTCAGTTACCCTAGAAACTGGGCAGTCAGTTATCCCAGAAACAGGGCAGTCAGTTATCCCGGAGAACGGGTGATCGGTTACCCTGGAAACTGGGCACTCAGTTACCCTGGAAACAGGGCAGTCAGGTACCCCGGAAACAGGGCAGTCAGTTACCCTGGAAAAAGGCAGTCAGTTACCCCGGAAACTGGGCAGTCAGTTACCCTGGAAGCAGGGCAGTCAGTCAGCCTGGAAACAGGTTAGTCAGTTACCCCGGAAACAGGGTGATCAGTTACCTCAGAAAAAGGGCAGTCAGTTCCCCTGGAAACAGGGCAGTCAGTTACCCTGGAAACAGGGCAGTCAGTTATGCCGGAAACAGGGTGATCAGTTACCCTGGAAACAGGCCAGTCAGTTATCCCGGAAACAGGGTGATCAGTTCCCCTGGAAACAGGGCAGTCAGTTATCCTGGAAACAGGGCGGTCAGTTAACCCGGAAACAGGGAGATCAGTTAGCCCGGAAAAAGTGCGGACAGTTACCCTGGAAACAGGGCAGTCAGTTACCCTGGAAACAGGGCAGTCAGTTAACCTGGAAACAGGGCAGTCAGTTTTCCCGGAAACAGGGCAGTCAGTTATCCCGGAAAATGGGTGATCAGTTACCCTGGAAACTGGGCAGTCAGTTACCCTGGAAACAGGGCAGTCAGTTACCCCGGAAACAGGGCAGTCAGTTACCCAGGAAACTGGGCAGTCAGTTACCCCGGAAACAGGGTGATCAGTTATCCTGGAGACAGGGCGGTCAGTTACCCCGGAAACAGGGCAGTCAGTTACCCCGGAAACAGGGCGGTCAGTGACAATGGAAACAGATTAGTCAGTTACCCCAGAAACAGGGTGATCAGTTATCCTGGAAACAGGGCAGTCAGTTAGCCTGGAAACAGGGCAGTCAGTTACCCCGGAAACAGGGCGGTCAGTTATCCCGGAAACAGGGTGATCAGTTACCCTGGAAACAGGGCAGTCAGTTTCCCCTGGAAACAGGGCAGTCAGTTACCCTGGAAACAGGGTGATCACTTACCCTGGAAACAGGGCGGTCAGTTACCCGGGAAACAGGGCAGTCAGTTATGCCGGAAACAGGGTGATCAGTTACCCTGGAAACAGGCCAGTCAGTTATCCCGGAAACAGGGTGATCAGTTCCCCTGGAAACAGGGCAGTCAGTTATCCTGGAAACAGGGCGGTCAGTTAACCCGGAAACAGGGAGATCAGTTAGCCCGGAAAAAGGGCGGACAGTTACCCTGGAAACAGGGCAGTCAGTTACCCTGGAAACAGGGCAGTCAGTTAACCTGGAAACAGGGCAGTCAGTTTTCCCGGAAACAGGGCAGTCAGTTATCCCGGAAAATGGGTGATCAGTTACCCTGGAAACTGGGCAGTCAGTTACCCTTGAAACAGGGCAGTCAGTTACCCCGGAAACAGGGCAGTCAGTTACCCTGGAAACTGGGCAGACAGTTATCCCAGAAACAGGGCAGTCAGTTATCCCGGAGAACGGGTGATCGGTTACCCTGGAAACTGGGCACTCAGTTACCCTGGAAACAGGGCAGTCAGGTACCCCGGAAACAGGTTAGTCAGTTAACCTGGAAAAAGGCAGTCAGTTACCCCGGAAACTGGGCAGTCAGTTACCCTGGAAACAGGGCAGTCAGTCAGCCTGGAAACAGGTTAGTCAGTTACCCCGGAAACAGGGTGATCAGTTACCCCAGAAACAGGGCAGTCAGTTCCCCTGGAAACAGGGCAGTCAGTTACCCTGGAAACAGGGCAGTCAGTTATGCCGGAAACAGGGTGATCAGTTACCCTGGAAACAGGGCAGTCAGTTATCCTGGAAACAGGGCGGTCAGTTAACCCGGAAACAGGGAGATCAGTTATCCTGGAAACAGGGAAGTCAGTTATCCTGGAAACAGGGTGACCAGTTACCCTGGAAACTGGGCAGTCAGTTACCCTGGAAACAGGGCAGTCAGTTATCCTGGAAACAGCGCGGTCAGTTACCCCGGAAACAGGGAGTTCAGTTACCCCTGAAACAAGGCAGTCAGTTACCCTGGAAACAGGGCAGTCAGTTATCCTGGAAACAGGGCAGTCAGTTACCCTAGAAACAGGGTGGTCAGTTACCCCGGAAACAGGATGAACAGTTATCCTGGAAACAGGGCGGTCAGTTACACCGGAAACAGGGCAGTTCGTTACGCCGAAAAAAGGGCGGTCAGTAACCCTGGAAACAGATTAGTCAGTTACCCTGGAAACAGGGTGATCAGTTATCCTGGAAACAGGGCAGTCAGTTAGCCTGGATACAGGGCAGTCAGTTACCCCGATAACTGGGCAGTCAGTTACCCTGGAAACAGGGCAGTCAGTTATCCCGGAAACAGGGCAGTCAGTTATCCCGGAAACAGGGTGATCAGTTACCCTGGAAACTGGGCAGTCAGTTACCCTGGAAACAGGGCAGTCAGTTACCCCGGAAACAGGGCAGTCAGTTACCCTGGAAACTGGGCAGTCAGTTACCCTGGAATCAGGGGAGTCAGTTATGCCGGAAACAGGATGATCAGTTACCCTGGAAGCTGGCCAGTCAGTTACCCTGGAAACAGGGCAGTCAGTTACCCCAGAAACAGGGTGATCAGTTACCCTGGATACTGGGCAGTCAGTTACCCTGGAAACTGGGCAGTCAGTTACCCCGGAAACAGGGCGGACAGTAACCCTGGAAACAGACTGCTCAGTTACCCCAGAAACAGGGTGATCAGTTATCCTGGAAACAGGGCGGTCAGTTACCCCGGAAACAGGGCAGTTTTTTACCCCGGAAATAGGGCACACAGTTATCCCGGAAACAGGGTGATCAGTTACCCTGGAAACAGGGCAGTCAGTTATCCTGGAAACAGGGCAGTCAGTTACCCCGGAAACAGGGCGGTCAGTTACCCTGGAAACAGGGTGATCAGTTGCCCCGGAAACAGGGTGAACAGTTACCCTGGAAACAGGGCTGTCAGTTACCCCGGAAACAGGGCGCTCAGTTGCCCTGGAAACAGGGCAGTCAGTTACCCCGGAAACAGGGTGATCAGTTACACTGGAATCAGGGAGATCAGTTACCCTGGAAACAGGGCAGTCAGTTACCCCGGAAACAGGGTGATCAGTTACCCAGGAAACAGGGAGATCAGTTACCCTGGAAACAGGGCAGTCAGTTACCCGGAAACAGGGTGATCAGTTACCCCGGAAACAGGGCAGTTAGTTCCCCTGGAAACAGGGCAGTCAGTTACACTGGAAAAAGGGCAGTGAGCTATCCCGGAAACAGGGCAGTCAGTTATCCCGGAAACAGGGTGAACAGTTACCCTGGAAACTGGCAGTCAGTTACCCTGGAAACAGGGCGGTCAGTCACCCTGGAAACAGGGCAGTCAGTTATCCTGGAAACAGGGTGATCAGTTCCCCTGGGAACTGGGCAGTCAGTTACCTTGGAAACAGGGCGGTCAGATACCCCGGAAATAGGGCGGTCAGTTATCCTGGAAACAGGGCGGTCAGTTACCCCGGAAACAGGGGGATCAGTTACCCCGGAAACAGGGCAGTTAGTTACACTGGAAACAGTGCAGTCAGTTATCGTGGAAACAGGGTGGTCAGTTACCCCGGAAACAGGGTGATCAGTTATCCTGGAAACAGGGCGGTCAGTTACCCCGGAAATAGGGCAGTCAGTTATCCCGGAAACAGGGTGATCAGTTACCCTGGAAACTGGGCAGTCAGTTACCCTGGAAACAGGGCAGTCAGTTACCCCGGAAACAGGGCAGTCAGTTACCGTGGAAACTGGGCAGTCAGTTACCCTGGAAACAGGGCATGCAGTTACCCCAGAAACAGGGTGATCAGTTACCCTGGATACTGGGCAGTCAGTTACCCTGGAAACTGGGCAGTCAGTTACCCCGGAAACAGGGCGGACAGTAAACCTGGAAACAGACTGCTCAGTTACCCCGGAAAGAGGGTGATCAGTTATCCTGGAAACAGGGCGGTCAGTTACCCCAGAAACAGGGCAGTTTTTTACCCCGGAAATAGGGCACACAGTTATCCCGGAAACAGGGTGATCAGTTACCCTGGAAACAGGGCAGTCAGTTATCCTGGAAACAGGGCAGTCAGTTACCCCGGAAACAGGGCGGTCAGTCACCCTGGAAACAGGGTGATCAGTTGCCCCGGAAACAGGGTGAACAGTTACCCTGGAAACAGGGCTGTCAGTTACCCCGGAAACAGGGTGCTCAGTTGCCCTGGAAACAGGGCAGTCAGTTACCCCGGAAACAGGGTGATCAGTTACACTGGAAACAGGGAGATCAGTTACCCTGGAAACAGGGCAGTCAGTTACCTTGGAAACAGGTTGATCAGTTACCCTGGAAACAGGGAGATCAGTTACCCTGGAAACAGGGCAGTCAGTTACCCGGAAACAGGGTGATCAGCTACCCCGGAAACAGGTAGATCAATTACCCCGGAAACAGGGTGATCAGTTACCCCGGAAACAGGGCAGTCAGTTCCCCTGGAAACAGGGCAGTCAGTTACACTGGAAACAGGGCAGTGAGCTATCCCGGAAACAGGGCAGTCAGTTATCCCGGAAACAGGGTGAACAGTTACCCTGGAAACTGGCAGTCAGTTACCCTGGAAACAGGGCGGTCAGTCACCCTGGAAACAGGGCAGTCAGTTATCCTGGAAACAGGGTGATCAGTTACCCTGGGAACTGGGCAGTCAGTTACCCTGGAAACAGGGCAGTCAGTTATCCTGGAAACAGGGCGGTCAGATACCCCGGAAATAGGGCGGTCAGTTATCCTGAAAACAGGGCGGTCAGTTACCCCGGAAACAGGGAGATCAGTTACCCCAGAAGCAGGGCAGTTAGTTACACTGGAAACAGTGCAGTCAGTTATCCTGGAAACAGGGTGGTCAGTTACCCCGGAAACAGGGTGATCAGTTATCCTGGAAACAGGGCGGTCAGTTACCCCGGAAACAGGGCAGTCAGTTACCCCGGAAACAGGGTGATCAGTTATCCTGGAAACAGGGCAGTCAGTTAGCCTGGAAACGGGGCAGTCAGTTACCCCGGAAACAGGGCAGTCGGTTACCCTGGAAACAGGGCAGTCAGTTATCCCGGAAACAGGGCAGTCAGTTATCCCGGAACAGGGTGATCAGTTACCCTGGAAACAGGGCAGTCAGTTATCCCGGAAACAGGGCAGTCAGTTTACCTGGAAACAGGGCAGTCAGTTATCCCGGAAACAGGGCAGTCAGTTATCCCGGAAACAGGGTGATCAGTTACCCTGGTAACTGGGCAATCAGTTACCCTGGAAACTGGGCAGTCAGTTACCCTGGAAACAGGGCATTCAGTTATCCCGGAAACAGAGTGATCAGTTACCCTGGAAAAAGGGCCGTCAGTTACCCCGGAAGCAGGGCAGTCAGTTACCCTTGAAACAGAGCAGTCAGTTACCCTGGAAACTGGGCAATCAGTTACCCTGGAAACAGGCCAGTCAGTCACCCTGGAAACAGGTTAGTCAGTTACCCCGGAAACAGGGTGATCTGTTACCCCGGAAACAGGGCAGTCAGTTCCCCTGGAAACAGAGCAGTCAGTTACCCTGGAAACAGGGCAGTCAGTTCTCCCGGAAACAGGGCAGTCAGTTATCCCGGAAACAGGGAGATCAGTTATCCTGGAAACAGGGCAGTCAGTTACCCGGAAACAGGGTGATCAGCTACCCCGGAAACAGGGCAGTCAGTTCCCCTGGAAACAGGGCGGTCAGTTACCCCGGAAACAGGGCAGTTTTTTACCCCGGAAACAGGGCACACAGTTATCCCGGAAACAGGTTGATCAGTTACCCTGGAAACAGGGCAGTCAGTTATCCTGGAAACAGGGCAGTCAGTTACGCCGGAAACAGGGCAGTTTTTTACCCCGGAAACAGGGCACACACTTACCCTGGAAACAGGGTGATCAGTTATCCTGGAAACAGGGCAGTCAGTTCCGCCGGAAACAGGGCAGTTTTTTACCCCGGAAACAGGGCACACAGTTATCCCGGAAACAGGGTGATCAGTTTCCCTGGAAACAGGGCAGTCAGTTATCCCGGAAACAGGGCAGTCAGTTACCCCGGAAACAGGGTGATCAGTTACACTGGAAACAGGGAGATCAGTTACCCTGGAAACAGGGCAGTCAGTTACCCCGGAAACAGGGTGATCAATTACCCTGGAAACAGGGAGATCAGTTACCCTGGAAACAGGGCAGTCAGTTACCCGGAAACAGGGTGATCAGCTACCCCGGAAACAGGGAGATCAATTACCCCGGAAACAGGGTGATCAGTTACCCCGGAAACAGGGCAGTCAGTTCCCCTGGAAACAGGGCAGTCAGTTACACTGGAAACAGGGCAGTGAGCTATCCCGGAAACAGGGCAGACAGTTATCCCGGAAACAGGGTGAACAGTTACCCTGGAAACTGGGCAGTCAGTTACCCTGGAAACAGGGCAGTCAGTTATCCTGGAAACAGGGTGATCAGTTACCCTGGGAACTGGGCAGTCAGTTACCCTGGAAACAGGGCAGTCAGTTATCCTGGAAACAGGGCGGTCAGATACCCCGGAAATAGGGCGGTCAGTTATCCTGGAAACAGGGCGGTCAGTTACCCCGGAAACAGGGAGATCAGTTACCCCGGAAACAGGGCAGTTCGTTACCCTGGAAACAGTGCAGTCAGTTATCCTGGAAACAGGGTGGTCAGTTATCCCGGAAACAGGGTGATCAGTTATCCTGGAAACAGGGCAGTCCGTTAGCCTGGAAACAGGTCAGTCAGTTATCCCGGAAACAGGGTGATCAGTTACCCTGGAAACAGGGCAGTCAGTTACCCCGGAAACAGGGCAGTCAGTTTACCTGGAAACAGGGCAGTCAGTTATCCCGGAAACAGGGCAGTCAGTTATCCCGGAAACAGGGTGATCAGTTACCCTGGTAACTGGGCAATCAGTTACCCTGGAAACAGGGCAGTCAGTAACCCCGGAAACAGGGCAGTCAGTTACCCTGGAAACTGGCAGTCAGTTACCCTGGAAACAGGGCATTCAGTTATCCCGGAAACAGAGTGATCAGTTACCCTGGAAAAAGGGCCGTTAGTTACCCCGGAAGCAGGGCAGTCAGTTACCCTGGAAACAGAGCAGTCAGTTACCCCGGAAACTGGGCATCAGTTACCCCGGAATCAGGGCAGTCAGTTCCCCTGGAAACAGGGCAGTCAGTTACCCTGGAAACAGGGCAGTCAGTTATCCCGGAAACAGGGCAGTCAGTTGTCCCGGAAACAGGGAGATCAGTTACCCTGGAAACAGGGCAGTCAGTTACCCGGAAACAGGGTGATCAGCTACCCCGGAAACAGGGAGATCAATTACCCCGGAAACAGGGTGATCAGTTACCCCGGAAACAGGGCAGTCAGTTCCCCTGGAAACAGGGCAGTCAGTTACACTGGAAACAGGGCAGTGAGCTATCCCGGAAACAGGGCAGTCAGTTATCCCGGAAACAGGGTGAACAGTTACCCTGGAAACTGGCAGTCAGTTACCCTGGAAACTGGGCAGTCAGTTACCCTGGAAACAGGGCAGTCAGTTATCCTGGAAACAGGGCGGTCAGATACCCCGGAAATAGGGCGGTCAGTTATCCTGGAAACAGGGCGGTCAGTTACCCCGGAAACAGGGAGATCAGTTACCCCGGAAACAGGGCAGTCAGTTACCCTGGAAACAGTGCAGTCAGTTATCCTGGAAACAGGGCAGTCAGTTATCCCGGAAACAGGGCAGACAGTTATCCCGGAAACAGGGTGAACAGTTAACCTGGAAACTGGGCAGTCAGTTACCCTGGAAACAGGGCAGTCAGTTATCCTGGAAACAGGGTGATCAGTTACCCTGGGAACTGGGCAGTCAGTTACCCTGGAAACAGGGCAGTCAGTTATCCTGGAAACAGGGCAGTCAGTTACACTGGAAACAGGGCAGTGAGCTATCCCGGAAACAGGGCAGACAGTTATCCCGGAAACAGGGTGAACAGTTAACCTGGAAACTGGGCAGTCAGTTACCCTGGAAACAGGGCAGTCAGTTATCCTGGAAACAGGGTGATCAGTTACCCTGGGAACTGGGCAGTCAGTTACCCTGGAAACAGGGCAGTCAGTTATCCTGGAAACAGGGAGGTCAGATACCCCGGAAATAGGGCGGTCAGTTATCCTGGAAACAGGGCGGTCAGTTACCCCGGAAACAGGGTGATCAGTTGCCCCGGAAACAGGGCAGTCAGTTATCCTGGAAACAGGGCAGTCAGTTACGCCGGAAACAGGGCGGTCAGTTACCCTGGAAAAAGGGTGATCAGTTGCCCCGGAAACAGGGTGAACAGTTACCCTGGAAACAGGGCAGTCAGTTACCCCGGAAACAGGGTGATCAGTTACACTGGAAACAGGGAGATCAGTTACCCTGGAATCAGGGCAGTAAGTTACCCCGGAAACAGGGTGATCAATTACCCTGGAAACAGGGAGATCAGTTACTCTGGAAACAGGGCAGTCAGTTACCCGGAAACAGGGTGATCAGCTACCCCGGAAACAGGGAGATCAATTACCCCGGAAACAGGGTGATCAGTTACCCCGGAAACAGGGCAGTCAGTTCCCCTGGAAACAGGGCAGTCAGTTACACTGGAAACAGGGCAGTCAGTTATCCCGGAAACAGGGCAGTGAGCTATCCCGGAAACAGGGCAGTCAGTTATCCCGGAAACAGGGTGAACAGTTACCCTGGAAACTGGCATTCAGTTACCCTGGAAACAGGGCGGTCAGTCACCCTGGAAACAGGGCAGTCAGTTATCCTGGAAACAGGGTGATCATTTACCCTGGAAACTGGGCAGTCAGTTACCCTGGAAACAGGGCAGTCAGTTATCCTGGAAACAGGGCGGTCAGATACCCCGGAAATAGGGCGGTCAGTTATCCTGGAAACAGGGCGGTCAGTTACCCCGGAAACAGGGAGATCAGTTACCCCGGAAACAGGGCAGTCAGTTACCCTGGAAACAGTGCAGTCAGTTATCCTGGAAACAGGGCAGTCAGTTATCCCGGAAACAGGGCAGTCAGTTATCCCGGAAACAGGGTGAACAGTTAACCTGGAAACTGGGCAGTCAGTTACCCTGGAAACAGGGCAGTCAGTTATCCTGGAAACAGGGTGATCAGTTACCCTGGGAACTGGGCAGTCAGTTACCCTGGAAACAGGGCAGTCAGTTATCCTGGAAACAGGGCGGTCAGATACCCCGGAAATAGGGCGGTCAGTTATCCTGGAAACAGGGCGGTCAGTTACCCCGGAAACAGGGAGATCAGTTACCCCGGAAACAGGGCAGTTAGTTACCCTGGAAACAGTGCAGTCAGTTATCCTGGAAACAGGGTGGTCAGTTACCCCGGAAACAGGGTGATCAGTTATCCTGGAAACAGGGCAGTCAGTTAGCCTGGAAACAGGGCAGTCAGTTACCCCGGAAACAGGGCAGTCGGTTACCCTGGAAACAGGGCAGTCAGTTATCCCGGAAACAGGGCAGTCAGTTATCCTGGAAACAGGGTGATCAGTTACCCTGGAAACTAAGCAGTCAGTTACCACGGAAACAGGGCAGTCAGTTTACCTGGAAACAGGGCAGTCCGCTATCGTGGAAACAGGGCAGTCAGTTATCCCGGAAACAGGGTGATCAGTTACCCTGGTAACTGGGCAATCAGTTACCCTGGAAACAGGGCAGTCAGTAACCCCGGAAACAGGGCAGTCAGTTACCCTGGAAACTGGGCAGTCAGTTACCCTGGAAACAGGGCATTCAGTTATCCCTGAAACAGAGTGATCAGTTACCCTGGAAAAAGGGCCGTCAGTTACCCCGGAAGCAGGGCAGTCAGTTACCCTGGAAACTGGGCAGTCAGTTACCCTGGAAACAGGCCAGTCAGTCACCCTGGAAACAGGTTAGTCAGTTACCCCGGAAACAGGGTGATCAATTACCCCGGAATAAGGGCAGTCAGTTCCCCTGGAAACAGGGCAGTCAGTTACCCTGGAAACAGGGCAGTCAGTTATCCCGGAAAAAGGGAAGTCAGTTGTCCCGGAAACAGGGAGATCAGTTATCCTGGAAACAGGGCAGTCAGTTACCCCGGAAACAGGGCAGTTTTTTACCCCGGAAACAGGGCACACCGTTATCGCGGAAACAGGGTGATCAGTTACCCTGGAAACAGGGCAGTCAGTTATCCTGGAAACAGGGCAGTCAGTTACGCCGGAAACAGGGCGGTCAGTTAACCTGGAAAAACGGTGATCAGTTGCCCCGGAAACAGGGCAGTCAGTTATCCTGGAAACAGGGCAGTCAGTTACGCCGGAAACAGGGCGGTCATTTACCCTGGAAAAAGGGTGATCAGTTGCCCCGGAAACAGGGTGAACAGTTACCCTGGAAACAGGGCAGTCAGTTACCCCGGAAACAGGGTGATCAGTTACACTGGAAACAGGGAGATCAGTTACCCTGGAATCAGGGCAGTAAGTTACCCCGGAAACAGGGTGATCAATTACCCTGGAAACAGGGAGATCAGTTACTCTGGAAACAGGGCAGTCAGTTACCCGGAAACAGGGTGATCAGCTACCCCGGAAACAGGGAGATCAATTACCCCGGAAACAGGGTGATCAGTTACCCCGGAAACAGGGCAGTCAGTTCCCCTGGAAACAGGGCAGTCAGTTACACTGGAAACAGGGCTTTGAGCTATCCCGGAAACAGGGCAGACAGTTATCCCGGAAACAGGGTGAACAGTTACCCTGGAAACTGGGCAGTCAGTTACCCTGGAAACAGGGCAGTCAGTTATCCTGGAAACAGGGTGATCAGTTACCCTGGGAACTGGGCAGTCAGTTACCCTGGAAACAGGGCAGTCAGTTATCCTGGAAACAGGGCGGTCAGATACCCCGGAAATAGGGCGGTCAGTTATCCTGGAAACAGGGCGGTCAGTTACCCCGGAAACAGGGAGATCAGTTACCCCGGAAACAGGGCAGTTAGTTACCCTGGAAACAGTGCAGTCAGATATCCCGGAAACAGGTCAGTCAGTTATCCCGGAAACAGGGTGATCAGTTACCCTGGAAACAGGGCAGTCAGTTACCCCGGAAACAGGGCAGTCAGTTTACCTGGAAACAGGGCAGTCAGTTATCCCGGAAACAGGGCAGTCAGTTATCCCGGAAACAGGGTGATCAGTTACCCTGGTAACTGGGCAATCAGTTACCCTGGAAACAGGGCAGTCAGTAACCCCGGAAACAGGGCAGTTAGTTACCCTGGAAACTGGGCAGTCAGTTACCCTGGAAACAGGGCATTCAGTTATCCCGGAAACAGAGTGATCAGTTACCATGGAAAAAGGGCCGTTAGTTACCCCGGAATCAGGGCAGTCAGTTCCCCTGGAAACAGGGCAGTCAGTTACCCTGGAAACAGGGCAGTCAGTTATCCAGGAAACAGGGCAGTCAGTTGTCCCGGAAACAGGGAGATCAGTTACCCTGGAAACAGGCCAGTCAGTTACCCGGAAACAGGGTGATCAGCTACCCCGGAAACAGGGAGATCAATTACCCCGGAAACAGGGTGATCAGTTACCCCGGAAACAGGGCAGTCAGTTCCCCTGGAAACAGGGCAGTCAGTTACACTGGAAACAGGGCAGTGAGCTATCCCGGAAACAGGGCAGTCAGTTATCCCGGAAACAGGGTGAACAGTTACCCTGGAAACTGGCAGTCAGTTACCCTGGAAACAGGGCGGTCAGTCACCCTGGAAACAGGGCAGTCAGTTATCCTGGAAACAGGGTGATCATTTACCCTGGAAACTGGGCAGTCAGTTACCCTGGAAACAGGGCAGTCAGTTATCCTGGAAACAGGGCGGTCAGATACCCCGGAAATATGGCGGTCAGTTATTGTGGAAACAGGGCGGTCAGTTACCCCGGAAACAGGGAGATCAGTTACCCCGGAAACAGGGCAGTCAGTTACCCTGGAAACAGTGCAGTCAGTTATCCTGGAAACAGGGCAGTCAGTTATCCCGGAAACAGGGCAGTCAGTTATCCCGGAAACAGGGTGATCAGTTACCCTGGAAACTGGGCAGTCAGTTACCCTGGAAACAGAGCAGTCAGTTACCCCGGAAACAGGGCAGTCAGTTACCCTGGACACTGGGCAGTCAGTTACCCTGGAAACAGGGCAGTCAGTTATCCCGGAAACAGGGCAGTCAGTTATCCCGGAAACAGGGTGATCAGTTACCCTGGAAATTGGGCAGTCAGTTACCCTGGAAACAGAGCAGTCAGTTACCCCGGAAACAGGGCAGTCAGTTACCCTGGACACTGGGCAGTCAGTTACCCTGGAAACAGGGCAGTCAGTTATCCCGGAAACAGGATTATCAGTTACCCTTGAAACAGGGCAGTCAGTTATCCCGGAAACAGGGCAGTCAGTTATCCCGGAAAAAGGTTGATTGGTTACCCTGTAGACTGGGCAGTCAGTTTCCCTGGAAACAGGGCAGTCAGTTTCCCCGGAAACAGGGCAGTCAGTTACCCTGGAAACAGGCAGTCAGTTACCCCGGAAACTGGGCAGTCAGTTAGCCTGGAAACAGGGCAGTCAGTCAGCCTGGAAACAGGTTAGTCAGTTACCCCGGAAACAGGGTGAGCAGTTACCCCAGAAACAGGGCAGTCAGTTCCCCTGGTAACAGGGCAGTCAGTTACCCTGGAAACAGGGCAGTCAGTTATCCCGGAAACAGGGCAGTCAGTTATCCCGGAAACAGGGTGATCAGTTACCCTGGAAACTGGGCTGTCAGTTACCCTGGAAACAGGGCGGTCAGATACCCCGGAAAAAGGGCGGTCAGTTATCCTGGAAACAGGGCGGTCAGTTACCCCGGAAACAGGGAGATCAGTTACCCCGGAAACAGGGCAGTTAGTTACACTGGAAACAGTGCAGACAGTTATCCTGGAAACAGGGTGGTCAGTTACCCCGGAAACAGGGTGATCAGTTATCCTGGAAACAGGGCGGTCAGTTACCCCGGAAACAGGGCAGTCAGTTACCCCGGAAACAGGGTGATCAGTTATCCTGGAAACAGGGCAGTCAGTTAGCCTGGAAACAGGGCAGTCAGTTACCCCGGAAACAGGGCAGTCGGTTACCCTGGAAACAGGGCAGTCATTTACCCCGGAAACAGGGCAGTCAGTTTACCTGGAAACAGGGCAGTCAGTTATCCCGGAAACAGGGCAGTCAGTTATCCCGGAAACAGGGCAGTCAGTTATCCCGGAAACAGGGTGATCAGTTCCCCTGGAAACAGGGCAGTCAGTTACCCCGGAAACAGGGCAGTCAGTTTACCTGGAAACAGGGCAGTCAGTTATCCCGGAAACAGGGCAGTCAGTTATCCCGGAAACAGGGTGATCAGTTACCCTGGTAACTGGGCAATCAGTTACCCTGGCAACAGGGAGATCAGTTACCCTGGAAACAGGGAGATCAATTACCCCGGAAACAGGGTGATCAGTTACCCCGGAATCAGGGCAGTCAGTTCCCCTGGAAACAGGGCAGTCAGTTACCTTGGAAACAGGGCAGTCAGTTATCCCGGAAACAGGATTGTCAGTTACCCTTGAAACAGGGCAGTCAGTTATCCCGGAAACAGGGCAGTCAGTTATCCCGGAAACAGGGTGAACAGTTACCCTGGAAACTGGGCAGTCAGTTACCCTGGAAACAGGGCAGTCAGTTATCCTGGAAACAGGGTGATCAGTTACCCTGGGAACTGGGCAGTCAGTTACCCTGGAAACAGGGCAGTCAGTTATCCTGGAAACAGGGCGGTCAGATACCCTGGAAATAGGGCGGTCAGTTATCCTGGAAACAGGGCGGTCAGTTACCCCGGAAACAGGGAGATCAGTTACCCCGGAAACAGGGCAGTTAGTTACCCTGGAAACAGTGCAGTCAGTTATCCTGGAAACAGGGTGGTCAGTTACCCCGGAAACAGGGTGATCATTTATCCTGGAAACAGGGCAGTCAGATAGCCTGGAAACTGGGCAGTCAGTTACCCTGGAAACAGGGCAGTCAGTTATCCCGGAAACAGGGTGATCAGTTCCCCTGGAAACAGGGCAGTCAGTTACCCCGGAAACAGGGCAGTCAGTTTACCTGGAAACAGGGCAGTCAGTTATCCCGGAAACAGGGCAGTCAGTTATCCCGGAAACAGGGTGATCAGTTACCCTGGTAACTGGGCAATCAGTTACCCTGGCAACAGGGAGATCAGTTACCCTGGAAACAGGGAGATCAATTACCCCGGAAACAGGGTGATCAGTTACCCCGGAATCAGGGCAGTCAGTTCCCCTGGAAACAGGGCAGTCAGTTACCTTGGAAACAGGGCAGTCAGTTATCCCGGAAACAGGATTGTCAGTTACCCTTGAAACAGGGCAGTCAGTTATCCCGGAAACAGGGCAGTCAGTTATCCCGGAAACAGGGTGAACAGTTACCCTGGAAACTGGGCAGTCAGTTACCCTGGAAACAGGGCAGTCAGTTATCCTGGAAACAGGGTGATCAGTTACCCTGGGAACTGGGCAGTCAGTTACCCTGGAAACAGGGCAGTCAGTTATCCTGGAAACAGGGCGGTCAGATACCCTGGAAATAGGGCGGTCAGTTATCCTGGAAACAGGGCGGTCAGTTACCCCGGAAACAGGGAGATCAGTTACCCCGGAAACAGGGCAGTTAGTTACCCTGGAAACAGTGCAGTCAGTTATCCTGGAAACAGGGTGGTCAGTTACCCCGGAAACAGGGTGATCATTTATCCTGGAAACAGGGCAGTCAGATAGCCTGGAAACGGGGCAGTCAGTTACCCGGGAAACAGGGCAGTCGGTTACCCTGGAAACAGAGCAGTCAGTTATCCCGGAAACAGGGCAGTCAGTTATCCCGGAAACAGGGCGATCAGTTACCCTGGTAACTGGGCAATCAGTTACCCTGGAAACAGGGCAGTCAGTAACCCCGGAAACAGGGCAGTCAGTTACCCTGGAAACTGGGCAGTCAGTTACCCTGGAAACAGGGCATTCAGTTATCCCGGAAACAGAGTGATCAGTTCCCATGGAAAAAGGGCCGTTAGTTACCCCGGAAGCAGGGCAGTCAGTTACCCTGGAAACAGAGCAGTCAGTTACCCCGGAAACTGGGCATCAGTTACCCCGGAATCAGGGCAGTCAGTTCCCCTGGAAACAGGGCAGTCAGTTACCCTGGAAACAGGGCAGTCAGTTATCCAGGAAACAGGGCAGTCAGTTGTCCCGGAAACAGGGAGATCAGTTACCCTGGAAACAGGCCAGTCAGTTACCCGGAAACAGGGTGATCAGCTACCCCGGAAACAGGGAGATCAATTACCCCGGAAACAGGGTGATCAGTTACCCCGGAAACAGGGCAGTCAGTTCCCCTGGAAACAGGGCAGTCAGTTACACTGGAAACAGGGCAGTCAGTTATCCCGGAAACAGGGCAGTGAGCAATCCCGGAAACAGGGCAGTCAGTTATCCCGGAAACAGGGTGAACAGTTACCCTGGAAACTGGCAGTCAGTTACCCTGGAAACAGGGCGGTCAGTCACCCTGGAAACAGGGCAGTCAGTTATCCTGGAAACAGGGTGATCATTTACCCTGGAAACTGGGCAGTCAGTTACCCTGGAAACAGGGCAGTCAGTTATCCTGGAAACAGGGCGGTCAGATACCCCGGAAATAGGGCGGTCAGTTATCCTGGAAACAGGGCGGTCAGTTACCCCGGAAACAGGGAGATCAGTTACCCCGGAAACAGGGCAGTCAGTTACCCTGGAAACAGTGCAGTCAGTGATCCTGGAAACAGGACAGTCAGTTATCCCGGAAACAGGGCAGTCAGTTATCCCGGAAACAGGGTGATCAGTTACCCTGGAAACTGGGCAGTCAGTTACCCTGGAAACAGAGCAGTCAGTTACCCCGGAAACAGGGCAGTCAGTTACCCTGGACACTGGGCAGTCAGTTACCCTGGAAACGGGGCAGTCAGTTATCCCGGAAACAGGATGATCAGTTACCCTTGAAACAGGGCAGTCAGTTATCCCGGAAACAGGGCAGTCAGTTATCCCGGAAACAGGGTGATCAGTTACCCTGGAAATTGGGCAGTCAGTTACCCTGGAAACAGAGCAGTCAGTTACCCCGGAAACAGGGCAGTCAGTTACCCTGGAAACTGGGCAGTCAGTTATCCCGGAAACAGGATTATCAGTTACCCTTGAAACAGGGCAGTCAGTTATCCCGGAAAAAGGGCAGTCAGTTATCCCGGAAAAAGGTTGATCGGTTACCCTGTAGACTGGGCAGTCAGTTACCCTGGAAACAGGGCAGTCAGTTACCCCGGAAACAGGGCAGTCAGTTACCCTGGAAACAGGCAGTCAGTTACCCCGGAAACTGGGCAGTCAGTTAGCCTGGAAACAGGGCAGTCAGTCAGCCTGGAAACAGGTTAGTCAGTTACCCCGGAAACAGGGTGAGCAGTTACCCCAGAAACAGGGCAGTCAGTTCCCCTGGTAACAGGGCAGTCAGTTACCCTGGAAACAGGGCAGTCAGTTATCCCGGAAACAGGGTGATCAGTTACCCTGGAAACTGGGCTGTCAGTTACCCTGGAAACAGGGCGGTCAGATACCCCGGAAAAAGGGCGGTCAGTTATCCTGGAAACAGGGCGGTCAGTTACCCCGGAAACAGGGAGATCAGTTACCCCGGAAACAGGGCAGTTAGTTACACTGGAAACAGTGCAGACAGTTATCCTGGAAACAGGGTGGTCAGTTACCCCGGAAACAGGGTGATCAGTTATCCTGGAAACAGGGCGGTCAGTTACCCCGGAAACAGGGCAGTCAGTTACCCCGGAAACAGGGTGATCAGTTATCCTGGAAACAGGGCAGTCAGTTAGCCTGGAAACAGGGCAGTCAGTTACCCCGGAAACAGGGCAGTCGGTTACCCTGGAAACAGGGCAGTCAGTTATCCCGGAAACAGGGCAGTCAGTTATCCCGGAAACAGGGTGATCAGTTACCCTGGAAACAGGGCAGTCAGTTACCCCGGAAACAGGGCAGTCAGTTTACCTGGAAACAGGGCAGTCAGTTATCCCAGAAACAGGGCAGTCAGTTATCCCGGAAACAGGGTGATCAGTTACCCTGGTAACTGGGCAATCAGTTACCCTGGCAACAGGGAGATCAGTTACCCTGGAAACAGGGAGATCAATTACCCCGGAAACAGGGTGATCAGTTACCCCGGAATCAGGGCAGTCAGTTCCCCTGGAAACAGGGCAGTCAGTTACCCTGGAAACAGGGCAGTCAGTTATCCCGGAAACAGGATTGTCAGTTACCCTTGAAACAGGGCAGTCAGTTATCCCGGAAACAGGGCAGTCAGTTATCCCGGAAACAGGGTGAACAGTTACCCTGGAAACTGGGCAGTCAGTTACCCTGGAAACAGGGCAGTCAGTTATCCTGGAAACAGGGTGATCAGTTACCCTGGGAACTGGGCAGTCAGTTACCCTGGAAACAGGGCAGTCAGTTATCCTGGAAACAGGGCGGTCAGATACCCTGGAAATAGGGCGGTCAGTTATCCTGGAAACAGGCCGGTCAGTTACCCCGGAAACAGGGAGATCAGTTACCCCGGAAACAGGGCAGTTAGTTACCCTGGAAACAGTGCAGTCAGTTATCCTGGAAACAGGGTGGTCAGTTACCCCGGAAACAGGGTGATCAGTTATCCCGGAAACAGGGCGGTCAGATAGCCTGGAAACGGGGCAGTCAGTTACCCTGGAAACAGGGCAGTCGGTTACCCTGGAAACAGAGCAGTCAGTTATCCCGGAAACAGGGCAGTCAGTTATCCCGGAAACAGGGTGATCAGTTACCCTGGAAACAGGGCAGTCAGTTACCCCGGAAACAGGGCAGTCAGTTTACCTGGAAACAGGGCAGTCAGTTATCCCGGAAACAGGGCAGTCAGTTATCCCGGAAACAGGGTGATCAGTTCCCCTGGGAACTGGGCAATCAGTTACCCTGGAAACAGGGCAGTCAGTAACCCCGGAAACAGGGCAGTCAGTTACCCTGGAAACTGGGCAGTCAGTTACCCTGGAAACAGGGCATTCAGTTATCCCGGAAACAGAGTGATCAGTTACCCTGGAAAAAGGGCTGTCAGTTACCCCGGAAGCAGGGCAGTCAGTTACCCTGGAAACAGAGCAGTCAGTTACCCCGGAAACTTGGCAATCAGTTACCCTGGAAACAGGCCAGTCAGTCACCCTGGAAACAGGTTAGTCAGTTACCCCGGAAACAGGGTGATCAGTTACCCCGGAAATAGGGCAGTCAGTTCCCCTGGAAACAGGGCAGTCAGTTACCCTGGAAACAGGGCAGTCAGTTATCCCGGAAACAGGGCAGTCAGTTATCCCGGAAACAGGGAGATCAGTTACCCTGGAAACAGGGCAGTCAGTTACCCGGAAACAGGGTGATCAGCTACCCCGGAAACAGGGAGATCAATTTCCCCGGAAACAGGGTGATCAGTTACCCCGGAAACAGGGCAGTCAGTTCCCCTGGAAACAGGGCAGTCAGTTACACTGGAAACAGGGCAGTGAGCTATCCCGGAAACAGGGCAGTCAGTTATCCCGGAAACAGGGTGAACAGTTACCCTGGAAACTGGGCAGTCAGTTACCCTGGAAACAGGGCGGTCAGTTACCCTGGAAACAGGGCAGTCAGTTATCCTGGAAACAGGGTGAGCAGTTTCCCTGGAAACTGGGCAGTCAGTTACCCTGGAAACAGGGCAGTCAGTTATCCTGGAAACAGGGCGCTCAGATACCCCGGAATTAGGGCGGTCAGTTATCCTGGAAACAGGGCGGTCAGTTACCCCGGAAACAGGGAGATCAGTTACCCCGGAAACAGGGCAGTCAGTTACCCTGGAAACAGTGCAGTCAGTTATCCTGGAAACAGGGCAGTCAGTTATCCCGGAAACCGGGTGATCAGTTAGCCTGGAAACTGGGCAGCCAGTTACCCTGGAAACAGGGCAGATAGTTTCCCCGGAAACAGGGCAGTCAGTTACCCTGGAAACTGGGCAGTCAGTTACCCTGGAAACAGGACAGTCAGTTACCCTGGAAACTGGGCAGTCAGTTACCCTGGAAACAGGACAGTCAGTTACCCTGGAAACTGGGCAGTCAGTTACCCTGGAAACAGGGCAGTCAGTTATCCCGGAAACAGGATGATCAGTTACCCTTGAAACAGGGCAGTCAGTTATCCCGGAAACAGGGCACTCAGTTATCCCGGAAAAAGGGTGATCGGTTACCCTGTAGACTGGGCAGTCAGTTACCCTGGAAACAGGGCAGTCAGTTACCCCGGAAACAGGGCAGTCAGTTACCCTGGAAACAGGCAGTCAGTTACCCCGGAAACTGGGCAGTCAGTTGGCCTGGAAACAGGGCAGTCAGTCAGCCTGGAAACAGGTTAGTCAGTTACCCCGGAAACAGGGTGAGCAGTTACCCCAGAAACAGGGCAGTCTGTTCCCCTGGTAACAGGGCAGTCAGATACCCTTGAAACAGGGCAGTCAGTTATCCTGGAAACAGGGCAGTCAGTTATCCCGGAAACAGGGTGATCAGTTACCCTGGAAACTGGGCTGTCAGTTACCCTGGAAACAGGGCAGTCAGTTACCCTGGAAACAGGGTGATCAGTTATCCCGGAAACAGGGCGATTAGTTTCCCCGGAAACAGGGTGATCAGTTACCCTGGAAACAGGGCAGTCAGTTATCCCGGAAACAGGGTGCTCAGTTACCCTGGAAACAGGGCAGTCAGTTATCCTGGAAACAGGGTGGTCAGTTTCCCTGGAAACACGGTGGTCAGTTACCCCGGAAACAGGGTGATCAGTCATCCTGGAAAAAGGGCGGTCAGTTACCCCGGATACAGGGCAGTCAGTTACCCCGGAAACAGGGCGGTCAGTAACCGTGGAAACAAATTAGTCAGTTACCCCGGAAACAGGGAGATCAGTTAATTTGGAAACAGGGCAGTCAGTTAGCCTGGAAACAGGGCAATCAGTTACCCCGGAAACAGAGTGATCAGTTACCCTGGAAACAGGGCAGTCAGTTATCCCGGAAACAGGGTGATCAGTTTCCCCGTAAACAGGGCAGTCAGTTACCCTGGAAACAGGGCAGTCAGTTATCCCGGAAACAGGGCAGTCAGTTATCCCGGAAACAGGGTGATCAGTTAGCCTGGAAACTGGGCAGTCAGTTACCCTGGAAACAGGGCAGATAGTTTCCCCGGAAACAGGGCAGTCAGTTACCCTGGAAACTGGGCAGTCAGTTATACTGGAAGCAGGGCAGTCAGTTATCCTGGAAACAGGGCGGTCAGTTACCCCGGAAATAGGGAGGTCAGTTATCCTGGAAACAGGTCGGTCAGTTACCCCGGAAACAGGTAGATCAGTTACCCCGGAAACAGGGCAGTCAGTTACCCTGGAAACAGGGCAGTCAGTTATCCTGGAAACAGGGTGGTCAGAGACCCTGGAAACAGGATTGTCAGTTACCCCGGAAACAGGTTGATCAGTTATCCTGGAAACAGGGCGCTCAGTTCCCCCGGAAACAGGGCAGTCAATTACCCCGGAAACAGGGTGATCAGTTATCCTGGAAACAGGGCAGTCTGTTAGCCTGGAAACAGGGCAGTCAGTTACCCCGGAAACAGGGCAGTCAGTTACCCTGCAAATAGGGCAGTCATTTATCCCGTAAACAGGGCAGTCAGTTATCCCGGAAACAGGGTGATCAGTTACCCTGGAAACAGGGCAGTCATTTCCCCTGGAAACAGGGCAGTCAGTTACCCTGGAAACAGGGTAGTCAGTTATCCCGTTAAAAGGGCAGTCAGTTTTCCTGGAAAGAGGGTGATCATTTACCCTGGAAACTGGGGAGACAGTTACCCTGGAAACAGGGCTGTCAGCTACCCTGGAAACTGGGCAGTCAGTTATCCCGGAAACAGGGTGATCAGTTACCCTGGAAACTGGGCTGTCAGCTACCCTGGAAACAGGGCAGTCAGTTATCCCGGAAACAGGGTGATCAGTTACCCTGGAAACAGGGCTGTCAGCTACCCTGGAAACAGGGCAGTCAGTTATCACGGAAACAGGGCAGTCTGTTATCCCGGAAACAGGGTGATCAGTTACCCTGGAAACTGGGCAGTCAGTTACACTGGAAACAGGGCAGTCAGTTACCCTGGAAACAGGGCAGTCAGATACCCCGGAAATAGGGCGGTCAGTTACCCCGGAAACAGGGAGATCAGTTACCCCGGAAACAGGGCAGTCAGATACACCGGAAATAGGGCGGTCAGTTATCCTGGAAACAGGGCGGTCAGTTACCCTGGAAACAGGGCAGTCAGTTATCCCTGAAGCAGGGCAGTCACTTATCCCGGAAACAGGGTGATCAAATACCCTCGGATCAGGGCAGTCATTTACGCCGGAAACAGGGCAGTCAGTTACCCTGGAAACAGGGCAGTCAGTTATCACGGCAACAGGGAGGTCAGTTATCCCGGAAACAGGGTGATCAGTTACCCTGGAAACTGGGCAGTCAGTTACCCTGGAAACAGGGCAGTCAGTTACCCTGGAAACAGGGCTGTCTGTTACCTCGGAAACAGGGAGATCAGTTTCCCCGGAAACAGGGGAGTCAGATACCCTGGAAATAGGGCAGTCAGTTACCCTGGAAACAGGTCAGTCAGTTATCCCGGAAACAGGGTGATCAGTTATGCTGGAAACAGGGCAGTCAGTTATCACGGAAACAGGGCAGTCTGTTATCCCGGAAACAGGGTGATCAGTTACCCTGGAAACTGGGCAGTCAGTTACACTGGAAACAGGGCAGTCAGTTACCCTGGAAACAGGGCAGTCAGATACCCCGGAAATAGGGCGGTCAGTTACCCCGGAAACAGGGAGATCAGTTACCCCGGAAACAGGGCAGTCAGATACCCCGGAAATAGGGCGGTCAGTTATCCTGGAAACAGGGCGGTCAGTTACCCTGAAAACAGGGCAGTCAGTTATCCCTGAAGCAGGGCAGTCACTTATCCCGGAAACAGGGTGATCAAATACCCTCGGATCAGGGCAGTCATTTACGCCGGAAACAGGGCAGTCAGTTACCCTGGAAACAGGGCAGTCAGTTATCACGGCAACAGGGCAGTCAGTTATCCCGGAAACAGGGTGATCAGTTACCCTGGAAACTGGGCAGTCAGTTACCCTGGAAACAGGGCAGTCAGTTACCCCGGAAACAGGGCAGTCAGTTATCCCGGAAAAAGGGTGATCGGTTACCCTGTAGACTGGGCAGTCAGTTACCCTGGAAACAGGGCAGTCAGTTACCCCGGAAACAGGGCAGTCAGTTACCCTGGAAACAGGCAGTCAGTTACCCCGGAAACTGGGCAGTCAGTTAGCCTGGAAACAGGGCAGTCAGTCAGCCTGGAAACAGGTTAGTCAGTTACCCCGGAAACAGGGTGAGCAGTTACCCCAGAAACAGGGCAGTCTGTTCCCCTGGTAACAGGGCAGTCAGATACCCTTGAAACAGGGCAGTCAGTTATCCTGGAAACAGGCCAGTCAGTTATCCCGGAAACAGGGTGATCAGTTACCCTGGAAACTGGGCTGTCAGTTACCCTGGAAACAGGGCAGTCAGTTATCCTGGAAACAGGGCGGTCAGTTACCCCGGAAACAGGGAGTTCAGTTCACCCTGAAACAAGGCAGTCAGTTACCCTGGAAACAAATCAGTCAGTTATCCTGGAAACAGGGCAGTCAGTTACCCTGGAAACAGGGTGGCCAGTTAACCCGGATACAGGGTGAACAGTTATCCTGAAAACAGGGCGGTCAGTTACCCCGGAACAGGGCAGTCAGTTACCCCGGATTCAGGGTGATCAGTTACCCTGGAAACAGGACAGTCAGTTATCCCGGAAACAGGGTGATCAGTTACCCTGGCAACAGGGCAGTCAGTTACCCTGGAAACAGGGCAGTCAGTTACCCTGGAAACAGGGTGATCAGTTATCCCGGAAACAGGGTGATCAGTTACCCCGGAAACAGGGCGATTAGTTTCCCCGGAAACAGGGTGATCAGTTACCCTGGAAACAGGGCAGTCAGTTATCCCGGAAACAGGGTGATCAGTTACCCTGGAAACAGGGCAGTCAGTTATCCTGGAAACAGGGTGGTCAGTTTCCCTGGAAACACGGTGGTCAGTTACCCCGGAAACAGGGTGATCAGTCATCCTGGAAAAAGGGCGGTCAGTTACCCCGGATACAGGGCAGTCAGTTACCCCGGAAACAGGGCGGTCAGTAACCGTGGAAACAAATTAGTCAGTTACCCCGGAAACAGGGAGATCAGTTATCCTGGAAACAGGGCAGTCAGTTAGCCTGGAAACAGGGCAATCAGTTACCCCGGAAACAGAGTGATCAGTTACCCTGGAAACAGGGCAGTCAGTTATCCCGGAAACAGGGTGATCAGTTTCCCCGGAAACAGGGCAGTCAGTTACCCTGGAAACAGGGCAGTCAGTTATCCAGGAAACAGGGCAGTCAGTTATCCCGGAAACAGGGTGATCAGTTAGCCTGGAAACTGGGCAGTCAGTTACCCTGGAAACAGGGCAGATAGTTACCCCGGAAACAGGGCAGTCAGTTACCCTGGAAACTGGGCAGTCAGTTATCCTGGAAGCAGGGCAGTCAGTTATCCTGGAAACAGGGCGGTCAGTTACCCCGGAAATAGGGAGGTCAGTTATCCTGGAAACAGGTCGGTCAGTTACCCCGGAAACAGGTAGATCAGTTACCCCGGAAACAGGGCAGTCAGTTACCCTGGAAACAGGGCAGTCAGTTATCCTGGAAACAGGGTGGTCAGTGACCCTGGAAACAGGGTTGTCAGTTACCCCGGAAACAGGTTGATCAGTTATCCTGGAAACAGGGCGCTCAGTTCCCCCGGAAACAGGGCAGTCAATTACCCCGGAAACAGGGTGATCAGTTATCCTGGAAACAGGGCAGTCTGTTAGCCTGGAAACAGGGCAGTCAGTTACCCCGGAAACAGGGCAGTCAGTTACCCTGCAAATAGGGCAGTCATTTATCCCGTAAACAGGGCAGTCAGTTATCCCGGAAACAGGGTGATCAGTTACCCTGGAAACAGGGCAGTCATTTCCCCTGGAAACAGGGCAGTCAGTTACCCTGGAAACAGGGTAGTCAGTTATCCCGGAAAAAGGGCAGTCAGTTTTCCTGGAAAGAGGGTGATCATTTACCCTGGAAACTGGGGAGACAGTTACCCTGGAAACAGGGCTGTCAGTTACCCCGGAAACAGGGCAGTCAGTTACCCTGGAAACTGGGCAGTCAGTTATCCCGGAAACAGGGTGATCAGTTATGCTGGAAACAGGGCAGTCAGTTATCACGGAAACAGGGCAGTCTGTTATCCCGGAAACAGGGTGATCAGTTACCCTGGAAACTGGGCAGTCAGTTACACTGGAAACAGGGCAGTCAGTTACCCTGGAAACAGGGCAGTCAGATACCCCGGAAATAGGGCGGTCAGTTACCCCGGAAACAGGGAGATCAGTTACCCCGGAAACAGGGCAGTCAGATACCCCGGAAATAGTGCGGTCAGTTATCCTGGAAACAGGACGGTCAGTTACCCTGGAAACAGGGCAGTCAGTTATCCCTGAAGCAGGGCAGTCACTTATCCCGGAAACAGGGTGATCAAATACCCTCGGATCAGGGCAGTCATTTACGCCGGAAACAGGGCAGTCAGTTACCCTGGAAACAGGGCAGTCAGTTATCACGGCAACAGGGCAGTCAGTTATCCCGGAAACAGGGTGATCAGTTACCCTGGAAACTGGGCAGTCAGTTACCCTGGAAACAGGGCAGTCAGTTACCCTGGAAACAGGGCTGTCAGTTACCTCGGAAACAGGGAGATCAGTTACCCCGGAAACAGGGGAGTCAGATACCCTGGAAATAGGGCAGTCAGTTACCCTGGAAACAGGTCAGTCAGTTATCCCGGAAACAGGGTGATCAGTTACCCTGGAAACAGGGCAGTCAGTTATCCCGGAAACAGGGCAGTCAGTTATCCCGGAAAAAGTGTGATCAGTTACCCTGGAATCTGGGCAGTCAGTTACCCTGGAAACAGGGCAGTCAGTTACCCTGGAAACTGGGCAGTCAGTTATCCCGGAAACAGGGTGATCAGTTATGCTGGAAACAGGGCAGTCAGTTATCACGGAAACAGGGCAGTCTGTTATCCCGGAAACAGGGTGATCAGTTACCCTGGAAACTGGGCAGTCAGTTACACTGGAAACAGGGCAGTCAGTTACCCTGGAAACAGGGCAGTCAGATACCCCGGAAATAGGGCGGTCAGTTACCCCGGAAACAGGGAGATCAGTTACCCCGGAAACAGGGCAGTCAGATACCCCGGAAATAGGGCAGTCAGTTATCCTGGCAACAGGGCGGTCAGTTACCCTGAAAACAGGGCAGTCAGTTATCCCTGAAGCAGGGCAGTCACTTATCCCGGAAACAGGGTGATCAAATACCCTCGGATCAGGGCAGTCATTTACGCCGGAAACAGGGCAGTCAGTTACCCTGGAAACAGGGCAGTCAGTTATCACGGCAACAGGGCAGTCAGTTATCCCGGAAACAGGGTGATCAGTTACCCTGGAAACTGGGCAGTCAGTTACCCTGGAAACAGGGCAGTCAGTTACCCTGGAAACAGGGCTGTCAGTTACCTCGGAAACAGGGAGATCAGTTACCCCGGAAACAGGGGAGTCAGATACCCTGGAAATAGGGCAGTCAGTTACCCTGGAAACAGGTCAGTCAGTTATCCCGGAAACAGGGTGATCAGTTACCCTGGAAACAGGGCAGTCAGTTATCCCGGAAACAGGGCAGTCAGTTATCCCGGAAAAAGTGTCATCAGTTACCCTGGAAACTGGGCAGTCAGTTACCCTGGAAACAGGGCAGTCAGTTACCCCGGAAACAGGGCAGTCAGTTACCCTGGAAACAGGGCAGTCAGTTACCCCGGAAACTGGGCAGTCAGTTACCCTGGAAACAGGGCAGTCAGTCACCCTGGAAACAGGTTAGTCAGTTACCCCGGAAACAGGGTGATCAGTTACCCTGGAAACAGGGCAGTCAGTTATCCCGGAAACAGGGCAGTCAGTTTTCCCGGAAACAGGGTGATCAGTTACCCTGGAAACTGGACAGACAGTTACCCTGGAAAAAGGGCAGTCAGTTATCCCGGAAACAGGGCAGTCAGTTATCCCAGAAACAGGGTGATCAAATACCCTAGGATCAGGGCAGTCATTTACCCCGGAAACAGGGCAGTCAGTTACCCTGGAAACAGGGCAGTCAGTTATCACGGAAACAGGGCAGTCAGTTATCCCGTAAACAGGGAGATCAGTAACGCCAGAAACAGGGCAGTCAGTTACCCTGGAAAGTGGGCAGTCAGTTACCCTGGAAACATCTCAGTCAGTTATCCCGGAAACAGGGTGATCGGTTAACCTGGAAACAGGGCAGTCAGTTATCCCGGAAACAGGGCAGTCAGTTATCCCGGAAAAAGTGTGATCAGTTACCCTGGAAACTGGGCAGTCAGTTACCCTGGAAACAGGGCAGTCAGTTACCCTGGAAACAGGGCAGTCAGTTACCCCGGAAACTGGGCAGTCAGTTACCCTGGAAACAGGGCAGTCAGTCACCCTGGAAACAGGTTAGTCAGTTACCCCGGAAACAGGGTGATCAGTTACCCTGGAAACAGGGCAGTCAGTTATCCCGGAAACAGGGCAGTCAGTTTTCCCGGAAACAGGGTGATCAGTTACCCTGGAAACTGGACAGACAGTTACCCTGGAAAAAGGGCAGTCAGTTATCCCGGAAACAGGGCAGTCAGTTATCCCGGAAACAGGGTGATCAAATACCCTAGGATCAGGGCAGTCATTTACCCCGGAAACAGGGCAGTCAGTTACCCTGGAAACAGGGCAGTCAGTTATCACGGAAACAGGGCAGTCAGTTATCCCGTAAACAGGGAGATCAGTAACGCCAGAAACAGGGCAGTCAGTTACCCTGGAAAGTGGGCAGTCAGTTACCCTGGAAACATCTCAGTCAGTTATCCCGGAAACAGGGTGATCAGTTAACCTGGAAACAGGGCAGTCAGTTATCCCGGAAACAGGGCAGTCAGTTATCCCGGAAACAGGGTGATCAGTTAGCCTGGAAACAGGGCAGTCAGTTATCACGTAAACAGGGCAGTCTGTTATCCCGGAAACAGGGTGATAAGTTACCCTGGAAACTGGGCAGTCAGTTACACGGGAAACAGGGCAGTCAGTTACCCTGGAAAGTGGGCAGTCAGTTACCCTGGAAACATCTCAGTCAGTTATCCCGGAAACAGGGTGATCAGTTAACCTGGAAACAGTGCAGTCAGTTATCCCGGAAACAGGGCAGTCAGTTATTCCGGAAAAAGTGTGATCAGTTACCCTGGAAACAGGGCAGTCAGTTACCCTGGAAACAGGGCAGTCAGTTACCCCGGAAACAGGGCAGTCAGTTACCCTGGAAACAGGGCAGTCAGTTACCCCGGAAACTGGGCAGTCAGTTACCCTGGAAACAGGGCAGTCAGTCACCCTGGAAACAGGTTAGTCAGTTACCCCGGAAACAGGGTGATCAGTTACCCTGGAAACAGGGCAGTCAGTTACCCCGGAAACAGGGCAGTCAGTTACCCTGGTAACAGGGCAGTCAGTTATCCCGGAAAAAGGGCAGTCAGTTTTCCCGGAAAGAGGGTGATCAGTTACCCTGGAAACTGGGGAGACAGTTACCCTGGAAACAGGGCTGTCAGTTACCCCGGAAACAGGGCAGTCAGTTACCCTGGAAACTGGGCAGTCAGTTATCCCGGAAACAGGGTGATCAGTTACCCTGGAAACAGGGCAGTCAGTTATCCCGGAAACAGGGCAGTCAGTTATCCCGGAAACAGGGTGATCAGTTAGCCTGGAAACAGGGCAGTCAGTTATCACGGAAGCAGGGCAGTCTGTTATCCCGGAAACAGGGTGATCAGTTACCCTGGAAACTGGGCAGTCAGTTACACTGGAAACAGGGCAGTCAGTTACCCTGGAAACAGGGCAGTCAGATACCCCGGAAATAGGGCGGTCAGTTACCCCGGAAACAGGGAGATCAGTTACCCCGGAAACAGGGCAGTCAGTTACCCCGGAAATAGGGCGGTCAGTTATCCTGGAAACAGGGCGGTCAGTTACCCTGGAAACAGGGCAGTCAGTTATCCCTGAAGCAGGGCAGTCACTTATCCCGGAAACAGGGTGATCAAATACCCTCGGATCAGGGCAGTCATTTACGCCGGAAACAGGGCAGTCAGTTACCCTGGAAACAGGGCAGTCAGTTATCACGGCAACAGGGCAGTCAGTTATCCCGGAAACAGGGTGATC
Source organism: Heterodontus francisci (assembly GCF_036365525.1). NCBI lineage: Eukaryota > Metazoa > Chordata > Chondrichthyes > Heterodontiformes > Heterodontidae > Heterodontus > Heterodontus francisci. The sequence continues at coordinate 2,554,610 of NC_090382.1, read as the reverse complement.
AGTTACCCTGGAAACTGGGCAGTCAGTTACCCTGGAAACAGGGCAGTCAGTTACCCTGGAAACAGGGCTGTCAGTTACCCCGGAAACAGGGAGATCAGTTACCCCGGAAACAGGGGAGTCAGATACCCTGGAAAAGGGGCAGTCAGTTACCCTGGAAACAGGTCAGTCAGTTATCCCGGAAACAGGGTGATCAGTTACCCTGGAAACAGGGCAGTCAGTTATCCCGGAAACAGGGCAGTCAGTTATCCCGGAAAAAGTGTGATCAGTTACCCTGGAAACTGGGCAGTCAGTTACCCTGGAAACAGGGCAGTCAGTTACCCCGGAAACAGGGCAGTCAGTTACCCTGGAAACAGGGCAGTCAGTTACCCCGGAAACTGGGCAGTCAGTTACCCTGGAAACAGGGCAGTCAGTCACCCTGGAAACAGGTTCGTCAGTTACCCCGGAAACAGGGTGATCAGTTACCCTGGAAACAGGGCAGTCAGTTATCCCGGAAACAGGGCAGTCAGTTTTCCCGGAAACAGGGTGATCAGTTACCCTGGAAACTGGACAGACAGTTACCCTGGAAAAAGGGCAGTCAGTTATCCCGGAAACAGGGCAGTCAGTTATCCCGGAAACAGGGTGATCAAATACCCTAGGATCAGGGCAGTCATTTACCCCGGAAACAGGGCAGTCAGTTAGATTAGATTAGATTAGAGATACAGCACTGAAACAGGCCCTTCAGCCCACCGAGTCTGTGCCGACCATCAACCACCCATTTATACTAATCCTACACTAATCCCATATTCCTACCAAACATCCCCACCTGTCCCTATATTTCCCTACCACCTACCTATACTAGTGACAATTTATAATGGCCAATTTACCTATCAACCTGCAAGTCTTTTGGCTTGTGGGAGGAAACCGGAGCACCCGGAGAAAACCCACGCAGACACAGGGAGAACTTGCAAACTCCACACAGGCAGTACCCAGTAACGACAGAAACAGGGCAGTCAGTTACCCTGGAAAGTGGGCAGTCAGTTACCCTGGAAACAGGTCAGTCAGTTATCCCGGAAACAGGGTGATCAGTTACCCTGGAAACAGGGCAGTCAGTTATCCCGGAAACAGGGCAGTCAGTTATTCCGGAAAAACTGTGATCAGTTACCCTGGAAACTGGGCAGTCAGTTACCCTGGAAACAGGGCAGTCAGTTACCCCGGAAACAGGGCAGTCAGTTACCCTGGAAACAGGGCAGTCAGTTACCCCGGAAACTGGGCAGTCAGTTACCCTGGAAACAGGGCAGTCTGTCACCCTGGAAACAGGTTAGTCAGTTACCCCGGAAACAGGGTGATCAGTTACCCTGGAAACAGGGCAGTCAGTTACCCCGGAAACAGGGCAGTCAGTTACCCTGGAAACAGGGCAGTCAGTTATCCCGGAAAAAGGGCAGTCAGTTTTCCCGGAAAGAGGGTGATCAGTTACCCTGGACACTGGGGAGACAGTTACCCTGGAAACAGGGCTGTCAGTTACCCCGGAAACAGGGCAGTCAGTTACCCTGGAAACTGGGCAGTCAGTTATCCCGGAAACAGGGTGATCAGTTACCCTGGAAACAGGGCAGTCAGTTATCCCGGAAACAGGGCAGTCAGTTATCCCGGAAACAGGGTGATCAGTTAGCCTGGAAACAGGGCAGTCAGTTATCACGGAAACAGGGCAGTCTGTTATCCCGGAAACAGGGTGATCAGTTACCCTGGAAACTGGGCAGTCAGTTACACTGGAAACAGGGCAGTCAGTTACCCTGGAAACAGGGCAGTCATATACCCCGGAAATAGGGCGGTCAGTTACTCCGGAAACAGGGAGATCAGTTACCCCGGAAACAGGGCAGTCAGATACCCCGGAAATAGGGCGGTCAGTTATCCTGGAAACAGGGCGGTCAGTTACCCTGGAAACAGGGCAGTCAGTTATCCCTGAAGCAGGGCAGTCACTTATCCCGGAAACAGGGTGATCAAATACCCTCGGATCAGGGCAGTCATTTACGCCGGAAACAGGGCAGTCAGTTACCCTGGAAACAGGGCAGTCAGTTATCACGGCAACAGGGCAGTCAGTTATCCCGGAAACTGGGCAGTCAGTTACCCTGGAAACAGGGCAGTCAGTCACCCTGGAAACAGGTTACTCAGTTACCCCGGAAACAGGGTGATCAGTTACCCTGGAAACAGGGCAGTCAGTTACCCTGGAAACAGGGCAGTCAGTTATCCTGGAAACAGGGCAGTCAGTTTTCCCGGAAAGAGGGTGATCAGTTACCCTGGAAACTGGGGAGACAGTTACCCTGGAAACAGGGCTGTCAGTTACCCCGGAAGCAGGGCAGTCAGTTACCCTGGAAACTGGGCAGTCAGTTATCCCGGAAACAGGGTGATCAGTTACCCCGGAAACAGGGCATCAGTTATCCCGGAAACAGGGCAGTCAGTTATCCCGGAAACAGGGTGATCAGTTACCCTGGAAACAGGGCAGTCAGTTATCACGGAAACTGGGCAGTCAGTTACACTGGAAACAGGGCAGTCAGTTACCCTGGAAACAGGGCAGTCAGATACCCCGGAAATAGGGCGGTCAGTTATCCTGGAAACAGGGCGGTCAGTTACCCCGGAAACAGGGAGATCAGTTACCCCAGAAACAGGGGAGTCAGATACCCCGGAAATAGGGCGGTTAGTTATCCTGGAAACAGGGCGGTCAGTTACCCTGGAAAGAGGGCAGTCAGTTACACTGGAAACAGGCAGTCAGTTACCCTGGAAACAGGGTGATCAGTTACCCTGGAAACTGGGCAGTCAGTTACACTGGAAACAGGGCAGTCAGTTACCCTGGAAACAGGGCAGTCAGATACCCCGGAAATAGGGCGGTCAGTTATCCTGGAAGCAGGGCAGTCAGTTACCCCGGAAACAGGGAGATCAGTTACCCCGGAAACAGGGGAGTCAGATACCCCGGAAATAGGGCAGTCAGTGCCCCTGGAAACAGGGCAGTCAGTTATCACGGAAACAGGGCAGTCAGTTATCCCGTAAACAGGGAGATCAGTAATGCCAGAAACAGGGCAGTCAGTTACCCTGGAAAGTGGGCAGTCAGTTACCCTGGAAACAGGTCAGTCAGTTATCCCGGAAACAGGGTGATCAGTTACCCTGGAAACAGGGCAGTCAGTTATCCCGGAAACAGGGCAGTCAGTTATCCCGGAAAAAGTGTGATCAGTTACCCTGGAAACTGGGCAGTCAGTTACCCTGGAAACAGGGCAGTCAGTTACCCCGGAAACAGGGCAGTCAGTTACCCTGGAAACAGGGCAGTCAGTTACCCCAGAAACTGGGCAGTCAGTTACCCTGGAAACAGGGCAGTCAGTCACCCTGGAAACAGGTTAGTCAGTTACCCCGGAAACAGGGTGATCAGTTACCCTGGAAACAGGGCAGTCAGTTACCCCGGAAACAGGGCAGTCAGTTACCCTGGAAACAGGGCAGTCAGTTATCCCGGAAAAAGGGCAGTCAGTTTTCCCGGAAAGAGGGTTATCAGTTACCCTGGAAACTGGGGAGACAGTTACCCTGGAAACAGGGCTGTCAGTTACCCCGGAAACAGGGCAGTCAGTTACCCTGGAAACTGGGCAGTCAGTTATCCCGGAAACAGGGTGATCAGTTACCCTGGAAACAGGGCAGTCAGTTATCCCGGAAACAGGGCGGTCAGTTATCCCGGAAACAGGGTGATCAGTTAGCCTGGAAACAGGGCAGTCAGTTATCACGGAAACAGGGCAGTCAGTTATCCCGGAAACAGGCTGATCAGTTACCCTGGAAACTGGGCAGTCAGTTACACTGGAAACAGGGCAGTCAGTTACCCTGGAAACAGGGCAGTCAGATACCCCGGAAATAGGGCGGTCAGTTACCCCGGAAACAGGGAGATCAGTTTCCCCGGAAACAGGGCAGTCAGATACCCCGGAAATAGGGCGGTCAGTTATCCTGGAAACAGGGCGGTCAGTTACCCTGGAAACAGGGCAGTCAGTTATCCCTGAAGCAGGGCAGTCACTTATCCCGGAAACAGGGTGATCAAATACCCTCGGATCAGGGCAGTCATTTACGCCGGAAACAGGGCAGTCAGTTACCCTGGAAACAGGGCAGTCAGTTATCACGGCAACAGGGCAGTCAGTTACCCTGGAAACAGGGCCGTCAGTTACCCCGGAAACTGGGCTGTCAGTTACCCTGGAAACAGGACAGTCAGACACCCCGGAAACAGGTTAGTCAGTTACCCCGGAAACAGGGTGATCAGTTACCCCAGAAACAGGGCAGTCAGTTCTCCTGGAAACAGGGCAGCCAGTTATCACGGAAACAGGGCAGTCAGTTATCCCGGAAACAGGGCAGTCAGTTATCCCGGAAACAGGGTGATCAGTTACCCCAGAAACAGGGCAGTCAGTTCCCCTGGAAACAGGGCAGCCAGTTATCACGGAAACAGGGCAGTCAGTTATCCAGGAAACAGGGTGATCAGTTACCCTGGAAACTGGGCAGTCAGTTACCCTGGAAGCAGGGCAGTCAGTTATCCTGGAAACAGGGCAGTCAGTTATCCTGGAAACAGGCTGATCAGTTACCCTGGAAACTGGGCAGTCTGTTACCCTGGAAACAGGGCAGTCAGTTACCCTGGAAACAGGGCAGTCAGTTATCCTGGAAACAGGGTGGTCAGTTACCCCGGAAACAGAGTGATCAGTTATCCTGGAAACAGGGCGGTCAGTTACCCCGGAAACAGGGCAGTCAGTTATCCCGGAAATAGGGCGGTCAGTTATCCTGGAAACAGGGCGGTCAGTTACCCCGGAAACAGGGAGATCAGTTACCCCAGAAACAGGGGAGTCAGATACCCCGGAAATAGGGCGGTCAGTTATCCTGGAAACAGGGCGGTCAGTTACCCTGGAAACAGGGCAGTCAGTTACACTGGAAACAGGCAGTCAGTTACCCTGGAAACAGGGTGATCAGTTACCCTGGAAACTGGGCAGTCAGTTACACTGGAAACAGGGCAGTCAGTTACCCTGGAAACAGGGCAGTCAGATACCCCGGAAATAGGGCGGTCAGTTACCCCGGAAACAGGGAGATCAGTTACCCCGGAAACAGGGCAGTCAGATACCCCGGAAATAGGGCGGTCAGTTATCCTGGAAACAGGGCGGTCAGTTACCCTGGAAACAGGGCAGTCAGTTATCCCTGAAGCAGGGCAGTCACTTATCCCGGAAACAGGGTGATCAAATACCCTCGGATCAGGGCAGTCATTTAAGCCGGAAACAGGGCAGTCAGTTACCCTGGAAACAGGGCAGTCAGTTATCACGGCAACAGGGCAGTCAGTTACCCTGGAAACAGGGCAGTCAGTTACCCCGGAAACTGGGCAGTCAGTTACCCTGGAAACAGGACAGTCAGACACCCCAGAAACAGGTTAGTCAGTTACCCCGGAAACAGGGTGATCAGTTACCCCAGAAACAGGGCAGTCAGTTCTCCTGGAAACAGGGCAGCCAGTTATCACGGAAACAGGGCAGTCAGTTATCCCGGAAACAGGGCAGTCAGTTATCCCGGAAACAGGGTGATCAGTTACCCCAGAAACAGGGCAGTCAGTTCCCCTGGAAACAGGGCAGCCAGTTATCACGGAAACAGGGCAGTCAGTTATCCAGGAAACAGGGTGATCAGTTACCCTGGAAACTGGGCAGTCAGTTACCCTGGAAGCAGGGCAGTCAGTTATCCTGGAAACAGGGCAGTCAGTTATCCTGGAAACAGGCTGATCAGTTACCCTGGAAACTGTGCAGTCAGTTACCCTGGAAACAGGGCAGTCAGTTACCCTGGAAACAGGGCAGTCAGTTATCTTGGAAACAGGGTGGTCAGTTACCCTGGAAACAGGGTGGTCAGTTACCCCGGAAACAGAGTGATCAGTTATCCTGGAAACAGGGCGGTCAGTTACCCCGGAAACAGGGCAGTCAGTTATCCCGGAAACAGGGCAGTCAGTTATCCCGGAAACAGGGTGATCGGTTACCCGAGAAACAGGGCAGTCATTTACCCCGGAAACAGGGCAGTCAGTTACCCTGGAAACAGGGCAGTCAGTTATCCCGGAAACAGGGCAGTCAGTTATCCCGGAAACAGGGTGATCAGTTACTCTGGAAACTGGGCAGTCAGTTACCCTGGAAACAGGGCAGTCAGATACCCCGGAAATATGGCGGTCAGTTATCCTGGAAACAGGGCGGTCAGTTACCCCGGAAACAGGGAGATCAGTTACCCCGGAAACAGGGCAGTCAGATACCCCGGAAATAGGGCGGTCAGTTATCCTGGAAACAGGGCGGTCAGTTACCCTGGAAACAGGGCAGTCAGTTATCCCTGAAGCAGGGCAGTCACTTATCCCGGAAACAGGGTGATCAAATACCCTCGGATCAGGGCAGTCATTTACGCAGGAAACAGGGCAGTCAGTTACCCTGGAAACAGGGCAGTCAGTTATCACGGAAACAGGGCAGTCAGTTATCCCGGAAACAGGCTGATCAGTTACCCTGGAAACTGGGCAGTCAGATACCCCGGAAATAGGGCGGTCAGTTATCCTGGAAACAGGGCGGTCAGTTACCCTGGAAACAGGGCAGTCAGTTATCCCTGAAGCAGGGCAGTCACTTATCCCGGAAACAGGGTGATCAAATACCCTCGGATCAGGGCAGTCATTTACGCCGGAAACAGGGCAGTCAGTTACCCTGGAAACAGGGCAGTCAGTTACCCTGGAAACAGGGCAGTCAGTTACCCCGGAAACAGGGCAGTCAGTTACCCTGGAAACTGGGCAGTCAGTTATCCCGGAAACAGGGTGATCAGTTACCCTGGAAACAGGGCAGTCAGTTATCCCGGAAACAGGGCAGTCAGTTATCCCGGAAACAGGGTGATCAGTTAGCCTGGAAACAGGGCAGTCAGTTATCACGGAAGCAGGGCAGTCTGTTATCCCGGAAACAGGGTGATCAGTTACCCTGGAAACTGGGCAGTCAGTTACACTGGAAACAGGGCAGTCAGTTACCCTGGAAACAGGGCAGTCAGATACCCCGGAAATAGGGCGGTCAGTTACCCCGGAAACAGGGAGATCAGTTACCCCGGAAACAGGGCAGTCAGTTACCCCGGAAATAGGGCGGTCAGTTATCCTGGAAACAGGGCGGTCAGTTACCCTGGAAACAGGGCAGTCAGTTATCCCTGAAGCAGGGCAGTCACTTATCCCGGAAACAGGGTGATCAAATACCCTCGGATCAGGGCAGTCATTTACGCCGGAAACAGGGCAGTCAGTTACCCTGGAAACAGGGCAGTCAGTTATCACGGCAACAGGGCAGTCAGTTATCCCGGAAACAGGGTGATCAGTTACCCTGGAAACTGGGCAGTCAGTTACCCTGGAAACAGGGCAGTCAGTTACCCTGGAAACAGGGCTGTCAGTTACCCCGGAAACAGGGAGATCAGTTACCCCGGAAACAGGGGAGTCAGATACCCTGGAAAAGGGGCAGTCAGTTACCCTGGAAACAGGTCAGTCAGTTATCCCGGAAACAGGGTGATCAGTTACCCTGGAAACAGGGCAGTCAGTTATCCCGGAAACAGGGCAGTCAGTTATCCCGGAAAAAGTGTGATCAGTTACCCTGGAAACTGGGCAGTCAGTTACCCTGGAAACAGGGCAGTCAGTTACCCCGGAAACAGGGCAGTCAGTTACCCTGGAAACAGGGCAGTCAGTTACCCCGGAAACTGGGCAGTCAGTTACCCTGGAAACAGGGCAGTCAGTCACCCTGGAAACAGGTTCGTCAGTTACCCCGGAAACAGGGTGATCAGTTACCCTGGAAACAGGGCAGTCAGTTATCCCGGAAACAGGGCAGTCAGTTTTCCCGGAAACAGGGTGATCAGTTACCCTGGAAACTGGACAGACAGTTACCCTGGAAAAAGGGCAGTCAGTTATCCCGGAAACAGGGCAGTCAGTTATCCCGGAAACAGGGTGATCAAATACCCTAGGATCAGGGCAGTCATTTACCCCGGAAACAGGGCAGTCAGTTAGATTAGATTAGATTAGAGATACAGCACTGAAACAGGCCCTTCAGCCCACCGAGTCTGTGCCGACCATCAACCACCCATTTATACTAATCCTACACTAATCCCATATTCCTACCAAACATCCCCACCTGTCCCTATATTTCCCTACCACCTACCTATACTAGTGACAATTTATAATGGCCAATTTACCTATCAACCTGCAAGTCTTTTGGCTTGTGGGAGGAAACCGGAGCACCCGGAGAAAACCCACGCAGACACAGGGAGAACTTGCAAACTCCACACAGGCAGTACCCAGTAACGACAGAAACAGGGCAGTCAGTTACCCTGGAAAGTGGGCAGTCAGTTACCCTGGAAACAGGTCAGTCAGTTATCCCGGAAACAGGGTGATCAGTTACCCTGGAAACAGGGCAGTCAGTTATCCCGGAAACAGGGCAGTCAGTTATCCCGGAAAAAGTGTGATCAGTTACCCTGGAAACTGGGCAGTCAGTTACCCTGGAAACAGGGCAGTCAGTTACCCCGGAAACAGGGCAGTCAGTTACCCTGGAAACAGGGCAGTCAGTTACCCCAGAAACTGGGCAGTCAGTTACCCTGGAAACAGGGCAGTCAGTCACCCTGGAAACAGGTTAGTCAGTTACCCCGGAAACAGGGTGATCAGTTACCCTGGAAACAGGGCAGTCAGTTACCCCGGAAACAGGGCAGTCAGTTACCCTGGAAACAGGGCAGTCAGTTATCCCGGAAAAAGGGCAGTCAGTTTTCCCGGAAAGAGGGTTATCAGTTACCCTGGAAACTGGGGAGACAGTTACCCTGGAAACAGGGCTGTCAGTTACCCCGGAAACAGGGCAGTCAGTTACCCTGGAAACTGGGCAGTCAGTTATCCCGGAAACAGGGTGATCAGTTACCCTGGAAACAGGGCAGTCAGTTATCCCGGAAACAGGGCAGTCAGTTATCCCGGAAACAGGGTGATCAGTTAGCCTGGAAACAGGGCAGTCAGTTATCACGGAAACAGGGCAGTCTGTTATCCCGGAAACAGGGTGATCAGTTACCCTGGAAACTGGGCAGTCAGTTACACTGGAAACAGGGCAGTCAGTTACCCTGGAAACAGGGCAGTCATATACCCCGGAAATAGGGCGGTCAGTTACTCCGGAAACAGGGAGATCAGTTACCCCGGAAACAGGGCAGTCAGATACCCCGGAAATAGGGCGGTCAGTTATCCTGGAAACAGGGCGGTCAGTTACCCTGGAAACAGGGCAGTCAGTTATCCCTGAAGCAGGGCAGTCACTTATCCCGGAAACAGGGTGATCAAATACCCTCGGATCAGGGCAGTCATTTACGCCGGAAACAGGGCAGTCAGTTACCCTGGAAACAGGGCAGTCAGTTATCACGGCAACAGGGCAGTCAGTTATCCCGGAAACTGGGCAGTCAGTTACCCTGGAAACAGGGCAGTCAGTCACCCTGGAAACAGGTTACTCAGTTACCCCGGAAACAGGGTGATCAGTTACCCTGGAAACAGGGCAGTCAGTTACCCTGGAAACAGGGCAGTCAGTTATCCTGGAAACAGGGCAGTCAGTTTTCCCGGAAAGAGGGTGATCAGTTACCCTGGAAACTGGGGAGACAGTTACCCTGGAAACAGGGCTGTCAGTTACCCCGGACGCAGGGCAGTCAGTTACCCTGGAAACTGGGCAGTCAGTTATCCCGGAAACAGGGTGATCAGTTACCCCGGAAACAGGGCATCAGTTATCCCGGAAACAGGGCAGTCAGTTATCCCGGAAACAGGGTGATCAGTTACCCTGGAAACAGGGCAGTCAGTTATCACGGAAACTGGGCAGTCAGTTACACTGGAAACAGGGCAGTCAGTTACCCTGGAAACAGGGCAGTCAGATACCCCGGAAATAGGGCGGTCAGTTATCCTGGAAACAGGGCGGTCAGTTACCCCGGAAACAGGGAGATCAGTTACCCCAGAAACAGGGGAGTCAGATACCCCGGAAATAGGGCGGTTAGTTATCCTGGAAACAGGGCGGTCAGTTACCCTGGAAAGAGGGCAGTCAGTTACACTGGAAACAGGCAGTCAGTTACCCTGGAAACAGGGTGATCAGTTACCCTGGAAACTGGGCAGTCAGTTACACTGGAAACAGGGCAGTCAGTTACCCTGGAAACAGGGCAGTCAGATACCCCGGAAATAGGGCGGTCAGTTATCCTGGAAGCAGGGCAGTCAGTTACCCCGGAAACAGGGAGATCAGTTACCCCGGAAACAGGGGAGTCAGATACCCCGGAAATAGGGCAGTCAGTGCCCCTGGAAACAGGGCAGTCAGTTATCACGGAAACAGGGCAGTCAGTTATCCCGTAAACAGGGAGATCAGTAATGCCAGAAACAGGGCAGTCAGTTACCCTGGAAAGTGGGCAGTCAGTTACCCTGGAAACAGGTCAGTCAGTTATCCCGGAAACAGGGTGATCAGTTACCCTGGAAACAGGGCAGTCAGTTATCCCGGAAACAGGGCAGTCAGTTATCCCGGAAAAAGTGTGATCAGTTACCCTGGAAACTGGGCAGTCAGTTACCCTGGAAACAGGGCAGTCAGTTACCCCGGAAACAGGGCAGTCAGTTACCCTGGAAACAGGGCAGTCAGTTACCCCAGAAACTGGGCAGTCAGTTACCCTGGAAACAGGGCAGTCAGTCACCCTGGAAACAGGTTAGTCAGTTACCCCGGAAACAGGGTGATCAGTTACCCTGGAAACAGGGCAGTCAGTTACCCCGGAAACAGGGCAGTCAGTTACCCTGGAAACAGGGCAGTCAGTTATCCCGGAAAAAGGGCAGTCAGTTTTCCCGGAAAGAGGGTTATCAGTTACCCTGGAAACTGGGGAGACAGTTACCCTGGAAACAGGGCTGTCAGTTACCCCGGAAACAGGGCAGTCAGTTACCCTGGAAACTGGGCAGTCAGTTATCCCGGAAACAGGGTGATCAGTTACCCTGGAAACAGGGCAGTCAGTTATCCCGGAAACAGGGCAGTCAGTTATCCCGGAAACAGGGTGATCAGTTAGCCTGGAAACAGGGCAGTCAGTTATCACGGAAACAGGGCAGTCAGTTATCCCGGAAACAGGCTGATCAGTTACCCTGGAAACTGGGCAGTCAGTTACACTGGAAACAGGGCAGTCAGTTACCCTGGAAACAGGGCAGTCAGATACCCCGGAAATAGGGCGGTCAGTTACCCCGGAAACAGGGAGATCAGTTTCCCCGGAAACAGGGCAGTCAGATACCCCGGAAATAGGGCGGTCAGTTATCCTGGAAACAGGGCGGTCAGTTACCCTGGAAACAGGGCAGTCAGTTATCCCTGAAGCAGGGCAGTCACTTATCCCGGAAACAGGGTGATCAAATACCCTCGGATCAGGGCAGTCATTTACGCCGGAAACAGGGCAGTCAGTTACCCTGGAAACAGGGCAGTCAGTTATCACGGCAACAGGGCAGTCAGTTACCCTGGAAACAGGGCCGTCAGTTACCCCGGAAACTGGGCTGTCAGTTACCCTGGAAACAGGACAGTCAGACACCCCGGAAACAGGTTAGTCAGTTACCCCGGAAACAGGGTGATCAGTTACCCCAGAAACAGGGCAGTCAGTTCTCCTGGAAACAGGGCAGCCAGTTATCACGGAAACAGGGCAGTCAGTTATCCCGGAAACAGGGCAGTCAGTTATCCCGGAAACAGGGTGATCAGTTACCCCAGAAACAGGGCAGTCAGTTCCCCTGGAAACAGGGCAGCCAGTTATCACGGAAACAGGGCAGTCAGTTATCCAGGAAACAGGGTGATCAGTTACCCTGGAAACTGGGCAGTCAGTTACCCTGGAAGCAGGGCAGTCATTTATCCTGGAAACAGGGCAGTCAGTTATCCTGGAAACAGGCTGATCAGTTACCCTGGAAACTGGGCAGTCTGTTACCCTGGAAACAGGGCAGTCAGTTACCCTGGAAACAGGGCAGTCAGTTATCCTGGAAACAGGGTGGTCAGTTACCCCGGAAACAGAGTGATCAGTTATCCTGGAAACAGGGCGGTCAGTTACCCCGGAAACAGGGCAGTCAGTTATCCCGGAAATAGGGCGGTCAGTTATCCTGGAAACAGGGCGGTCAGTTACCCCGGAAACAGGGAGATCAGTTACCCCAGAAACAGGGGAGTCAGATACCCCGGAAATAGGGCGGTCAGTTATCCTGGAAACAGGGCGGTCAGTTACCCTGGAAACAGGGCAGTCAGTTACACTGGAAACAGGCAGTCAGTTACCCAGGAAACAGGGTGATCAGTTACCCTGGAAACTGGGCAGTCAGTTACACTGGAAACAGGGCAGTCAGTTACCCTGGAAACAGGGCAGTCAGATACCCCGGAAATAGGGCGGTCAGTTACACCGGAAACAGGGAGATCAGTTACCCCGGAAACAGGGCAGTCAGATACCCCGGAAATAGGGCGGTCAGTTATCCTGGAAACAGGGCGGTCAGTTACCCTGGAAACAGGGCAGTCAGTTATCCCTGAAGCAGGGCAGTCACTTATCCCGGAAACAGGGTGATCAAATACCCTCGGATCAGGGCAGTCATTTAAGCCGGAAACAGGGCAGTCAGTTACCCTGGAAACAGGGCAGTCAGTTATCACGGCAACAGGGCAGTCAGTTACCCTGGAAACAGGGCAGTCAGTTACCCCGGAAACTGGGCAGTCAGTTACCCTGGAAACAGGACAGTCAGACACCCCAGAAACAGGTTAGTCAGTTACCCCGGAAACAGGGTGATCAGTTACCCCAGAAACAGGGCAGTCAGTTCTCCTGGAAACAGGGCAGCCAGTTATCACGGAAACAGGGCAGTCAGTTATCCCGGAAACAGGGCAGTCAGTTATCCCGGAAACAGGGTGATCAGTTACCCCAGAAACAGGGCAGTCAGTTCCCCTGGAAACAGGGCAGCCAGTTATCACGGAAACAGGGCAGTCAGTTATCCAGGAAACAGGGTGATCAGTTACCCTGGAAACTGGGCAGTCAGTTACCCTGGAAGCAGGGCAGTCAGTTATCCTGGAAACAGGGCAGTCAGTTATCCTGGAAACAGGCTGATCAGTTACCCTGGAAACTGTGCAGTCAGTTACCCTGGAAACAGGGCAGTCAGTTACCCCGGAAACAGAGTGATCAGTTATCCTGGAAACAGGGCGGTCAGTTACCCCGGAAACAGGGCAGTCAGTTATCCCGGAAACAGGGCAGTCAGTTATCCCGGAAACAGGGTGATCGGTTACCCGAGAAACAGGGCAGTCATTTACCCCGGAAACAGGGCAGTCAGTTACCCTGGAAACAGGGCAGTCAGTTATCCCGGAAACAGGGCAGTCAGTTATCCCGGAAACAGGGTGATCAGTTACTCTGGAAACTGGGCAGTCAGTTACCCTGGAAACAGGGCAGTCAGATACCCCGGAAATATGGCGGTCAGTTATCCTGGAAACAGGGCGGTCAGTTACCCCGGAAACAGGGAGATCAGTTACCCCGGAAACAGGGCAGTCAGATACCCCGGAAATAGGGCGGTCAGTTATCCTGGAAACAGGGCGGTCAGTTACCCTGGAAACAGGGCAGTCAGTTATCCCTGAAGCAGGGCAGTCACTTATCCCGGAAACAGGGTGATCAAATACCCTCGGATCAGGGCAGTCATTTACGCAGGAAACAGGGCAGTCAGTTACCCTGGAAACAGGGCAGTCAGTTATCACGGAAACAGGGCAGTCAGTTATCCCGGAAACAGGCTGATCAGTTACCCTGGAAACTGGGCAGTCAGATACCCCGGAAATAGGGCGGTCAGTTATCCTGGAAACAGGGCGGTCAGTTACCCTGGAAACAGGGCAGTCAGTTATCCCTGAAGCAGGGCAGTCACTTATCCCGGAAACAGGGTGATCAAATACCCTCGGATCAGGGCAGTCATTTACGCCGGAAACAGGGCAGTCAGTTACCCTGGAAACAGGGCAGTCAGTTATCACGGCAACAGGGCAGTCAGTTATCCCGGAAACTGGGCAGTCAGTTACCCTGGAAACAGGGCAGTCAGTCACCCTGGAAACAGGTTACTCAGTTACCCCGGAAACAGGGTGATCAGTTACCCTGGAAACAGGGCAGTCAGTTACCCTGGAAACAGGGCAGTCAGTTATCCTGGAAACAGGGCAGTCAGTTTTCCCGGAAAGAGGGTGATCAGTTACCCTGGAAACTGGGGAGACAGTTACCCTGGAAACAGGGCTGTCAGTTACCCCGGACGCAGGGCAGTCAGTTACCCTGGAAACTGGGCAGTCAGTTATCCCGGAAACAGGGTGATCAGTTACCCCGGAAACAGGGCATCAGTTATCCCGGAAACAGGGCAGTCAGTTATCCCGGAAACAGGGTGATCAGTTACCCTGGAAACAGGGCAGTCAGTTATCACGGAAACTGGGCAGTCAGTTACACTGGAAACAGGGCAGTCAGTTACCCTGGAAACAGGGCAGTCAGATACCCCGGAAATAGGGCGGTCAGTTATCCTGGAAACAGGGCGGTCAGTTACCCCGGAAACAGGGAGATCAGTTACCCCAGAAACAGGGGAGTCAGATACCCCGGAAATAGGGCGGTTAGTTATCCTGGAAACAGGGCGGTCAGTTACCCTGGAAAGAGGGCAGTCAGTTACACTGGAAACAGGCAGTCAGTTACCCTGGAAACAGGGTGATCAGTTACCCTGGAAACTGGGCAGTCAGTTACACTGGAAACAGGGCAGTCAGTTACCCTGGAAACAGGGCAGTCAGATACCCCGGAAATAGGGCGGTCAGTTATCCTGGAAGCAGGGCAGTCAGTTACCCCGGAAACAGGGAGATCAGTTACCCCGGAAACAGGGGAGTCAGATACCCCGGAAATAGGGCAGTCAGTGCCCCTGGAAACAGGGCAGTCAGTTATCACGGAAACAGGGCAGTCAGTTATCCCGTAAACAGGGAGATCAGTAATGCCAGAAACAGGGCAGTCAGTTACCCTGGAAAGTGGGCAGTCAGTTACCCTGGAAACAGGTCAGTCAGTTATCCCGGAAACAGGGTGATCAGTTACCCTGGAAACAGGGCAGTCAGTTATCCCGGAAACAGGGCAGTCAGTTATCCCGGAAAAAGTGTGATCAGTTACCCTGGAAACTGGGCAGTCAGTTACCCTGGAAACAGGGCAGTCAGTTACCCCGGAAACAGGGCAGTCAGTTACCCTGGAAACAGGGCAGTCAGTTACCCCAGAAACTGGGCAGTCAGTTACCCTGGAAACAGGGCAGTCAGTCACCCTGGAAACAGGTTAGTCAGTTACCCCGGAAACAGGGTGATCAGTTACCCTGGAAACAGGGCAGTCAGTTACCCCGGAAACAGGGCAGTCAGTTACCCTGGAAACAGGGCAGTCAGTTATCCCGGAAAAAGGGCAGTCAGTTTTCCCGGAAAGAGGGTTATCAGTTACCCTGGAAACTGGGGAGACAGTTACCCTGGAAACAGGGCTGTCAGTTACCCCGGAAACAGGGCAGTCAGTTACCCTGGAAACTGGGCAGTCAGTTATCCCGGAAACAGGGTGATCAGTTACCCTGGAAACAGGGCAGTCAGTTATCCCGGAAACAGGGCAGTCAGTTATCCCGGAAACAGGGTGATCAGTTAGCCTGGAAACAGGGCAGTCAGTTATCACGGAAACAGGGCAGTCAGTTATCCCGGAAACAGGCTGATCAGTTACCCTGGAAACTGGGCAGTCAGTTACACTGGAAACAGGGCAGTCAGTTACCCTGGAAACAGGGCAGTCAGATACCCCGGAAATAGGGCGGTCAGTTACCCCGGAAACAGGGAGATCAGTTTCCCCGGAAACAGGGCAGTCAGATACCCCGGAAATAGGGCGGTCAGTTATCCTGGAAACAGGGCGGTCAGTTACCCTGGAAACAGGGCAGTCAGTTATCCCTGAAGCAGGGCAGTCACTTATCCCGGAAACAGGGTGATCAAATACCCTCGGATCAGGGCAGTCATTTACGCCGGAAACAGGGCAGTCAGTTACCCTGGAAACAGGGCAGTCAGTTATCACGGCAACAGGGCAGTCAGTTACCCTGGAAACAGGGCCGTCAGTTACCCCGGAAACTGGGCTGTCAGTTACCCTGGAAACAGGACAGTCAGACACCCCGGAAACAGGTTAGTCAGTTACCCCGGAAACAGGGTGATCAGTTACCCCAGAAACAGGGCAGTCAGTTCTCCTGGAAACAGGGCAGCCAGTTATCACGGAAACAGGGCAGTCAGTTATCCCGGAAACAGGGCAGTCAGTTATCCCGGAAACAGGGTGATCAGTTACCCCAGAAACAGGGCAGTCAGTTCCCCTGGAAACAGGGCAGCCAGTTATCACGGAAACAGGGCAGTCAGTTATCCAGGAAACAGGGTGATCAGTTACCCTGGAAACTGGGCAGTCAGTTACCCTGGAAGCAGGGCAGTCATTTATCCTGGAAACAGGGCAGTCAGTTATCCTGGAAACAGGCTGATCAGTTACCCTGGAAACTGGGCAGTCTGTTACCCTGGAAACAGGGCAGTCAGTTACCCTGGAAACAGGGCAGTCAGTTATCCTGGAAACAGGGTGGTCAGTTACCCCGGAAACAGAGTGATCAGTTATCCTGGAAACAGGGCGGTCAGTTACCCCGGAAACAGGGCAGTCAGTTATCCCGGAAATAGGGCGGTCAGTTATCCTGGAAACAGGGCGGTCAGTTACCCCGGAAACAGGGAGATCAGTTACCCCAGAAACAGGGGAGTCAGATACCCCGGAAATAGGGCGGTCAGTTATCCTGGAAACAGGGCGGTCAGTTACCCTGGAAACAGGGCAGTCAGTTACACTGGAAACAGGCAGTCAGTTACCCAGGAAACAGGGTGATCAGTTACCCTGGAAACTGGGCAGTCAGTTACACTGGAAACAGGGCAGTCAGTTACCCTGGAAACAGGGCAGTCAGATACCCCGGAAATAGGGAGGTCAGTTACACCGGAAACAGGGAGATCAGTTACCCCGGAAACAGGGCAGTCAGATACCCCGGAAATAGGGCGGTCAGTTATCCTGGAAACAGGGCGGTCAGTTACCCTGGAAACAGGGCAGTCAGTTATCCCTGAAGCAGGGCAGTCACTTATCCCGGAAACAGGGTGATCAAATACCCTCGGATCAGGGCAGTCATTTAAGCCGGAAACAGGGCAGTCAGTTACCCTGGAAACAGGGCAGTCAGTTATCACGGCAACAGGGCAGTCAGTTACCCTGGAAACAGGGCAGTCAGTTACCCCGGAAACTGGGCAGTCAGTTACCCTGGAAACAGGACAGTCAGACACCCCAGAAACAGGTTAGTCAGTTACCCCGGAAACAGGGTGATCAGTTACCCCAGAAACAGGGCAGTCAGTTCTCCTGGAAACAGGGCAGCCAGTTATCACGGAAACAGGGCAGTCAGTTATCCCGGAAACAGGGCAGTCAGTTATCCCGGAAACAGGGTGATCAGTTACCCCAGAAACAGGGCAGTCAGTTCCCCTGGAAACAGGGCAGCCAGTTATCACGGAAACAGGGCAGTCAGTTATCCAGGAAACAGGGTGATCAGTTACCCTGGAAACTGGGCAGTCAGTTACCCTGGAAGCAGGGCAGTCAGTTATCCTGGAAACAGGGCAGTCAGTTATCCTGGAAACAGGCTGATCAGTTACCCTGGAAACTGTGCAGTCAGTTACCCTGGAAACAGGGCAGTCAGTTACCCTGGAAACAGGGCAGTCAGTTATCTTGGAAACAGGGTGGTCAGTTACCCTGGAAACAGGGTGGTCAGTTACCCCGGAAACAGAGTGATCAGTTATCCTGGAAACAGGGCGGTCAGTTACCCCGGAAACAGGGCAGTCAGTTATCCCGGAAACAGGGCAGTCAGTTATCCCGGAAACAGGGTGATCGGTTACCCGAGAAACAGGGCAGTCATTTACCCCGGAAACAGGGCAGTCAGTTACCCTGGAAACAGGGCAGTCAGTTATCCCGGAAACAGGGCAGTCAGTTATCCCGGAAACAGGGTGATCAGTTACTCTGGAAACTGGGCAGTCAGTTACCCTGGAAACAGGGCAGTCAGATACCCCGGAAATATGGCGGTCAGTTATCCTGGAAACAGGGCGGTCAGTTACCCCGGAAACAGGGAGATCAGTTACCCCGGAAACAGGGCAGTCAGATACCCCGGAAATAGGGCGGTCAGTTATCCTGGAAACAGGGCGGTCAGTTACCCTGGAAACAGGGCAGTCAGTTATCCCTGAAGCAGGGCAGTCACTTATCCCGGAAACAGGGTGATCAAATACCCTCGGATCAGGGCAGTCATTTACGCAGGAAACAGGGCAGTCAGTTACCCTGGAAACAGGGCAGTCAGTTATCACGGAAACAGGGCAGTCAGTTATCCCGGAAACAGGCTGATCAGTTACCCTGGAAACTGGGCAGTCAGATACCCCGGAAATAGGGCGGTCAGTTATCCTGGAAACAGGGCGGTCAGTTACCCTGGAAACAGGGCAGTCAGTTATCCCTGAAGCAGGGCAGTCACTTATCCCGGAAACAGGGTGATCAAATACCCTCGGATCAGGGCAGTCATTTACGCCGGAAACAGGGCAGTCAGTTACCCTGGAAACAGGGCAGTCAGTTACCCTGGAAACAGGGCAGTCAGTTACCCCGGAAACAGGGCAGTCAGTTACCCTGGAAACTGGGCAGTCAGTTATCCCGGAAACAGGGTGATCAGTTACCCTGGAAACAGGGCAGTCAGTTATCCCGGAAACAGGGCAGTCAGTTATCCCGGAAACAGGGTGATCAGTTAGCCTGGAAACAGGGCAGTCAGTTATCACGGAAGCAGGGCAGTCTGTTATCCCGGAAACAGGGTGATCAGTTACCCTGGAAACTGGGCAGTCAGTTACACTGGAAACAGGGCAGTCAGTTACCCTGGAAACAGGGCAGTCAGATACCCCGGAAATAGGGCGGTCAGTTACCCCGGAAACAGGGAGATCAGTTACCCCGGAAACAGGGCAGTCAGTTACCCCGGAAATAGGGCGGTCAGTTATCCTGGAAACAGGGCGGTCAGTTACCCTGGAAACAGGGCAGTCAGTTATCCCTGAAGCAGGGCAGTCACTTATCCCGGAAACAGGGTGATCAAATACCCTCGGATCAGGGCAGTCATTTACGCCGGAAACAGGGCAGTCAGTTACCCTGGAAACAGGGCAGTCAGTTATCACGGCAACAGGGCAGTCAGTTATCCCGGAAACAGGGTGATCAGTTACCCTGGAAACTGGGCAGTCAGTTACCCTGGAAACAGGGCAGTCAGTTACCCTGGAAACAGGGCTGTCAGTTACCCCGGAAACAGGGAGATCAGTTACCCCGGAAACAGGGGAGTCAGATACCCTGGAAAAGGGGCAGTCAGTTACCCTGGAAACAGGTCAGTCAGTTATCCCGGAAACAGGGTGATCAGTTACCCTGGAAACAGGGCAGTCAGTTATCCCGGAAACAGGGCAGTCAGTTATCCCGGAAAAAGTGTGATCAGTTACCCTGGAAACTGGGCAGTCAGTTACCCTGGAAACAGGGCAGTCAGTTACCCCGGAAACAGGGCAGTCAGTTACCCTGGAAACAGGGCAGTCAGTTACCCCGGAAACTGGGCAGTCAGTTACCCTGGAAACAGGGCAGTCAGTCACCCTGGAAACAGGTTCGTCAGTTACCCCGGAAACAGGGTGATCAGTTACCCTGGAAACAGGGCAGTCAGTTATCCCGGAAACAGGGCAGTCAGTTTTCCCGGAAACAGGGTGATCAGTTACCCTGGAAACTGGACAGACAGTTACCCTGGAAAAAGGGCAGTCAGTTATCCCGGAAACAGGGCAGTCAGTTATCCCGGAAACAGGGTGATCAAATACCCTAGGATCAGGGCAGTCATTTACCCCGGAAACAGGGCAGTCAGTTAGATTAGATTAGATTAGAGATACAGCACTGAAACAGGCCCTTCAGCCCACCGAGTCTGTGCCGACCATCAACCACCCATTTATACTAATCCTACACTAATCCCATATTCCTACCAAACATCCCCACCTGTCCCTATATTTCCCTACCACCTACCTATACTAGTGACAATTTATAATGGCCAATTTACCTATCAACCTGCAAGTCTTTTGGCTTGTGGGAGGAAACCGGAGCACCCGGAGAAAACCCACGCAGACACAGGGAGAACTTGCAAACTCCACACAGGCAGTACCCAGTAACGACAGAAACAGGGCAGTCAGTTACCCTGGAAAGTGGGCAGTCAGTTACCCTGGAAACAGGTCAGTCAGTTATCCCGGAAACAGGGTGATCAGTTACCCTGGAAACAGGGCAGTCAGTTATCCCGGAAACAGGGCAGTCAGTTATTCCGGAAAAACTGTGATCAGTTACCCTGGAAACTGGGCAGTCAGTTACCCTGGAAACAGGGCAGTCAGTTACCCCGGAAACAGGGCAGTCAGTTACCCTGGAAACAGGGCAGTCAGTTACCCCGGAAACTGGGCAGTCAGTTACCCTGGAAACAGGGCAGTCTGTCACCCTGGAAACAGGTTAGTCAGTTACCCCGGAAACAGGGTGATCAGTTACCCTGGAAACAGGGCAGTCAGTTACCCCGGAAACAGGGCAGTCAGTTACCCTGGAAACAGGGCAGTCAGTTATCCCGGAAAAAGGGCAGTCAGTTTTCCCGGAAAGAGGGTGATCAGTTACCCTGGAAACTGGGGAGACAGTTACCCTGGAAACAGGGCTGTCAGTTACCCCGGAAACAGGGCAGTCAGTTACCCTGGAAACTGGGCAGTCAGTTATCCCGGAAACAGGGTGATCAGTTACCCTGGAAACAGGGCAGTCAGTTATCCCGGAAACAGGGCAGTCAGTTATCCCGGAAACAGGGTGATCAGTTAGCCTGGAAACAGGGCAGTCAGTTATCACGGAAACAGGGCAGTCTGTTATCCCGGAAACAGGGTGATCAGTTACCCTGGAAACTGGGCAGTCAGTTACACTGGAAACAGGGCAGTCAGTTACCCTGGAAACAGGGCAGTCATATACCCCGGAAATAGGGCGGTCAGTTACTCCGGAAACAGGGAGATCAGTTACCCCGGAAACAGGGCAGTCAGATACCCCGGAAATAGGGCGGTCAGTTATCCTGGAAACAGGGCGGTCAGTTACCCTGGAAACAGGGCAGTCAGTTATCCCTGAAGCAGGGCAGTCACTTATCCCGGAAACAGGGTGATCAAATACCCTCGGATCAGGGCAGTCATTTACGCCGGAAACAGGGCAGTCAGTTACCCTGGAAACAGGGCAGTCAGTTATCACGGCAACAGGGCAGTCAGTTATCCCGGAAACTGGGCAGTCAGTTACCCTGGAAACAGGGCAGTCAGTCACCCTGGAAACAGGTTACTCAGTTACCCCGGAAACAGGGTGATCAGTTACCCTGGAAACAGGGCAGTCAGTTACCCTGGAAACAGGGCAGTCAGTTATCCTGGAAACAGGGCAGTCAGTTTTCCCGGAAAGAGGGTGATCAGTTACCCTGGAAACTGGGGAGACAGTTACCCTGGAAACAGGGCTGTCAGTTACCCCGGAAGCAGGGCAGTCAGTTACCCTGGAAACTGGG
Source organism: Heterodontus francisci (assembly GCF_036365525.1). NCBI lineage: Eukaryota > Metazoa > Chordata > Chondrichthyes > Heterodontiformes > Heterodontidae > Heterodontus > Heterodontus francisci. Next base: position 2,533,027 of record NC_090382.1, on the reverse strand, counting down.
CAGTCAGTTATCCCGGAAACAGGGTGATCAGTTACCCCGGAAACAGGGCATCAGTTATCCCGGAAACAGGGCAGTCAGTTATCCCGGAAACAGGGTGATCAGTTACCCTGGAAACAGGGCAGTCAGTTATCACGGAAACTGGGCAGTCAGTTACACTGGAAACAGGGCAGTCAGTTACCCTGGAAACAGGGCAGTCAGATACCCCGGAAATAGGGCGGTCAGTTATCCTGGAAACAGGGCGGTCAGTTACCCCGGAAACAGGGAGATCAGTTACCCCAGAAACAGGGGAGTCAGATACCCCGGAAATAGGGCGGTTAGTTATCCTGGAAACAGGGCGGTCAGTTACCCTGGAAAGAGGGCAGTCAGTTACACTGGAAACAGGCAGTCAGTTACCCTGGAAACAGGGTGATCAGTTACCCTGGAAACTGGGCAGTCAGTTACACTGGAAACAGGGCAGTCAGTTACCCTGGAAACAGGGCAGTCAGATACCCCGGAAATAGGGCGGTCAGTTATCCTGGAAGCAGGGCAGTCAGTTACCCCGGAAACAGGGAGATCAGTTACCCCGGAAACAGGGGAGTCAGATACCCCGGAAATAGGGCAGTCAGTGCCCCTGGAAACAGGGCAGTCAGTTATCACGGAAACAGGGCAGTCAGTTATCCCGTAAACAGGGAGATCAGTAATGCCAGAAACAGGGCAGTCAGTTACCCTGGAAAGTGGGCAGTCAGTTACCCTGGAAACAGGTCAGTCAGTTATCCCGGAAACAGGGTGATCAGTTACCCTGGAAACAGGGCAGTCAGTTATCCCGGAAACAGGGCAGTCAGTTATCCCGGAAAAAGTGTGATCAGTTACCCTGGAAACTGGGCAGTCAGTTACCCTGGAAACAGGGCAGTCAGTTACCCCGGAAACAGGGCAGTCAGTTACCCTGGAAACAGGGCAGTCAGTTACCCCAGAAACTGGGCAGTCAGTTACCCTGGAAACAGGGCAGTCAGTCACCCTGGAAACAGGTTAGTCAGTTACCCCGGAAACAGGGTGATCAGTTACCCTGGAAACAGGGCAGTCAGTTACCCCGGAAACAGGGCAGTCAGTTACCCTGGAAACAGGGCAGTCAGTTATCCCGGAAAAAGGGCAGTCAGTTTTCCCGGAAAGAGGGTTATCAGTTACCCTGGAAACTGGGGAGACAGTTACCCTGGAAACAGGGCTGTCAGTTACCCCGGAAACAGGGCAGTCAGTTACCCTGGAAACTGGGCAGTCAGTTATCCCGGAAACAGGGTGATCAGTTACCCTGGAAACAGGGCAGTCAGTTATCCCGGAAACAGGGCAGTCAGTTATCCCGGAAACAGGGTGATCAGTTAGCCTGGAAACAGGGCAGTCAGTTATCACGGAAACAGGGCAGTCAGTTATCCCGGAAACAGGCTGATCAGTTACCCTGGAAACTGGGCAGTCAGTTACACTGGAAACAGGGCAGTCAGTTACCCTGGAAACAGGGCAGTAAGATACCCCGGAAATAGGGCGGTCAGTTACCCCGGAAACAGGGAGATCAGTTTCCCCGGAAACAGGGCAGTCAGATACCCCGGAAATAGGGCGGTCAGTTATCCTGGAAACAGGGCGGTCAGTTACCCTGGAAACAGGGCAGTCAGTTATCCCTGAAGCAGGGCAGTCACTTATCCCGGAAACAGGGTGATCAAATACCCTCGGATCAGGGCAGTCATTTACGCCGGAAACAGGGCAGTCAGTTACCCTGGAAACAGGGCAGTCAGTTATCACGGCAACAGGGCAGTCAGTTACCCTGGAAACAGGGCCGTCAGTTACCCCGGAAACTGGGCAGTCAGTTACCCTGGAAACAGGACAGTCAGACACCCCGGAAACAGGTTAGTCAGTTACCCCGGAAACAGGGTGATCAGTTACCCCAGAAACAGGGCAGTCAGTTCTCCTGGAAACAGGGCAGCCAGTTATCACGGAAACAGGGCAGTCAGTTATCCCGGAAACAGGGCAGTCAGTTATCCCGGAAACAGGGTGATCAGTTACCCCAGAAACAGGGCAGTCAGTTCCCCTGGAAACAGGGCAGCCAGTTATCACGGAAACAGGGCAGTCAGTTATCCAGGAAACAGGGTGATCAGTTACCCTGGAAACTGGGCAGTCAGTTACCCTGGAAGCAGGGCAGTCAGTTATCCTGGAAACAGGGCAGTCAGTTATCCTGGAAACAGGCTGATCAGTTACCCTGGAAACTGGGCAGTCTGTTACCCTGGAAACAGGGCAGTCAGTTACCCTGGAAACAGGGCAGTCAGTTATCCTGGAAACAGGGTGGTCAGTTACCCCGGAAACAGAGTGATCAGTTATCCTGGAAACAGGGCGGTCAGTTACCCCGGAAACAGGGCAGTCAGTTATCCCGGAAATAGGGCGGTCAGTTATCCTGGAAACAGGGCGGTCAGTTACCCCGGAAACAGGGAGATCAGTTACCCCAGAAACAGGGGAGTCAGATACCCCGGAAATAGGGCGGTCAGTTATCCTGGAAACAGGGCGGTCAGTTACCCTGGAAACAGGGCAGTCAGTTACACTGGAAACAGGCAGTCAGTTACCCTGGAAACAGGGTGATCAGTTACCCTGGAAACTGGGCAGTCAGTTACACTGGAAACAGGGCAGTCAGTTACCCTGGAAACAGGGCAGTCAGATACCCCGGAAATAGGGCGGTCAGTTACCCCGGAAACAGGGAGATCAGTTACCCCGGAAACAGGGCAGTCAGATACCCCGGAAATAGGGCGGTCAGTTATCCTGGAAACAGGGCGGTCAGTTACCCTGGAAACAGGGCAGTCAGTTATCCCTGAAGCAGGGCAGTCACTTATCCCGGAAACAGGGTGATCAAATACCCTCGGATCAGGGCAGTCATTTAAGCCGGAAACAGGGCAGTCAGTTACCCTGGAAACAGGGCAGTCAGTTATCACGGCAACAGGGCAGTCAGTTACCCTGGAAACAGGGCAGTCAGTTACCCCGGAAACTGGGCAGTCAGTTACCCTGGAAACAGGACAGTCAGACACCCCAGAAACAGGTTAGTCAGTTACCCCGGAAACAGGGTGATCAGTTACCCCAGAAACAGGGCAGTCAGTTCTCCTGGAAACAGGGCAGCCAGTTATCACGGAAACAGGGCAGTCAGTTATCCCGGAAACAGGGCAGTCAGTTATCCCGGAAACAGGGTGATCAGTTACCCCAGAAACAGGGCAGTCAGTTCCCCTGGAAACAGGGCAGCCAGTTATCACGGAAACAGGGCAGTCAGTTATCCAGGAAACAGGGTGATCAGTTACCCTGGAAACTGGGCAGTCAGTTACCCTGGAAGCAGGGCAGTCAGTTATCCTGGAAACAGGGCAGTCAGTTATCCTGGAAACAGGCTGATCAGTTACCCTGGAAACTGTGCAGTCAGTTACCCTGGAAACAGGGCAGTCAGTTACCCTGGAAACAGGGCAGTCAGTTATCTTGGAAACAGGGTGGTCAGTTACCCTGGAAACAGGGTGGTCAGTTACCCCGGAAACAGAGTGATCAGTTATCCTGGAAACAGGGCGGTCAGTTACCCCGGAAATAGGGCAGTCAGTTATCCCGGAAACAGGGCAGTCAGTTATCCCGGAAACAGGGTGATCGGTTACCCGAGAAACAGGGCAGTCATTTACCCCGGAAACAGGGCAGTCAGTTACCCTGGAAACAGGGCAGTCAGTTATCCCGGAAACAGGGCAGTCAGTTATCCCGGAAACAGGGTGATCAGTTACTCTGGAAACTGGGCAGTCAGTTACCCTGGAAACAGGGCAGTCAGATACCCCGGAAATATGGCGGTCAGTTATCCTGGAAACAGGGCGGTCAGTTACCCCGGAAACAGGGAGATCAGTTACCCCGGAAACAGGGCAGTCAGATACCCCGGAAATAGGGCGGTCAGTTATCCTGGAAACAGGGCGGTCAGTTACCCTGGAAACAGGGCAGTCAGTTATCCCTGAAGCAGGGCAGTCACTTATCCCGGAAACAGGGTGATCAAATACCCTCGGATCAGGGCAGTCATTTACGCAGGAAACAGGGCAGTCAGTTACCCTGGAAACAGGGCAGTCAGTTATCACGGAAACAGGGCAGTCAGTTATCCCGGAAACAGGCTGATCAGTTACCCTGGAAACTGGGCAGTCAGATACCCCGGAAATAGGGCGGTCAGTTATCCTGGAAACAGGGCGGTCAGTTACCCTGGAAACAGGGCAGTCAGTTATCCCTGAAGCAGGGCAGTCACTTATCCCGGAAACAGGGTGATCAAATACCCTCGGATCAGGGCAGTCATTTACGCCGGAAACAGGGCAGTCAGTTACCCTGGAAACAGGGCAGTCAGTTATCACGGCAACAGGGCAGTCAGTTACCCTGGAAACAGGGCATTTAATTACCCCGGAAACTGGGCAGTCAGTTACCCTGGAAACAGGACAGTCAGACACCCCGGAAACAGGTTAGTCAGTTACCCCGGAAACAGGGTGATCAGTTACCCCAGAAACAGGGCAGTCAGTTCTCCTGGAAACAGGGCAGCCAGTTATCACGGAAACAGGGCAGTCAGTTATCCCGGAAACAGGGCAGTCAGTTATCCCGGAAACAGGGTGATCAGTTACCCCAGAAACAGGGCAGTCAGTTCCCCTGGAAACAGGGCAGCCAGTTATCACGGAAACAGGGCAGTCAGTTATCCAGGAAACAGGGTGATCAGTTACCCTGGAAACTGGGCAGTCAGTTACCCTGGAAGCAGGGCAGTCAGTTATCCTGGAAACAGGGCAGTCAGTTATCCTGGAAACAGGCTGATCAGTTACCCTGGAAACTGGGCAGTCAGTTACCCTGGAAACAGGGCAGTCAGTTACCCTGGAAACAGGGCAGTCAGTTATCCTGGAAACAGGGTGGTCAGTTACCCTGGAAACAGGGTGGTCAGTTACCCCGGAAACAGAGTGATCAGTTATCCTGGAAACAGGGCGGTCAGTTACCCCGGAAACAGGGCAGTCAGTTATCCCGGAAACAGGGCAGTCAGTTATCCCGGAAACAGGGAGATCGGTTACCCGAGAAACAGGGCAGTCATTTACCCCGGAAACAGGGCAGTCAGTTACCCTGGAAACAGGGCAGTCAGTTATCCCGGAAACAGGGCAGTCAGTTATCCCGGAAACAGGGTGATCAGTTACTCTGGAAACTGGGCAGTCAGTTACCCTGGAAACAGGGCAGTCAGATACCCCGGAAATATAGCGGTCAGTTATCCTGGAAACAGGGCTGTCAGTTACCCCGGAAACAGGGAGATCAGTTACCCCGGAAACAGGGCAGTCAGATACCCCGGAAATAGGGCGGTCAGTTATCCTGGAAACAGGGCGGTCAGTTACCCTGGAAACTGGGCAGTCAGTTACCCTGGAAACAGGGCAGTCAGTTACCCTGGAAACAGGGCTGTCAGTTACCCCGGAAACAGGGAGATCAGTTACCCCGGAAACAGGGGAGTCAGATACCCTGGAAATAGGGCATTCAGTTACCCTGGAAACAGGTCAGTCAGTTATCCCGGAAACAGGGTGATCAGTTACCCTGGAAACAGGGCAGTCAGTTATCCCGGAAACAGGGCAGTCAGTTATCCAGGAAAAAGTGTGATCAGTTACCCTGGAAACTGGGCAGTCAGTTACCCTGTAAACAGGGCAGTCAGTTACCCCGGAAACAGGGCAGTCAGTTACCCTGGAAACAGGGCAGTCAATTACCCCGGAAACTGGGCAGTCAGTTACCCTGGAAACAGGGCAGTCAGTCACCCTGGAAACAGGTTAGTCAGTTACCCCGGAAACAGGGTGATCAGTTACCCTGGAAACAGGGCAGTCAGTTATCCCGGAAACAGGGCAGTCAGTTTTCCCGGAAACAGGGTGATCAGTTACCCTGGAAACTGGACAGACAGTTACCCTGGAAACAGGGCAGTCAGTTACCCCGGAAACAGGGCAGTCAGTTACCCCGGAAACTGGGCAGTCAGTTACCCTGGAAACAGGGCAGTCAGTTATCCCGGAAACAGGGTGATCAGTTACCCTGGAAACAGGGCAGTCAGTTATCCCGGAAACAGGGCAGTCAGTTATCCCGGAAAAAGGGTGATCAGTTACCCTGGAAACTGGGCTGTCAGTTACCCTGGAAACAGGGCAGTCAGTTACCCCGGAAACAGGGCAGTTAGTTACCCTGGAAACAGGGCAGTCAGTTACCCCGGAAACTGGGCAGTCAGTTATCCCGGAAACAGGGTGATCAAATACCCTAGGATCAGGGCAGTCATTTACCCCGGAAACAGGGCAGTCAGTTACCCTGGAAACAGGGCAGTCAGTTATCACGGAAACAGGGCAGTCAGTTATCCCGTAAACAGGGAGATCAGTAACGCCAGAAACAGGGCAGTCAGTTACCCTGGAAAGTGGGCAGTCAGTTACCCTGGAAACAGGTCAGTCAGTTATCCCGGAAACAGGGTGATCAGTTACCCTGGAAACAGGGCAGTCAGTTATCCCGGAAACAGGGCAGTCAGTTATCCCGGAAAAAGTGTGATCAGTTACCCTGGAAACTGGGCAGTCAGTTACCCTGGAAACAGGGCAGTCAGTTACCCCGGAAACAGGGCAGTCAGTTACCCTTGAAACAGGGCAGTCAGTTACCCCGGAAACTGGGCAGTCAGTTACCCTGGAAACAGGGCAGTCAGTCACCCTGGAAACAGGTTAGTCAGTTACCCCGGAAACAGGGTGATCAGTTACCCTGGAAACAGGGCAGTCAGTTACCCCGGAAACAGGGCAATCAGTTACCCTGGAAACAGGGCAGTCAGTTATCCCGGAAAAAGGGCAGTCAGTTTTCCCGGAAAGAGGGTGATCAGTTACCCTGGAAACTGGGGAGACAGTTACCCTGGAAACAGGGCTGTCAGTTACCCAGGAAACAGGGCAGTCAGTTACCCTGGAAACTGGGCAGTCAGTTATCCCGGAAACAGGGTGATCAGTTACCCTGGAAACAGGGCAGTCAGTTATCCCGGAAACAGGGCAGTCAGTTATCCCGGAAACAGGGTGATCAGTTAGCCTGGAAACAGGGCAGTCAGTTATCACGGAAACAGGGCAGTCAGTTATCCCGGAAACAGGGTGATCAGTTACCCTGGAAACTGGGCAGTCAGTTACACTGGAAACAGGGCAGTCAGTTACCCTGGAAACAGGGCAGTCAGATACCCCGGAAATAGGGCGGTCAGTTACCCCGGAAACAGGGAGATCAGTTACCCCGGAAACAGGGCAGTCAGATACCCCGGAAATAGGGCGGTCAGTTATCCTGGAAACAGGGCGGTCAGTTACCCTGGAAACAGGGCAGTCAGTTATCCCTGAAGCAGGGCTGTCACTTATCCCGGAAACAGGGTGATCAAATACCCTCGGATCAGGGCAGTCATTTACGCAGGAAACAGGGCAGTCAGTTACCCTGGAAACAGGGCAGTCAGTTATCACGGCAACAGGGCAGTCAGTTATCCCGGAAACAGGGTGATCAGTTACCCTGGAAACTGGGCAGTGAGTTACCCTGGAAACAGGGCAGTCAGTTACCCTGGAAACAGGGCTGTCAGTTACCTCGGGAACAGGGAGATCAGTTACCCCGGAAACAGGGGAGTCAGATACCCTGGAAATAGGGCAGTCAGTTACCCTGGAAACATGTCAGTCAGTTATCCCGGAAACAGGGTGATCAGTTACCCTGGGAACAGGGCAGTCAGTTATCCCGGAAACAGGGCAGTCAGTTATCCCGGAAAAAGGGTGATCAGTTACCCTGGAAACTGGGCAGTCAGTTACCCTGGAAACAGGGCAGTCAGTTACCCCGGAAACAGGGCAGTCAGTTACCCTGGAAACAGGGCAGTCAGTTACCCCGGAAACTGGGCAGTCAGTTACCCTGGAAACAGGGCAGTCAGTCACCCTGGAAACATGTTAGTCAGTTACCCCGGAAACAGGGTGATCAGTTACCCTGGAAACAGGGCAGTCAGTTATCCCGGAAACAGGGCAGTCAGTTTTCCTGGAAACAGGGTGATCAGTTACCCTGGAAACTGGACAGACAGTTACCCTGGAAACAGGGCAGTCAGTTACCCCGGAAACAGGGCAGTCAGTTACCCTGGAAACAGGGCAGTCAGTTACCCTGGAAACAGGGCAGTCAGTTATCCCGGAAACAGGGTGATCAGTTACCCTGGAAACAGGGCAGTCAGTTATCCCGGAAACAGGGCAGTCATTTATCCCGGAAAAAGGGTGATCAGTTACCCTGGAAACTAGGCTGTCAGTTACCCTGGAAACAGGGCAGTCAGTTACCCCGGAAACAGGGCAGTCAGTTACCCCGGAAACTGGGCAGTCAGTTACCCTGGAAACAGGGCAGTCAGACACCCCGGAAACAGGTTAGTCAGTTACCCCGGAAACAGGGTGATCAGTTACCCCAGAAACAGGGCAGTCAGTTCTCCTGGAAACAGGGCAGCCAGTTATCACGGAAACAGGGCAGTCAGTTATCCCGGAAACAGGGCAGTCAGTTATCCCGGAAACAGGGTGATCAGTTACCCCAGAAACAGGGCAGTCCTTTCCCCTGGAAACAGGGCAGCCAGTTATCACGGAAACAGGGCAGTCAGTTATCCAGGAAACTGGGTGATCAGTTACCCTGGAAACTGGGCAGTCAGTTACCCTGGAAGCAGGGCAGTCAGTTATCCTGGAAATAGGGCAGTCAGTTATCCTGGAAACTGGCTGATCAGTTACCCTGGAAACTGGGCAGTCAGTTACCCTGGAAACAGGGCAGTCAGTTACCCTGGAAACAGGGCAGTCAGTTATCTTGGAAACAGCGTGGTCAGTTACCCTGGAAACAGGGTGGTCAGTTACCCCGGAAACAGAGTGATCAGTTATCCTGGAAACAGGGCGGTCAGTTACCCCGGAAACAGGGCAGTCAGTTATCCCGGAAACAGGGCAGTCAGTTATCCCGGAAACAGCGTGATCAGTTACTCTGGAAACTGGGCAGTCAGTTACCCTGGAAACAGGGCAGTCAGTTATCACGGCAACAGGGCAGTCAGTTACCCTGGAAACAGGGCATTTAATTACCCCGGAAACTGGGCAGTCAGTTACCCTGGAAACAGGACAGTCAGACACCCCGGAAACAGGTTAGTCAGTTACCCCGGAAACAGGGTGATCAGTTACCCCAGAAACAGGGCAGTCAGTTCTCCTGGAAACAGGGCAGCCAGTTATCACGGAAACAGGGCAGTCAGTTATCCCGGAAACAGGGCAGTCAGTTATCCCGGAAACAGGGTGATCAGTTACCCCAGAAACAGGGCAGTCAGTTCCCCTGGAAACAGGGCAGCCAGTTATCACGGAAACAGGGCAGTCAGTTATCCAGGAAACAGGGTGATCAGTTACCCTGGAAACTGGGCAGTCAGTTACCCTGGAAGCAGGGCAGTCAGTTATCCTGGAAACAGGGCAGTCAGTTATCCTGGAAACAGGCTGATCAGTTACCCTGGAAACTGGGCAGTCAGTTACCCTGGAAACAGGGCAGTCAGTTACCCTGGAAACAGGGCAGTCAGTTATCCTGGAAACAGGGTGGTCAGTTACCCTGGAAACAGGGTGGTCAGTTACCCCGGAAACAGAGTGATCAGTTATCCTGGAAACAGGGCGGTCAGTTACCCCGGAAACAGGGCAGTCAGTTATCCCGGAAACAGGGCAGTCAGTTATCCCGGAAACAGGGAGATCGGTTACCCGAGAAACAGGGCAGTCATTTACCCCGGAAACAGGGCAGTCAGTTACCCTGGAAACAGGGCAGTCAGTTATCCCGGAAACAGGGAGATCGGTTACCCGAGAAACAGGGCAGTCATTTACCCCGGAAACAGGGCAGTCAGTTATCCCGGAAACAGGGCAGTCAGTTATCCCGGAAACAGGGTGATCAGTTACTCTGGAAACTGGGCAGTCAGTTACCCTGGAAACAGGGCAGTCAGATACCCCGGAAATATAGCGGTCAGTTATCCTGGAAACAGGGCTGTCAGTTACCCCGGAAACAGGGAGATCAGTTACCCCGGAAACAGGGCAGTCAGATACCCCGGAAATAGGGCGGTCAGTTATCCTGGAAACAGGGCGGTCAGTTACCCTGGAAACTGGGCAGTCAGTTACCCTGGAAACAGGGCAGTCAGTTACCCTGGAAACAGGGCTGTCAGTTACCCCGGAAACAGGGAGATCAGTTACCCCGGAAACAGGGGAGTCAGATACCCTGGAAATAGGGCATTCAGTTACCCTGGAAACAGGTCAGTCAGTTATCCCGGAAACAGGGTGATCAGTTACCCTGGAAACAGGGCAGTCAGTTATCCCGGAAACAGGGCAGTCAGTTATCCAGGAAAAAGTGTGATCAGTTACCCTGGAAACTGGGCAGTCAGTTACCCTGTAAACAGGGCAGTCAGTTACCCCGGAAACAGGGCAGTCAGTTACCCTGGAAACAGGGCAGTCAATTACCCCGGAAACTGGGCAGTCAGTTACCCTGGAAACAGGGCAGTCAGTCACCCTGGAAACAGGTTAGTCAGTTACCCCGGAAACAGGGTGATCAGTTACCCTGGAAACAGGGCAGTCAGTTATCCCGGAAACAGGGCAGTCAGTTTTCCCGGAAACAGGGTGATCAGTTACCCTGGAAACTGGACAGACAGTTACCCTGGAAACAGGGCAGTCAGTTACCCCGGAAACAGGGCAGTCAGTTACCCCGGAAACTGGGCAGTCAGTTACCCTGGAAACAGGGCAGTCAGTTATCCCGGAAACAGGGTGATCAGTTACCCTGGAAACAGGGCAGTCAGTTATCCCGGAAACAGGGCAGTCAGTTATCCCGGAAAAAGGGTGATCAGTTACCCTGGAAACTGGGCTGTCAGTTACCCTGGAAACAGGGCAGTCAGTTACCCCGGAAACAGGGCAGTTAGTTACCCTGGAAACAGGGCAGTCAGTTACCCCGGAAACTGGGCAGTCAGTTATCCCGGAAACAGGGTGATCAAATACCCTAGGATCAGGGCAGTCATTTACCCCGGAAACAGGGCAGTCAGTTACCCTGGAAACAGGGCAGTCAGTTATCACGGAAACAGGGCAGTCAGTTATCCCGTAAACAGGGAGATCAGTAACGCCAGAAACAGGGCAGTCAGTTACCCTGGAAAGTGGGCAGTCAGTTACCCTGGAAACAGGTCAGTCAGTTATCCCGGAAACAGGGTGATCAGTTACCCTGGAAACAGGGCAGTCAGTTATCCCGGAAACAGGGCAGTCAGTTATCCCGGAAAAAGTGTGATCAGTTACCCTGGAAACTGGGCAGTCAGTTACCCTGGAAACAGGGCAGTCAGTTACCCCGGAAACAGGGCAGTCAGTTACCCTGGAAACAGGGCAGTCAGTTACCCCGGAAACTGGGCAGTCAGTTACCCTGGAAACAGGGCAGTCAGTCACCCTGGAAACAGGTTAGTCAGTTACCCCAGAAACAGGGTGATCAGTTACCCTGGAAACAGGGCAGTCAGTTACCCCGGAAACAGGGCAATCAGTTACCCTGGAAACAGGGCAGTCAGTTATCCCGGAAAAAGGGCAGTCAGTTTTCCCGGAAAGAGGGTGATCAGTTACCCTGGAAACTGGGGAGACAGTTTCCCTGGAAACAGGGCTGTCAGTTACCCAGGAAACAGGGCAGTCAGTTACCCTGGAAACTGGGCAGTCAGTTATCCCGGAAACAGGGTGATCAGTTACCCTGGAAACAGGGCAGTCAGTTATCCCGGAAACAGGGCAGTCAGTTATCCCGGAAACAGGGTGATCAGTTAGCCTGGAAACAGGGCAGTCAGTTATCACGGAAACAGGGCAGTCAGTTATCCCGGAAACAGGGTGATCAGTTACCCTGGAAACTGGGCAGTCAGTTACACTGGAAACAGGGCAGTCAGTTACCCTGGAAACAGGGCAGTCAGATACCCCGGAAATAGGGCGGTCAGTTACCCCGGAAACAGGGAGATCAGTTACCCCGGAAACAGGGCAGTCAGATACCCCGGAAATAGGGCGGTCAGTTATCCTGGAAACAGGGCGGTCAGTTACCCTGGAAACAGGGCAGTCAGTTATCCCTTAAGCAGGGCTGTCACTTATCCCGGAAACAGGGTGATCAAATACCCTCGGATCAGGGCAGTCATTTACGCCGGAAACAGGGCAGTCAGTTACCCTGGAAACTGGGCAGTCAGTTATCACGGCAACAGGGCAGTCAGTTATCCCGGAAACAGGGTGATCAGTTACCCTGGAAACTGGGCAGTGAGTTACCCTGGAAACAGGGCAGTCAGTTACCCTGGAAACAGGGCTGTCAGTTACCTCGGGAACAGGGAGATCAGTTACCCCGGAAACAGGGGAGTCAGATACCCTGGAAATAGGGCAGTCAGTTACCCTGGAAACATGTCAGTCAGTTATCCCGGAAACAGGGTGATCAGTTACCCTGGGAACAGGGCAGTCAGTTATCCCGGAAACAGGGCAGTCAGTTATCCCGGAAAAAGGGTGATCAGTTACCCTGGAAACTGGGCAGTCAGTTACCCTGGAAACAGGGCAGTCAGTTACCCCGGAAACAGGGCAGTCAGTTACCCTGGAAACAGGGCAGTCAGTTACCCCGGAAACTGGGCAGTCAGTTACCCTGGAAACAGGGCAGTCAGTCACCCTGGAAACATGTTAGTCAGTTACCCCGGAAACAGGGTGATCAGTTACCCTGGAAACAGGGCAGTCAGTTATCCCGGAAACAGGGCAGTCAGTTTTCCTGGAAACAGGGTGATCAGTTACCCTGGAAACTGGACAGACAGTTACCCTGGAAACAGGGCAGTCAGTTACCCCGGAAACAGGGCAGTCAGTTACCCTGGAAACAGGGCAGTCAGTTACCCTGGAAACAGGGCAGTCAGTTATCCCGGAAACAGGGTGATCAGTTACCCTGGAAACAGGGCAGTCAGTTATCCCGGAAACAGGGCAGTCAGTTATCCCGGAAAAAGGGTGATCAGTTACCCTGGAAACTAGGCTGTCAGTTACCCTGGAAACAGGGCAGTCAGTTACCCCGGAAACAGGGCAGTCAGTTACCCCGGAAACTGGGCAGTCAGTTACCCTGGAAACAGGGCAGTCAGACACCCCGGAAACAGGTTAGTCAGTTACCCCGGAAACAGGGTGATCAGTTACCCCAGAAACAGGGCAGTCAGTTCTCCTGGAAACAGGGCAGCCAGTTATCACGGAAACAGGGCAGTCAGTTATCCCGGAAACAGGGCAGTCAGTTATCCCGGAAACAGGGTGATCAGTTACCCCAGAAACAGGGCAGTCCTTTCCCCTGGAAACAGGGCAGCCAGTTATCACGGAAACAGGGCAGTCAGTTATCCAGGAAACTGGGTGATCAGTTACCCTGGAAACTGGGCAGTCAGTTACCCTGGAAGCAGGGCAGTCAGTTATCCTGGAAATAGGGCAGTCAGTTATCCTGGAAACTGGCTGATCAGTTACCCTGGAAACTGGGCAGTCAGTTACCCTGGAAACAGGGCAGTCAGTTACCCTGGAAACAGGGCAGTCAGTTATCTTGGAAACAGGGTGGTCAGTTACCCTGGAAACAGGGTGGTCAGTTACCCCGGAAACAGAGTGATCAGTTATCCTGGAAACAGGGCGGTCAGTTACCCCGGAAACAGGGCAGTCAGTTATCCCGGAAACAGGGCAGTCAGTTATCCCGGAAACAGGGTGATCGGTTACCCTAGAAACAGGGCAGTCATTTACCCCGGAAACAGGGCAGTCAGTTACCCTGGAAACAGGGCAGTCAGTTATCCCGGAAACAGGGCAGTCAGTTATCCCGGAAACAGCGTGATCAGTTACTCTGGAAACTGGGCAGTCAGTTACCCTGGAAACAGGGCAGTCAGATACCACGGAAATAGGGCGGTCAGTTATCCTGGAAACAGGGCGGTCAGTTACCCCGGAAACAGGGAGATCAGTTACCCCGGAAACAGGGGAGTCAGATACCCCGGAAATAGGGCGGTCAGTTATCCTGGAAACAGGGCGGTCAGTTACCCCGTAAACAGGGAGATCAGTTACCCCGGAAACAGGGCAGTCAGTTGCCCTGGAAAATGGGCAGTCAGTTCCCCTGGAAACAGGTCAGTCAGTTATCCCGGAAACAGACTGATCAGTTACCCTGGAAACAGGGCAGTCAGTCACCCTGGAAAAAGGTTAGTCAGTTACCCCGGAAACAGGGTGATCAGTTACCCTGGAAACAGGGCAGTCAGTTACCCCGGAAACTGGGCAGTCAGTTACCCTGGAAACAGGGCAGTCAGTCACCCTGGAAACAGGTTAGTCAGTTACCCCGGAAACAGGGTGATCAGTTACCCTGGAAACAGGGCAGTCAGTTATCCCGGAAACAGGGCAGTCAGTTTTCCCGGAAACAGGGTGATCAGTTACCCTGGAAACTGGACAGACAGTTACCCTGGAAACAGGGCAGTCAGTTACCCCGGAAACAGGGCAGTCAGTTACCCTGGAAACTGGGCAGTCAGTTACCCTGGAAACAGGGGAGTCAGTTATCCCGGAAACAGGGTGATCAGTTACCCTGGAAACAGGGCAGTCAGTTATCCCGGAAACAGGGCAGTCAGTTATCCCGGAAAAAGGGTGATCAGTTACCCTGGAAACTGGGCTGTCAGTTACCCTGGAAACAGGGCAGTCAGTTACCCCGGAAACAGGGCAGTTAGTTACCCTGGAAACAGGGCAGTCAGTTACCCCGGAAACTGGGCAGTCAGTTACCCTGGAAACAGGGCAGTCAGACACCCCGGAAACAGGTTAGTCAGTTACCCCGGAAACAGGGTGATCAGTTACCCCAGAAACAGGGCAGTCAGTTCTCCTGGAAACAGGGCAGCCAGTTATCACGGAAACAGGGCAGTCAGTTATCCCGGAAACAGGGCAGTCAGTTATCCCGGAAACAGGGTGATCAGTTACCCAAGAAACAGGGCAGTCAGTTCCCCTGGAAACAGGGCAGCCAGTTATCACGGAAACAGGGCAGTCAGTTATCCAGGAAACAGGGTGATCAGTCACACTGGAAACTGGGCAGTCAGTTTCCCTGGAAGCAGGGCAGTCAGTTATCCTGGAAACAGGGCAGTCAGTTATCCTGGAAACAGGGCAGTCAGTTATCCCGGAAACAGGGCAGTCAGTTATCCCGGAAACAGGGTGATCGGTTACCCTAGAAACAGGGCAGTCATTTACCCCTGAAACAGGGCAGTCAGTTACCCTGGAAACAGGGCAGTCAGTTATCCCGGAAACAGGGCAGTCAGTTATCCTGGAAACTGGGCAGTCCGTTACCCTGGAAACAGGGCAGTCAGATACCCCGGAAATAGGGCGGTCAGTTATCCTGGAAACAGGGCGGTCAGTTACCCCGGAAACAGGGAGATCAGTTACCCCGGAAACAGGGGAGTCAGATACCCCGGAAATAGGGCGGTCAGTTATCCTGGAAACAGGGCGGTCAGTTACCCCGTAAACAGGGAGATCAGTTACCCCGGAAACAGGACAGTCAGTTGCCCTGGAAAATGGGCAGTCAGTTATCCTGGAAACAGGTCAGTCAGTTATCCCGGAAACAGGCTGATCAGTTACCCTGGAAACAGGGCAGTCAGTTATCCCGGAAACAGGGCAGTCAGTTATCCCGGAAAAAGGGTGATCAGTTACCCCAGAAACAGGGTAGTCAGTTCCCCTGGAAACAGGGCAGTCAGTTACCCTGGAAACAGGGCAGCCAGTTATCCCGGAAACAGGGCAGTCAGTTATCCCGGAAACAGGGCGATCAGTTAACCTGGAAACTGGGCAGTCTTTTACCCTGGAAACAGGGCAGTCAGTTAACCCGGAAACAGGGCAGACAGTTCCTCTGGAAACAGGGCAGTCAGTTACCCCGGAAACTGGGCAGTCAGTTACCCTCTAAACAGGGCAGTCAGTTACCCCGGAAACAGGGCAGTCAGTTACCCTGGATACTGGGCAGTCAGTTACCCTGGAAACAGGGCAGTCAGTTATCCCGGAAACAGGGTGATCAGTTACCCTGGAAACAGGGCAGTCAGTTATCCCGGAAACAGGGCAGTCAGTTATCCCGGAAAAAGGGTGATCAGTTACCCTGGAAACTGGGCTGTCAGTTACCCTGGAAACAGGGCAGTCAGTTACCCCGGAAACAGGGCAGTTGTTACCCTGGAAACAGGGCAGTCAGTTACCCCGGAAACTGGGCAGTCAGTTACCCTGGAAACAGGGCAGTCAGTTATCCCGGAAACAGGGTGATCAGTTACCCCAGAAACATGGCAGTCAGTTCCCCTGGAAACAGGGCAGCCAGTTATCACGGAAACAGGGCAGTCAGTTATCCTGGAAACAGGCTGATCAGTTACCCTGGAAACAGGCTGATCAGTTACCCTGGAAATTGGGCAGTCAGTTACCCTGGAAACAGGGCAGTCAGTTATCCTGGAAACAGGGCAGTCAGTTATCCTGGAAACAGGCTGATCAGTTACCCTGGAAATTGGGCAGTCAGTTACCCTGGAAACAGGGCAGTCAGTTACCCTGGAAACAGGGCAGTCAGTTATCCTGGAAACAGGGTGGTCAGTTACCCTGGAAACAGGGTGGTCAGTTACCCCGGAAACAGAGTGATCAGTTATCCTGGAAACAGGGCGGTCAGTTACCCTGGAAACAGGGCAGTCAGTTACCCTGGAAACAGGGCAGTCAGTTATCCTGGAAACAGGGTGGACAGTTACCCTGGAAACAGGGTGGTCAGTTACCCCGGAAACAGAGTGATCAGTTATCCTGGAAACAGGGCGGTCAGTTACCCCGGAAACAGGGCAGTCAGTTACCCCGGAAACAGGGCAGTCAGTTACCCTGAAAACAGGGCAGTCAGTTATCCCGGAAACAGGGCAGTCAGTTATCCAAAAACAGGGTGATCAGTTACTCTGGAAACTGGGCAGTCAGTTACCCTGGAAACAGGTCAGTCAGTTATCCCGGAAACAGGCTGATCAGATACCCTGGAAACAGGGCAGTCAGTTATCCGGGAAACAGGGCAGTCAGTTATCCCGGAAAAAGGGTGATCAGTTACCCCAGAAACAGGGCAGTCAGTTCCCCTGGAAACAGGGCAGTCAGTTATCCCGGAAACAGGGCGATCAGTTAACCTGGAAACTGGGCAGTCTTTTACCCTGGAAACAGGGCAGTCAGTTAACCCGGAAACAGAGCAGTCAGTTACCCTGGAAACAGGGCAGTCAGTTACCCCGGAAACTGGGCAGTCAGTTACCCTCTAAACAGGGCAGTCAGTTACCCCGGAAACAGGGCAGTCAGTTACCCTGGAAACTGGGCAGTCAGTTACCCTGGAAACAGGGCAGTCAGTTATCCCGGAAACAGGGTGATCAGTTACCCTGGAAACAGGGCAGTCAGTTATCCCGGAAACAGGGCAGTAAGTTATCCCGGAAAAAGGGTGATCCGTTACCCTGGAAACTGGGCTGTCAGTTATCCCGGAAACAGGCTGATCAGTTACCCTGGAAACAGGGCTGTCAGTTATCCCGGAAAAAGGGTGATCAGTTACCCCAGAAACAGGGCAGTCAGTTCCCCTGGAAACAGGGCAGTCAGTTACCCTGGAAACAGGGCAGCCAGTTATCCCGGAAATAGGGCAGTCAGTTATCCCGGAAACAGGGCGATCAGTTAACCTGGAAACTGGGCAGTCTTTTACCCTGGAAACAGGGCAGTCAGTTAACCCGGAAACAGGGCAGTCAGTTACCCTGGAAACAGGGCAGTCAGTTACCCCGGAAACTGGGCAGTCAGTTACCCTCTAAACAGGGCAGTCAGTTACCCCGGAAACAGGGCAGTCAGTTACCCTGGAAACTGGGCAGTCAGTTACCCTGGAAACAGGGCAGTCAGTTATCCCGGAAACAGGGTGATCAGTTACCCTGGAAACAGGGCAGTCAGTTATCCCGGAAACAGGGCAGTCAGTTATCCCGGAAAAAGGGTGATCAGTTACCCTGGAAACTGGGCTGTCAGTTACCCTGGAAACAGGGCAGTCAGTTACCCCGGAAACAGGGCAGTTGTTACCCTGGAAACAGGGCAGTCAGTTACCCCGGAAACTGGGCAGTCAGTTACCCTGGAAACAGGGCAGTCAGACACCCCGGAAACAGGTTAGTCAGTTACCCCGGAAACAGGGTGATCAGTTACCCCAGAAACAGGGCAGTCAGTTCTCCTGGAAACAGGGCAGCCAGTTATCACGGAAACAGGGCAGTCAGTTATCCCGGAAACAGGGCAGTCAGTTATCCCGGAAACAGGGTGATCAGTTACCCCAGAAACAGGGCAGTCAGTTCCCCTGGAAACAGGGCAGCCAGTTATCACGGAAACAGGGCAGTCAGTTATCCAGGAAACAGGGTGATCAGTTACCCTGGAAACTGGGCAGTCAGTTACCCTGGAAGCAGGGCAGTCAGTTATCCTGGAAACAGGGAGATCAGTTACCCCGGAAACAGGAGAGTCAGATACCCCGGAAATAGGGCGGTCAGTTATCCTGGAAACAGGGCGGTCAGTTACCCCGTAAACAGGGAGATCAGTTACCCCGGAAACAGGGCAGTCAGTTGCCCTGGAAAATGGGCAGTCAGTTACCCTGGAAACAGGTCAGTCAGTTATCCCGGAAACAGGTTGATCAGTTACCCTGGAAACAGGGCAGTCAGTTATCCCGGAAACAGGGCAGTCAGTTATCCCGGAAAAAGGGTGATCAGTTACCCCAGAAACAGGGCAGTCAGTTCCCCTGGAAACAGGGCAGTCAGTTACCCTGGAAACAGGGCAGCCAGTTATCCCGGAAACAGGGCAGTCAGTTATCCCGGAAACAGGGCGATCAGTTAACCTGGAAACTGGGCAGTCTTTTACCCTGGAAACAGGGCAGTCAGTTAACCCGGAAACAGGGCAGTCAGTTACCCTGGAAACAGGGCAGTCAGTTACCCCGGAAACTGGGCAGTCAGTTACCCTCTAAACAGGGCAGTCAGTTACCCCGGAAACAGTGCAGTCAGTTACCCTGGAAACTGGGCAGTCATATACCCTGGAAACAGGGCAGTCAGTTATCCCGGAAACAGGGTGATCAGTTACCCTGGAAACAGGGCAGTCAGTTACCCTGGAAACTGGGCTGTCAGTTACCCTGGAAACAGGGCAGTCAGTCACCCCGGAAACAGGGCAGTTAGTTACCCTGGAAACAGGGCAGTCAGTTACCCCGGAAACTGGGCAGTCAGTTACCCTGGAAACAGGGCAGTCAGTTCCCCTGGAAACAGGGCAGCCAGTTATCACGGAAACAGAGCAGTCAGTTATCCAGGAAACAGGGTGATCAGTTACCCTGGAAACTGGGCAGTCAGTTACCCTGGAAGCAGGGCAGTCAGTTATCCTGGAAACAGGGCAGTCAGTTATCCTGGAAACAGTCTGATCAGTTACCCTGGAAACTGGGCAGTCAGTTACCCTGGAAACAGGGCAGTCAGTTACCCTGGAAACAGGGCAGTCAGTTATCCTGGAAACAGGGTGGTCAGTTACCCTGGAAACAGGGTGGTCAGTTACCCCGGAAACAGAGTGATCAGTTATCCTGGAAACAGGGCGGTCAGTTACCCCGGAAACAGGGCAGTCAGTTATCCCGGAAACAGGGCAGTCAGTTATCCCGGAAACAGGGTGATCGGTTACCCAAGAAACAGGGCAGTCATTTACCCCGGAAACAGGGCAGTCAGTTACCCTGGAAACAGGGCAGTCAGTTATCCCGGAAACAGGGCAGTCAGTTATCCCGGAAACAGGGTGATCAGTTACTCTGGAAACTGGGCAGTCAGTTACCCTGGAAACAGGGCAGTCAGATACCCCGGAAATAGGGCGGTCAGTTATCCTGGAAACAGGGCGGTCAGTTAACCCGGAAACAGGGAGATCTGTTACCCCGGAAACAGGGGAGTCAGATACCCCGGAAATAGGGCGGTCAGTTATCCTGGAAACAGGGCGGTCAGTTACCCCGTAAACAGGGAGATCAGTTACCCCGGAAACAGGGCAGTCAGTTGCCCTGGAAAATGGTCAGTCAGTTACCCTGGAAACAGGTCATTCAGTTATCCCGGAAACAGGCTGATCAGTTACCCTGGAAACAGGGCAGTCAGTTATCCTGGAAACAGGGCAGTCAGTTATCCCGGAAAAAGGGTGATCAGTTACCCCAGAAACAGGGCAGTCAGTTCCCCTGGAAACAGGGCAGTCAGTTACCCTGGAAACAGGGCAGCCAGTTATCCCGGAAACAGGGCAGTCAGTTATCCCGGAAACAGGGCGATCAGTTAACCTGGAAACTGGGCAGTCTTTTACCCTGGAAACAGGGCAGTCAGTTAACCCGGAAACAGGGCAGTCAGTTACCCTGGAAACAGGGCAGTCAGTTACCCCGGAAACTGGGCAGTCAGTTACCCTCTAAACAGGGCAGTCAGTTACCCCGGAAACAGGGCAGTCAGTTACCCTGGAAACAGGGCAGTCAGTTATCCCGGAAACAGGGTGATCAGTTACCCTGGAAACAGGGCAATCAGTTATCCCGGAAACAGGGCAGTCAGTTATCCCGGAAAAAGGGTGATCCGTTACCCTGGAAACTGGGCTGTCAGTTACCCTGGAAACAGGGCAGTCAGTTACCCCGGAAACAGGGCAGTTAGTTACCCTGGAAACAGGGCAGTCAGTTACCCCAGAAACTGGGCAGTCAGTTACCCTGGAAACAGGGCAGTCAGACACCCCGGAAACAGGTTAGTCAGTTACCCCGGAAACAGGGTGATCAGTTACCCCAGAAACAGGGCAGTCAGTTCTCCTAGAAACAGGGCAGCCAGTTATCACGGAAACAGGGCAGTCAGTTATCCCGGAAACAGGGCAGTCAGTTATCCCGGAAACAGGGTGATCAGTTACCCCAGAAACAGGGCAGTCAGTTCCCCTGGAAACAGGGCAGCCAGTTATCACGGAAACAGGGCAGTCAGTTATCCAGGAAACAGGGTGATCAGTTACCCTGGAAACTGGGCAGTCAGTTACCCTGGAAGCAGGGCAGTCAGTTATCCTGGAAACAGGGCAGTCAGTTATCCTGGAAACAGGCTGATCAGTTACCCTGGAAACTGGGCTGTCAGTTACCCTGGAAACAGGGCAGTCAGTTACCCTGGAAACAGGGCAGTCAGTTATCCTGGAAACAGGGTGGTCAGTTACCCTGGAAACAGGGTGGTCAGTTACCCCGGAAACAGAGTGATCAGTTATCCTGGAAACAGGGCGGTCAGTTACCCCGGAAACAGGGCAGTCAGTTATCCCGGAAACAGGGCAGTCAGTTATCCCGGAAACAGGGTGATCGGTTACCCTAGAAACAGGGCAGTCATTTACCCCGGAAACAGGGCAGTCAGTTACCCTGGAAACAGGGCAGTCAGTTATCCCGGAAACAGGGCAGTCAGTTATCCCGGAAACAGGGTGATCAGTTACTCTGGAAACTGGGCAGTCAGTTACCCTGGAAACAGGGCAGTCAGATACCCCGGAAATAGGGCGGTCAGTTATCCTGGAAACAGGGCGGTCAGTAACCCCGGAAACAGGGAGATCAGTTACCCCGGAAACAGGGGAGTCAGATACCCCGGAAATAGGGCGGTCAGTTATCCTGGAAACAGGGCGGTCAGTTACCCCGGAAACAGGGAGATCAGTTACCCCGGAAACAGGGGAGTCAGATACCCCGGAAATAGGGCGGTCAGTTATCCTGGAAACTGGGCAGTCAGTTACCCCGGAATCAGGGCAGTCAGTTATCCCGGAAACAGGTCAGTCAGTTATCCCGGAAACAGGCTGATCAGTTACCCTGGAAACAGGGCAGTCAGTTATCCCGGAAACAGGGCAGTCAGTTATCCCGGAAAAAGGGTGTTCAGTTACCCCAGAAACAGGGCAGTCAGTTCCCCTGGAAACAGGGCAGTCAGTTACCCTGGAAACAGGGCAGCCAGTTATCCCGGAAACAGGGCAGTCAGTTATCCCGGAAACAGGGCGATCAGTTAACCTGGAAACCAGGCAGTCTTTTACCCTGGAAACAGGGCAGTCAGTTAACCCGGAAACAGGGCAATCAGTTACCCTGGAAACAGGGCAGTCAGTTACCCCGGAAACTGGGCAGTCAGTTACCCTCTAAACAGGGCAGTCAGTCACCCTGGAAACAGGTTAGTCAGTTACCCCGGAAACAGGGTGATCAGTTACCCCAGAAACAGGGCAGTCAGTTCCCCTGGAAACAGGGTAGCCAGTTATCCCGGAAACAGGGCAGTCAGTTATCCTGGAAACAGGGCGTTCAGTTGCCCTGGAAAATGGTCAGTCAGTTACCCTGGAAACAGGTCAGTCAGTTATCCCGGAAACAGGCTGATCAGTTACCCTGGAAACAGGGCAGTCAGTTATCCTGGAAACAGGGCAGTCAGTTATCCCGGAAAAAGGGTGATCAGTTACCCCAGAAACAGGGCAGTCAGTTCCCCTGGAAACAGGGCAGTCAGTTACCCTGGAAACAGGGCAGCCAGTTATCCCGGAAACAGGGCAGTCAGTTATCCCGGAAACAGGGCGATCAGTTAACCTGGAAACTGGGCAGTCTTTTACCCTGGAAACAGGGCAGTCAGTTAACCCGGAAACAGGGCAGTCAGTTACCCTGGAAACAGGGCAGTCAGTTACCCCGGAAACTGGGCAGTCAGTTACCCTCTAAACAGGGCATTCAGTTACCCCGGAAACAGGGCAGTCAGTTACCCTGGAAACAGGGCAGTCAGTTATCCCGGAAACAGGGTGATCAGTTACCCTGGAAACAGGGCAGTCAGTTATCCCGGAAACAGGGCAGTCAGTTATCCCGGAAAAAGGGTGATCCGTTACCCTGGAAACTGGGCTGTCAGTTACCCTGGAAACAGGGCAGTCAGTTACCCCGGAAACAGGGCAGTTAGTTACCCTGGAAACAGGGCAGTCAGTTACCCCGGAAACTGGCCAGTCAGTTACCCTGGAAACAGGGCAGTCAGACACCCCGGAAACAGGTTAGTCAGTTACCCCGGAAACAGGGTGATCAGTTACCCCAGAAACAGGGCCGTCAGTTCTCCTGGAAACAGGGCAGCCAGTTATCACGGAAACAGGGCAGTCAGTTATCCCGGAAACAGGGCAGTCAGTTATCCCGGAAACAGGGTGATCAGTTACCCCAGAAACAGGGCAGTCAGTTCCCCTGGAAACAGGGCAGCCAGTTATCACGGAAACAGGGCAGTCAGTTATCCAGGAAACAGGGTGATCAGTTACCCTGGAAACTGGGCAGTCAGTTACCCTGGAAGCAGGGCAGTCAGTTATCCTGGAAACAGGGCAGTCAGTTATCCTGGAAACAGGCTGATCAGTTACCCTGGAAACTGGGCTGTCAGTTACCCTGGAAACAGGGCAGTCAGTTACCCTGGAAACAGGGCAGTCAGTTATCCTGGAAACAGGGTGGTCAGTTACCCTGGAAACAGGGTGGTCAGTTACCCCGGAAACAGAGTGATCAGTTATCCTGGAAACAGGGCGGTCAGTTACCCCGGAAACAGGGCAGTCAGTTATCCCGGAAACAGGGCAGTCAGTTATCCCGGAAACAGGGTGATCGGTTACCCTAGAAACAGGGCAGTCATTTACCCCGGAAACAGGGCAGTCAGTTACCCTGGAAACAGGGCAGTCAGTTATCCCGGAAACAGGGCAGTCAGTTATCCCGGAAACAGGGTGATCAGTTACTCTGGAAACTGGGCAGTCAGTTACCCTGGAAACAGGGCAGTCAGATACCCCGGAAATAGGGCGGTCAGTTATCCTGGAAACAGGGCGGTCAGTTACCCCGGAAACAGGGAGATCAGTTACCCCGGAAACAGGGGAGTCAGTTACCCCGGAATCAGGGCAGTCAGTTATCCCGGAAACAGGCTGATCAGTTACCCTGGAAACAGGGCAGTCAGTTATCCCCGAAACAGGTCAGTCAGTTATCCCGGAAACAGGCTGATCAGTTACCCTGGAAACAGGGCAGTCAGTTATCCCGGAAACAGGGCAGTCAGTTATCCCGGAAAAAGGGTGTTCAGTTACCCCAGAAACAGGGCAGTCAGTTCCCCTGGAAACAGGGCAGTCAGTTACCCTGGAAACAGGGCAGCCAGTTATCCTGGAAACAGGGCAGTCAGTTATCCCGGAAACAGGGCGATCAGTTAACCTGGAAACCGGGCAGTCTTTTACCCTGGAAACAGGGCAGTCAGTTAACCCGGAAACAGGGCAGTCAGTTACCCTGGAAACAGGGCAGTCAGTTACCCCGGAAACTGGGCAGTCAGTTACCCTCTAAACAGGGCAGTCAGTCACCCTGGAAACAGGTTAGTCAGTTACCCCGGAAACAGGGTGATCAGTTACCCCAGAAACAGGGCAGTCAGTTCCCCTGGAAACAGGGTAGCCAGTTATCCCGGAAACAGGGCAGTCAGTTATCCTGGAAACAGGGCGTTCAGTTAACCTGGAAACTGGGCAGTCTGTTACCCTGGAAACAGGGCGGTCAGTTACCCTGGAAACAGGGCAGTCAGTTATCCTGGAAACAGGGTGATCAGTTACCCTGAAACTGGGCAGCCAGTTATCCTGGAAACAGGGCAGTCAGTTACCCTGGAAACAGGGCAGTCAGTTATCCTGGAAACAGGGCGGTCAGTTTCCCCGGAAACACGGAGATCAGTTACCCCGGAAACAGGGCAGTCAGTTACCCTGGAAACAGGGTGGTCAGTTACCCCAGAAACAGGGTGATCAATTATCCTGGAAACAGGGCGGTCAGTTACCCTGGAAACAGGGCAGTCAGTTACCCTGGAAACAGGGCGGTCAGTAACCCTGGAACCAGATTAGTCAGTTACTCCGGAAACATGGTGATCAGTTATCCTGGAAACAGGGCAGACAGTTACCCCGGAAACAGGGCAGTCAGTTACCCTGGAAACAGGGCAGTCAGTTATCCCGGAAACAGGGCAGTCAGTTATCCCGGAAACAGGGTGATCAGTTACCCTGGAAACTGGGCAGTCAGTTACCCTGGAAACAGGGCAGTCAGTTACCCTGGAAACAGGGCAGTCAGTTATCCCGGAAACAGGGTGATCAGTTACCCTAGAAACAGGGCAGACAGGTACCCCGGAAACAGGGCAGTCATTTACCCTGGAAACAGGGCAGTCAGTTATCCCGGAAACAGGGCAATCAGTTACCCTGGAAACAGTGCAGTCAGATACCCCGGAAATAGGGCGGTCAGTTATCCTGGAAACAGAGAGATCAGTTACCCCGGAAACAGGCAGTCAGATACCCTGGAAATAGGGTGATCAGTTACCCTGGAAACAGGGCAGTCAGTTATCCCGGAAGCACGGCAGTCAGTTACCCTGGAAACAGGGCAGTCAGTCACCCTGGAAACTGGGCAGTCAGTTACCCCAGAAACAGGGCAGTCAGTTCCCCTGGAAACAGGGCAGCCAGTTATCACGGAAACAGGGCAGTCAGTTATCCAGGAAACAGGGTGATCAGTTACCCTGGAAACTGGGCAGTCAGTTACCCTGGAAGCAGGGCAGTCAGTTATCCTGGAAACAGGGCAGTCAGTTATCCTGGAAACAGGCTGATCAGTTACCCTGGAAACTGGGCAGTCAGTTACCCTGGAAACAGGGCAGTCAGTTACCCTGGAAACAGGGCAGTCAGTTATCCTGGAAACAGGGTGGTCAGTTACCCTGGAAACAGGGTGGTCAGTTACCCCGGAAACAGAGTGATCAGTTATCCTGGAAACATGGCGGTCAGTTACCCCGGAAACAGGGCAGTCAGTTATCCCGGAAACAGGGCAGTCAGTTATCCCGGAAACAGGGTGATCGGTTACCCTAGAAACAGGGCAGTCATTTACCCCGGAAACAGGACAGTCAGTTACCCTGGAAACAGGGCAGTCAGTTATCCCGGAAACAGGGCAGTCAGTTATCCCGGAAACAGGGTGATCAGTTACTCTGGAAACTGGGCAGTCAGTTACCCTGGAAACAGGGCAGTCAGATACCCCGGAAATAGGGCGGTCAGTTATCCTGGAAACAGGGCGGTCAGTTACCCCGGAAACAGGGAGATCAGTTACCCCGGAAACAGGGGAGTCAGATACCCCGGAAATAGGGCGGTCAGTTATCCTGGAAACAGGGCGGTCAGTTACCCCGTAAACAGGGAGATCAGTTACCCCGGAAACAGGTCAGTAAGTTATCCCGGAAACAGGCTGATCAGTTACCCTGGAAACAGGGCAGTCAGTTATCCCGGAAACAGGGCAGTCAGTTATCCCGGAAAAAGGGTGTTCAGTTACCCCAGAAACAGGGCAGTCAGTTCCCCTGGAAACAGGGCAGTCAGTTACCCTGGAAACAGGGCAGCCAGTTATCCCGGAAACAGGGCAGTCAGTTATCCCGGAAACAGGGCGATCAGTTAACCTGGAAACCGGGCAGTCTTTTACCCTGGAAACAGGGCAGTCAGTTAACCCGGAAACAGGGCAGTCAGTTACCCTGGAAACAGGGCAGTCAGTTACCCCGGAAACTGGGCAGTCAGTTACCCTCTAAACAGGGCAGTCAGTCACCCTGGAAACAGGTTAGTCAGTTACCCCGGAAACAGGGTGATCAGTTACCCCAGAAACAGGGCAGTCAGTTCCCCTGGAAACAGGGTAGCCAGTTATCCCGGAAACAGGGCAGTCAGTTATCCTGGAAACAGGGCGTTCAGTTAACCTGGAAACTGGGCAGTCTGTTACCCTGGAAACAGGGCGGTCAGTTACCCTGGAAACAGGGCAGTCAGTTATCCTGGAAACAGGGTGATCAGTTACCCTGAAACTGGGCAGCCAGTTATCCTGGAAACAGGGCAGTCAGTTACCCTGGAAACAGGGCAGTCAGTTATCCTGGAAACAGGGCGGTCAGTTTCCCCGGAAACACGGAGATCAGTTACCCCGGAAACAGGGCAGTCAGTTACCCTGGAAACAGGGTGGTCAGTTACCCCGGAAACAGGGTGATCAATTATCCTGGAAACAGGGCGGTCAGTTACCCTGGAAACAGGGCAGTCAGTTACCCTGGAAACAGGGCGGTCAGTAACCCTGGAACCAGATTAGTCAGTTACTCCGGAAACATGGTGATCAGTTATCCTGGAAACAGGGCAGACAGTTACCCCGGAAACAGGGCAGTCAGTTACCCTGGAAACAGGGCAGTCAGTTATCCCGGAAACAGGGCAGTCAGTTATCCCGGAAACAGGGTGATCAGTTACCCTGGAAACTGGGCAGTCAGTTACCCTGGAAACAGGGCAGTCAGTTACCCTGGAAACAGGGCAGTCAGTTATCCCGGAAACAGGGTGATCAGTTACCCTAGAAACAGGGCAGACAGGTACCCCGGAAACAGGGCAGTCATTTACCCTGGAAACAGGGCAGTCAGTTATCCCGGAAACAGGGCAATCAGTTACCCTGGAAACAGGGCAGTCAGATACCCCGGAAATAGGGCGGTCAGTTATCCTGGAAACAGAGAGATCAGTTACCCCGGAAACAGGCAGTCAGATACCCTGGAAATAGGGTGATCAGTTACCCTGGAAACAGGGCAGTCAGTTATCCCGGAAGCACGGCAGTCAGTTACCCTGGAAACAGGGCAGTCAGTCACCCTGGAAACAGGGCAGTCAGTTACCCCAGAAACAGGGCAGTCAGTTCCCCTGGAAACAGGGCAGCCAGTTATCACGGAAACAGGGCAGTCAGTTATCCAGGAAACAGGGTGATCAGTTACCCTGGAAACTGGGCAGTCAGTTACCCTGGAAGCAGGGCAGTCAGTTATCCTGGAAACAGGGCAGTCAGTTATCCAGGAAACAGGGTGATCAGTTACCCTGGAAACTGGGCAGTCAGTTACCCTGGAAGCAGGGCAGTCAGTTATCACGGAAACAGGGCAGTCAGTTATCCAGGAAACAGGGTGATCAGTTACCCTGGAAACAGGGCAGTCAGTTACCCTGGAAACAGGGCAGTCAGTTATCCTGGAAACAGGGTGGTCAGTTACCCTGGAAACAGGGTGGTCAGTTACCCCGGAAACAGAGTGATCAGTTATCCTGGAAACATGGCGGTCAGTTACCTCGGAAACAGGGCAGTCAGTTATCCCGGAAACAGGGCAGTCAGTTATCCCGGAAACAGGGTGATCAGTTACTCTGGAAACTGGGCAGTCAGTTACCCTGGAAACAGGGCAGTCAGATACCCCGGAAATAGGGCGGTCAGTTATCCTGGAAACAGGGCGGTCAGTTACCCCGGAAACAGGGAGATCAGTTACCCCGGAAACAGGGGAGTCAGATACCCCGGAAATAGGGCGGTCAGTTATCCTGGAAACAGGGCGGTCAGTTACCCCGGAAACAGGGAGATCAGTTACCCCGGAAACAGGGGAGTCAGATACCCCGGAAATAGGGCGGTCAGTTATCCTGGAAACAGGGCGGTCAGTTACCCCGTAAACAGGGAGATCAGTTACCCCGGAAACAGGGCAGTCAGTTATCCCGGAAACAGGCTGATCAGTTACCCTGGAAACAGGGCAGTCAGTTATCCGGAAACAGGGCAGTCAGTTATCCCGGAAAAAGGGTGATCAGTTACCCCAGAAACAGGGCAGTCAGTTCCCCTGGAAACAGGGCAGTCAGTTACCCTGGAAACAGGGCAGCCAGTTATCCCGGAAACAGGGCAGTCAGTTATCACGGAAACAGGGCGATCAGTTAACCTGGAAACTGGGCAGTCTTTTACCCTGGAAACAGGGCAGTCAGTTAACCCGGAAACAGGGCAGTCAGTTACCCTGGAAACAGGGCAGTCAGTTACCCCGGAAACTGGGCAGTCAGTTACCCTCTAAACAGGGCAGTCAGTCACCCTGGAAACAGGTTAGTCAGTTACCCCGGAAACAGGGTGATCAGTTACCCCAGAAACAGGGCAGTCAGTTCCCCTGGAAACAGGGTAGCCAGTTATCCCGGAAACAGGGCAGTCAGTTATCCTGGAAACAGGGCGTTCAGTTAACCTGGAAACTGGGCAGTCTGTTACCCTGGAAACAGGGCGGTCAGTTACCCTGGAAACAGGGCAGTCAGTTATCGTGGAAACAGGGTGATCAGTTACCCTGAAACTGGGCAGCCAGTTATCCTGGAAACAGGGCAGTCAGTTACCCTGGAAACAGGGCAGTCAGTTATCCTGGAAACAGGGCGGTCAGTTTCCCCGGAAACAGGGAGATCAGTTACCCCGGAAACAGGGCAGTCAGTTATCCGGGAAACAGGGTGGTCAGTTACCCTGGAAACAGGTTGGTCAGTTACCCCGGAAACAGGGTGATCAATTATCCTGGAAACAGGGCGGTCAGTTACCCTGGAAACAGGGCAGTCAGTTACCCTGGAAACAGGGCGGTCAGTAACCCTGGAAACAGATTAGTCAGTTACCCCGGAAACATGGTGATCAGTTATCCTGGAAACAGGGCAGTCAGTTATCCCGGAAACAGGGCGGTCAGTAACCCTGGAAAGAGATTAGTCAGTTACCCCGGAAACAAGGCAGTCAGTTACCCTGGAAACAGGGCAGTCAGTTATCCCGGAAACAGGGCAGTCAGTTATCCCGGAAACAGGGTGATCAGTTACCCTGGAAACTGGGCAGTCAGTTACCCTGGAAACAGGGCAGTCAGTTACCCTGGAAACAGGGCAGTCAGTTATCCCGGAAACAGGGTGATCAGTTACCCTAGAAACAGGGCAGACAGGTACCCCGGAAACAGGGCAGTCATTTACCCTGGAAACAGGGCAGTCAGTTATCCCGGAAACAGGGCAATCAGTTACCCTGGAAACAGGGCAGTCAGATACCCCGGAAATAGGGTGATCAGTTATCCTGGAAACAGGGAGATCAGTTACCCCGGAAACAGGCAGTCAGATACCCCGGAAATAGGGCGGTCAGTTATCCTGGAAACAGGGAGATCAGTTACCCCGGAAACAGGCAGTCAGATACCCCGGAAATAGGCTGATCAGTTACCCTGGAAACAGGGCAGCCAGTTATCCCGGAAGCACGGCAGTCAGTTATCCCGGAAAAAGGGTGATCAGTTACCCTGGAAACTGGGCAGTCAGTTACCCTGGAAACAGGGCAGTCAGTTACCCTGGAAACAGGGCAGTCAGTCACCCTGGAAACAGGGCAGTCAGTTATCCTGGAAACAGGGTGATCAGTTACCCTGAAACTGGGCAGCCAGTTATCCTGGAAACAGGGCGGTCAGTTTCCCCGGAAACACGGAGATCAGTTACCCTGGAAACAGGGTGATCAGTTACCCCAGAAACAGGGTGATCAATTATCCTGGAAATAGGGCGGTCAGTTACCCTGGAAACAGGGCGGTCAGTAACCCTGGAACCAGATTAGTCAGTTACTCCGGAAACATGGTGATCAGTTATCCTGGAAACAGGGCAGACAGTTACCCCGGAAACAGGGCAGTCAGTTACCCTGGAAACAGGGCACTCAGTTATCCCGGAAACTGGGCAGCCAGTTATCCCGGAAACAGGGCAGTGAGTTACCCCGGAAAAAGGGTGATCAGTTACCCTGGAAACTGGGCAGTCAGTTACCCTGGAAACAGGGCAGTCAGTTACCCCGGAAACTGGGCAGTCAGTTACCCTGGAAACAGGGCAGTCAGTCACCCTGGAAACAGGGCAGTCAGTTACCCTGGAAACAGGGCAGTCAGTTATCCCGGCAACAGGGCAGTCAGTTATCCCGGAAACAGGGTGATCAGTTACCCTGGAAACTGGGCAGTCAGTTACCCTGGAAACAGGGCAGTCAGATACCCCGGAAATAGGGCGGTCAGTTATCCTGGAAACAGGGCGGTCAGTTACCCCGGAAACAGGGAGATCAGTTACCCCGGAAACAGCGGAGTCAGATACCCCGGAAGTAGGGCGGTCAGTTATCCTGGAAACAGGGCGGTCAGTTGCCCTGGAAAATGGGCAGTCAGTTACCCTGGAAACAGGTCAGTCAGTTATCCCGGAAACAGGGCAGTCAGTTATCCCGGAAAAAGGGTGATCAGTTACCCTGGAAACTGGGCAGTCAGTTACCCTGGAAACAGGGTGATCAGTTACCCCAGAAACAGGGCAGTCAGTTCCCCTGGAAACAGGGCAGTCAGTTACCCTGGAAACAGGGCAGTCAGTTATCCCGGAAACAGGGCAGTCAGTTATCCCGGAAACAGGGCGATCAGTTAACCTGGAAACTGGGCAGTCTTTTACCCAGGAAACAGGGCAGTCAGTTAACCCGGAAACAGGGCAGTCAGTTACCCTGGAAACAGGGCAGTCAGTTCCCCCGGAAACTGGGCAGTCAGTTACCCTGTAAACAGGGCAGTCAGTCACTCTGGAAACAGGTTTGTTAGTTACCCCGGAAACAGGGTGATCAGTTACCCCAGAAACAAGGCAGTCAGTTCCCCTGGAAACAGGGTAGCCAGTTATCCCGGAAACAGGGCAGTCAGTTATCCTGGAAACAGGGCGATCAGTTAACCTGGAAACTGGGCAGTCTGTTACCCTTGAAACAGGGCGGTCAGTTACCCTGGAAACAGGGCAGTCAGATACCCCGGAAATAGGGCGGTCAGTTATCCTGGAAACAGGGCGGTCAGTTACCCCGGAAACAGGGAGATCAGTTACCCCGGAAACAGGGGAGTCAGATACCCCGGAAATAGGGCGGTCAGTTATCCTGGAAACAGGGCGGTCAGTTACCCCGTAAACAGGGAGATCAGTTACCCCGGAAACAGGGCAGTCAGTTATCCCGGAAACAGGCTGATCAGTTACCCTGGAAACAGGGCAGTCAGTTATCCCGGAAACAGGTCAGTCAGTTATCCCAGAAACAGGCTGATCAGTTACCCTGGAAACAGGGCAGTCAGTTATCCCGGAAACAGGGCTGTCAGTTATCCCGGAAAAAGGGTGATCAGTTACCCCAGAAACAGGGCAGTCAGTTCCCCTGGAAACAGGGCAGTCAGTTACCCTGGAAACAGGGCAGCCAGTTATCCCGGAAACAGGGCAGTCAGTTATCCCGGAAACAGGGCGATCAGTTAACCTGGAAACTGGGCAGTCTTTTACCCTGGAAACAGGGCAGTCAGTTAACCCGGAAACAGGGCAGTCAGTTACCCCGGAAACTGGGCAGTCAGTTACCCTCTAAACAGGGCAGTCAGTCACCCTGGAAACAGGTTAGTCAGTTACCCCGGAAACAGGGTGATCAGTTACCCCAGAAACATGGCAGTCAGTTCCCCTGGAAACAGGGTAGCCAGTTATCCCGGAAACAGGGCAGTCAGTTATCCTGGAAACAGGGCGTTCAGTTAACCTGGAAACTGGGCAGTCTGTTACCCTGGAAACAGGGCGGTCAGTTACCCTGGAAACAGGGCAGTCAGTTATCCTGGAAACAGGGTGATCAGTTACCCTGAAACTGGGCAGCCAGTTATCCTGGAAACAGGGCAGTCAGTTACCCTGGAAACAGGGCAGTCAGTTATCCTGGAAACAGGGCGGTCAGTTTCCCCGGAAACAGGGAGATCAGTTACCCCGGAAACAGGGCAGTCAGTTATCCGGGAAACAGGGTGGTCAGTTACCCTGGAAACAGGGTGGTCAGTTACCCCGGAAACAGGGTGATCAATTATCCTGGAAACAGGGCGGTCAGTTACCCTGGAAACAGGGCAGTCAGTTACCCTGGAAACAGGGCGGTCAGTAACCCTGGAAACAGATTAGTCAGTTACCCCGGAAACATGGTGATCAGTTATCCTGGAAACAGGGCAGACAGTTACCCCGGAAACAAGGCAGTCAGTTACCCTGGAAACAGGGCAGTCAGTTATCCCGGAAACAGGGCAGTCAGTTATCCCGGAAACAGGGTGATCAGTTACCCTGGAAACTGGGCAGTCAGTTACCCTGGAAACAGGGCAGTCAGTTACCTTGGAAACAGGGCAGTCAGTTATCCCGGAAACAGGGTGATCAGTTACCCTAGAAACAGGGCAGACAGGTACCCCGGAAACAGGGCAGTCATTTACCCTGGAAACAGGGCAGTCAGTTATCCCGGAAACAGGGCAATCAGTTACCCTGGAAACAGGGCAGTCAGATACCCCGGAAATAGGGCGGTCAGTTATCCTGGAAACAGGGAGATCAGTTACCCCGGAAACAGGCAGTCAGATACCCCGGAAATAGGGTGATCAGTTACCCTGGAAACAGGGCAGTCAGTTATCCCGGATGCACGGCAGTCAGTTATCCCGGAAAAAGGGCAGTGAGTTACCCCGGAAAAAGGGTGATCAGTTACCCTGGAAACTGGGCAGTCAGTTACCCTGGAAACAGGGCAGTCAGTTACCCCGGAAACTGGGCAGTCAGTTACCCTGGAAACAGGGCAGTCAGTCACCCTGGAAACAGGGCAGTCATTTACCCCGGAAACAGGGCAGTCAGTTACCCTGGAAACTGGGCAGTCAGTTATCCCGGCAACAGGGCAGTCAGTTATCCCGGAAACAGGGTGATCAGTTACCCTGGAAACTGGGCAGTCAGTTACCCTGGAAACAGGGCAGTCAGATACCCCGGAAATAGGGCGGTCAGTTATCCTGGAAACAGGGCGGTCAGTTACCCCGGAAACAGGGAGATCAGTTACCCCGGAAACAGGGGAGTCAGATACCCCGGAAGTAGGGCGGTCAGTTATCCTGGAAACAGGGCGGTCAGTTACCCCGTAAACAGAAAGATCAGTTACCCCGGAAACAGGGCAGTCAGTTGCCCTGGAAAATGGGCAGTCAGTTACCCTGGAAACAGGTCAGTCAGTTATCCTGGAAACAGGGCAGTCAGTTATCCCGGAAAAAGGGTGATCAGTTACCCTGGAAACTGGGCAGTCAGTTACCCTGGAAACAGGGTGATCAGTTACCCCAGAAACAGGGCAGTCAGTTCCCCTGGAAACAGGGCAGTCAGTTACCCTGGAAACAGGGCAGCCAGTTATCCCGGAAACAGGGCGATCAGTTAACCTGGAAACTGGGCAGTCTTTTACCCAGGAAACAGGGCAGTCAGTTAACCAGGAAACAGTGCAGTCAGTTACCCTGGAAACAGGGCAGTCAGTTCCCCCGGAAACTGGGCAGTCAGTTACCCTGTAAACAGGGCAGTCAGTCACTCTGGAAACAGGTTAGTTAGTTACCCCGGAAACAGGGTGATCAGTTACCCCAGAAACAAGGCAGTCAGTTCCCCTGGAAACAGGGTAGCCAGTTATCCCGGAAACAGGGCAGTCAGTTATCCTGGAAACAGGGCGATCAGTTAACCTGGAAACTGGGCAGTCTGTTACCCTTGAAACAGGGCGGTCAGTTACCCTGGAAACAGGGCAGTCAGTTATCCTGGAAACAGGGTGATCAGTTACCCTGGAAACTGGGCTGTCAGTTACCCTGGAAACAGGGCAGCCAGTTATCCTGGAAACAGGGCGGTCAGTTACCCCGGAAACAGGGAGATCAGTTACCCCAGAAACAGGGCAGTCAGTTACCCTGGAAACAGGGCAGTCAGTTATCCTGGAAACAGGGTGGTCAGTTACCCCGGAAACATGGTGATCAGTTACACTGGAAACAGGGCAGTCAGTTTCCCTGGAAAAAGGGCGGTCAGTAACCCTGGAAACAGATTAGTCAGTTACCCCGGAAACATGGTGATCAGTTATCCTGGAAACAGCGCAGACAGTTACCCCGGAAACAGGGCAGACAGTTTCCCTGGAAACAGGGCAGTCAGTTATCCCGGAAACAGGGCAGTCAGTTATCCCGGAAACAGGGTGATCAGTTACACTGGAAACTGGGCAGTCAGTTACCCTGGAAACAGGGCAGTCAGTCATCCCGGAAACAGGGCAGTCAGTTATCCCGGAAACAGGGAGATCAGTTACCCCGGAAACAGGGGAGTCAGATACCCCGGAAATAGGGCGGTCAGTTATCCTGGAAACAGGGCGGTCAGTTACCCCGTAAACAGGGAGATCAGTTACCCCGGAAACAGGGCAGTCAGTTGCCCTGGAAAATGGGCAGTCAGTTGCCCTGGAAACAGGGCAGTCAGTTACCCCGGAAACAGGGCATTCAGTTACCCTGCAAACTGGGCAGTCAGTTACCCTGGAAACAGGGCAGTCAGTTATCCCGGAAACAGGGTGATCAGTTACCCTGGAAACAGGGCAGTCAGTTATCCCGGAAACAGGGCAGTCAGTTATCCCGGAAAAAGGGTGATCAGTTACCCTGGAAACAGGGCAGTCAGTTACCCCGGAAACAGGGCAGTTAGTTACCCCGGAAACTGGGCAGTCAGTTACCCTGGAAACTGGGCAGTCAGACACCCCGGAAACAGGTTAGTCAGTTACCCCGGAAACAGGGTGATCAGTTACCCCAGAAACAGGGCAGTCAGTTCTCCTGGAAACAGGGCAGCCAGTTATCACGGAAACAGGGCAGTCAGTTATCCCGGAAACAGGGCAGTCAGTTATCCCGGAAACAGGGTGATCAGTTACCCCAGAAACAGGGCAGTCAGTTCCCCTGGAAACAGGGCAGCCAGTTATCACGGAAACAGGGCAGTCAGTTATCCAGGAAACAGGGTGATCAGTTACCCTGGAAACTGGGCAGTCAGTTACCCTGGAAGCAGGGCAGTCAGTTATCCTGGAAACAGGGCAGTCAGTTATCCTGGAAACAGGCTGATCAGTTACCCTGGAAACTGGGCAGTCAGTTACCCTGGAAACAGGGCAGTCAGTTACCCTGGAAACAGGGCAGTCAGTTATCCTGGAAACAGGGTGGTCAGTTACCCTGGAAACAGGGTGGTCAGTTACCCCGGAAACAGAGTGATCAGCTATCCTGGAAACAGGGCGGTCAGTTACCCCGGAAACAGGGCAGTCAGTTATCCCGGAAACAGGGCAGTCAGTTATCCCGGAAACAGGGTGATCGGTTACCCAAGAAACAGGGCAGTCATTTACCCCGGAAACAGGGCAGTCAGTTACCCTGGAAACAGGGCAGTCAGTTATCCCGGAAACAGGGCAGTCAGTTATCCCGGAAACAGGGTGATCAGTTACTCTGGAAACTGGGCAGTCAGTTACCCTGGAAACAGGGCAGTCAGATACCCCGGAAATAGGGCGGTCAGTTATCCTGGAAACAGGGCGGTCAGTTACCCCGGAAACAGGGAGATCAGTTACCCCGGAAACAGGGGAGTCAGATACCCGGAAATAGGGCGGTCAGTTATCCTGGAAACAGGGCGGTCAGTTACCCCGTAAACAGGAGATCAGTTACCCCGGAAACAGGGCAGTCAGTTGCCCTGGAAAATGGGCAGTCAGTTACCCTGGAAACAGGTCAGTCAGTTATCCCGGAAACAGGCTGATCAGTTACCCTGGAAACAGGGCAGTCAGTTATCCCGGAAACAGGGCAGTCAGTTATCCCGGAAAAAGGGTGATCAGTTACCCCAGAAACAGGGCAGTCAGTTTCCCTGCAAACAGGGCAGTCACTTACCCCGGAAACAGGGCAGTCAGTTACCCTGGAAACAGGGCAGTCAGTTATCCCGGCAACAGGGCAGTCAGTTATCCCGGAAATAGGGTGATCAGATACCCTGGAAACTGGGCAGTCAGTGACCCTGGAAACAGGGCAGTCAGATACCCCGGAAATAGGGCGGTCAGTTATCCTGGAAACAGGGCGGTCAGTTACCCCGGAAACAGGGAGATCAGTTACCCCGGAAACAGGGGAGTCAGATACCCCGGAAGTAGGGCGGTCAGTTATCCTGGAAACAGGGCGGTCAGTTACCCCGAAAACAGGGAGATCAGTTACCCCTTAAACAGGGCAGTCAGTTGCCCTGGAAAATGGGCAGTCAGTTACCCTGGAAACAGGTCAGTCAGTTATCCCGGAAACAGGCTGATCAGTAACCCTGGAAACAGGGCAGTCAGTTATCCCGGAAAAAGGGTGATCAGTTACCCCAGAAACAGGGCAGTCAGTTCCCCTGGAAACAGGGCAGTCAGTCACCCTGGAAACAGGGCAGCCACTTATCCCGGAAACAGGGCAG
Organism: Heterodontus francisci; assembly: GCF_036365525.1. Classification (NCBI taxonomy): domain Eukaryota; kingdom Metazoa; phylum Chordata; class Chondrichthyes; order Heterodontiformes; family Heterodontidae; genus Heterodontus; species Heterodontus francisci. The sequence continues at coordinate 2,496,179 of NC_090382.1, read as the reverse complement.
TCAGTTATCCAGGAAACAGGGTGATCAGTTACCCTGGAAACTGGGCAGTCAGTTACCCTGGAAGCAGGGCAGTCAGTTATCCTGGAAACAGGGCAGTCAGTTATCCTGGAAACAGGCTGATCAGTTACCCTGGAAACTGGGCAGTCAGTTACCCTGGAAACAGGGCAGTCAGTTACCCTGGAAACAGGGCAGTCAGTTATCCTGGAAACAGGGTGGTCAGTTACCCTGGAAACAGGGTGGTCAGTTACCCCGGAAACAGAGTGATCAGCTATCCTGGAAACAGGGCGGTCAGTTACCCCGGAAACAGGGCAGTCAGTTATCCCGGAAACAGGGCAGTCAGTTATCCCGGAAACAGGGTGATCGGTTACCCAAGAAACAGGGCAGTCATTTACCCCGGAAACAGGGCAGTCAGTTACCCTGGAAACAGGGCAGTCAGTTATCCCGGAAACAGGGCAGTCAGTTATCCCGGAAACAGGGTGATCAGTTACTCTGGAAACTGGGCAGTCAGTTACCCTGGAAACAGGGCAGTCAGATACCCCGGAAATAGGGCGGTCAGTTATCCTGGAAACAGGGCGGTCAGTTACCCCGGAAACAGGGAGATCAGTTACCCCGGAAACAGGGGAGTCAGATACCCGGAAATAGGGCGGTCAGTTATCCTGGAAACAGGGCGGTCAGTTACCCCGTAAACAGGAGATCAGTTACCCCGGAAACAGGGCAGTCAGTTGCCCTGGAAAATGGGCAGTCAGTTACCCTGGAAACAGGTCAGTCAGTTATCCCGGAAACAGGCTGATCAGTTACCCTGGAAACAGGGCAGTCAGTTATCCCGGAAACAGGGCAGTCAGTTATCCCGGAAAAAGGGTGATCAGTTACCCCAGAAACAGGGCAGTCAGTTTCCCTGCAAACAGGGCAGTCACTTACCCCGGAAACAGGGCAGTCAGTTACCCTGGAAACAGGGCAGTCAGTTATCCCGGCAACAGGGCAGTCAGTTATCCCGGAAATAGGGTGATCAGATACCCTGGAAACTGGGCAGTCAGTGACCCTGGAAACAGGGCAGTCAGATACCCCGGAAATAGGGCGGTCAGTTATCCTGGAAACAGGGCGGTCAGTTACCCCGGAAACAGGGAGATCAGTTACCCCGGAAACAGGGGAGTCAGATACCCCGGAAGTAGGGCGGTCAGTTATCCTGGAAACAGGGCGGTCAGTTACCCCGAAAACAGGGAGATCAGTTACCCCTTAAACAGGGCAGTCAGTTGCCCTGGAAAATGGGCAGTCAGTTACCCTGGAAACAGGTCAGTCAGTTATCCCGGAAACAGGCTGATCAGTAACCCTGGAAACAGGGCAGTCAGTTATCCCGGAAAAAGGGTGATCAGTTACCCTGGAAACTGTGCAGTCAGTTACCCTGGAAACAGGGTGATCAGTTACCCCAGAAACAGGGCAGTCAGTTCCCCTGGAAACAGGGCAGTCAGTTACCCTGGAAACAGGGCAGCCAGTTATCCCGGAAACAGGGCAGTCAGTTATCCCGGAAACAGGGCGATCAGTTAACCTGGAAACTGGGCAGTCTTTTACCCAGGAAACAGGGCAGTCAGTTAACCCGGAAACTGGGCAGTCAGTTACCCTGGAAACAGGGCAGTCAGTTCCCCCGGAAACTGGGCAGTCAGTTACCCTGTAAACAGGGCAGTCAGTCACTCTGGAAACAGGTTAGTTAGTTACCCCGGAAACAGGGTGATCAGTTACCCCAGAAACAAGGCAGTCAGTTCCCCTGGAAACAGGGTAGCCAGTTATCCCGGAAACAGGGCAGTCAGTTATCCTGGAAACAGGGCGATCAGTTAACCTGGAAACTGGGCAGTCTGTTACCCTTGAAACAGGGCGGTCAGTTACCCTGGAAACAGGGCAGTCAGTTATCCTGGAAACAGGGTGATCAGTTACCCTGGAAACTGGGCTGTCAGTTACCCTGGAAACAGGGCAGTCAGTTATCCTGGAAACAGGGCGGTCAGTTACCCCGGAAACAGGGAGATCAGTTACCCCAGAAACAGGGCAGTCAGTTACCCTGGAAACAGGGCAGTCAGTTATCCTGGAAACAGGGTGGTCAGTTACCCTGGAAACAGGGTGGTCAGTTACCCCGGAAACATGGTGATCAGTTATCCTGGAAACAGGGCGGTCAGTTACTTCGGAAACAGGGCAGTCAGTTACCCTGGAAACAGGGCGGTCAGTAACCCTGGAAACAGATTAGTCAGTTACCCCGGAAACATGGTGATCAGTTATCCTGGAAACAGCGCAGACAGTTACCCCGGAAACAGGGCAGACAGTTTCCCTGGAAACAGGGCAGTCAGTTATCCCGGAAACAGGGCAGTCAGTTATCCCGGAAACAGGGTGATCAGTTACCCTGGAAACTGGGCAGTCAGTTACCCTGGAAACAGGGCAGTCAGTCATCCCGGAAACAGGGCAGTCAGTTATCCCGGAAACAGGGAGATCAGTTACCCCGGAAACAGGGGAGTCAGATACCCCGGAAATAGGGCGGTCAGTTATCCTGGAAACAGGGCGGTCAGTTACCCCGTAAACAGGGAGATCAGTTACCCCGGAAACAGGGCAGTCAGTTGCCCTGGAAAATGGGCAGTCAGTTGCCCTGGAAACAGGGCAGTCAGTTACCCCGGAAACAGGGCAGTCAGTTACCCTGGAAACTGGGCAGTCAGTTACCCTGGAAACAGGGCAGTCAGTTATCCCGGAAACAGGGTGATCAGTTACCCTGGAAACAGGGCAGTCAGTTATCCCGGAAACAGGGCAGTCAGTTATCCCGGAAAAAGGGTGATCAGTTACCCTGGAAACTGGGCTGTCAGTTACCCTGGAAACAGGGCAGTCAGTTACCCCGGAAACAGGGCAGTTAGTTACCCCGGAAACTGGGCAGTCAGTTACCCTATAAACAGGGCAGTCAGACACCCCGGAAGCAGGTTAGTCAGTTACCCCGGAAACAGGGTGATCAGTTACCCCAGAAACAGGGCAGTCAGTTCTCATGGAAACAGGGCAGCCAGTTATCACGGAAACAGGGCAGTCAGTTATCCCGGAAACAGGGCAGTCAGTTATCCCGGAAACAGGGTGATCAGTTACCCCAGAAACAGGGCAGTCAGTTCCCCTGGAAACAGGGCAGCCAGTTATCACGGAAACAGGGCAGTCAGTTATCCAGGAAACAGGGTGATCAGTTACCCTGGAAACTGGGCTGTCAGTTACCCTGGAAGCAGGGCAGTCAGTTATCCTGGAAACAGGGCAGTCAGTTATCCTGGAAACAGGCTGATCAGTTACCCTGGAAACTGGGCAGTCAGTTACCCTGGAAACAGGGCAGTCAGTTACCCTGGAAACAGGGCAGTCAGTTATCCTGGAAACAGGGTGGTCAGTTACCCTGGAAACAGGGTGGTCAGTTACCCCGGAAACAGAGTGATCAGTTATCCTGGAAACAGGGCGGTCAGTTACCCCGGAAACAGGGCAGTCAGTTATCCCGGAAACAGGGTGATCGGTTACCCAAGAAACAGGGCAGTCATTTACCCCGGAAACAGGGCAGTCAGTTACCCTGGAAACAGGGCAGTCAGTTATCCCGGAAACAGGGCAGTCAGTTATCCCGGAAACAGGGTGATCAGTTACTCTGGAAACTGGGCAGTCAGTTACCCTGGAAACAGGGCAGTCAGATACCCCGGAAATAGGGCGGTCAGTTATCCTGGAAACAGGGCGGTCAGTTACCCCGGAAACAGGGAGATCAGTTACCCCGGAAACAGGGGAGTCAGATACCCCGGAAATAGGGCGGTCAGTTATCCTGGAAACAGGGCGGTCAGTTACCCCGTAAACAGGAGATCAGTTACCCCGGAAACAGGGCAGTCAGTTGCCCTGGAAAATGGGCAGTCAGTTACCCGGGAAACAGGTCAGTCAGTTATCCCGGAAACAGGCTGATCAGTTACCCTGGAAACAGGGCAGTCAGTTATCCCGGAAACAGGGTAGTCAGTTATCCCGGAAAAAGGGTGATCAGTTACCCCAGAAACAGGGCAGTCAGTTCCCCTGGAAACAGGGCATTCAATTACCCTGGAAACAGGGCAGCCAGTTCTCCCGGAAACAGGGCAGTCAGTTATCCCGGAAACAGGGTGATCAGTTACCCTGGAAACTGGGCTGTCAGTTACCCTGGAAGCAGGGCAGTCAGTTATCCTGGAAACAGGGCAGTCAGTTATCCTGGAAACAGGCTGATCAGTTACCCTGGAAACTGGGCAGTCAGTTACCCTGGAAACAGGGCAGTCAGTTACCCTGGAAACAGGGCAGTCAGTTATCCTGGAAACAGGGTGGTCAGTTACCCTGGAAACAGGGTGGTCAGTTACCCCGGAAACAGAGTGATCAGTTATCCTGGAAACAGGGCGGTCAGTTACCCCGGAAACAGGGCAATCAGTTCTCCCAGAAACAGGGCAGTCAGTTATCCCGGAAACAGGGTGATCGGTTACCCTAGAAACAGGGCAGTCATTTACCCCGGAAACAGGGCAGTCAGTTACCCTGGAAACAGGGCAGTCAGTTATCCCGGAAACAGGGCAGTCAGTTATCCCGGAAACAGGGTGATCAGTTCCTCTGGAAACAGGGCAGTCAGATACCCCGGAAATAGGGCGGTCAGTTATCCTGGAAACAGGGCGGTCAGTTACCCCGGAAACAGGGAGATCAGTTACCCCGGAAACAGGGGAGTCAGATACCCCGGAAATAGGGCGGTCAGTTACCCTGGAAACAGGGCAGTCAGTTATCACGGAAACAGGGCAGTCAGTTATCCCGTAAACAGGGAGATCAGTAACGCCAGAAACAGGGCAGTCAGTTACCCTGGAAAGTGGGCAGTCAGTTACCCTAGAAACATCTCAGTCAGTTATCTCGGAAACAGGGTGATCAGTTAACCTGGAAACAGGGCAGTCAGTTATCCCGGAAACAGGGCAGTCAGTTATTCCGGAAAAAGTGTGATCAGTTACCCTGGAAACAGGGCAGTCAGTTACCCCGGAAACAGGGCAGTCAGTTACCCTGGAAACAGGGCAGTCAGTTACCCCGGAAACTGGGCAGTCAGTTACCCTGGAAACAGGGCAGTCAGTCACCCTGGAAACAGGTTAGTCAGTTACCCCGGATACAGGGTGATCAGTTACCCTGGAAACAGGGCAGTCAGTTACCCCGGAAACAGGGCAGTCAGTTACCCTGGTAACAGGGCAGTCAGTTATCCCGGAAAAAGGGCAGTCAGTTTTCCCGGAAAGAGGGTGATCAGTTACCCTGGAAACTGGGGAGACAGTTACCCTGGAAACAGGGCTGTCAGTTACCCCGGAAACAGGGCAGTCATTTACCCTGGAAACTGGGCAGTCAGTTATCCCGGAAACAGGGTGATCAGTTACCCTGGAAACAGGGCAGTCAGTTATCCCGGAAACAGGGCAGTCAGTTATCCCGGAAACAGGGTGATCAGTTAGCCTGGAAACAGGGCAGTCAGTTATCACGGAAACTGGGCAGTCTGTTATCCCGGAAACAGGGTGATCAGTTACCCTGGAAACTGGGCAGTCAGTTACCCTGGAAACAGGGCAGTCAGATACCCCGGAAATAGGGCGGTCAGTTACCCCGGAAACAGGGAGATCAGTTACCCCGGAAACAGGGCAGTCAGATACCCCGGAAATAGGGCGGTCAGTTATCCTGGAAACAGGGCGGTCAGTTACCCTGGAAACAGGGCAGTCAGTTATCCCTGAAGCAGGGCAGTCACTTATCCCGGAAACAGGGTGATCAAATACCCTCGGATCAGGGCAGTCATTTACGCCGGAAACAGGGCAGTCAGTTACCCTGGAAACAGGGCAGTCAGTTATCACGGCAACAGGGCAGTCAGTTATCCCGGAAACAGGGTGATCAGTTACCCTGGAAACTGGGCAGTCAGTTACCCTGGAAACAGGGCAGTCAGTTACCCTGGAAACAGGGCTGTCAGTTACCCCGGAAACAGGGAGATCAGTTACCCCGGAAACAGGGGAGTCAGATACCCTGGAAATAGGGCAGTCAGTTACCCTGGAAACAGGTCAGTCTGTTATCCCGGAAACAGGGCAGTCAGTTATCCCGGAAAAAGTGTGATCAGTTACCCTGGAAACTGGGCAGTCAGTTACCCTGGAAACAGGGCAGTCAGTTACCCCGGAAACAGGGCAGTCCGTTACCCTGGAAACAGGGCAGTCAGTTACCCCGGAAACTGGGCAGTCAGTTACCCTGGAAACAGGGCAGTCAGTCACCCTGGAAACAGGTTAGTCAGTTACCCCGGAAACAGGGTGATCAGTTACCCTGGAAACAGGGCAGTCAGTTATCCCGGAAACAGGGAGTCAGTTTTCCCGGAAACAGGGTGATCAGTTACCCTGGAAACTGGACAGACAGTTACCCTGGAAAAAGGGCAGTCAGTTATCCCGAAAACAGGGCAGTCAGTTATCCCGGAAACAGGGTGATCAAATACCCTAGGATCAGGGCAGTCATTTTCCCCGGAAACAGGGCAGTCAGTTACCCTGGAAACAGGGCAGTCAGTTATCACGGAAACAGGGCAGTCAGTTATCCCGTAAACAGGGAGATCAGTAACGCCAGAAACAGGGCAGTCAGTTACCCTGGAAAGTGGGCAGTCAATTACCCTGGAAACAGGTCAGTCAGTTATCCCGGAAACAGGGTGATCAGTTACCCTGGAAACAGGGCAGTCAGTTATCCCGGAAACAGGGCAGTCAGTTATTCCGGAAAAACTGTGATCAGTTACCCTGGAAACTGGGCAGTCAGTTACCCTGGAAACAGGGCAGTCAGTTACCCCGGAAACCGGGCAGTCAGTTACCCTGGAAACAGGGCAGTCAGTTACCCCGGAAACTGGGCAGTCAGTTACCCTGGAAACAGGGCAGTCTGTCACCCTGGAAACAGGTTAGTCAGTTACCCCGGGAACAGGGTGATCAGTTACCCTGGAAACAGGGCAGTCAGTTACCCCGGAAACAGGGCAGTCAGTTACCCTGGAAACAGGGCAGTCAGTTATCCCGGAAAAAGGGCAGTCAGTTTTCCCGGAAAGAGGGTGATCAGTTACCCTGGAAACTGGGGAGACAGTTACCCTGGAAACAGGGCTGTCAGTTACCCCGGAAACAGGGCAGTCAGTTACCCTGGAAACTGGGCAGTCAGTTATCCCGGAAACAGGGTGATCAGTTACCCTGGAAACAGGGCAGTCAGTTATCCCGGAAACAGGGCAGTCAGTTATCCCGGAAACAGGGTGATCAGTTAGCCTGGAAACAGGGCAGTCAGTTATCAGGGAAACAGGGCAGTCTGTTATCCCGGAAACAGGGTGATCAGTTACCCTGGAAACTGGGCAGTCAGTTACACTGGAAACAGGGCAGTCAGTTACCCTGGAAACAGGGCAGTCATATACCCCAGAAATAGGGCGGTCAGTTACTCCGGAAACAGGGAGATCAGTTACCCCGGAAACAGGGCAGTCAGATACCCCGGAAATAGGGCGGTCAGTTATCCTGGAAACAGGGCGGTCAGTTACCCTGGAAACAGGGCAGTCAGTTATCCCTGAAGCAGGGCAGTCACTTATCCCGGAAACAGGGTGATCAAATACCCTCGGATCAGGGCAGTCATTTACGCCGGAAACAGGGCAGTCAGTTACCCTGGAAACAGGGCAGTCAGTTATCACGGCAACAGGGCAGTCAGTTACCCCGGAAACAGGGCAGTCAGTTACCCTGGAAACAGGGCAGTCAGTCACCCTGGAAACAGGTTACTCAGTTACCCCGGAAACAGGGTGATCAGTTACCCTGGAAACAGGGCAGTCAGTTACCCTGGAAACAGGGCAGTCAGTTATCCCGGAAACAGGGCAGTCAGTTTTCCCGGAAAGAGGGTGATCAGTTACCCTGGAAACTGGGGAGACAGTTACCCTGGAAACAGGGCTGTCAGTTACCCCGGAAGCAGGGCAGTCAGTTACCCTGGAAACTGGGCAGTCAGTTATCCCGGAAACAGGGTTATCAGTTACCCCGGAAACAGGGCATCAGTTATCCCGGAAACAGGGCAGTCAGTTATCCCGGAAACAGGGTGATCAGTTACCCTGGAAACAGGGCAGTCAGTTATCACGGAAACTGGGCAGTCAGTTACACTGGAAACAGGGCAGTCAGTTACCGTGGAAACAGGGCAGTCAGATACCCCGGAAATAGGGCGGTCAGTTATCCTGGAAACAGGGCGGTCAGTTACCCCGGAAACAGGGAGATCAGTTACCCCAGAAACAGGGGAGTCAGATACACCGGAAATAGGGCGGTCAGTTATCCTGGAAACAGGGCGGTCAGTTACCCTGGAAACTGGGCAGTCAGTTACCCTGGAAAATGGGCAGTCAGTTGCCCTGGAAACAGGGCAGTCAGTTACCCCGGAAACAGGGCAGTCAGTTACCCTGCAAACTGGGCAGTCAGTTACCCTGGAAACAGGGCAGTCAGTTATCCCGGAAACAGGGTGATCAGTTACCCTGGAAACAGGGCAGTCAGTTATCCCGGAAACAGGGCAGTCAGTTATCCCGGAAAAAGGGTGATCAGTTACCCTGGAAACAGGGCAGTCAGTTACCCCGGAAACAGGGCAGTTAGTTACCCCGGAAACTGGGCAGTCAGTTACCCTGGAAACAGGGCAGTCAGACACCCCGGAAACAGGTTAGTCAGTTACCCCGGAAACAGGGTGATCAGTTACCCCAGAAACAGGGCAGTCAGTTCTCCTGGAAACAGGGCAGCCAGTTATCACGGAAACAGGGCAGTCAGTTATCCCGGAAACAGGGCAGTCAGTTATCCCGGAAACAGGGTGATCAGTTACCCCAGAAACAGGGCAGTCAGTTCCCCTGGAAACAGGGCAGCCAGTTATCACGGAAACAGGGCAGTCAGTTATCCAGGAAACAGGGTGATCAGTTACCCTGGAAACTGGGCAGTCAGTTACCCTGGAAGCAGGGCAGTCAGTTATCCTGGAAACAGGGCAGTCAGTTATCCTGGAAACAGGCTGATCAGTTACCCTGGAAACTGGGCAGTCAGTTACCCTGGAAACAGGGCAGTCAGTTACCCTGGAAACAGGGCAGTCAGTTATCCTGGAAACAGGGTGGTCAGTTACCCTGGAAACAGGGTGGTCAGTTACCCCGGAAACAGAGTGATCAGTTATCCTGGAAACAGGGCGGTCAGTTACCCCGGAAACAGGGCAGTCAGTTATCCCGGAAACAGGGCAGTCAGTTATCCCGGAAACAGGGTGATCGGTTACCCAAGAAACAGGGCAGTCATTTACCCCGGAAACAGGGCAGTCAGTTACCCTGGAAACAGGGCAGTCAGTTATCCCGGAAACAGGGCAGTCAGTTATCCCGGAAACAGGGTGATCAGTTACTCTGGAAACTGGGCAGTCAGTTACCCTGGAAACAGGGCAGTCAGATACCCCGGAAATAGGGCGGTCAGTTATCCTGGAAACAGGGCCGTCAGTTACCCCGGAAACAGGGAGATCAGTTACCCCGGAAACAGGGGAGTCAGATACCCCGGAAATAGGGCGGTCAGTTATCCTGGAAACAGGGCGGTCAGTTACCCCGTAAACAGGAGATCAGTTACCCCGGAAACAGGGCAGTCAGTTGCCCTGGAAAATGGGCAGTCAGTTACCCTGGAAACAGGTCAGTCAGTTATCCCGGAAACAGGCTGATCAGTTACCCTGGAAACAGGGCAGTCAGTTATCCCGGAAACAGGGCAGTCAGTTATCCCGGAAAAAGGGTGATCAGTTACCCCAGAAACAGGGCAGTCAGTTCCCCTGGAAACAGGGCAGTCATTTACCCCGGAAACAGGGCAGTCAGTTACCCTGGAAACAGGGCAGTCAGTTATCCCGGCAACAGGGCAGTCAGTTATCCCGGAAACAGGGTGATCAGATACCCTGGAAACTGGGCAGTCAGTGACCCTGGAAACAGGGCAGTCAGATACCCCGGAAATAGGGCGGTCAGTTATCCTGGAAACAGGGCGGTCAGTTACCCCGGAAACAGGGAGATCAGTTACCCCGGAAACAGGGGAGTCAGATACCCCGGAAGTAGGGCGGTCAGTTATCCTGGAAACAGGGCGGTCAGTTACCCCGAAAACAGGGAGATCAGTTACCCCTTAAACAGGTCAGTCAGTTGCCCTGGAAAATGGGCAGTCAGTTACCCCGGAAACAGGGCAGTCAGTTATCCCGGAAACAGGGTGATCAGTTACCCCAGAAACAGGGCAGTCAGTTCCCCTGGAAACAGGGCAGCCAGTTATCACGGAAACAGGGCAGTCAGTTATCCAGGAAACAGGGTGATCAGTTACCCTGGAAACTGGGCTGTCAGTTACCCTGGAAGCAGGGCAGTCAGTTATCCTGGAAACAGGGCAGTCAGTTATCCTGGAAACAGGCTGATCAGTTACCCTGGAAACTGGGCAGTCAGTTACTCTGGAAACAGGGCAGTCAGTTACCCTGGAAACAGGGCAGTCAGTTATCCTGGAAACAGGGTGGTCAGTTACCCTGGAAACAGGGTGGTCAGTTACCCCGGAAACAGAGTGATCAGTTATCCTGGAAACAGGGCGGTCAGTTACCCCGGAAACAGGGCAGTCAGTTATCCCGGAAACAGGGTGATCGGTTACCCAAGAAACAGGGCAGTCATTTACCCCGGAAACAGGGCAGTCAGTTACCCTGGAAACAGGGCAGTCAGTTATCCCGGAAACAGGGCAGTCAGTTATCCCGGAAACAGGGTGATCAGTTACTCTGGAAACTGGGCAGTCAGTTACCCTGGAAACAGGGCAGTCAGATACCCCGGAAATAGGGCGGTCAGTTATCCTGGAAACAGGGCGGTCAGTTACCCCGGAAACAGGGAGATCAGTTACCCCGGAAACAGGGGAGTCAGATACCCCGGAAATAGGGCGGTCAGTTATCCTGGAAACAGGGCGGTCAGTTACCCCGTAAACAGGAGATCAGTTACCCCGGAAACAGGGCAGTCAGTTGCCCTGGAAAATGGGCAGTCAGTTACCCGGGAAACAGGTCAGTCAGTTATCCCGGAAACAGGCTGATCAGTTACCCTGGAAACAGGGCAGTCAGTTATCCCGGAAACAGGGTAGTCAGTTATCCCGGAAAAAGGGTGATCAGTTACCCCAGAAACAGGGCAGTCAGTTCCCCTGGAAACAGGGCATTCAATTACCCTGGAAACAGGGCAGCCAGTTCTCCCGGAAACAGGGCAGTCAGTTATCCCGGAAACAGGGTGATCAGTTACCCTGGAAACTGGGCCGTCAGTTACCCTGGAAGCAGGGCAGTCAGTTATCCTGGAAACAGGGCAGTCAGTTATCCTGGAAACAGGCTGATCAGTTAACCTGGAAACTGGGCAGTCAGTTACCCTGGAAACAGGGCAGTCAGTTACCCGGGAAACAGGTCAGTCAGTTATCCTGGAAACAGGGCGGTCAGTTACCCCGGAAACAGGGCAATCAGTTCTCCCAGAAACAGGGCAGTCAGTTATCCCGGAAACAGGGTGATCGGTTACCCTAGAAACAGGGCAGTCATTTACCCCGGAAACAGGGCAGTCAGTTACCCTGGAAACAGGGCAGTCAGTTATCCCGGAAACAGGGCAGTCAGTTATCCCGGAAACAGGGTGATCAGTTAGCCTGGAAACAGGGCAGTCAGTTATCAGGGAAACAGGGCAGTCTGTTATCCCGGAAACAGGGTGATCAGTTACCCTGGAAACTGGGCAGTCAGTTACACTGGAAACAGGGCAGTCAGTTACCCTGGAAACAGGGCAGTCATATACCCCAGAAATAGGGCGGTCAGTTACTCCGGATACAGGGAGATCAGTTACCCCGGAAACAGGGCAGTCAGATACCCCGGAAATAGGGCGGTCAGTTATCCTGGAAACAGGGCGGTCAGTTACCCTGGAAACAGGGCAGTCAGTTATCCCTGAAGCAGGGCAGTCACTTATCCCGGAAACAGGGTGATCAAATACCCTCGGATCAGGGCAGTCATTTACGCCGGAAACAGGGCAGTCAGTTACCCTGGAAACAGGGCAGTCAGTTATCACGGCAACAGGGCAGTCAGTTACCCCGGAAACAGGGCAGTCAGTTACCCTGGAAACAGGGCAGTCAGTCACCCTGGAAACAGGTTACTCAGTTACCCCGGAAACAGGGTGATCAGTTACCCTGGAAACAGGGCAGTCAGTTACCCTGGAAACAGGGCAGTCAGTTATCCCGGAAACAGGGCAGTCAGTTTTCCCGGAAAGAGGGTGATCAGTTACCCTGGAAACTGGGGAGACAGTTACCCTGGAAACAGGGCTGTCAGTTACCCCGGAAGCAGGGCAGTCAGTTACCCTGGAAACTGGGCAGTCAGTTATCCCGGAAACAGGGTTATCAGTTACCCCGGAAACAGGGCATCAGTTATCCCGGAAACAGGGCAGTCAGTTATCCCGGAAACAGGGTGATCAGTTACCCTGGAAACAGGGCAGTCAGTTATCACGGAAACTGGGCAGTCAGTTACACTGGAAACAGGGCAGTCAGTTACCGTGGAAACAGGGCAGTCAGATACCCCGGAAATAGGGCGGTCAGTTATCCTGGAAACAGGGCGGTCAGTTACCCCGGAAACAGGGAGATCAGTTACCCCAGAAACAGGGGAGTCAGATACACCGGAAATAGGGCGGTCAGTTATCCTGGAAACAGGGCGGTCAGTTACCCTGGAAACTGGGCAGTCAGTTACCCTGGAAAATGGGCAGTCAGTTGCCCTGGAAACAGGGCAGTCAGTTACCCCGGAAACAGGGCAGTCAGTTACCCTGCAAACTGGGCAGTCAGTTACCCTGGAAACAGGGCAGTCAGTTATCCCGGAAACAGGGTGATCAGTTACCCTGGAAACAGGGCAGTCAGTTATCCCGGAAACAGGGCAGTCAGTTATCCCGGAAAAAGGGTGATCAGTTACCCTGGAAACAGGGCAGTCAGTTACCCCGGAAACAGGGCAGTTAGTTACCCCGGAAACTGGGCAGTCAGTTACCCTGGAAACAGGGCAGTCAGACACCCCGGAAACAGGTTAGTCAGTTACCCCGGAAACAGGGTGATCAGTTACCCCAGAAACAGGGCAGTCAGTTCTCCTGGAAACAGGGCAGCCAGTTATCACGGAAACAGGGCAGTCAGTTATCCCGGAAACAGGGCAGTCAGTTATCCCGGAAACAGGGTGATCAGTTACCCCAGAAACAGGGCAGTCAGTTCCCCTGGAAACAGGGCAGCCAGTTATCACGGAAACAGGGCAGTCAGTTATCCAGGAAACAGGGTGATCAGTTACCCTGGAAACTGGGCAGTCAGTTACCCTGGAAGCAGGGCAGTCAGTTATCCTGGAAACAGGGCAGTCAGTTATCCTGGAAACAGGCTGATCAGTTACCCTGGAAACTGGGCAGTCAGTTACCCTGGAAACAGGGCAGTCAGTTACCCTGGAAACAGGGCAGTCAGTTATCCTGGAAACAGGGTGGTCAGTTACCCTGGAAACAGGGTGGTCAGTTACCCCGGAAACAGAGTGATCAGTTATCCTGGAAACAGGGCGGTCAGTTACCCCGGAAACAGGGCAGTCAGTTATCCCGGAAACAGGGCAGTCAGTTATCCCGGAAACAGGGTGATCGGTTACCCAAGAAACAGGGCAGTCATTTACCCCGGAAACAGGGCAGTCAGTTACCCTGGAAACAGGGCAGTCAGTTATCCCGGAAACAGGGCAGTCAGTTATCCCGGAAACAGGGTGATCAGTTACTCTGGAAACTGGGCAGTCAGTTACCCTGGAAACAGGGCAGTCAGATACCCCGGAAATAGGGCGGTCAGTTATCCTGGAAACAGGGCGGTCAGTTACCCCGGAAACAGGGAGATCAGTTACCCCGGAAACAGGGGAGTCAGATACCCCGGAAATAGGGCGGTCAGTTATCCTGCAAACAGGGCGGTCAGTTACCCCGTAAACAGGAGATCAGTTACCCCGGAAACAGGGCAGTCAGTTGCCCTGGAAAATGGGCAGTCAGTTACCCTGGAAACAGGTCAGTCAGTTATCCCGGAAACAGGCTGATCAGTTACCCTGGAAACAGGGCAGTCAGTTATCCCGGAAACAGGGCAGTCAGTTATCCCGGAAAAAGGGTGATCAGTTACCCCAGAAACAGGGCAGTCAGTTCCCCTGGAAACAGGGCAGTCATTTACCCCGGAAACAGGGCAGTCAGTTACCCTGGAAACAGGGCAGTCAGTTATCCCGGCAACAGGGCAGTCAGTTATCCCGGAAACAGGGTGATCAGATACCCTGGAAACTGGGCAGTCAGTGACCCTGGAAACAGGGCAGTCAGATACCCCGGAAATAGGGCGGTCAGTTATCCTGGAAACAGGGCGGTCAGTTACCCCGGAAACAGGGAGATCAGTTACCCCGGAAACAGGGGAGTCAGATACCCCGGAAGTAGGGCGGTCAGTTATCCTGGAAACAGGGCGGTCAGTTACCCCGAAAACAGGGAGATCAGTTACCCCTTAAACAGGTCAGTCAGTTGCCCTGGAAAATGGGCAGTCAGTTACCCCGGAAACAGGGCAGTCAGTTATCCCGGAAACAGGGTGATCAGTTACCCCAGAAACAGGGCAGTCAGTTCCCCTGGAAACAGGGCAGCCAGTTATCACGGAAACAGGGCAGTCAGTTATCCAGGAAACAGGGTGATCAGTTACCCTGGAAACTGGGCTGTCAGTTACCCTGGAAACAGGGCGGTCAGTTACCCCGGAAACAGGGCAATCAGTTCTCCCAGAAACAGGGCAGTCAGTTATCCCGGAAACAGGGTGATCGGTTACCCTAGAAACAGGGCAGTCATTTACCCCGGAAACAGGGCAGTCAGTTACCATGGAAACAGGGCAGTCAGTTATCCCGGAAACAGGGCAGTCAGTTATCCCGGAAACAGGGTGATCAGTTACTCTGGAAACTGGGCAGTCAGTTACCCTGGAAACAGGGCGGTCAGTTACCCCGGAAACAGGGAGATCAGTTACCCCGGAAACAGGGGAGTCAGATACCCCGGAAATAGGGCGGTCAGTTATCCTGGAAACAGGGCGGTCAGTTACCCCGGAAACAGGGAGATCAGTTACCCCGGAAACAGGGGAGTCAGATACCCCGGAAATAGGGCGGTCAGTTACCCTGGAAACAGGGCAGTCAGTTATCACGGAAACAGGGCAGTCAGTTATCCCGTAAACAGGGAGATCAGTAACGCCAGAAACAGGGCAGTCAGTTACCCTGGAAAGTGGGCAGTCAGTTACCCTAGAAACATCTCAGTCAGTTATCCCGGAAACAGGGTGATCAGTTAACCTGGAAACAGGGCAGTCAGTTATCCCGGAAACAGGGCAGTCAGTTATTCCGGAAAAAGTGTGATCAGTTACCCTGGAAACAGGGCAGTCAGTTACCCTGGAAACAGGGCAGTCAGTTACCCCGGAAACAGGGCAGTCAGTTACCCTGGAAACAGGGCAGTCAGTTACCCCGGAAACTGGGCAGTCAGTTACCCTGGAAACAGGGCAGTCAGTCACCCTGGAAACAGGTTAGTCAGTTACCCCGGAAACAGGGTGATCAGTTACCCTGGAAACAGGGCAGTCAGTTACCCCGGAAACAGGGCAGTCAGTTACCCTGGTAACAGGGCAGTCAGTTATCCCGGAAAAAGGGCAGTCAGTTTTCCCGGAAAGAGGGTGATCAGTTACCCTGGAAACTGGGGAGACAGTTACCCTGGAAACAGGGCTGTCAGTTACCCTGGAAACTGGGCAGTCAGTTATCCCGGAAACAGGGTGATCAGTTACCATGGAAACAGGGCAGTCAGTTATCCCGGAAACAGGGCAGTCAGTTATCCCGGAAACAGGGTGATCAGTTAGCCTGGAAACTGGGCAGTCTGTTATCCCGGAAACAGGGTGATCAGTTACCCTGGAAACTGGGCAGTCAGTTACCCTGGAAACAGGGCAGTCAGATACCCCGGAAATAGGGCGGTCAGTTACCCCGGAAACAGGGAGATCAGTTACCCCGGAAACAGGGCAGTCAGTTACCCTGGAAACAGGGCAGTCAGTTATCCCGGAAACAGGGCAGTCAGTTATCCCGGAAACAGGGTGATCAGTTACTCTGGAAACTGGGCAGTCAGTTACCCTGGAAACAGGGCGGTCAGTTACCCCGGAAACAGGGAGATCAGTTACCCCGGAAACAGGGGAGTCAGATACCCCGGAAATAGGGCGGTCAGTTATCCTGGAAACAGGGCGGTCAGTTACCCCGGAAACAGGGAGATCAGTTACCCCGGAAACAGGGGAGTCAGATACCCCGGAAATAGGGCGGTCAGTTACCCTGGAAACAGGGCAGTCAGTTATCACGGAAACAGGGCAGTCAGTTATCCCGTAAACAGGGAGATCAGTAACGCCAGAAACAGGGCAGTCAGTTACCCTGGAAAGTGGGCAGTCAGTTACCCTAGAAACATCTCAGTCAGTTATCCCGGAAACAGGGTGATCAGTTAACCTGGAAACAGGGCAGTCAGTTATCCCGGAAACAGGGCAGTCAGTTATTCCGGAAAAAGTGTGATCAGTTACCCTGGAAACAGGGCAGTCAGTTACCCTGGAAACAGGGCAGTCAGTTACCCCGGAAACAGGGCAGTCAGTTACCCTGGAAACAGGGCAGTCAGTTACCCCGGAAACTGGGCAGTCAGTTACCCTGGAAACAGGGCAGTCAGTCACCCTGGAAACAGGTTAGTCAGTTACCCCGGAAACAGGGTGATCAGTTACCCTGGAAACAGGGCAGTCAGTTACCCCGGAAACAGGGCAGTCAGTTACCCTGGTAACAGGGCAGTCAGTTATCCCGGAAAAAGGGCAGTCAGTTTTCCCGGAAAGAGGGTGATCAGTTATCCTGGAAACTGGGGAGACAGTTACCCTGGAAACAGGGCTGTCAGTTACCCTGGAAACTGGGCAGTCAGTTATCCCGGAAACAGGGTGATCAGTTACCCTGGAAACAGGGCAGTCAGTTATCCCGGAAACAGGGCTGTCAGTTATCCCGGAAACAGGGTGATCAGTTAGCCTGGAAACAGGGCAGTCAGTTATCACGGAAACTGGGCAGTCTGTTATCCCGGAAACAGGGTGATCAGTTAGCCTGGAAACAGGGCAGTCAGTTACCCTGGAAACAGGGCAGTCAGTTATCCCGGAAACAGGGCAGTCAGTTATCCCGGAAACAGGGTGATCAGTTACTCTGGAAACTGGGCAGTCAGTTACCCTGGAAACAGGGCGGTCAGTTACCCCGGAAACAGGGAGATCAGTTACCCCGGAAACAGGGGAGTCAGATACCCCGGAAATAGGGCGGTCAGTTATCCTGGAAACAGGGCGGTCAGTTACCCCGGAAACAGGGAGATCAGTTACCCCGGAAACAGGGGAGTCAGATACCCCGGAAATAGGGCGGTCAGTTACCCTGGAAACAGGGCAGTCAGTTATCACGGAAACAGGGCAGTCAGTTATCCCGTAAACAGGGAGATCAGTAACGCCAGAAACAGGGCAGTCAGTTACCCTGGAAAGTGGGCAGTCAGTTACCCTAGAAACATCTCAGTCAGTTATCCCGGAAACAGGGTGATCAGTTAACCTGGAAACAGGGCAGTCAGTTATCCCGGAAACAGGGCAGTCAGTTATTCCGGAAAAAGTGTGATCAGTTACCCTGGAAACAGGGCAGTCAGTTACCCTGGAAACAGGGCAGTCAGTTACCCCGGAAACAGGGCAGTCAGTTACCCTGGAAACAGGGCAGTCAGTTACCCCGGAAACTGGGCAGTCAGTTACCCTGGAAACAGGGCAGTCAGTCACCCTGGAAACAGGTTAGTCAGTTACCCCGGAAACAGGGTGATCAGTTACCCTGGAAACAGGGCAGTCAGTTACCCCGGAAACAGGGCAGTCAGTTACCCTGGTAACAGGGCAGTCAGTTATCCCGGAAAAAGGGCAGTCAGTTTTCCCGGAAAGAGGGTGATCAGTTACCCTGGAAACTGGGGAGACAGTTACCCTGGAAACAGGGCTGTCAGTTACCCTGGAAACTGGGCAGTCAGTTATCCCGGAAACAGGGTGATCAGTTACCCTGGAAACAGGGCAGTCAGTTATCCCGGAAACAGGGCAGTCAGTTATCCCGGAAACAGGGTGATCAGTTAGCCTGGAAACAGGGCAGTCAGTTATCACGGAAACTGGGCAGTCTGTTATCCCGGAAACAGGGTGATCAGTTACCCTGGAAACTGGGCAGTCAGTTACCCTGGAAACAGGGCAGTCAGATACCCCGGAAATAGGGCGGTCAGTTACCCCGGAAACAGGGAGATCAGTTACCCCGGAAACAGGGCAGTCAGATACCCCGGAAATAGGGCGGTCAGTTATCCTGGAAACAGGGTGGTCAGTTACCCTGGAAACAGGGCAGTCAGTTATCCCTGAAGCAGGGCAGTCACTTATCCCGGAAACAGGGTGATCAAATACCCTCGGATCAGGGCAGTCATTTACGCCGGAAACAGGGCAGTCAGTTACCCTGGAAACAGGGCAGTCAGTTATCACGGCAACAGGGCAGTCAGTTACCCCGGAAACAGGGCAGTCAGTTACCCTGGAAACAGGGCAGTCAGTCACCCTGGAAACAGGTTACTCAGTTACCCCGGAAACAGGGTGATCAGTTACCCTGGAAACAGGGCAGTCAGTTACCCCGGAAACAGGGCAGTCAGTTACCCTGGTAACAGGGCAGTCAGTTATCCCGGAAAAAGGGCAGTCAGTTTTCCCGGAAAGAGGGTGATCAGTTACCCTGGAAACTGGGGAGACAGTTACCCTGGAAACAGGGCTGTCAGTTACCCTGGAAACTGGGCAGTCAGTTATCCCGGAAACAGGGTGATCAGTTACCATGGAAACAGGGCAGTCAGTTATCCCGGAAACAGGGCAGTCAGTTATCCCGGAAACAGGGTGATCAGTTAGCCTGGAAACTGGGCAGTCTGTTATCCCGGAAACAGGGTGATCAGTTACCCTGGAAACTGGGCAGTCAGTTACCCTGGAAACAGGGCAGTCAGATACCCCGGAAATAGGGCGGTCAGTTACCCCGGAAACAGGGAGATCAGTTACCCCGGAAACAGGGCAGTCAGTTACCCTGGAAACAGGGCAGTCAGTTATCCCGGAAACAGGGCAGTCAGTTATCCCGGAAACAGGGTGATCAGTTACTCTGGAAACTGGGCAGTCAGTTACCCTGGAAACAGGGCGGTCAGTTACCCCGGAAACAGGGAGATCAGTTACCCCGGAAACAGGGGAGTCAGATACCCCGGAAATAGGGCGGTCAGTTATCCTGGAAACAGGGCGGTCAGTTACCCCGGAAACAGGGAGATCAGTTACCCCGGAAACAGGGGAGTCAGATACCCCGGAAATAGGGCGGTCAGTTACCCTGGAAACAGGGCAGTCAGTTATCACGGAAACAGGGCAGTCAGTTATCCCGTAAACAGGGAGATCAGTAACGCCAGAAACAGGGCAGTCAGTTACCCTGGAAAGTGGGCAGTCAGTTACCCTAGAAACATCTCAGTCAGTTATCCCGGAAACAGGGTGATCAGTTAACCTGGAAACAGGGCAGTCAGTTATCCCGGAAACAGGGCAGTCAGTTATTCCGGAAAAAGTGTGATCAGTTACCCTGGAAACAGGGCAGTCAGTTACCCTGGAAACAGGGCAGTCAGTTACCCCGGAAACAGGGCAGTCAGTTACCCTGGAAACAGGGCAGTCAGTTACCCCGGAAACTGGGCAGTCAGTTACCCTGGAAACAGGGCAGTCAGTCACCCTGGAAACAGGTTAGTCAGTTACCCCGGAAACAGGGTGATCAGTTACCCTGGAAACAGGGCAGTCAGTTACCCCGGAAACAGGGCAGTCAGTTACCCTGGTAACAGGGCAGTCAGTTATCCCGGAAAAAGGGCAGTCAGTTTTCCCGGAAAGAGGGTGATCAGTTACCCTGGAAACTGGGGAGACAGTTACCCTGGAAACAGGGCTGTCAGTTACCCTGGAAACTGGGCAGTCAGTTATCCCGGAAACAGGGTGATCAGTTACCCTGGAAACAGGGCAGTCAGTTATCCCGGAAACAGGGCTGTCAGTTATCCCGGAAACAGGGTGATCAGTTAGCCTGGAAACAGGGCAGTCAGTTATCACGGAAACTGGGCAGTCTGTTATCCCGGAAACAGGGTGATCAGTTAGCCTGGAAACAGGGCAGTCAGTTACCCTGGAAACAGGGCAGTCAGTTATCCCGGAAACAGGGCAGTCAGTTATCCCGGAAACAGGGTGATCAGTTACTCTGGAAACTGGGCAGTCAGTTACCCTGGAAACAGGGCGGTCAGTTACCCCGGAAACAGGGAGATCAGTTACCCCGGAAACAGGGGAGTCAGATACCCCGGAAATAGGGCGGTCAGTTATCCTGGAAACAGGGCGGTCAGTTACCCCGGAAACAGGGAGATCAGTTACCCCGGAAACAGGGGAGTCAGATACCCCGGAAATAGGGCGGTCAGTTACCCTGGAAACAGGGCAGTCAGTTATCACGGAAACAGGGCAGTCAGTTATCCCGTAAACAGGGAGATCAGTAACGCCAGAAACAGGGCAGTCAGTTACCCTGGAAAGTGGGCAGTCAGTTACCCTAGAAACATCTCAGTCAGTTATCCCGGAAACAGGGTGATCAGTTAACCTGGAAACAGGGCAGTCAGTTATCCCGGAAACAGGGCAGTCAGTTATTCCGGAAAAAGTGTGATCAGTTACCCTGGAAACAGGGCAGTCAGTTACCCTGGAAACAGGGCAGTCAGTTACCCCGGAAACAGGGCAGTCAGTTACCCTGGAAACAGGGCAGTCAGTTACCCCGGAAACTGGGCAGTCAGTTACCCTGGAAACAGGGCAGTCAGTCACCCTGGAAACAGGTTAGTCAGTTACCCCGGAAACAGGGTGATCAGTTACCCTGGAAACAGGGCAGTCAGTTACCCCGGAAACAGGGCAGTCAGTTACCCTGGTAACAGGGCAGTCAGTTATCCCGGAAAAAGGGCAGTCAGTTTTCCCGGAAAGAGGGTGATCAGTTACCCTGGAAACTGGGGAGACAGTTACCCTGGAAACAGGGCTGTCAGTTACCCTGGAAACTGGGCAGTCAGTTATCCCGGAAACAGGGTGATCAGTTACCCTGGAAACAGGGCAGTCAGTTATCCCGGAAACAGGGCAGTCAGTTATCCCGGAAACAGGGTGATCAGTTAGCCTGGAAACAGGGCAGTCAGTTATCACGGAAACTGGGCAGTCTGTTATCCCGGAAACAGGGTGATCAGTTACCCTGGAAACTGGGCAGTCAGTTACCCTGGAAACAGGGCAGTCAGATACCCCGGAAATAGGGCGGTCAGTTACCCCGGAAACAGGGAGATCAGTTACCCCGGAAACAGGGCAGTCAGATACCCCGGAAATAGGGCGGTCAGTTATCCTGGAAACAGGGCGGTCAGTTACCCTGGAAACAGGGCAGTCAGTTATCCCTGAAGCAGGGCAGTCACTTATCCCGGAAACAGGGTGATCAAATACCCTCGGATCAGGGCAGTCATTTACGCCGGAAACAGGGCAGTCAGTTACCCTGGAAACAGGGCAGTCAGTTATCACGGCAACAGGGCAGTCAGTTATCCCGGAAACAGGGTGATCAGTTACCCTGGAAACTGGGCAGTCAGTTACCCTGGAAACAGGGCAGTCAGTTACCCTGGAAACAGGGCTGTCAGTTACCCCGGAAACAGGGAGATCAGTTACCCCGGAAACAGGGGAGTCAGATACCCTGGAAATAGGGCAGTCAGTTACCCTGGAAACAGGTCAGTCAGTTATCCCGGAAACAGGGTGATCAGTTACCCTGGAAACAGGGCATTCAGTTATCCCGGAAACAGGGCAGTCAGTTATCCCGGAAAAAGTGTGATCAGTTACCCTGGAAACTGGGCAGTCAGTTACCCTGGAAACAGGGCAGTCAGTTACCCCGGAAACAGGGCAGTCCGTTACCCTGGAAACAGGGCAGTCAGTTACCCCGGAAACTGGGCAGTCAGTTACCCTGGAAACAGGGCAGTCAGTCACCCTGGAAACAGGTTAGTCAGTTACCCCGGAAACAGGGTGATCAGTTACCCTGCAAACAGGGCAGTCAGTTATCCCGGAAACAGGGCAGTCAGTTTTCCCGGAAACAGGGTGATCAGTTACCCTGGAAACTGGACAGACAGTTACCCTGGAAAAAGGGCAGTCAGTTATCCCGGAAACAGGGCAGTCAGTTATCCCGGAATCAGGGTGATCAAATACCCTAGGATCAGGGCAGTCATTTACCCCGGAAACAGGGCAGTCAGTTACCCTGGAAACAGGGCAGTCAGTTATCACGGAAACAGGGCAGTCAGTTATCCCGTAAACAGGGAGATCAGTAACGCCAGAAACAGGGCAGTCAGTTACCCTGGAAAGTGGGCAGTCAGTTACCCTGGAAACAAGTCAGTCAGTTATCCCGGAAACAGGGTGATCAGTTACCCTGGAAACAGGGCAGTCAGTTATCCCGGAAACAGGGCAGTCAGTTATTCCGGAAAAACTGTGATCAGTTACCCTGGAAACTGGGCAGTCAGTTACCCTGGAAACAGGGCAGTCAGTTACCCCGGAAACCGGGCAGTCAGTTACCCTGGAAACAGGGCAGTCAGTTACCCCGGAAACTGGGCAGTCAGTTACCCTGGAAACAGGGCAGTCTGTCACCCTGGAAACAGGTTAGTCAGTTACCCCGGAAACAGGGTGATCAGTTACCCTGGAAACAGGGCAGTCAGTTACCCCGGAAACAGGGCAGTCAGTTACCCTGGAAACAGGGCAGTCAGTTACCCCGGAAACAGGGCAGTCAGTTTTCCCGGAAAGAGGGTGATCAGTTACCCTGGAAACTGGGGAGACAGTTACCCTGGAAACAGGGCTGTCAGTTACCCCGGAAACAGGGCAGTCAGTTACCCTGGAAACTGGGCAGTCAGTTATCCCGGAAACAGGGTGATCAGTTACCCTGGAAACTGGGCAGTCAGTTATCCCGGAAACAGGGTGATCAGTTATCCCGGAAACAGGGCAGTCAGTTATCCCGGAAACAGGGTGATCAGTTAGCCTGGAAACAGGGCAGTCAGTTATCAGGGAAACAGGGCAGTCTGTTATCCCGGAAACAGGGTGATCAGTTACCCTGGAAACTGGGCAGTCAGTTACACTGGAAACAGGGCAGTCAGTTACCCTGGAAACAGGGCAGTCATATACCCCAGAAATAGGGCGGTCAGTTACTCCGGAAACAGGGAGATCAGTTACCCCGGAAACAGGGCAGTCAGATACCCCGGAAATAGGGCGGTCAGTTATCCTGGAAACAGGGCGGTCAGTTACCCTGGAAACAGGGCAGTCAGTTATCCCTGAAGCAGGGCAGTCACTTATCCCGGAAACAGGGTGATCAAATACCCTCGGATCAGGGCAGTCATTTACGCCGGAAACAGGGCAGTCAGTTACCCTGGAAACAGGGCAGTCAGTTATCACGGCAACA
The DNA here is from genome assembly GCF_036365525.1 of Heterodontus francisci. Lineage (NCBI taxonomy): Eukaryota > Metazoa > Chordata > Chondrichthyes > Heterodontiformes > Heterodontidae > Heterodontus > Heterodontus francisci. The sequence goes on along the minus strand of NC_090382.1, from coordinate 2,472,698 downwards.
GGGCAGTCAGTTACCCCGGAAACAGGGCAGTCAGTTACCCTGGAAACAGGGCAGTCAGTCACCCTGGAAACAGGTTACTCAGTTACCCCGGAAACAGGGTGATCAGTTACCCTGGAAACAGGGCAGTCAGTTACCCTGGAAACAGGGCAGTCAGTTATCCCGGAAACAGGGCAGTCAGTTTTCCCGGAAAGAGAGTGATCAGTTACCCTGGAAACTGGGGAGACAGTTACCCTGGAAACAGGGCTGTCAGTTACCCCGGAAGCAGGGCAGTCAGTTACCCTGGAAACTGGGCAGTCAGTTATCCCGGAAACAGGGATATCAGTTACCCCGGAAACAGGGCATCAGTTATCCCGGAAACAGGGCAGTCAGTTATCCCGGAAACAGGGTGATCAGTTACCCTGGAAACAGGGCAGTCAGTTATCACGGAAACTGGGCAGTCAGTTACACTGGAAACAGGGCAGTCAGTTACCGTGGAAACAGGGCAGTCAGATACCCCGGAAATAGGGCGGTCAGTTATCCTGGAAACAGGGCGGTCAGTTACCCCGGAAACAGGGAGATCAGTTACCCCAGAAACAGGGGAGTCAGATACACCGGAAATAGGGCGGTCAGTTATCCTGGAAACAGGGCGGTCAGTTACCCTGGAAACAGGGCAGTCAGTTACACTGGAAACAGGCAGTCAGTTACCCCGGAAATAGGGCGGTCAGTTATCCTGGAAACAGGGCAGTCAGTTACCCCGGAAACAGGGAGATCAGTTACCCCGGAAACAGGGGAGTCAGATACCCCGGAAATAGGGCAGTCATTTACCCTGGAAACAGGGCAGTCAGTTATCACGGAAACAGGGCAGTCAGTTATCCCGTAAACAGGGAGATCAGTAACGCCAGAAACAGGGCAGTCAGTTACCCTGGAAAGTGGGCAGTCAGTTACCCTGGAAACAGGTCAGTCAGTTATCCCGGAAACAGGGTGATCAGTTACCCTGGAAACAGGGCAGTCAGTTATCCCGGAAACAGGGCAGTCAGTTATCCCGGAAAAAGTGTGATCAGTTACCCTGGAAACTGGGCAGTCAGTTACCCTGGAAACAGGGCAGTCAGTTACCCCGGAAACAGGGCAGTCAGTTACCCTGGAAACAGGGCAGTCAGTTACCCCAGAAACTGGGCAGTCAGTTACCCTGGAAACAGGGCAGTCAGTCACCCTGGAAACATGTTAGTCAGTTACCACGGAAACAGGGTGATCAGTTACCCTGGAAACAGGGCAGTCAGTTACCCCGGAAACAGGGCAGTCAGTTACCCTGGAAACAGGGCAGTCAGTTATCCCGGAAACAGGGTGATCAGTTACCCTGGAAACAGGGCAGTCAGTTATCCCGGAAACAGGGCAGTCAGTTATCCCGGAAACAGGGTGATCAGTTAGCCTGGAAACAGGGCAGTCAGTTATCACGGAAACAGGGCAGTCAGTTATCCCGGAAACAGGCTGATCAGTTACCCTGGAAACTGGGCAGTCAGTTACACTGGAAACAGGGCAGTCAGTTACCCTGGAAACAGGGCAGTCAGATACCCCGGAAATAGGGCGGTCAGTTACCCCGGAAACAGGGAGATCAGTTACCCCGGAAACAGGGCAGTCAGACACCCCGGAAATAGGGCGGTCAGTTATCCTGGAAACAGGGCGGTCAGTTACCCTGGAAACAGGGCAGTCAGTTATTCCTGAAGCAGGGCAGTCACTTATCCCGGAAACAGGGTGATCAAATACCCTCGGATCAGGGCAGTCATTTACGCCGGAAACAGGGCAGTCAGTTACCCTGGAAACAGGGCAGTCAGTTATCACGGCAACAGGGCAGTCAGTTACCCTGGAAACAGGGCCGTCAGTTACCCCGGAAACTGGACAGTCAGTTACCCTGGAAAGAGGACAGTCAGACACCCCGGAAACAGGTTAGTCAGTTACCCCGGAAACAGGGTGATCAGTTACCCCAGAAACAGGGCAGTCAGTTCTCCTGGAAACAGGGCAGCCAGTTATCACGGAAACAGGGCAGTCAGTTATCCCGGAAACAGGGCAGTCAGTTATCCCGGAAACAGGGTGATCAGTTACCCCAGAAACAGGGCAGTCAGTTCCCCTGGAAACAGGGCAGCCAGTTATCACGGAAACAGGGCAGTCAGTTATCCAGGAAACAGGGTGATCAGTTACCCTGGAAACTGGGCAGTCAGTTACCCTGGAAACAGGGCAGTCAGTTATCCTGGAAACAGGGCAGTCAGTTATCCTGGAAACAGGCTGATCAGTTACCCTGGAAACTGGGCAGTCAGTTACCCTGGAAACAGGGCAGTCAGTTACCCTGGAAACAGGGCAGTCAGTTATCCTGGAAACAGGGTGGTCAGTTACCCTGGAAACAGGGTGGTCAGTTACCCCGGAAACAGAGTGATCAGTTATCCTGGAAACAGGGCGGTCAGTTACCCCGGAAACAGGGCAGTCAGTTATTCCGGAAATAGGGCGGTCAGTTATCCTGGAAACAGGGCGGTCAGTTACCCCGGAAACAGGGAGATCAGTCACCCCAGAAACAGGGGAGTCAGATACCCCGGAAATAGGGCGGTCAGTTATCCTGGAAACAGGGCGGTCAGTTACCCTGGAAACAGTGCAGTCAATTACACTGGAAACAGGCAGTCAGTTACCCTGGAAACAGGGTGATCAGTTACCCTGGAAACTGGGCAGTCAGTTACACTGGAAACAGGGCAGTCAGTTACCCTGGAAACAGGGCAGTCAGATACCCCGGAAATAGGGCGGTCAGTTATCCTGGAAACAGGGCAGTCAGTTACCCCGGAAATAGGGCGGTCAGTTATCCTGGAAACAGGGCAGTCAGTTATCCAGTAAACAGGGAGATCAGTAACGCCAGAAACAGGGCAGTCAGTTACCCTGGAAAGTGGGCAGTCAGTTACCCTGGAAACAGGTCAGTCAGTTATCCCGGAAACAGGGTGATCAGTTACCCTGGAAACAGGGCAGTCAGTTATCCCGGAAACAGGGCAGTCAGTTATCCCGGAAAAAGTGTGATCAGTTACCCTGGAAACTGGGCAGTCAGTTACCCTGGAAACAGGGCAGTCAGTTACCCCGGAAACTGGGCAGTCAGTTACCCTGGAAACAGGGCAGTCAGTCACCCTGGAAACAGGTTAGTCAGTTACCCCGGAAACAGGGTGATCAGTTACCCTGGAAACAGGGCAGTCAGTTACCCCGGAAACAGGGCAGTCAGTTACCCTGGAAACAGGGCAGTCAGTTATCCCGGAAAAAGGGCAGTCAGTTTTCCCGGAAAGAGGGTGATCAGTTACCCTGGAAACTGGGGAGACAGTTACCCTGGAAACAGGGCTGTCAGTTACCCCGGAAACAGGGCAGTCAGTTACCCTGGAAACTGGGCAGTCAGTTATCCCGGAAACAGGGTGATCAGTTACCCTGGAAACAGGGCAGTCAGTTATCCCGGAAACAGGGCAGTCAGTTATCCCGGAAACAGGGTGATCAGTTAGCCTGGAAACAGGGCAGTCAGTTATCACGGAAACAGGGCAGTCAGTTATCCCGGAAACAGGCTGATCAGTTACCCTGGAAACTGGGCAGTCAGTTACACTGGAAACAGGGCAGTCAGTTACCCTGGAAACAGGGCAGTCAGATACCCCGGAAATAGGGCGGTCAGTTACCCCGGAAACAGGGAGATCAGTTACCCCGGAAACAGGGCAGTCAGATACCCCGGAAATAGGGCGGTCAGTTATCCTGGAAACAGGGCGGTCAGTTACCCTGGAAACAGGGCAGTCAGTTATCCCTGAAGCAGGGCAGTCACTTGTCCCGGAAACAGTGTGATCAAATACCCTCGGATCAGGGCAGTCATTTACGCCGGAAACAGGGCAGTCAGTTACCCTGGAAACAGGGCAGTCAGTTATCACGACAACAGGGCAGTCAGTTACCCTGGAAACAGGGCAGTCAGTTACCCCGGAAACTGGGCAGTCAGTTACCCTGGAAACAGGACAGTCAGACACCCCGGAAACAGGTTAGTCAGTTACCCCGGAAACAGGGTGATCAGTTACCCCAGAAACAGGGCAGTCAGTTCTCCTGGAAACAGGGCAGCCAGTTATCACGGAAACAGGGCAGTCAGTTATCCCGGAAACAGGGCAGTCAGTTATCCCGGAAACAGGGTGATCAGTTACCCCAGAAACAGGGCAGTCAGTTCCCCTGGAAACAGGGCAGCCAGTTATCACGGAAACAGGGCAGTCAGTTATCCAGGAAACAGGGTGATCAGTTACCCTGGAAACTGGGCAGTCAGTTACCCTGGAAGCAGGGCAGTCAGTTATCCTGGAAACAGGGCAGTCAGTTATCCTGGAAACAGGGCAGTCAGTTACCCTGGAAACAGGGCAGTCAGTTATCCTGGAAACAGGGTGGTCAGTTACCCTGGAAACAGGGTGGTCAGTTACCCCGGAAACAGAGTGATCAGTTATCCTGGAAACAGGGCGGTCAGTTACCCCGGAAACAGGGCAGTCAGTTATCCCGGAAATAGGGCGGTCAGTTATCCTGGAAACAGGGCGGTCAGTTACCCCGGAAACAGGGAGATCAGTCACCCCAGAAACAGGGGAGTCAGATACCCCGGAAATAGGGCGGTCAGTTATCCTGGAAACAGGGCGGTCAGTTACCCTGGAAACAGTGCAGTCAGTTACACTGGAAACAGGCAGTCAGTTACCCTGGAAACAGGGTGATCAGTTACCCTGGAAACTGGGCAGTCAGTTACACTGGAAACAGGGCAGTCAGTTACCCTGGAAACAGGGCTGTCAGATACCCCGGAAATAGGGCGGTCAGTTATCCTGGAAACAGGGCAGTCAGTTACCCCGGAAACAGGGAGATCAGTTACCCCGGAAACAGGGCAGTCAGATACCCCGGAAATAGGGCAGTCAGTTACCCTGGAAACAGGGCAGTCAGTTATCACGGAAACAGGGCAGTCAGTTATCCAGTAAACAGGGAGATCAGTAACGCCAGAAACAGGGCAGTCAGTTACCCTGGAAAGTGGGCAGTCAGTTACCCTGGAAACAGGTCAGTCAGTTATCCCGGAAACAGGGTGATCAGTTACCCTGGAAACAGGGCAGTCAGTTATCCCGGAAACAGGGCAGTCAGTTATCCCGGAAAAAGTGTGATCAGTTACCCTGGAAACTGGGCAGTCAGTTACCCTGGAAACAGGGCAGTCAGTTACCCCGGAAACTGGGCAGTCAGTTACCCTGGAAACAGGGCAGTCAGTCACCCTGGAAACAGGTTAGTCAGTTACCCCGGAAACAGGGTGATCAGTTACCCTGGAAACAGGGCAGTCAGTTACCCCGGAAACAGGGCAGTCAGTTACCCTGGAAACAGGGCAGTCAGTTATCCCGGAAAAAGGGCAGTCAGTTTTCCCGGAAAGAGGGTGATCAGTTACCCTGGAAACTGGGGAGACAGTTACCCTGGAAACAGGGCTGTCAGTTACCCCGGAAACAGGGCAGTCAGTTACCCTGGAAACTGGGCAGTCAGTTATCCCGGAAACAGGGTGATCAGTTACCCTGGAAACAGGGCAGTCAGTTATCTTGGAAAAAGTGCAGTCAGTTATCCCGGAAAAAGGGTGATCAGTTACCCTGGAAACTGGGCAGTCATGTACCCTGGAAACAGGGCAGTCAGTTACCCCGGAAACTGGGCAGTCAGTTACCCTGGAAACAGGGCATTCAGTTATCACGGAAAAAGTGCAGTCAGTTATCCCGGAAAAAGGGCAGTCAGTTATCCCGGAAACAGGCTGATCAGTTACCCTGGAAACTGGGCAGTCAGTTACACTGGAAACAGGGCAGTCTGTTACCCTGGAAACAGGCTGATCAGTTACCCTGGAAACTGGGCAGTCAGTTACACTGGAAACAGGGCAGTCAGTTACCCTGGAAACAGGGCAGTCAGATACCCCGGAAATAGGGCGGTCAGTTACCCCGGAAACAGGGAGATCAGTTACCCCGGAAACAGGGCAGTCAGATACCCCGGAAATAGGGCGGTCAGTTATCCTGGAAACAGGGCGGTCAGTTACCCTGGAAACAGGGCAGTCAGTTATCCCTGAAGCAGGGCAGTCACTTGTCCCGGAAACAGTGTGATCAAATACCCTCGGATCAGGGCAGTCATTTACGCCGGAAACAGGGCAGTCAGTTACCCTGGAAACAGGGCAGTCAGTTATCACGACAACAGGGCAGTCAGTTACCCTGGAAACAGGGCAGTCAGTTACCCCGGAAACTGGGCAGTCAGTTACCCTGGAAACAGGACAGTCAGACACCCCGGAAACAGGTTAGTCAGTTACCCCGGAAACAGGGTGATCAGTTACCCCAGAAACAGGGCAGTCAGTTCTCCTGGAAACAGGGCAGCCAGTTATCACGGAAACAGGGCAGTCAGTTATCCCGGAAACAGGGCAGTCAGTTATCCCGGAAACAGGGTGATCAGTTACCCCAGAAACAGGGCAGTCAGTTCCCCTGGAAACAGGGCAGCCAGTTATCACGGAAACAGGGCAGTCAGTTATCCAGGAAACAGGGTGATCAGTTACCCTGGAAACTGGGCAGTCAGTTACCCTGGAAGCAGGGCAGTCAGTTATCCTGGAAACAGGGCAGTCAGTTATCCTGGAAACAGGCTGATCAGTTACCCTGGAAACTGGGCAGTCAGTTACCCTGGAAACAGGGCAGTCAGTTATCCTGGAAACAGGGTGGTCAGTTACCCTGGAAACAGGTTGGTCAGTTACCCCGGAAACAGAGTGATCAGTTATCCTGGAAACAGGGCGGTCAGTTACCCCGGAAACAGGGCAGTCAGTTATCCCGGAAACAGGGCAGTCAGTTATCCCGGAAACAGGGTGATCGGTTACCCGAGAAACAGGGCAGTCATTTACCCCGGAAACAGGGCAGTCAGTTACCCTGGAAACAGGGCAGTCAGTTATCCCGGAAACAGGGCAGTCAGTTATCCCGGAAACAGGGTGATCAGTTACTCTGGAAACTGGGCAGTCAGTTACCCTGGAAACAGGGCAGTCAGATACCCCGGAAATAGGGCGGTCAGTTATCCTGGAAACAGGGCAGTCAGTTACCCCGGAAACAGGGAGATCAGTTACCCCGGAAACAGGGCAGTCAGATACCCCGGAAATAGGGCGGTCAGTTATCCTGGAAACAGGGCGGTCAGTTACCCTGGAAACAGGGCAGTCAGTTATCCCTGAAGCAGGGCAGTCACTTATCCCGGAAACAGGGTGATCAAATACCCTCGGATCAGGGCAGTCATTTACGCAGGAAACAGGGCAGTCAGTTACCCTGGAAACAGGGCAGTCAGTTATCACGGCAACAGGGCAGTCAGTTATCCCGGAAACTGGGTGATCAGTTACCCTGGAAACTGGGCAGTCAGTTACCCTGGAAACAGGGCAGTCAGTTACCCTGGAAACAGGGCTGTCAGTTACCCCGGAAACAGGGAGATCAGTTACCCCGGAAACAGGGGAGTCAGATACCCTGGAAATAGGGCATTCAGTTACCCTGGAAACAGGTCAGTCAGTTATCCCGGAAACAGGGTGATCAGTTACCCTGGAAACAGGGCAGTCAGTTATCCCGGAAACAGGGCAGTCAGTTATCCCGGAAAAAGTGTGATCAGTTACCCTGGAAACTGGGCAGTCAGTTACCCTGTAAACAGGGCAGTCAGTTACCCCGGAAACAGGGCAGTCAGTTACCCTGGAAACAGGGCAGTCAATTACCCCGGAAACTGGGCAGTCCGTTACCCTGGAAACAGGGCAGTCAGTCACCCTGGAAACAGGTTAGTCAGTTACCCCGGAAACAGGGTGATCAGTTACCCTGGAAACAGGGCAGTCAGTTATCCCGGAAACAGGGCAGTCAGTTTTCCCGGAAACAGGGTGATCAGTTACCCTGGAAACTGGACAGACAGTTACCCTGGAAACAGGGCAGTCAGTTACCCCGGAAACAGGGCAGTCAGTTACCCCGGAAACTGGGCAGTCAGTTACCCTGGAAACAGGGCAGTCAGTTATCCCGGAAACAGGGTGATCAGTTACCCTGGAAACAGGGCAGTCAGTTATCCCGGAAACAGGGCAGTCAGTTATCCAGGAAAAAGTGTGATCAGTTACCCTGGAAACTGGGCTGTCAGTTACCCTGGAAACAGGGCAGTCAGTTATCCCGGAAACAGGGCAGTCAGTTATCCCGGAAACAGGGTGATCGGTTACCCGAGAAACAGGGCAGTCATTTACCCCGGAAACAGGGCAGTCAGTTACCCTGGAAACAGGGCAGTCAGTTATCCCGGAAACAGGGCAGTCAGTTATCCCGGAAACAGGGTGATCAGTTACTCTGGAAACTGGGCAGTCAGTTACCCTGGAAACAGGGCAGTCAGATACCCCGGAAATAGGGCGGTCAGTTATCCTGGAAACAGGGCGGTCAGTTACCCCGGAAACAGGGAGATCAGTTACCCCGGAAACAGGGCAGTCAGATACCCCGGAAATAGGGCGGTCAGTTATCCTGGAAACAGGGCGGTCAGTTACCCTGGAAACAGGGCAGTCAGTTATCCCTGAAGCAGGGCAGTCACTTATCCCGGAAACAGGGTGATCAAATACCCTCGGATCAGGGCAGTCATTTACGCAGGAAACAGGGCAGTCAGTTACCCTGGAAACAGGGCAGTCAGTTATCACGGCAACAGGGCAGTCAGTTATCCCGGAAACAGGGTGATCAGTTACCCTGGAAACTGGGCAGTCAGTTACCCTGGAAACAGGGCAGTCAGTTACCCTGGAAACAGGGCTGTCAGTTACCCCGGAAACAGGGAGATCAGTTACCCCGGAAACAGGGGAGTCAGATACCCTGGAAATAGGGCATTCAGTTACCCTGGAAACAGGTCAGTCAGTTATCCCAGAAACAGGGTGATCAGTTACCCTGGAAACAGGGCAGTCAGTTATCCCGGAAACAGGGCAGTCAGTTATCCCGGAAAAAGTGTGATCAGTTACCCTGGAAACTGGGCAGTCAGTTACCCTGTAAACAGGGCAGTCAGTTACCCCGGAAACAGGGCAGTCAGTTACCCTGGAAACAGGGCAGTCAATTACCCCGGAAACTGGGCAGTCAGTTACCCTGGAAACAGGGCAGTCAGTCACCCTGGAAACAGGTTAGTCAGTTACCCCGGTAACAGGGTGATCAGTTACCCTGGAAACAGGGCAGTCAGTTATCCCGGAAACAGGGCAGTCAGTTATCACGGCAACAGGGCAGTCAGTTATCCCGGAAACAGGGTGATCAGTTACCCTGGAAACTGGGCAGTCAGTTACCCTGGAAACAGGGCAGACAGTTACCCTGGAAACAGGGCTGTCAGTTACCCCGGAAACAGGGGAGTCAGATACCCTGGAAATAGGGCATTCAGTTACCCTGGAAACAGGTCAGTCAGTTATCCCGGAAACAGGGTGATCAGTTACCCTGGAAACAGGGCAGTCAGTTATCCCGGAAACAGGGCAGTCAGTTATCCCGGAAAAAGTGTGATCAGTTACCCTGGAAACTGGGCAGTCAGTTACCCTGTAAACAGGGCAGTCAGTTACCCCGGAAACAGGGCAGTCAGTTACCCTGGAAACAGGGCAGTCAATTACCCCGGAAACTGGGCAGTCAGTTACCCTGGAAACAGGGCAGTCAGTCACCCTGGAAACAGTTTAGTCAGTTACCCCGGAAACAGGGTGATCAGTTACCCTGGAAACAGGGCAGTCAGTTATCCCGGAAACAGGGCAGTCAGTTTTCCCGGAAACAGGGTGATCAGTTACCCTGGAAACTGGACAGACAGTTACCCTGGAAACAGGGCAGTCAGTTACCCCGGAAACAGGGCATTCAGTTACCCCGGAAACTGGGCAGTCAGTTACCCTGGAAACAGGGCAGTCAGTTATCCCGGAAACAGGGTGATCAGTTACCCTGGAAACAGGGCAGTCAGTTATCCCGGAAACAGGGCAGTCAGTTATCCCGGAAAAAGGGTGATCAGTTACCCTGGAAACTGGTCTGTCAGTTACCCTGGAAACAGGGCAGTCAGTTACCCCGGAAACAGGGCAGTTAGTTACCCTGGAAACAGGGCAGTAAGTTACCCCGGAAACTGGGCAGTCAGTTATCCCGGAAACAGGGTGATCAAATACCCTAGGATCAGGGCAGTCATTTACTCCGGAAACAGGGCAGTCAGTTACCCTGGAAACAGGGCAGTCAGTTATCACGGAAACAGGGCAGTCAGTTATCCCGTAAACAGGGAGATCAGTAACGCCAGAAACAGGGCAGTCAGTTACCCTGGAAAGTGGGCAGTCAGTTACCCTGGAAACAGGTCAGTCAGTTATCCCGTAAACAGGGTGATCAGTTACCCTGGAAACAGGGCAGTCAGTTATCCCGGAAACAGGGCAGTCAGTTATCCCGGAAACTGGGCAGTCAGTTACCCTGGAAACAGGGCAGTCAGTCACCCTGGAAACAGTTTAGTCAGTTACCCCGGAAACAGGGTGATCAGTTACCCTGGAAACAGGGCAGTCAGTTATCCCGGAAACAGGGCAGTCAGTTTTCCCGGAAACAGGGTGATCAGTTACCCTGGAAACTGGACAGACAGTTACCCTGGAAACAGGGCAGTCAGTTACCCCGGAAACAGGGCATTCAGTTACCCCGGAAACTGGGCAGTCAGTTACCCTGGAAACAGGGCAGTCAGTTATCCCGGAAACAGGGTGATCAGTTACCCTGGAAACAGGGCAGTCAGTTATCCCGGAAACAGGGCAGTCAGTTATCCCGGAAAAAGGGTGATCAGTTACCCTGGAAACTGGTCTGTCAGTTACCCTGGAAACAGGGCAGTCAGTTACCCCGGAAACAGGGCAGTTAGTTACCCTGGAAACAGGGCAGTAAGTTACCCCGGAAACTGGGCAGTCAGTTATCCCGGAAACAGGGTGATCAAATACCCTAGGATCAGGGCAGTCATTTACTCCGGAAACAGGGCAGTCAGTTACCCTGGAAACAGGGCAGTCAGTTATCACGGAAACAGGGCAGTCAGTTATCCCGTAAACAGGGAGATCAGTAACGCCAGAAACAGGGCAGTCAGTTACCCTGGAAAGTGGGCAGTCAGTTACCCTGGAAACAGGTCAGTCAGTTATCCCGTAAACAGGGTGATCAGTTACCCTGGAAACAGGGCAGTCAGTTATCCCGGAAACAGGGCAGTCAGTTATCCCGGAAAAAGTGTGATCAGTTACCCTGGAAACTGGGCAGTCAATTACCCTGGAAACAGGGCAGTCAGTTACCCCGGAAACAGGGCAGTCAGTTACCCTGGAAACAGGGCAGTCAGTTACCCCGGAAACTGGGCAGTCAGTTACGCTGGAGACAGGGCAGTCAGTCACCCTGGAAACAGGTTAGTCAGTTACCCCGGAAACAGGGTGATCAGTTACCCTGGAAACAGGGCAGTCAGTTACCCCGGAAACAGGGCAATCAGTTACCCTGAAAACAGGGCAGTCAGTTATCCCGGAAAAAGGGCAGTCAGTTTTCCTGGAAAGAGGGTGATCAGTTACCCTGGAAACTGGGGAGACAGTTACCCTGGAAACAGGGCTGTCAGTTACCCCGGAAACAGGGCAGTCAGTTACCCTGGAAACTGGGCAGTCAGTTATCCCGGAAACAGGGTGATCAGTTACCCTGGAAACAGGGCAGTCAGTTATCCCGGAAACAGGGCAGTCAGTTATCCCGGAAACAGGGTGATCAGTTAGCCTGGAAACAGGGCAGTCAGTTATCACGGAAACAGGGCAGTCAGTTATCCCGGAAACAGGGTGATCAGTTACCCTGGAAACTGGGCAGTCAGTTACACTGGAAACAGGGCAGTCAGTTACCCTGGAAACAGGGCAGTCAGATACCCCAGAAATAGGGCGGTCAGTTATCCTGGAAACAGGGCGGTCAGTTACCCCGGAAACAGTGAGATCAGTTACCCCGGAAACAGGGGAGTCAGATACCCCGGAAATAGGGCGGTCAGTTATCCTGGAAACAGGGCGGTCAGTTACCCCGTAAACAGGGAGATCAGTTACCCCGGAAACAGGGCAGTCAGTTGCCCTGGAAAATGGGCAGTCAGTTCCCCTGGAAACAGGTCAGTCAGTTATCCCGGAAACAGACTGATCAGTTAGCCTGGAAACAGGGCAGTCAGTCACCCTGGAAAAAGGTTAGTCAGTTACCCCGGAAACAGGGTGATCAGTTACCCTGGAAACAGGGCAGTCAGTTACCCTGGAAACAGGGCAGTCAGTTACCCCGGAAACTGGGCAGTCAGTTACCCTGGAAACAGGGCAGTCAGTCACCCTGGAACAGGTTAGTCAGTTACCCCGGAAACAGGGTGATCAGTTACCCTGGAAACAGGGCAGTCAGTTATCCCGGAAACAGGGCAGTCAGTTTTCCCGGAAACAGGGTGATCAGTTACCCTGGAAACTGGACAGACAGTTACCCTGGAAACAGGGCAGTCAGTTACCCCGGAAACAGGGCAGTCAGTTACCCTGGAAACTGGGCAGTCAGTTACCCTGGAAACAGGGCAGTCAGTTATCCCGGAAACAGGGTGATCAGTTACCCTGGAAACAGGGCAGTCAGTTATCCCGGAAACAGGGCAGTCAGTTATCCCGGAAAAAGGGTGATCAGTTACCCTGGAAACTGGGCTGTCAGTTACCCTGGAAACAGGGCAGTCAGTTACCCCGGAAACAGGGCAGTTAGTTACCCTGGAAACAGGGCAGTCAGTTACCCCGGAAACTGGGCAGTCAGTTACCCTGGAAACAGGGCAGTCAGACACCCCGGAAACAGGTTAGTCAGTTACCCCGGAAACAGGGTGATCAGTTACCCCAGAAACAGGGCAGTCAGTTCTCCTGGAAACAGGGCAGCCAGTTATCACGGAAACAGGGCAGTCAGTTATCCCGGAAACAGGGCAGTCAGTTATCCCGGAAACAGGGTGATCAGTTACCCAAGAAACAGGGCAGTCAGTTCACCTGGAAACAGGGCAGCCAGTTATCACGGAAACAGGGCAGTCAGTTATCCAGGAAACAGGGTGATCAGTTACACTGGAAACTGGGCAGTCAGTTACCCTGGAAGCAGGGCAGTCAGTTATCCTGGAAACAGGGCAGTCAGTTATCCCGGAAACAGGGCAGTCAGTTATCCCGGAAACAGGGTGATCGGTTACCCTAGAAACAGGGCAGTCATTTACCCCTGAAACAGGGCAGTCAGTTACCCTCTAAACAGGGCAGTCAGTTATCCCGGAAACAGGGCAGTCAGTTATCCTGGAAACTGGGCAGTCAGTTACCCTGGAAACAGGGCAGTCAGATACCCCGGAAATAGGGCGGTCAGTTATCCTGGAAACAGGGCGGTCAGTTACCCCGGAAACAGGGTGATCAGTTACCCCGGAAACAGGGGAGTCAGATACCCCGGAAATAGGGCGGTCAGTTATCCTGGAAACAGGGCGGTCAGTTACCCCGTAAACAGGGAGATCAGTTACCCCGGAAACAGGACAGTCAGTTGCCCTGGAAAATGGGCAGTCTGTTACCCTGGAAACAGGTCAGTCAGTTATCCCGGAAACAGGCTGATCAGTTACCCTGGAAACAGGGCAGTCAGTTATCCCGGAAACAGGGCAGTCAGTTATCCCGGAAAAAGGGTGATCAGTTACCCCAGAAACAGGGCAGTCAGTTCCCCTGGAAACAGAGCAGTCAGTTACCCTGGAAACAGGGCAGCCAGTTATCCCGGAAACAGGGCAGTCAGTTATCCCGGAAACAGGGCGATCAGTTAACCTGGAAACTGGGCAGTCTTTTACCCTGGAAACAGGGCAGTCAGTTAACCCGGAAACAGGGCAGACAGTTCCCCTGGAAACAGGGCAGTCAGTTACCCCGGAAACTGGGCAGTCAGTTACCCTCTAAACAGGGCAGTCAGTTACCCCGGAAACAGGGCAGTCAGTTACCCTGGATAATGGGCAGTCAGTTACCCTGGAAACAGGGCAGTCAGTTATCCCGGAAACAGGGTGATCAGTTACCCTGGAAACAGGGCAGTCAGTTATCCCGGAAACAGGGCAGTCAGTTATCCCGGAAAAAGGGTGATCAGTTACCCTGGAAACTGGGCTGTCAGTTACCCTGGAAACAGGGCAGTCAGTTACCCCGGAAGCAGGGCAGTTGTTACCCTGGAAACAGGGCAGTCAGTTACCCCGGAAACTGGGCAGTCAGTTACCCTGGAAACAGGGCAGTCAGACACCCCGGAAACAGATTAGTCAGTTACCCCGGAAACAGGGTGATCAGTTACCCCAGAAACAGGGCAGTCAGTTCTCCTGGAAACAGGGCAGCCAGTTATCACGGAAACAGGGCAGTCAGTTATCCCGGAAACAGGGCAGTCAGTTATCCCGGAAACAGGGTGATCAGTTACCCCAGAAACAGGGCAGTCAGTTCCACTGGAAACAGGGCAGCCAGTTATCACGGAAACAGGGCAGTCAGTTATCCAGGAAACAGGATGATCAGTTACCCTGGAAACTGGGCAGTCAGTTACCCTGGAAGCAGGGCAGTCAGTTATCCTGGAAACAGGGCAGTCAGTTATCCTGGAAACAGGCTGATCAGTTACCCTGGAAACTGGGCAGTCAGTTACCCTGGAAACAGGGCAGTCAGTTACCCTGGAAACAGGGCAGTCAGTTATCCTGGAAACAGGGTGGTCAGTTACCCTGGAAACAGGGTGGTCAGTTACCCCGGAAACAGAGTGATCAGTTATCCTGGAAACAGGGCGGTCAGTTACCCTGGAAACAGGGCAGTCAGTTACCCTGGAAACAGGGCAGTCAGTTATCCTGGAAACAGGCTGGACAGTTACCCTGGAAACAGGGTGGTCAGTTACCCCGGAAACAGAGTGATCAGTTATCCTGGAAACAGGGCGGTCAGTTACCCCGGAAACAGGGCAGTCAGTTACCCTGAAACAGGGCAGTCAGTTACCCTGGAAACAGGGCAGTCAGTTATCCCGGAAACAGGGCAGTCAGTTATCCAAAAACATGGTGATCAGTTACTCTGGAAACTGGGCAGTCAGTTACCCTGGAAACAGGGCAGTCAGATACCCCTGAAATAGGGCGGTCAGTTATCCTGGAAACAGGGCGGTCAGTTACCCCGGAAACAGGCTGATCAGTTACCCTGGAAACAGGGCAGTCAGTTATCCCGGAAACAGGGCAGTCAGTTATCCCGGAAAAAGGGTGATCAGTTACCCCAGAAACAGGGCAGTCAGTTCCCCTGGAAACAGGGCAGTCAGTTACCCTGGAAACAGGGCAGCCAGTTCTCCCGGAAACAGGGCAGTCAGTTCTCCCGGAAACAGGGCAGTCAGTTATCCCGGAAACAGGGCGATCAGTTAACCTGGAAACAGGGCAGTCAGTTACCCTGCAAACAGGGCAGTCAGTTACCCCGGAAACTGGGCAGTCAGTTACCCTCTAAACAGGGCAGTCAGTTACCCCGGAAACAGGGCAGTCAGTTACCCTGGAAACTGGGCAGTCAGTTAGCCTGGAAACAGGGCAGTCAGTTATCCCGGAAACAGGGTGATCAGTTACTTTGGAAACAGGGCAGTCAGTTGTCCCGGAAACAGGGCAGTCAGTTATCCCGGAAAAAGGGTGATCCGTTACCCTGGAAACTGGGCTGTCAGTTATCCTGGAAACAGGGCAGTCAGTTATCCCGGAAACAGGCTGATCAGTTACCCTGGAAACAGGGCAGTCAGTTATCCCGGAAACAGGGCAGTCAGTTATCCCGGAAAAAGGGTGATCAGTTACCCCAGAAACAGGGCAGTCAGTTACCCCGGAAACAGGGAAGTCAGTTACCCTGGAAACTGGGCAGTCAGTTACCCTGGAAACAGGGCAGTCAGTTATCCCAGAAACAGGGTGATCAGTTACCCTGGAAACAGGGCAGTCAGTTATCCCGGAAACAGGGCAGTCAGTTATCCCGGAAAAAGGGTGATCAGTTACCCTGGAAACTGGACTGTCAGTTACCCTGGAAACAGGGCAGTCAGTTACCCCGGAAACAGGGCAGTTGTTACCCTGGAAACAGGGCAGTCAGACACCCCGGAAACAGGTTAGTCAGTTACCCCGGAAACAGGGTGATCAGTTACCCCAGAAACAGGGCAGTCAGTTCTCCTGGAAACAGGGCAGCCAGTTATCACGGAAACAGCGCAGTCAGTTATCCCGGAAACAGGGCAGTCAGTTATCCCGGAAACAGGGTGATCAGTTACCCCAGAAACAGGGCAGTCAGTTCCCCTGGAAACAGGGCAGCCAGTTATCACGGAAACAGGGCAGTCAGTTATCCAGGAAACAGGGTGATCAGTTACCCTGGAAACTGGGCAGTCAGTTACCCTGGAAGCAGGGCAGTCAGTTATCCTGAAAACAGGGCAGTCAGTTATCCTGGAAACAGGCTGATCAGTTACCCTGGAAACTGGGCAGTCAGTTACCCTGGAAACAGGGCAGTCAGTTACCCTGGAAACAGGGCAGTCAGTTATCCTGGAAACAGGGTGGTCAGTTACCCTGGAAACAGGGTGGTCAGTTACCCCGGAAACAGAGTGATCAGTTATCCTGGAAACAGGGCGGTCAGTTACCCCGGAAACAGGGCAGTCAGTTATCCCGGAAACAGGGCAGTCAGTTATCCCGGAAACAGGGTGATCGGTTACCCAAGAAACAGGGCAGTCATTTACCCCGGAAACAGGGCAGTCAGTTACCCTGGAAACAGGGCAGTCAGTTATCCCGGAAACAGGGCAGTCAGTTATCCCGGAAACAGGGTGATCAGTTACTCTGGAAACTGGGCAGTCAGTTACCCTGGAAACAGGGCAGTCAGATACCCCGGAAATAGGGCGGTCAGTTATCCTGGAAACAGGGCGGTCAGTTACCCCGGAAACAGGGAGATCAGTTACCCCGGAAACAGGGGTGTCAGATACCCCGGAAATAGGGCGGTCAGTTATCCTGGAAACAGGGCGGTCAGTTACCCCGTAAACAGGGAGATCAGTTACCCCAGAAACAGGGCAGTCAGTTGCCCTGGAAAATGGGCAGTCAGTTACCCTGGAAACAGGTCAGTCAGTTATCCCGGAAACAGGCTGATCAGTTACCCTGGAAACAGGGCAGTCAGTTATCCGGGAAACAGGGCAGTCAGTTATCCCGGAAAAAGGGTGATCAGTTACCCCAGAAACAGGGCAGTCAGTTCCCCTGGAAACAGGGCAGTCAGTTACCCTGGAAACAGGGCAGCCAGTTATCCCGGAAACAGGGCAGTCAGTTATCCCGGAAACAGGGCGATCAGTTAACCTGGAAACTGGGCAGTCTTTTACCCTGGAAACAGGGCAGTCAGTTAACCCGGAAACAGGGCAGTCAGTTACCCTGGAAACAGGGCAGTCAGTTACCCCGGAAACTCGGCAGTCAGTTACACTCTAAACAGGGCAGTCAGTTACCCCGGAAACAGTGCAGTCAGTTACCCTGGAAACTGGGCAGTCATATACCCTGGAAACAGGGCAGTCAGTTATCCCGGAAACAGGGTGATCAGTTACCCTGGAAACAGGGCAGTCAGTTATCCCGGAAACAGGGCAGTCAGTTATCCCGGAAAAAGGGTGATCCGTTACCCTGGAAACTGGGCTGTCAGTTACCCTGGAAACAGGGCAGTCAGTTATCCCGGAAACAGGCTGATCAGTTACCCTGGAAACAGGGCAGTCAGTTATCCCGGAAACAGGGCAGTCAGTTATCCCGGAAAAAGGGTGATCAGTTACCCCAGAAACAGGGCAATCAGTTACCCCGGAAACAGGGCAGTCAGTTACCCTGGAAACTGGGCAGTCAGTTACCCTGGAAACAGGGCAGTCAGTTATCCCGGAAACAGGGTGATCAGTTACCCTGGAAACAGGGCAGTCAGTTATCCCGGAAACAGGGCAGTCAGTTATCCCGGAAAAAGGGTGATCAGTTACCCTGGAAACTGGGCTGTCAGTTACCCTGGAAACAGGGCAGTCAGTTACCCCGGAAACAGGGCAGTTGTTACCCTGGAAACAGGGCAGTCAGACACCCCGGAAACAGGTTAGTCAGTTACCCCGGAAACAGGGTGATCAGTTACCCCAGAAACAGGGCAGTCAGTTCTCCTGGAAACAGGGCAGCCAGTTATCACGGAAACAGGGCAGTCAGTTATCCCGGAAACAGGGTGATCAGTTACCCCAGAAACAGGGCAGTCAGTTCCCCTGGAAACAGGGCAGCCAGTTATCACGGAAACAGGGCAGTCAGTTATCCAGGAAACAGGGTGATCAGTTACCCTGGAAACTGGGCAGTCAGTTACCCTGGAAACAGGGCAGTCAGTTATCCTGGAAACAGGCTGATCAGTTACCCTGGAAACAGGGCAGTCAGTTACCCTGGAAACAGGGCAGTCAGTTACCCTGGAAACAGGGCAGTCAGTTATCCTGGAAACAGGGTGGTCAGTTACCCTGGAAACAGGGTGGTCAGTTACCCCGGAAACAGAGTGATCAGTTATCCTGGAAACAGGGCGGTCAGTTACCCCGGAAACAGGGCAGTCAGTTATCCCGGAAACAGGGCAGTCAGTTATCCCGGAAACAGGGTGATCGGTTACCCAAGAAACAGGGCAGTCATTTACCCCGGAAACAGGGCAGTCAGTTACCCTGGAAACAGGGCAGTCAGTTATCCCGGAAACAGGGCAGTCAGTTATCCCGGAAACAGGGTGATCAGTTACTCTGGAAACTGGGCAGTCAGTTACCCTGGAAACAGGGCAGTCAGATACCCCGGAAATAGGGCGGTCAGTTATCCTGGAAACAGGGCGGTCAGTTACCCCGGAAACAGGGAGATCAGTTACCCCGGAAACAGGGGAGTCAGATACCCCGGAAATAGGGCGGTCAGTTATCCTGGAAACAGGGCGGTCAGTTACCCCGTAAACAGGGAGATCAGTTACCCCAGAAACAGGGCAGTCAGTTGCCCTGGAAAATGGGCAGTCAGTTACCCTGGAAACAGGTCAGTCAGTTATCCCGGAAACAGGCTGATCAGTTACCCTGGAAACAGGGCAGTCAGTTATCCGGGAAACAGGGCAGTCAGTTATCCCGGAAAAAGGGTGATCAGTTACCCCAGAAACAGGGCAGTCAGTTCCCCTGGAAACAGGGCAGTCAGTTACCCTGGAAACAGGGCAGCCAGTTATCCCGGAAACAGGGCAGTCAGTTATCCCGGAAACAGGGCGATCAGTTAACCTGGAAACTGGGCAGTCTTTTACCCTGGAAACAGGGCAGTCAGTTAACCCGGAAACAGGGCAGTCAGTTACCCTGGAAACAGGGCAGTCAGTTACCCCGGAAACTGGGCAGTCAGTTACACTCTAAACAGGGCAGTCTGTTACCCCGGAAACAGTGCAGTCAGTTACCCTGGAAACTGGGCAGTCATATACCCTGGAAACAGGGCAGTCAGTTATCCTGGAAACAGGGTGGTCAGTTACCCTGGAAACAGGGTGGTCAGTTACCCCGGAAACAGAGTGATCAGTTATCCTGGAAACAGGGCGGTCAGTTACCCCGGAAACAGGGCAGTCAGTTATCCCGGAAACAGGGCAATCAGTTACCCCGGAAACAGGGCAGTCAGTTACCCTGGAAACTGGGCAGTCAGTTACCCTGGAAACAGGGCAGTCAGTTATCCCGGAAACAGGGTGATCAGTTACCCTGGAAACAGGGCAGTCAGTTATCCCGGAAACAGGGCAGTCAGTTATCCCGGAAAAAGGGTGATCAGTTACCCTGGAAACTGGGCTGTCAGTTACCCTGGAAACAGGGCAGTCAGTTACCCCGGAAACAGGGCAGTTGTTACCCTGGAAACAGGGCAGTCAGACACTCCGGAAACAGGTTAGTCAGTTACCCCGGAAACAGGGTGATCAGTTACCCCAGAAACAGGGCAGTCAGTTCTCCTGGAAACAGGGCAGCCAGTTATCACGGAAACAGGGCAGTCAGTTATCCCGGAAACAGGGTGATCAGTTACCCCAGAAACAGGGCAGTCAGTTCCCCTGGAAACAGGGCAGCCAGTTATCACGGAAACAGGGCAGTCAGTTATCCAGGAAACAGGGTGATCAGTTACCCTGGAAACTGGGCAGTCAGTTACCCTGGAAACAGGGCAGTCAGTTATCCTGGAAACAGGCTGATCAGTTACCCTGGAAACAGGGCAGTCAGTTACCCTGGAAACAGGGCAGTCAGTTACCCTGGAAACAGGGCAGTCAGTTATCCTGGAAACAGGGTGGTCAGTTACCCTGGAAACAGGGTGGTCAGTTACCCCGGAAACAGAGTGATCAGTTATCCTGGAAACAGGGCGGTCAGTTACCCCGGAAACAGGGCAGTCAGTTATCCCGGAAACAGGGCAGTCAGTTATCCCGGAAACAGGGTGATCGGTTACCCAAGAAACAGGGCAGTCATTTACCCCGGAAACAGGGCAGTCAGTTACCCTGGAAACAGGGCAGTCAGTTATCCCGGAAACAGGGCAGTCAGTTATCCCGGAAACAGGGTGATCAGTTACTCTGGAAACTGGGCAGTCAGTTACCCTGGAAACAGGGCAGTCAGATACCCCGGAAATAGGGCGGTCAGTTATCCTGGAAACAGGGCGGTCAGTTACCCCGGAAACAGGGAGATCAGTTACCCCGGAAACAGGGGAGTCAGATACCCCGGAAATAGGGCGGTCAGTTATCCTGGAAACAGGGCGGTCAGTTACCCCGTAAACAGGGAGATCAGTTACCCCAGAAACAGGGCAGTCAGTTGCCCTGGAAAATGGGCAGTCAGTTACCCTGGAAACAGGTCAGTCAGTTATCCCGGAAACAGGCTGATCAGTTACCCTGGAAACAGGGCAGTCAGTTATCCGGGAAACAGGGCAGTCAGTTATCCCGGAAAAAGGGTGATCAGTTACCCCAGAAACAGGGCAGTCAGTTCTCCTGGAAACAGGGCAGTCAGTTACCCTGGAAACAGGGCAGCCAGTTATCCCGGAAACAGGGCAGTCAGTTATCCCGGAAACAGGGCGATCAGTTAACCTGGAAACTGGGCAGTCTTTTACCCTGGAAACAGGGCAGTCAGTTAACCCGGAAACAGGGCAGTCAGTTACCCTGGAAACAGGGCAGTCAGTTACCCCGGAAACTGGGCAGTCAGTTACCCTCTAAACAGGGCAGTCTGTTACCCCGGAAACAGTGCAGTCAGTTACCCTGGAAACTGGGCAGTCATATACCCTGGAAACAGGGCAGTCAGTTATCCCGGAAACAGGGTGATCAGTTACCCTGGAAACAGGGCAGTCAGTTATCCCGGAAACAGGGCAGTCAGTTATCCCGGAAAAAGGGTGATCCGTTACCCTGGAAACTGGGCTGTCAGTTACCCTGGAAACAGGGCAGTCAGTTACCCCGGAAACAGGGCAGTTAGTTACCCTGGAAACAGGGCAGTCAGTTACCCCGGAAACTGGGCAGTCAGTTACCCTGGAAACAGGGCAGTCAGACACCCCGGAAACAGGTTAGTCAGTTACCCCGGAAACAGGGTGATCAGTTACCCCAGAAACAGGGCGGTCAGTTCTCCTGGAAACAGTGAGCCAGTTATCACGGAAACAGGGCAGTCAGTTATCCCGGAAACAGGGCAGTCAGTTATCCCGGAAACAGGGTGATCAGTTACCCCAGAAACAGGGCAGTCAGTTCCCCTGGAAACAGGGCAGCCAGTTATCACGGAAACAGGGCAGTCAGTTATCCAGGAAACAGGGTGATCAGTTACCCTGGAAACTGGGCAGTCAGTTACCCTGGAAGCAGGGCAGTCAGTTATCCTGGAAACAGGGCAGTCAGTTATCCTGGAAACAGTCTGATCAGTTACCCTGGAAACAGGGCAGTCAGTTACCCTGGAAACAGGGCAGTCAGCTATCCTGGAAACAGGGTGGTCAGTTACCCTGGAAACAGGGTGGTCAGTTACCCCGGAAACAGAGTGATCAGTTATCCTGGAAACAGGGCGGTCAGTTACCCCGGAAACAGGGCAGTCAGTTATCCCGGAAACAGGGCAGTCAGTTATCCCGGAAACAGGGTGATCGGTTACCCAAGAAACAGGGCAGTCATTTACCCCGGAAACAGGGCAGTCAGTTACCCTGGAAACAGGGCAGTCAGTTATCCCGGAAACAGGGCAGTCAGTTATCCCGGAAACAGGGTGATCAGTTACTCTGGAAACTGGGCAGTCAGTTACCCTGGAAACAGGGCAGTCAGATACCCCAGAAATAGGGCGGTCAGTTATCCTGGAAACAGGGCGGTCAGTTACCCCGGAAACAGGGAGATCAGTTACCCCGGAAACAGGGGAGTCAGATACCCCGGAAATAGGGCGGTCAGTTATCCTGGAAACAGGGCGGTCAGTTATCCCGGAAACAGGGCAGTCAGTTATCCCGGAAAAAGGGTGATCAGTTACCCCAGAAACAGGGCAGTCAGTTGCCCTGGAAAATGGTCAGTCAGTTACCCTGGAAACAGGTCAGTCAGTTATCCCGGAAACAGGCTGATCAGTTACCCTGGAAACAGGGCAGTCAGTTATCCCGGAAACAGGGCAGTCAGTTATCCCGGAAAAAGGGTGATCAGTTACCCCAGAAACAGGGCAGTCAGTTCCCCTGGAAACAGGGCAGTCAGTTACCCTGGAAACAGGGCAGCCAGTTATCCCGGAAACAGGGCAGTCAGTTATCCCGGAAACAGGGCGATCAGTTAACCTGGAAACTGGGCAGTCTTTTACCCTGGAAACAGGGCAGTCAGTTAACCCGGAAACAGGGCAGTCAGTTACCCTGGAAACAGGGCAGTCAGTTACCCCGGAAACTGGGCAGTCAGTTACCCTCTAAACAGGGCAGTCAGTTACCCCGGAAACAGGGCAGTCAGTTACCCTGGAAACAGGGCAGTCAGTTATCCCGGAAACAGGGTGATCAGTTACCCTGGAAACAGGGCAGTCAGTTATCCCGGAAACAGGGCAGTCAGTTATCCCGGAAAAAGGGTGATCCGTTAACCTGGAAACTGGGCTGTCAGTTACCCTGGAAACAGGGCAGTCAGTTACCCCGGAAAGAGGGCAGTTAGTTACCCTGGAAACAGGGCAGTCAGTTACCCCGGAAACTGGGCAGTCAGTTACCCTGGAAACAGGGCAGTCAGACACCCCGGTAACAGGTTAGTCAGTTACCCCGGAAACAGGGTGATCAGTTACCCCAGAAACAGGGCAGTCAGTTCTCCTGGAAACAGGGCAGCCAGTTATCACGGAAACAGGGCAGTCAGTTATCCCGGAAAAAGGGCAGTCAGTTATCCCGGAAACAGGGTGATCAGTTACCCCAGAAACAGGGCAGTCAGTTCCCCTGGAAACAGGGCAGCCAGTTATCACGGAAACAGGGCAGTCAGTTATCCAGGAAACAGGGTGATCAGTTACCCTGGAAACTGGGCAGTCAGTTACCCTGGAAGCAGGGCAGTCAGTTATCCTGGAAACAGGGCAGTCAGTTATCCTGGTAACAGGCTGATCAGTTACCCTGGAAACTGGGCAGTCAGTTACCCTGGAAACAGGGCAGTCAGTTACCCTGGAAACAGGGCAGTCAGTTATCCTGGAAACAGGGTGGTCAGTTACCCTGGAAACAGGGTGGTCAGTTACCCCGGAAACAGAGTGATCAGTTATCCTGGAAACAGGGCGGTCAGTTACCCCGGAAACAGGGCAGTCAGTTATCCCGGAAACAGGGCAGTCAGTTATCCCGGAAACAGGGTGATCGGTTACCCTAGAAACAGGGCAGTCATTTACCCCGGAAACAGGGCAGTCAGTTACCCTGGAAACAGGGCAGTCAGTTATCCCGGAAACAGGGCAGTCAGTTATCCCGGAAACAGGGTGATCAGTTACTCTGGAAACTGGGCAGTCAGTTACCCTGGAAACAGGGCCGTCAGATACCCCGGAAATAGGGCGGTCAGTTATCCTGGAAACAGGGCGGTCAGTTACCCCGGAAACAGGGAGATCAGTTACCCCGGAAACAGGGGAGTCAGATACCCCGGAAATAGGGCGGTCAGTTATCCTGGAAACAGGGCGGTCAGTTACCCCGTAAACAGGGAGATCAGTTACCCCGGAAACAGGTCAGTCAGTTATCCCGGAAACAGGCTGATCAGTTACCCTGGAAACAGGGCAGTCAGTTATCCCGGAAACAGGTCAGTCAGTTATCCCGGAAACAGGCTGATCAGTTACCCTGGAAACAGGGCAGTCAGTTATCCCGGAAACAGGGCAGTCAGTTATCCCGGAAAAAGGGTTTTCAGTTACCCCAGAAACAGGGCAGTCAGTTCCCCTGGAAGCAGGGCAGTCAGTTACCCTGGAAACAGGGCAGCCAGTTATCCCGGAAACAGGGCAGTCAGTTATCCCGGAAACAGGGCGATCAGTTAACCTGGAAACCGGGCAGTCTTTTACCCTGGAAACAGGGCAGTCAGTTAACCCGGAAACAGGGCAGTCAGTTACCCTGGAAACAGGGCAGTCAGTTACCCCGGAAACTGGGCAGTCAGTTACCCCATAAACAGGGCAGTCAGTCACCCTGGAAACAGGTTAGTCAGTTACCCCGGAAACAGGGTGATCAGTTACCCCAGAAACAGGGCAGTCAGTTCCCCTGGAAACAGGGTAGCCAGTTATCCCGGAAACAGGGCAGTCAGTTATCCTGGAAACAGGGCGTTCAGTTAACCTGGAAACTGGGCAGTCTGTTACCCTGGAAACAGGGCGGTCAGTTACCCTGGAAACAGGGCAGTCAGTTATCCTGGAAACAGGGTGATCAGTTACCCTGAAACTGAGCAGCCAGTTATCCTGGAAACAGGGCAGTCAGTTACCCTGGAAACAGGGCAGTCAGTTATCCTGGAAACAGGGCGGTCAGTTTCCCCGGAAACACGGAGATCAGTTACCCCGGAAACAGGGCAGTCAGTTACCCTGGAAACAGGGCAGTCAGTTATCCGGGAATCAGGGTGGTCAGTTACCCTGGAAACAGGGTGGTCAGTTACCCCGGAAACAGGGTGATCAATTATCCTGGAAACAGGGCGGTGAGTTACCCTGGAAACAGGGCAGTCAGTTTCCCTGGAAACAGGGCGGTCAGTAACCCTGGAAACAGATTAGTCAGTTACCCCGGAAACATGGTGATCAGTTATCCTGGAAACAGGGCAGACAGTTACCCCGGAAACAGGGCAGTCAGTTACCCTGGAAACAGGGCAGTCAGTTATCCCGGAAACAGGGCAGTCAGTTATCCCGGAAACAGGGTGATCAGTTACCCTGGAAACTGGGCAGTCAGTTACACTGGAAACAGGGCAGTCAGTTACCCTGGAAACAGGGCAGTCAGTTATCGCGGAAACAGGGTGATCAGTTACCCTAGAAACAGGGCAGACAGGTACCCCGGAAACAGGGCAGTCATTTACCCTGGAAACAGGGCAGTCAGTTATCCCGGAAACAGGGCAATCAGTTACCCTGGAAACAGGGCAGTCAGATACCCCGGAAATAGGGCGGTCAGTTATCCTGGAAACAGAGAGATCAGTTACCCCGGAAACAGGCAGTCAGATACCCTGGAAATAGGGTGATCAGTTACCCTGGAAACAGGGCAGTCAGTTATCCCGGAAGCACGGCAGTCAGTTACCCTGGAAACAGGGCAGTCAGTCACCCTGGAAACAGGGCAGTCAGTTACCCCAGAAACAGGGCAGTCAGTTCCCCTGGAAACAGGGCAGCCAGTTATCACGGAAACAGGGCAGTCAGTTATCCAGGAAACAGGGTGATCAGTTACCCTGGAAACTGGGCAGTCAGTTACGCTGGAAGCAGGGCAGTCAGTTATCCTGGAAACAGGGCAGTCAGTTATCCTGGAAACAGGCTGATCAGTTACCCTGGAAACTGGGCAGTCAGTTACCCTGGAAACAGGGCAGTCAGTTACCCTGGAAACAGGGCAGTCAGTTATCCTGGAAACAGGGTGGTCAGTTACCCTGGAAACAGGGTGGTCAGTTACCCCGGAAACAGAGTGATCAGTTATCCTGGAAACATGGCGGTCAGTTACCCCGGAAACAGGGCAGTCAGTTATCCCGGAAACAGGGCAGTCAGTTATCCCGGAAACAGGGTGATCGGTTTCCCTAGAAACAGGGCAGTCATTTACCCCGGAAACAGGACAGTCAGTTACCCTGGAAACAGGGCAGTCAGTTATCCCGGAAACAGGGCAGTCAGTTATCCCGGAAAAAGGGTGATCAGTTACTCTGGAAACTGGGCAGTCAGTTACCCTGGAAACAGGGCAGTCAGATACCCCGGAAATAGGGCGGTCAGTTATCCTGGAAACAGGGCGGTCATTTACCCCGGAAACAGGGAGATCAGTTACCCCGGAAACAGGGGAGTCAGATACCCCGGAAATAGGGCGGTCAGTTATCCTGGAAACAGGGCGGTCAGTTACCCCGTAAACAGGGAGATCAGTTACCCCGGAAGCAGGGCAGTCAGTTATCCCGGAAACAGGCTGATCAGTTACCCTGGAAACAGGGCAGTCAGTTATCCCGGAAACAGGTCAGTCAGTTATCCCGGAAACAGGCTGATCAGTTACCCTGGAAACAGGGCAGTCAGTTATCCCGGAAACAGGGCAGTCAGTTATCCCGGAAAAAGGGTGATCAGTTACCCCAGAAACAGGGCAGTCAGTTCCCCTGGAAACAGGGCAGTCAGTTACCCTGGAAACAGGGCAGCCAGTTATCCCGGAAACAGGGCAGTCAGTTATCCCGGAAACAGGGCGATCAGTTAACCTGGAAACTGGGCAGTCTTTTACCCTGGAAACAGGGCAGTCAGTTAACCCGGAAACAGGGCAGTCAGTCACCCTGGAAACAGGTTAGTCAGTTACCCCGGAAACAGGGTGATCAGTTACCCCAGAAACAGGGCAGTCAGTTCCCCTGGAAACAGGGTAGCCAGTTATCCCGGAAACAGGGCAGTCAGTTATCCTGGAAACAGGGCGTTCAGTTAACCTGGAAACTGGGCAGTCTGTTACCCTGGAAACAGGGCGGTCAGTTACCCTGGAAACAGGGCAGTCAGTTATCCTGGAAACAGGGTGATCAGTTACCCTGAAACTGGGCAGCCAGTTATCCTGGAAACAGGGCAGTCAGTTACCCTGGAAACAGGGCAGTCAGTTATCCTGGAAACAGGGCGGTCAGTTTCCCCGGAAACAGGGAGATCAGTTACCCCGGAAACAGGGCAGTCAGTTATCCGGGAAACAGGGTGGTCAGTTACCCTGGAAACAGGGTGGTCAGTTACCCCGGAAACAGGGTGATCAATTATCCTGGAAACAGGGCGGTCAGTTACCCTGGAAACAGGGCAGTCAGTTACCCTGGAAACAGGGCGGTCAGTAACCCTGGAAACAGATTAGTCAGTTACCCCGGAAACATGGTGATCAGTTATCCTGGAAACAGGGCAGACAGTTACCCCGGAAACAGGGCAGTCAGTTACCCTGGAAACAGGGCAGTCAGTTATCCCGGAAACAGGGCAGTCAGTTATCCCGGAAACAGGGTGATCAGTTACCCTGGAAACTGGGCAGTCAGTTACCCTGGAAACAGGGCAGTCAGTTACCCTGGAAACAGGGCAGTCAGTTATCCCGGAAACAGGGTGATCAGTTACCCTAGAAACAGGGCAGACAGGTACCCCGGAAACAGGGCAGTCATTTACCCTGGAAACAGGGCAGTCAGTTATCCCGGAAACAGGGCAATCAGTTACCTTGGAAACAGGGCAGTCAGATACCCCGGAAATAGGGCGGTCAGTTATCCTGGAAACAGGGAGATCAGTTACCCCGGAAACAGGCAGTCAGATACCCCGGAAATAGGGTGATCAGTTACCCTGGAAACAGGGCAGTCAGTTATCCCGGAAGCACGGCAGTCAGTTATCCCGGAAAAAGGGTGATCAGTTACCCTGGAAACTGGGCAGTCCGTTACCCTGGAAACAGGGCAGTCAGTTACCCCGGAAACTGGGCAGTCAGTTACCCTGGAAACAGGGCAGTCAGTCACCCTGGAAACAGGGCAGTCATTTACCCCGGAAACAGGGCAGTCAGTTACCCTGGAAACAGGGCAGTCAGTTATCCCGGCAACAGGGCAGTCAGTTATCCCGGAAACAGGGTGATCAGTTACCCTGGAAACTGGGCAGTCAGTTACCCTGGAAACAGGGCAGTCAGATACCCCGGAAATAGGGCGGTCAGTTATCCTGGAAACAGGGCGGTCAGTTACCCCGGAAACAGGGAGATCAGTTACCCCGGAAACAGGGCAGTCAGTTGCCCTGGAAAATGGGCAGTCAGTTACCCTGGAAACAGGTCAGTCAGTTATCCCGGAAACAGGGCAGTCAGTTATCCCGGAAAAAGGGTGATCAGTTACCCTGGAAACAGGGCAGTCAGTTGCCCTGGAAAATGGGCAGTCAGTTACCCTGGAAACAGGTCAGTCAGTTATCCCGGAAACAGGGCAGTCAGTTATCCCGGAAAAAGGGTGATCAGTTACCCTGGAAACTGGGCAGTCAGTTACCCTGGAAACAGGGTGATCAGTTACCCCAGAAACAGGGCAGTCAGTTCCCCTGGAAACAGGGCAGTCAGTTACCCTGGAAACAGGGCAGCCTGTTATCCCGGAAACAGGGCAGTCAGTTATCCCGGAAACAGGGCGATCAGTTAACCTGGAAACTGGGCAGTCTTTTACCCAGGAAACAGGGCAGTCAGTTAACCCGGAAACAGGGCAGTCAGTTACCCTGGAAACAGGGCAGTCAGTTCCCCCGGAAACTGGGCAGTCAGTTACCCTGTACACAGGGCAGTCAGTCACTCTGGAAACAGGTTAGTTAGTTACCCCGGAAACAGGGTGATCAGTTACCCCAGAAACAAGGCAGTCAGTTCCCCTGGAAACAGGGTAGCCAGTTATCCTGTAAACAGGGCAGTCAGTTATCCTGGAAACAGGGCGATCAGTTAACCTGGAAACTGGGCAGTCTGTTACACTTGAAACAGGGCGGTCAGTTACCCTGGAAACAGGGCAGTCAGTTATCCTGGAAACAGGGTGATCAGTTACCCTGGAAACTGGGCTGTCAGTTACCCTGGAAACAGGGCAGTCAGTTATCCTGGAAACAGGGCGGTCAGTTACCCCGGAAACAGGGAGATCAGTTACCCCAGAAACAGGGCAGTCAGTTACCCTGGAAACAGGGCAGTCAGTTATCCTGGAAACAGGGTGGTCAGTTACCCTGGAAACAGGGTGGTCAGTTACCCCGGAAACATGGTGATCAGTTATCCTGGAAACAGCGGAGACAGTTACCTCGGAAACAGGGCAGACAGTTTCCCTGGAAACAGGGCAGTCAGTTATCCCGGAAACAGGGCAGTCAGTTATCCCGGAAACAGGGTGATCAGTTACCCTGGAAACAGGGCAGTCAGTTACCCTGGAAACAGGGCAGTCAGTCATCCCGGAAACAGGGCAGTAATTTATCCCTGAAACAGGGAGATCAGTTACCCCGGAAACAGGGGAGTCAGATCACCGGAAATAGGGCGGTCAGTTATCCTGGAAACAGGGCGGTCAGTTACCCCGTAAACAGGGCAGTCAGTTACCCTGGAAACAGGGCAGTCAGTCACCCTGGAAACAGGGCAGTCATTTACCCCGGAAACAGGGCAGTCAGTTACCCTGGAAACAGGGCAGTCAGTTATCCCGGCAACAGGGCAGTCAGTTATCCCGGAAACAGGGTGATCAGTTACCCTGGAAACTGGGCAGTCAGTTACCCTGGAAACAGGGCAGTCAGATACCCCGGAAATAGGGCGGTCAGTTATCCTGGAAACAGGGCGGTCAGTTACCCCGGAAACAGGGAGATCAGTTACCCCGGAAACAGGGCAGTCAGTTGCCCTGGAAAATGGGCAGTCAGTTACCCTGGAAACAGGTCAGTCAGTTATCCCGGAAACAGGGCAGTCAGTTATCCCGGAAAAATGGTGATCAGTTACCCTAGAAACAGGGCAGTCAGTTGCCCTGGAAAATGGGCAGTCAGTTACCCTGGAAACAGGTCAGTCAGTTATCCCGGAAACAGGGCAGTCAGTTATCCCGGAAAAAGGGTGATCAGTTACCCTGGAAACTGGGCAGTCAGTTACCCTGGAAACAGGGTGATCAGTTACCCCAGAAACAGGGCAGTCAGTTCCCCTGGAAACAGGGCAGTCAGTTACCCTGGAAACAGGGCAGCCTGTTATCCCGGAAACAGGGCAGTCAGTTATCCCGGAAACAGGGCGATCAGTTAACCTGGAAACTGGGCAGTCTTTTACCCAGGAAACAGGGCAGTCAGTTAACCCGGAAACAGGGCAGTCAGTTACCCTGGAAACAGGGCAGTCAGTTCCCCCGGAAACTGGGCAGTCAGTTACCCTGTACACAGGGCAGTCAGTCACTCTGGAAACAGGTTAGTTAGTTACCCCGGAAACAGGGTGATCAGTTACCCCAGAAACAAGGCAGTCAGTTCCCCTGGAAACAGGGTAGCCAGTTATCCTGTAAACAGGGCAGTCAGTTATCCTGGAAACAGGGCGATCAGTTAACCTGGAAACTGGGCAGTCTGTTACACTTGAAACAGGGCGGTCAGTTACCCTGGAAACAGGGCAGTCAGTTATCCTGGAAACAGGGTGATCAGTTACCCTGGAAACTGGGCTGTCAGTTACCCTGGAAACAGGGCAGTCAGTTATCCTGGAAACAGGGCGGTCAGTTACCCCGGAAACAGGGAGATCAGTTACCCCAGAAACAGGGCAGTCAGTTACCCTGGAAACAGGGCAGTCAGTTATCCTGGAAACAGGGTGGTCAGTTACCCTGGAAACAGGGTGGTCAGTTACCCCGGAAACATGGTGATCAGTTATCCTGGAAACAGCGCAGACAGTTACCCCGGAAACAGGGCAGACAGTTTCCCTGGAAACAGGGCAGTCAGTTATCCCGGAAACAGGGCAGTCAGTTATCCCGGAAACAGGGTGATCAGTTACCCTGGAAACAGGGCAGTCAGTTACCCTGGAAACAGGGCAGTCAGTCATCCCGGAAACAGGGCAGTAATTTATCCCTGAAACAGGGAGATCAGTTACCCCGGAAACAGGGGAGTCAGATCACCGGAAATAGGGCGGTCAGTTATCCTGGAAACAGGGCGGTCAGTTACCCCGTAAACAGGCAGTCAGATACCCCGGAAATAGGGTGATCAGTTACCCTGGAAACAGGGCAGTCAGTTATCCCGGAAGCACGGCAGTCAGTTATCCCGGAAAAAGGGTGATCAGTTACCCTGGAAACTGGGCAGTCAGTTACCCTGGAAACAGGGCAGTCAGTTACCCCGGAAACTGGGCAGTCAGTTACCCTGGAAACAGGGCAGTCAGTCACCCTGGAAACAGGGCAGTCATTTACCCCGGAAACAGGGCAGTCAGTTACCCTGGAAACAGGGCAGTCAGTTATCCCGGCAACAGGGCAGTCAGTTATCCCGGAAACAGGGTGATCAGTTACCCTGGAAACTGGGCAGTCAGTTACCCTGGAAACAGGGCAGTCAGATACCCCGGAAATAGGGCGGTCAGTTATCCTGGAAACAGGGCGGTCAGTTACCCCGGAAACAGGGAGATCAGTTACCCCGGAAACAGGGCAGTCAGTTGCCCTGGAAAATGGGCAGTCAGTTACCCTGGAAACAGGTCAGTCAGTTATCCCGGAAACAGGGCAGTCAGTTATCCCGGAAAAAGGGTGATCAGTTACCCTGGAAACAGGGCAGTCAGTTGCCCTGGAAAATGGGCAGTCAGTTACCCTGGAAACAGGTCAGTCAGTTATCCCGGAAACAGGGCAGTCAGTTATCCCGGAAAAAGGGTGATCAGTTACCCTGGAAACTGGGCAGTCAGTTACCCTGGAAACAGGGTGATCAGTTACCCCAGAAACAGGGCAGTCAGTTCCCCTGGAAACAGGGCAGTCAGTTACCCTGGAAACAGGGCAGCCTGTTATCCCGGAAACAGGGCAGTCAGTTATCCCGGAAACAGGGCGATCAGTTAACCTGGAAACTGGGCAGTCTTTTACCCAGGAAACAGGGCAGTCAGTTAACCCGGAAACAGGGCAGTCAGTTACCCTGGAAACAGGGCAGTCAGTTCCCCCGGAAACTGGGCAGTCAGTTACCCTGTACACAGGGCAGTCAGTCACTCTGGAAACAGGTTAGTTAGTTACCCCGGAAACAGGGTGATCAGTTACCCCAGAAACAAGGCAGTCAGTTCCCCTGGAAACAGGGTAGCCAGTTATCCTGTAAACAGGGCAGTCAGTTATCCTGGAAACAGGGCGATCAGTTAACCTGGAAACTGGGCAGTCTGTTACACTTGAAACAGGGCGGTCAGTTACCCTGGAAACAGGGCAGTCAGTTATCCTGGAAACAGGGTGATCAGTTACCCTGGAAACTGGGCTGTCAGTTACCCTGGAAACAGGGCAGTCAGTTATCCTGGAAACAGGGCGGTCAGTTACCCCGGAAACAGGGAGATCAGTTACCCCAGAAACAGGGCAGTCAGTTACCCTGGAAACAGGGCAGTCAGTTGCCCTGGAAAATGGGCAGTCAGTTACCCTGGAAACAGGTCAGTCAGTTATCCCGGAAACAGGGCAGTCAGTTATCCCGGAAAAAGGGTGATCAGTTACCCTGGAAACTGGGCAGTCAGTTACCCTGGAAACAGGGTGATCAGTTACCCCAGAAACAGGGCAGTCAGTTCCCCTGGAAACAGGGCAGTCAGTTACCCTGGAAACAGGGCAGTCAGTTACCCTGGAAACAGGGCAGTCAGTCATCCCGGAAACAGGGCAGTAATTTATCCCTGAAACAGGGAGATCAGTTACCCCGGAAACAGGGGAGTCAGATCACCGGAAATAGGGCGGTCAGTTATCCTGGAAACAGGGCGGTCAGTTACCCCGTAAACAGGCAGTCAGATACCCCGGAAATAGGGTGATCAGTTACCCTGGAAACAGGGCAGTCAGTTATCCCGGAAGCACGGCAGTCAGTTATCCCGGAAAAAGGGTGATCAGTTACCCTGGAAACTGGGCAGTCAGTTACCCTGGAAACAGGGCAGTCAGTTACCCCGGAAACTGGGCAGTCAGTTACCCTGGAAACAGGGCAGTCAGTCACCCTGGAAACAGGGCAGTCATTTACCCCGGAAACAGGGCAGTCAGTTACCCTGGAAACAGGGCAGTCAGTTATCCCGGCAACAGGGCAGTCAGTTATCCCGGAAACAGGGTGATCAGTTACCCTGGAAACTGGGCAGTCAGTTACCCTGGAAACAGGGCAGTCAGATACCCCGGAAATAGGGCGGTCAGTTATCCTGGAAACAGGGCGGTCAGTTACCCCGGAAACAGGGAGATCAGTTACCCCGGAAACAGGGCAGTCAGTTGCCCTGGAAAATGGGCAGTCAGTTACCCTGGAAACAGGTCAGTCAGTTATCCCGGAAACAGGGCAGTCAGTTATCCCGGAAAAAGGGTGATCAGTTACCCTGGAAACAGGGCAGTCAGTTGCCCTGGAAAATGGGCAGTCAGTTACCCTGGAAACAGGTCAGTCAGTTATCCCGGAAACAGGGCAGTCAGTTATCCCGGAAAAAGGGTGATCAGTTACCCTGGAAACTGGGCAGTCAGTTACCCTGGAAACAGGGTGATCAGTTACCCCAGAAACAGGGCAGTCAGTTCCCCTGGAAACAGGGCAGTCAGTTACCCTGGAAACAGGGCAGCCTGTTATCCCGGAAACAGGGCAGTCAGTTATCCCGGAAACAGGGCGATCAGTTAACCTGGAAACTGGGCAGTCTTTTACCCAGGAAACAGGGCAGTCAGTTAACCCGGAAACAGGGCAGTCAGTTACCCTGGAAACAGGGCAGTCAGTTCCCCCGGAAACTGGGCAGTCAGTTACCCTGTACACAGGGCAGTCAGTCACTCTGGAAACAGGTTAGTTAGTTACCCCGGAAACAGGGTGATCAGTTACCCCAGAAACAAGGCAGTCAGTTCCCCTGGAAACAGGGTAGCCAGTTATCCTGTAAACAGGGCAGTCAGTTATCCTGGAAACAGGGCGATCAGTTAACCTGGAAACTGGGCAGTCTGTTACACTTGAAACAGGGCGGTCAGTTACCCTGGAAACAGGGCAGTCAGTTATCCTGGAAACAGGGTGATCAGTTACCCTGGAAACTGGGCTGTCAGTTACCCTGGAAACAGGGCAGTCAGTTATCCTGGAAACAGGGCGGTCAGTTACCCCGGAAACAGGGAGATCAGTTACCCCAGAAACAGGGCAGTCAGTTACCCTGGAAACAGGGCAGTCAGTTATCCTGGAAACAGGGTGGTCAGTTACCCTGGAAACAGGGTGGTCAGTTACCCCGGAAACATGGTGATCAGTTATCCTGGAAACAGCGGAGACAGTTACCTCGGAAACAGGGCAGACAGTTTCCCTGGAAACAGGGCAGTCAGTTATCCCGGAAACAGGGCAGTCAGTTATCCCGGAAACAGGGTGATCAGTTACCCTGGAAACAGGGCAGTCAGTTACCCTGGAAACAGGGCAGTCAGTCATCCCGGAAACAGGGCAGTAATTTATCCCTGAAACAGGGAGATCAGTTACCCCGGAAACAGGGGAGTCAGATCACCGGAAATAGGGCGGTCAGTTATCCTGGAAACAGGGCGGTCAGTTACCCCGTAAACAGGGCAGTCAGTTACCCTGGAAACAGGGCAGTCAGTCACCCTGGAAACAGGGCAGTCATTTACCCCGGAAACAGGGCAGTCAGTTACCCTGGAAACAGGGCAGTCAGTTATCCCGGCAACAGGGCAGTCAGTTATCCCGGAAACAGGGTGATCAGTTACCCTGGAAACTGGGCAGTCAGTTACCCTGGAAACAGGGCAGTCAGATACCCCGGAAATAGGGCGGTCAGTTATCCTGGAAACAGGGCGGTCAGTTACCCCGGAAACAGGGAGATCAGTTACCCCGGAAACAGGGCAGTCAGTTGCCCTGGAAAATGGGCAGTCAGTTACCCTGGAAACAGGTCAGTCAGTTATCCCGGAAACAGGGCAGTCAGTTATCCCGGAAAAATGGTGATCAGTTACCCTGGAAACAGGGCAGTCAGTTGCCCTGGAAAATGGGCAGTCAGTTACCCTGGAAACAGGTCAGTCAGTTATCCCGGAAACAGGGCAGTCAGTTATCCCGGAAAAAGGGTGATCAGTTACCCTGGAAACTGGGCAGTCAGTTACCCTGGAAACAGGGTGATCAGTTACCCCAGAAACAGGGCAGTCAGTTCCCCTGGAAACAGGGCAGTCAGTTACCCTGGAAACAGGGCAGCCTGTTATCCCGGAAACAGGGCAGTCAGTTATCCCGGAAACAGGGCGATCAGTTAACCTGGAAACTGGGCAGTCTTTTACCCAGGAAACAGGGCAGTCAGTTAACCCGGAAACAGGGCAGTCAGTTACCCTGGAAACAGGGCAGTCAGTTCCCCCGGAAACTGGGCAGTCAGTTACCCTGTACACAGGGCAGTCAGTCACTCTGGAAACAGGTTAGTTAGTTACCCCGGAAACAGGGTGATCAGTTACCCCAGAAACAAGGCAGTCAGTTCCCCTGGAAACAGGGTAGCCAGTTATCCTGTAAACAGGGCAGTCAGTTATCCTGGAAACAGGGCGATCAGTTAACCTGGAAACTGGGCAGTCTGTTACACTTGAAACAGGGCGGTCAGTTACCCTGGAAACAGGGCAGTCAGTTATCCTGGAAACAGGGTGATCAGTTACCCTGGAAACTGGGCTGTCAGTTACCCTGGAAACAGGGCAGTCAGTTATCCTGGAAACAGGGCGGTCAGTTACCCCGGAAACAGGGAGATCAGTTACCCCAGAAACAGGGCAGTCAGTTACCCTGGAAACAGGGCAGTCAGTTATCCTGGAAACAGGGTGGTCAGTTACCCTGGAAACAGGGTGGTCAGTTACCCCGGAAACATGGTGATCAGTTATCCTGGAAACAGCGCAGACAGTTACCCCGGAAACAGGGCAGACAGTTTCCCTGGAAACAGGGCAGTCAGTTATCCCGGAAACAGGGCAGTCAGTTATCCCGGAAACAGGGTGATCAGTTACCCTGGAAACAGGGCAGTCAGTTACCCTGGAAACAGGGCAGTCAGTCATCCCGGAAACAGGGCAGTAATTTATCCCTGAAACAGGGAGATCAGTTACCCCGGAAACAGGGGAGTCAGATCACCGGAAATAGGGCGGTCAGTTATCCTGGAAACAGGGCGGTCAGTTACCCCGTAAACAGGGAGATCAGTTACCCCGGAAACAGGGCAGTCAGTTGCCCTGGAAAATGGGCAGTCAGTTGCCCTGGAAACAGGGCAGTCAGTTACCCCGGAAACAGGGCAGTCAGTTACCCTGCAAACTGGGCAGTCAGTTACCCTGGAAACAGGGCAGTCAGTTATCCCGGAAACAGGGTGATCAGTTACCCTGGAAACAGGGCAGTCAGTTATCCCGGAAACAGGGCAGTCAGTTATCCCGGAAAAAGGGTGATCAGTTACACTGGAAACAGGGCAGTCAGTTACCCCGGAAACAGGGCAGTTAGTTACCCCGGAAACTGGGCAGTCAGTTACCCTGGAAACAGGGCAGTCAGTTACCCCGGAAACAGGGTGATCAGTTACCCCAGAAACAGGGCAGTCAGTTCTCCTGGAAACAGGGCAGCCAGTTATCACGGAAACAGGGCAGTCAGTTATCCCGGAAACAGGGCAGCCAGTTATCCCGGAAACAGGGTGATCAGTTACCCCAGAAACAGGGCAGTCAGTTCCCCTGGAAACAGGGCAGCCAGTTATCACGGAAACAGGGCAGTCAGTTATCCAGGAAACAGGGTGATCAGTTACCCTGGAAACTGGGCAGTCAGTTACCCTGGAAGCAGGGCAGTCAGTTATCCTGGAAACAGGGCAGTCAGTTATCCTGGAAACAGGCTGATCAGTTACCCTGGAAACTGGGCAGTCAGTTACCCTGGAAACAGGGCAGTCAGTTACCCTGGAAACAGGGCAGTCAGTTATCCTGGAAACAGGGTGGTCAGTTACCCTGGAAACAGGGTGGTCAGTTACCCCGGAAACAGGGCAGTCAGTTATCCCGGAAACAGGGCAGTCAGTTATCCCGGAAACAGGGTGATCGGTTACCCAAGAAACAGGGCAGTCATTTACCCCGGAAACAGGGCAGTCAGTTACCCTGGAAACAGGGCAGTCAGTTATCCCGGAAACAGGGCAGTCAGTTATCCAGGAAACAGGGTGATCAGTTACCCTGGAAACTGGGCAGTCAGTTACCCTGGAAGCAGGGCAGTCAGTTATCCTGGAAACAGGGCAGTCAGTTATCCTGGAAACAGGCTGATCAGTTACCCTGGAAACTGGGCAGTCAGTTACCCTGGAAACAGGGCAGTCAGTTACCCTGGAAACAGGGCAGTCAGTTATCCTGGAAACAGAGTGATCAGTTATCCTGGAAACAGGGCGGTCAGTTCCCCCGGAAACAGGGCAGTCAGTTATCCCGGAAACAGGGCAGTCAGTTATCCCGGAAACAGGGTGATCGGTTACCCAAGAAACAGGGCAGTCATTTACCCCGGAAACATGGCAGTCAGTTACCCTGGAAACAGGGCAGTCAGTTATCCCGGAAACAGGGCAGTCAGTTATCCCGGAAACAGGGTGATCAGTTACTCTGGAAACTGGGCAGTCAGTTACCCTGGAAACAGGGCAGTCAGATACCCCGGAAATAGGGCGGTCAGTTATCCTGGAAACAGGGCGGTCAGTTACCCCGGAAACAGGGAGATCAGTTACCCCGGAAACAGGGGAGTCAGATACCCCGGAAATAGGGCGGTCAGTTATCCTGGAAACAGGGCGGTCAGTTACCCAGTAAACAGGAGATCAGTTACCCCGGAAGCAGGGCAGTCAGTTGCCCTGGAAAATGGGCAGTCAGTTACCCTGGAAACAGGTCAGTCAGTTATCCCGGAAACAGGCTGATCAGTTACCCTGGAAACAGGGCAGTCAGTTATCCCGGAAACAGGGCAGTCAGTTATCCCGGAAAAAGGGTGATCAGTTACCCCAGAAACAGGGCAGTCAGTTCCCCTGGAAACAGGGCAGTCATTTACCCCGGAAACAGGGCAGTCAGTTACCCTGGAAACAGGGCAGTCAGTTATCCCGGCAACAGGGCAGTCAGTTATCCCGGAAACAGGGTGATCAGTTACCCTGGAAACTGGGCAGTCAGTTACCCTGGAAACAGGGCAGTCAGATACCCCGGAAATAGGGCGGTCAGTTATCCTGGAAACAGGGCGGTCAGTTACCCTGGAAACAGGGAGATCAGTTACCCCGGAAACAGGGGAGTCAGATACCCCGGAAGTAGGGCGGTCAGTTATCCTGGAAACAGGGCGGTCAGTTACCCCGAAAACAGGGAGATCAGTTACCCCTTAAACAGGGCAGTCAGTTGCCCTGGAAAATGGGCAGTCAGTTACCCTGGAAACAGGTCAGTCAGTTATCCCGGAAACAGGCTGATCAGTAACCCTGGAAACAGGGCAGTCAGTTATTCCGGAAACAGGGCAGTCAGTTATCCCGGAAAAAGGGTGATCAGTTACCCTGGAAACTGGGCAGTCAGTTACCCTGGAAACAGGGTGATCAGTTACCCCAGAAACAGGGCAGTCAGTTCCCCTGGAAACAGGGCAGTCAGTTACCCTGGAAACAGGGCAGCCAGTTATCCCGGAAACAGGGCAGTCAGTTATCCCGGAAACAGGGCGATCAGTTAACCTGGAAACTGGGCAGTCTTTTACCCAGGAAACAGGGCAGTCAGTTAACCCGGAAACTGGGCAGTCAGTTACCCTGGAAACAGGGCAGTCAGTTCCCCCGGAAACTGGGCAGTCAGTTACCCTGTAAACAGGGCAGTCAGTCACTCTGGAAGCAGGTTAGTTAGTTACCCCGGAAACAGGGTGATCAGTTACCCCAGAAACAAGGCAGTCAGTTCCCCTGGAAACAGGGTAGCCAGTTATCCCGGAAACAGGGCAGTCAGTTATCCTGGAAACAGGGCGATCAGTTAACCTGGAAACTGGGCAGTCTGTTACCCTTGAAACAGGGCGGTCAGTTACCCTGGAAACAGGGCAGTCAGTTATCCTGGAAACAGGGTGATCAGTTACCCTGGAAACTGGGCTGTCAGTTACCCTGGAAACAGGGCAGTCAGTTATCCTGGAAACAGGGCGGTCAGTTACCCCGGAAACAGGGAGATCAGTTACCCCAGAAACAGGGCAGTCAGTTACCCTGGAAACAGGGCAGTCAGTTATCCTGGAAACAGGGTGGTCAGTTACCCTGGAAACAGGGTGGTCAGTTACCCCGGAAACACGGTGATCAGTTATCCTGGAAACAGGGCGGTCAGTTACTTCGGAAACAGGGCAGTCAGTTACCCTGGAAACAGGGCGGTCAGTAACCCTGGAAACAGATTAGTCAGTTACCCCGGAAACATGGTGATCAGTTATCCTGGAAACAGCGCAGACAGTTACCCCGGAAACAGGGCAGACAGTTTCCCTGGAAACAGGGCAGTCAGTTATCCTGGAAACAGGGCAGTCAGTTATCCCGGAAACAGGGTGATCAGTTACCCTGGAAACTGGGCAGTCAGTTACCCTGGAAACAGGGCAGTCAGTCATCCCGGAAACAGGGCAGTCAGTTATCCCGGAAACAGGGAGATCAGTTACCCCGGAAACAGGGGAGTCAGATACCCCGGAAATAGGGCGGTCAGTTATCCTGGAAACAGGGCGGTCAGTTACCCCGTAAACAGGGAGATCAGTTACCCCGGAAACAGGGCAGTCAGTTGCCCTGGAAAATGGGCAGTCAGTTGCCCTGGAAACAGGGCAGTCAGTTACCCCGGAAACAGGGCAGTCAGTTACCCTGGAAACTGGGCAGTCAGTTACCCTGGAAACAGGGCAGTCAGTTATCCCGGAAACAGGGTGATCAGTTACCCTGGAAACAGGGCAGTCAGTTATCCCGGAAACAGGGCAGTCAGTTATCCCGGAAAAAGGGTGATCAGTTACCCTGGAAACTGGGCTGTCAGTTACCCTGGAAACAGGGCAGTCAGTTACCCCGGAAACAGGGCAGTTAGTTACCCCGGAAACTGGGGAGTCAGTTACCCTGGAAACAGGGCAGTCAGACACCCCGGAAACAGGTTAGTCAGTTACCCCGGAAACAGGGTGATCAGTTACCCCAGAAACAGGGCAGTCAGTTCTCCTGGAAACAGGGCAGCCAGTTATCACGGAAACAGGGCAGTCAATTATCCCGGAAACAGGGCAGTCAGTTATCCCGGAAACAGGGTGATCAGTTACCCCAGAAACAGGGCAGTCAGTTCCCCTGGAAACAGGGCAGCCAGTTATCACGGAAACAGGGCAGTCAGTTATCCAGGAAACAGGGTGATCAGTTACCCTGGAAACTGGGCAGTCAGTTACCCTGGAAGCAGGGCAGTCAGTTATCCTGGAAACAGGGCAGTCAGTTATCCTGGAAACAGGCTGATCAGTTACCCTGGAAACTGGGCAGTCAGTTACCCTGGAAACAGGGCAGTCAGTTACCCTGGAAACAGGGCAGTCAGTTATCCTGGAAACAGGGTGGTCAGTTACCCTGGAAACAGGGTGGTCAGTTACCCCGGAAACAGAGTGATCAGTTATCCTGGAAACAGGGCGGTCAGTTACCCTGGAAACAGGGCAGTCAGTTATCCCGGAAACAGGGCAGTCAGTTATCCCGGAAACAGGGTGATCGGTTACCCAAGAAACAGGGCAGTCATTTACCCCGGAAACAGGGCAGTCAGTTACCCTGGAAACAGGGCAGTCAGTTATCCCGGAAACAGGGCAGTCAGTTATCCCGGAAACAGGGTGATCAGTTACTCTGGAAACTGGGCAGTCAGTTACCCTGGAAACAGGGCAGTCAGATACCCCGGAAATAGGGCGGTCAGTTATCCTGGAAACAGGGCGGTCAGTTACCCCGGAAACAGGGAGATCAGTTACCCCGGAAACAGGGGAGTCAGATACCCCGGAAATAGGGCGGTCAGTTATCCTGGAAACAGGGCGGTCAGTTACCCCGTAAACAGGAGATCAGTTACCCCGGAAACAGGGCAGTCAGTTGCCCTGGAAAATGGGCAGTCAGTTACCCTGGAAACAGGTCAGTCAGTTATCCCGGAAACAGGCTGATCAGTTACCCTGGAAACAGGGCAGTCAGTTATCCCGGAAACAGGGCAGTCAGTTATCCCTGAAAAAGGGTGATCAGTTACCCCAGAAACAGGGCAGTCAGTTCCCCTGGAAACAGGGCAGTCAGTTTCCCTGGAAACAGGGCAGCCAGTTCTCCCGGAAACAGGGCAGTCAGTTATCCCGGAAACAGGGTGATCAGTTACCCTGGAAACTGGGCAGTCAGTTGCCCTGGAAGCAGGGCAGTCAGTTATCCTGGAAACAGGGCAGTCAGTTATCCTGGAAACAGGCTGATCAGTTACCCTGGAAACTGGGCAGTCAGTTACCCTGGAAACAGGGCAGTCAGTTACCCCGGAAACAGGGCAGTCAGTTATCCTGGAAACAGGGTGGTCAGTTACCCTGGAAACAGGGTGGTCAGTTACCCCGGAAACAGAGTGATCAGTTATCCTGGAAACAGGGCGGTCAGTTACCCCGGAAACAGGGCAATCAGTTCTCCCAGAAACAGGGCAGTCAGTTATCCCGGAAACAGGGTGATCGGTTACCCTAGAAACAGGGCAGTCATTTACCCCGGAAACAGGGCAGTCAGTTACCCTGGAAACAGGGCAGTCAGTTATCCCGGAAACAGGGCAGTCAGTTGTCCCGGAAACAGGGTGATCAGTTACTCTGGAAACTGGGCAGTCAGTTACCCTGGAAACAGGGCAGTCAGATACCCCGGAAATAGGGCGGTCAGTTATCCTGGAAACAGGGCGGTCAGTTACCCCGGAAACAGGGAGATCAGTTACCCCGGAAACAGGGGAGTCAGATACCCCGGAAATAGGGCGGTCAGTTATCCTGGAAACAGGGCGGTCAGTTACCCCGTAAACAGGGAGATCAGTTACCCCGGAAACAGGGCAGTCAGTTGCCCTGGAAAATGGGCAGTCAGTTACCCTGGAAACAGGTCAGTCAGTCATCCCGGAAACAGGCTGATCAGTTACCCTGGAAACAGGGCAGTCAGTTATCCCGGAAACAGGGCAGTCAGTTATCCCGGAAAAAGGGTGATCAGTTACCCCAGAAACAGGGCAGTCAGTTCCCCTGGAAACAGGGCAGTCAGTTACCCTGGAAACAGGGCAGCCAGTTATCCCGGAAACAGGGCAGTCAGTTATCCCGGAAACAGGGCGATCAGTTAACCTGGAAACTGGGCAGTCTTTTACCCTGGAAACAGGGCAGTCAGTTAACCCGGAAACAGGGCAGTCAGTTACCCTGGAAACAGGGCAGTCAGTTACCCCGGAAACTGGGCAGTCAGTTACCCTGGAAACAGGGCAGTCAGTTATCCCGGAAACAGGGTGATCAGTTACCCTGGAAACAGGGCAGTCAGTTATCCCGGAAACAGGGCAGTCAGTTATCCCGGAAAAAGGGTGATCAGTTACCCTGGAAACTGGGCTGTCAGTTACCCTGGAAACAGGGCAGTCAGTTACCCCGGAAACAGGGCAGTTAGTTACCCTGGAAATAGGGCAGTCAGTTACCCTGGAAACTGGGCAGTCAGTTACCCTGGAAACAGGGCAGTCAGACACCCCGGAAACAGGTTAGTCAGTTACCCCGGAAACATGGTGATCAGTTATCCCAGAAACAGGGCAGTCAGTTCTCCTGGAAACAGGGCAGCCAGTTATCACGGAAACAGGGCAGTCAGTTATCCCGGAAACAGGGCAGTCAGTTATCCCGGAAACAGGGTGATCAGTTACCCCAGAAACAGGGCAGTCAGTTCCCCTGGAAACAGGGCAGCCAGTTATCACGGAAACAGGGCAGTCAGTTATCCAGGAAACAGGGTGATCAGTTACCCTGGAAACTGGGCAGTCAGTTACCCTGGAAGCAGGGCAGTCAGTTATCCTGGAAACAGGGCAGTCATTTATCCTGGAAACAGGCTGATCAGTTACCCTGGAAACTGGGCAGTCAGTTACCCTGGAAACAGGGCAGTCAGTTACCCTGGAAACAGGGCAGTCAGTTATCCTGGAAACAGGGTGGTCAGTTATCCTGGAAACAGGGCGGTCAGTTACCCCGGAAACAGGGCAGTCAGTTATCCCGGAAACAGTCCAGTCAGTTATCCCGGAAACAGGGTGATCAGTTCCCCAAGAAACAGGGCAGTCGTTTACCCCGGAAACAGGGCACTCAGTTACCCTGGAAACAGGGCAGTCAGTTATCCCGGAAACAGGGCAGTCAGTTATCCCGGAAACAGGGTGATCAGTTACTCTGGAAACTGGGAGGTCAGTTAACCTGGAAACAGGGCAGTCAGTTACCCCGGAAACAGGGAGATCAGTTACCCCGGAAACAGGGGAGTCAGATACCCCGGAAATAGTGCGGTCAGTTATCCTGGAAACAGGGCGGTCAGTTACCCCGGAAACAGGGAGATCAGTTACCCCGGAAACAGGGGAGTCAGATACCCCGGAAATAGGGCGGTCAGTTATACTGGAAACAGGGCGGTCAGTTACCCCGTAAACAGGGAGATCAGTTACCCCGGAAACAGGGCAGTCAGTTGCCCTGGAAAATGGGCAGTCAGTTACCCTGGAAACAGGTCAGTCAGTTATCCCGGAAACAGGCTGAACAGTTACCATGGAAACAGGGCAGTCAGTTATCCCGGAAACAGGGCAGTCAGTTATCCCGGAAAAAGGGTGATCAGTTACCCCAGAAACAGGGCAGTCAGTTCCCCTGGAAACAGGGCAGTCAGTTACCCTGGAAACAGGGCAGCCAGTTATCCCGGAAACAGTGCAGTCAGTTATCCCGGAAACAGGGCGATCAGTTAACCTGGAAACTGGGCAGTCTTTTACCCTGGAAACAGGGCAGTCAGTTAACCCAGAAACAGGGCAGTCAGTTACCCTGGAAACAGGGCAGTCAGTTACCCCGGAAACTGGGCAGTCAGTTACCCTCAAAACAGGGCAGTCAGTTACCCCGGAAACAGGGCAGTCAGTTACCCTGGAAACTGGGCAGTCAGTTACCCTGGAAACAGGGCAGTCAGTTATCCCGGAAACAGGGTGATCAGTTACCCTGGAAACAGGGCAGTCAGTTATCCCGGAAACAGGGCAGTCAGTTATCCCGGAAAAAGAGTGATCAGTTACCCTGGA
This sequence comes from Heterodontus francisci, assembly GCF_036365525.1. Taxonomy (NCBI): domain Eukaryota; kingdom Metazoa; phylum Chordata; class Chondrichthyes; order Heterodontiformes; family Heterodontidae; genus Heterodontus; species Heterodontus francisci. The sequence continues at coordinate 2,428,591 of NC_090382.1, read as the reverse complement.
AACAGGGCGGTCAGTTACCCTGGAAACAGGGCAGTCAGTTATCCCGGAAACAGGGCAGTCAGTTATCCCGGAAACAGGGTGATCGGTTACCCAAGAAACAGGGCAGTCATTTACCCCGGAAACAGGGCAGTCAGTTACCCTGGAAACAGGGCAGTCAGTTATCCCGGAAACAGGGCAGTCAGTTATCCCGGAAACAGGGTGATCAGTTACTCTGGAAACTGGGCAGTCAGTTAACCTGGAAACAGGGCAGTCAGATACCCCGGAAATAGGGCGGTCAGTTATCCTGGAAACAGGGCGGTCAGTTACCCCGGAAACAGGGAGATCAGTTACCCCGGAAACAGGGGAGTCAGATACCCCGGAAATAGGGCGGTCAGTTATCCTGGAAACAGGGCGGTCAGTTACCCCGTAAACAGGAGATCAGTTACCCCGGAAATAGGGCAGTCAGTTGCCCTGGAAAATGGGCAGTCAGTTACCCTGGAAACAGGTCAGTCAGTTATCCCGGAAACAGGCTGATCAGTTACCCTGGAAACAGGGCAGTCAGTTATCCCGGAAACAGGGCAGTCAGTTATCCCGGAAAAAGGGTGATCAGTTACCCCAGAAACAGGGCAGTCAGTTCCCCTGGAAACAGGGCAGTCAGTTACCCTGGAAACAGGGCAGCCAGTTCTCCCGGAAACAGGGCAGTCAGTTATCCCGGAAACAGGGTGATCAGTTACCCTGGAAACTGGGCAGTCAGTTACCCTGGAAGCAGGGCAGTCAGTTATCCTGGAAACAGGGCAGTCAGTTATCCTGGAAACAGGCTGATCAGTTACCCTGGAAACTGGGCAGTCAGTTACCCTGGAAACAGGGCAGTCAGTTACCCTGGAAACAGGGCAGTCAGTTATCCTGGAAACAGGGCAGTCAGTTATCCCGGAAAAAGGGTGATCAGTTACCCCAGAAACAGGGCAGTCAGTTCCCCTGGAAACAGGGCAGTCAGTTACCCTGGAAACAGGGCAGCCAGTTATCCCGGAAACAGGGCAGTCAGTTATCCCGGAAACAGGGCGATCAGTTAACCTGGAAACTGGGCAGTCTTTTACCCTGGAAACAGGGCAGTCAGTTAACCCGGAAACAGGGCAGTCAGTTACCCTGGAAACAGGGCAGTCAGTTACCCCGGAAACTGGGCAGTCAGTTACCCTGGAAACAGGGCAGTCAGTTATCCCGGAAACAGGGTGATCAGTTACCCTGGAAACAGGGCAGTCAGTTATCCCGGAAACAGGGCAGTCAGTTATCCCGGAAAAAGGGTGATCAGTTACCCTGGAAACTGGGCTGTCAGTTACCCTGGAAACAGGGCAGTCAGTTACCCCGGAAACAGGGCAGTTAGTTACCCTGGAAATAGGGCAGTCAGTTACCCTGGAAACTGGGCAGTCAGTTACCCTGGAAACAGGGCAGTCAGACACCCCGGAAACAGGTTAGTCAGTTACCCCGGAAACATGGTGATCAGTTATCCCAGAAACAGGGCAGTCAGTTCTCCTGGAAACAGGGCAGCCAGTTATCACGGAAACAGGGCAGTCAGTTATCCCGGAAACAGGGCAGTCAGTTATCCCGGAAACAGGGTGATCAGTTACCCCAGAAACAGGGCAGTCAGTTCCCCTGGAAACAGGGCAGCCAGTTATCACGGAAACAGGGCAGTCAGTTATCCAGGAAACAGGGTGATCAGTTACCCTGGAAACTGGGCAGTCAGTTACCCTGGAAGCAGGGCAGTCAGTTATCCTGGAAACAGGGCAGTCATTTATCCTGGAAACAGGCTGATCAGTTACCCTGGAAACTGGGCAGTCAGTTACCCTGGAAACAGGGCAGTCAGTTACCCTGGAAACAGGGCAGTCAGTTATCCTGGAAACAGGGTGGTCAGTTATCCTGGAAACAGGGCGGTCAGTTACCCCGGAAACAGGGCAGTCAGTTATCCCGGAAACAGTCCAGTCAGTTATCCCGGAAACAGGGTGATCAGTTCCCCAAGAAACAGGGCAGTCGTTTACCCCGGAAACAGGGCACTCAGTTACCCTGGAAACAGGGCAGTCAGTTATCCCGGAAACAGGGCAGTCAGTTACCCCGGAAACAGGGAGATCAGTTACCCCGGAAACAGGGGAGTCAGATACCCCGGAAATAGTGCGGTCAGTTATCCTGGAAACAGGGCGGTCAGTTACCCCGGAAACAGGGAGATCAGTTACCCCGGAAACAGGGGAGTCAGATACCCCGGAAATAGGGCGGTCAGTTATACTGGAAACAGGGCGGTCAGTTACCCCGTAAACAGGGAGATCAGTTACCCCGGAAACAGGGCAGTCAGTTGCCCTGGAAAATGGGCAGTCAGTTACCCTGGAAACAGGTCAGTCAGTTATCCCGGAAACAGGCTGAACAGTTACCATGGAAACAGGGCAGTCAGTTATCCCGGAAACAGGGCAGTCAGTTATCCCGGAAAAAGGGTGATCAGTTACCCCAGAAACAGGGCAGTCAGTTCCCCTGGAAACAGGGCAGTCAGTTACCCTGGAAACAGGGCAGCCAGTTATCCCGGAAACAGTGCAGTCAGTTATCCCGGAAACAGGGCGATCAGTTAACCTGGAAACTGGGCAGTCTTTTACCCTGGAAACAGGGCAGTCAGTTAACCCAGAAACAGGGCAGTCAGTTACCCTGGAAACAGGGCAGTCAGTTACCCCGGAAACTGGGCAGTCAGTTACCCTCAAAACAGGGCAGTCAGTTACCCCGGAAACAGGGCAGTCAGTTACCCTGGAAACTGGGCAGTCAGTTACCCTGGAAACAGGGCAGTCAGTTATCCCGGAAACAGGGTGATCAGTTACCCTGGAAACAGGGCAGTCAGTTATCCCGGAAACAGGGCAGTCAGTTATCCCGGAAAAAGAGTGATCAGTTACCCTGGAAACAGGGCGGTCAGTTACCCTGGAAACAGGGCAGTCAGTTATCCCGGAAACAGGGCAGTCAGTTATCCCGGAAACAGGGTGATCGGTTACCCAAGAAACAGGGCAGTCATTTACCCCGGAAACAGGGCAGTCAGTTACCCTGGAAACAGGGCAGTCAGTTATCCCGGAAACAGGGCAGTCAGTTATCCCGGAAACAGGGTGATCAGTTACTCTGGAAACTGGGCAGTCAGTTAACCTGGAAACAGGGCAGTCAGATACCCCGGAAATAGGGCGGTCAGTTATCCTGGAAACAGGGCGGTCAGTTACCCCGGAAACAGGGAGATCAGTTACCCCGGAAACAGGGGAGTCAGATACCCCGGAAATAGGGCGGTCAGTTATCCTGGAAACAGGGCGGTCAGTTACCCCGTAAACAGGAGATCAGTTACCCCGGAAATAGGGCAGTCAGTTGCCCTGGAAAATGGGCAGTCAGTTACCCTGGAAACAGGTCAGTCAGTTATCCCGGAAACAGGCTGATCAGTTACCCTGGAAACAGGGCAGTCAGTTATCCCGGAAACAGGGCAGTCAGTTATCCCGGAAAAAGGGTGATCAGTTACCCCAGAAACAGGGCAGTCAGTTCCCCTGGAAACAGGGCAGTCAGTTACCCTGGAAACAGGGCAGCCAGTTCTCCCGGAAACAGGGCAGTCAGTTATCCCGGAAACAGGGTGATCAGTTACCCTGGAAACTGGGCAGTCAGTTACCCTGGAAGCAGGGCAGTCAGTTATCCTGGAAACAGGGCAGTCAGTTATCCTGGAAACAGGCTGATCAGTTACCCTGGAAACTGGGCAGTCAGTTACCCTGGAAACAGGGCAGTCAGTTACCCTGGAAACAGGGCAGTCAGTTATCCTGGAAACAGGTGGTCAGTTACCCTGGAAACAGGGTGGTCAGTTACCCCGGAAACAGAGTGATCAGTTATCCTGGAAACAGGGCGGTCAGTTACCCCGGAAACAGGGCAATCAGTTCTCCCAGAAACAGGGCAGTCAGTTATCCCGGAAACAGGGTGATCGGTTACCCTAGAAACAGGGCAGTCATTTACCCCGGAAACAGGGCAGTCAGTTACCCTGGAAACAGGGCAGTCAGTTATCCCGGAAACAGGGCAGTCAGTTGTCCCGGAAACAGGGTGATCAGTTACTCTGGAAACTGGGCAGTCAGTTACCCTGGAAACAGGGCAGTCAGATACCCCGGAAATAGGGCGGTCAGTTATCCTGGAAACAGGGCGGTCAGTTACCCCGGAAACAGGGAGATCAGTTACCCCGGAAACAGGGGAGTCAGATACCCCGGAAATAGGGCGGTCAGTTATCCTGGAAACAGGGCGGTCAGTTACCCCGTAAACAGGGAGATCAGTTACCCCGGAAACAGGGCAGTCAGTTGCCCTGGAAAATGGGCAGTCAGTTACCCTGGAAACAGGTCAGTCAGTTATCCCGGAAACAGGCTGATCAGTTACCCTGGAAACAGGGCAGTCAGTTATCCCGGAAACAGGGCAGTCAGTTATCCCGGAAAAAGGGTGATCAGTTACCCCAGAAACAGGGCAGTCAGTTCCCCTGGAAACAGGGCAGTCAGTTACCCTGGAAACAGGGCAGCCAGTTATCCCGGAAACAGGGCAGTCAGTTATCCCGGAAACAGGGCGATCAGTTAACCTGGAAACTGGGCAGTCTTTTACCCTGGAAACAGGGCAGTCAGTTAACCCGGAAACAGGGCAGTCAGTTACCCTGGAAACAGGGCAGTCAGTTACCCCGGAAACTGGGCAGTCAGTTACCCTGGAAACAGGGCAGTCAGTTATCCCGGAAAAAGGGTGATCAGTTACCCTGGAAACAGGGCGGTCAGTTACCCTGGAAACAGGGCAGTCAGTTATCCCGGAAACAGGGCAGTCAGTTATCCCGGAAACAGGGTGATCGGTTACCCAAGAAACAGGGCAGTCATTTACCCCGGAAACAGGGCAGTCAGTTACCCTGGAAACAGGGCAGTCAGTTATCCCGGAAACAGGGCAGTCAGTTATCCCGGAAACAGGGTGATCAGTTACTCTGGAAACTGGGCAGTCAGTTAACCTGGAAACAGGGCAGTCAGATACCCCGGAAATAGGGCGGTCAGTTATCCTGGAAACTGGGCAGTCAGTTACCCTGGAAACAGGGCAGTCAGTTATCCCGGAAACAGGGTGATCAGTTACCCTGGAAACAGGGCAGTCAGTTATCCCGGAAACTGGGCAGTCAGTTATCCCGGAAAAAGGGTGATCAGTTACCCTGGAAACAGGGCGGTCAGTTACCCTGGAAACAGGGCAGTCAGTTATCCCGGAAACAGGGCAGTCAGTTATCCCGGAAACAGGGTGATCGGTTACCCAAGAAACAGGGCAGTCATTTACCCCGGAAACAGGGCAGTCAGTTACCCTGGAAACAGGGCAGTCAGTTATCCCGGAAACAGGGCAGTCAGTTATCCCGGAAACAGGGTGATCAGTTACTCTGGAAACTGGGCAGTCAGTTAACCTGGAAACAGGGCAGTCAGATACCCCGGAAATAGGGCGGTCAGTTATCCTGGAAACAGGGCGGTCAGTTACCCCGGAAACAGGGAGATCAGTTACCCCGGAAACAGGGGAGTCAGATACCCCGGAAATAGGGCGGTCAGTTACCCCGTAAACAGGAGATCAGTTACCCCGGAAATAGGGCAGTCAGTTGCCCTGGAAAATGGGCAGTCAGTTACCCTGGAAACAGGTCAGTCAGTTATAATGGAAACAGGCTGATCAGTTACCCTGGAAACAGGGCAGTCAGTTATCCCGGAAACAGGGCAGTCAGTTATCCCGGAAAAAGGGTGATCAGTTACCCCAGAAACAGGGCAGTCAGTTCCCCTGGAAACAGGGCAGTCAGTTACCCTGGAAACAGGGCAGCCAGTTCTCCCGGAAACAGGGCAGTCAGTTATCCCGGAAACAGGGTGATCAGTTACCCTGGAAACTGGGCAGTCAGTTACCCTGGAAGCAGGGCAGTCAGTTATCCTGGAAACAGGGCAGTCAGTTATCCTGGAAACAGGCTGATCAGTTACCCTGGAAACTGGGCAGTCAGTTACCCTGGAAACAGGGCAGTCAGTTACCCCGGAAACAGGGCAGTCAGTCACCCTGGAAACAGGTTAGTCAGTTACCCCGGAAACAGGGTGATCAGTTACCCTGGAAACAGAGTGATCAGTTATCCTGGAAACAGGGCGGTCAGTTACCCCGGAAACAGGGCAATCAGTTCTCCCAGAAACAGGGCAGTCAGTTATCCCGGAAACAGGGTGATCGGTTACCCTAGAAACAGGGCAGTCATTTACCCCGGAAACAGGGCAGTCAGTTACCCTGGAAACAGGGCAGTCAGTTATCCCGGAAACAGGGCAGTCAGTTGTCCCGGAAACAGGGTGATCAGTTACTCTGGAAACTGGGCAGTCAGTTACCCTGGAAACAGGGCAGTCAGATACCCCGGAAATAGGGCGGTCAGTTTTCCTGGAAACAGGGCGGTCAGTTACCCCGGAAACAGGGAGATCAGTTACCCCGGAAACAGGGGAGTCAGATACCCCGGAAATAGGGCGGTCAGTTATCCTGGAAACAGGGCGGTCAGTTACCCCGTAAACAGGGAGATCAGTTACCCCGGAAACAGGGCAGTCACTTGCCCTGGAAAATGGGCAGTCAGTTACCCTGGAAACAGGTCAGTCAGTTATCCCGGAAACAGGCTGATCAGTTACCCTGGAAACAGTGCAGTCAGTTATCCCGGAAACAGGGCAGTCAGTTATCCCGGAAAAAGGGTGATCAGTTACCCCAGAAACAGGGCAGTCAGTTCCCCTGGAAACAGGGCAGTCAGTTACCCTGGAAACAGGGCAGCCAGTTATCCCGGAAACAGGGCAGTCAGTTATCCCGGAAACAGGGCGATCAGTTAACCTGGAAACTGGGCAGTCTTTTACCCTGGAAACAGGGCAGTCAGTTAACCCGGAAACAGGGCAGTCAGTTACCCTGGAAACAGGGCAGTCAGTTACCCCGGAAACTGGGCAGTCAGTTACCCTGGAAACAGGGCAGTCAGTTATCCCGGAAACAGGGTGATCAGTTACCCTGGAAACAGGGCAGTCAGTTACCCCGGAAACAGGGAGATCAGTTACCCCGGAAACAGGGGAGTCAGATACCCCGGAAATAGGGCGGTCAGTTACCCCGTAAACAGGAGATCAGTTACCCCGGAAATAGGGCAGTCAGTTGCCCTGGAAAATGGGCAGTCAGTTACCCTGGAAACAGGTCAGTCAGTTATAATGGAAACAGGCTGATCAGTTACCCTGGAAACAGGGCAGTCAGTTATCCCGGAAACAGGGCAGTCAGTTATCCCGGAAAAAGGGTGATCAGTTACCCCAGAAACAGGGCAGTCAGTTCTCCTGGAAACAGGGCAGTCAGTTACCCTGGAAACAGGGCAGCCAGTTCTCCCGGAAACAGGGCAGTCAGTTATCCCGGAAACAGGGTGATCAGTTACCCTGGAAACTGGGCAGTCAGTTACCCTGGAAGCAGGGCAGTCAGTTATCCTGGAAACAGGGCAGTCAGTTATCCTGGAAACAGGCTGATCAGTTACCCTGGAAACTGGGCAGTCAGTTACCCTGGAAACAGGGCAGTCAGTTACCCCGGAAACAGGGCAGTCAGTCACCCTGGAAACAGGTTAGTCAGTTACCCCGGAAACAGGGTGATCAGTTACCCTGGAAACAGAGTGATCAGTTATCCTGGAAACAGGGCGGTCAGTTACCCCGGAAACAGGGCAATCAGTTCTCCCAGAAACAGGGCAGTCAGTTATCCCGGAAACAGGGTGATCGGTTACCCTAGAAACAGGGCAGTCATTTACCCCGGAAACAGGGCAGTCAGTTACCCTGGAAACAGGGCAGTCAGTTATCCCGGAAACAGGGCAGTCAGTTGTCCCGGAAACAGGGTGATCAGTTACTCTGGAAACTGGGCAGTCAGTTACCCTGGAAACAGGGCAGTCAGATACCCCGGAAATAGGGCGGTCAGTTTTCCTGGAAACAGGGCGGTCAGTTACCCCGGAAACAGGGAGATCAGTTACCCCGGAAACAGGGGAGTCAGATACCCCGGAAATAGGGCGGTCAGTTATCCTGGAAACAGGGCGGTCAGTTACCCCGTAAACAGGGAGATCAGTTACCCCGGAAACAGGGCAGTCACTTGCCCTGGAAAATGGGCAGTCAGTTACCCTGGAAACAGGTCAGTCAGTTATCCCGGAAACAGGCTGAACAGTTACCCTGGAAACAGTGCAGTCAGTTATCCCGGAAACAGGGCAGTCAGTTATCCCGGAAAAAGGGTGATCAGTTACCCCAGAAACAGGGCAGTCAGTTCCCCTGGAAACAGGGCAGTCAGTTACCCTGGAAACAGGGCAGCCAGTTATCCCGGAAACAGGGCAGTCAGTTATCCCGGAAACAGGGCGATCAGTTAACCTGGAAACTGGGCAGTCTTTTACCCTGGAAACAGGGCAGTCAGTTAACCCGGAAACAGGGCAGTCAGTTACCCTGGAAACAGGGCAGTCAGTTACCCCGGAAACTGGGCAGTCAGTTACCCTGGAAACAGGGCAGTCAGTTATCCCGGAAACAGGGTGATCAGTTACCCTGGAAACAGGGCAGTCAGTTATCCCGGAAACAGGGCAGTCAGTTATCCCGGAAAAAGGGTGATCAGTTACCCTGGAAACTGGGCTGTCAGTTACCCTGGAAACAGGGCAGTCAGTTACCCCGGAAACAGGGCAGTTAGTTACCCTGGAAACAGGGCAGTCAGTTACCCTGGAAACTGGGCAGTCAGTTACCCTGGAAACAGGGCAGTCAGACACCCCGGAAACAGGTTAGTCAGTTACCCCGGAAACAGGGTGATCAGTTATCCCAGAAACAGGGCAGTCAGTTCTCCTGGAAACAGGGCAGCCAGTTATCACGGAAACAGGGCAGTCAGTTATCCCGGAAACAGGGCAGTCAGTTATCCCGGAAACAGGGTGATCAGTTACCCCAGAAACAGGGCAGTCAGTTCCCCTGGAAACAGGGCAGCCAGTTATCACGGAAACAGGGCAGTCAGTTATCCAGGAAGCAGGGTGATCAGTTACCCTGGAAACTGGGCAGTCAGTTACCCTGGAAGCAGGGCAGTCAGTTATCCTGGAAACAGGGCAGTCATTTATCCTGGAAACAGGCTGATCAGTTACCCTGGAAACTGGGCAGTCAGTTACCCTGGAAACAGGGCAGTCAGTTACCCTGGAAACAGGGCAGTCAGTTATCCTGGAAACAGGGTGGTCAGTTACCCTGGAAACAGGGTGATCAGTTACCCCGGAAACAGAGTGATCAGTTATCCTGGAAACAGGGCGGTCAGTTACCCCGGAAACAGGGCAGTCAGTTATCCCGGAAACAGGGCAGTCAGTTATCCCGGAAACAGGGTGATCAGTTCCCCAAGAAACAGGGCAGTCGTTTACCCCGGAAACAGGGCACTCAGTTACCCTGGAAACAGGGCAGTCAGTTATCCCGGAAACAGGGCAGTCAGTTATCCCGGAAACAGGGTGATCAGTTACTCTGGAAACTGGGCAGTCAGTTAACCTGGAAACAGGGCAGTCAGATACCCCGGAAACAGGGCAGTCAGTTATCCCGGAAACAGGGCAGTCAGTTATCCCGGAAACAGGGCGGTCAGTTACCCCGGAAACAGGGAGATCAGTTACCCCGGAAACAGGGGAGTCAGATACCCCGGAAATAGGGCGGTCAGTTATACTGGAAACAGGGCGGTCAGTTACCCCGTAAACAGGGAGATCAGTTACCCCGGAAACAGGGCAGTCAGTTGCCCTGGAAAATGGGCAGTCAGTTACCCTGGAAACAGGTCAGTCAGTTATCCCGGAAACAGGCTGAACAGTTACCATGGAAACAGGGCAGTCAGTTATCCCGGAAACAGGGCAGTCAGTTATCCCGGAAAAAGGGTGATCAGTTACCCCAGAAACAGGGCAGTCAGTTCCCCTGGAAACAGGGCAGTCAGTTACCCTGGAAACAGGGCAGCCAGTTATCCCGGAAACAGGGCAGTCAGTTATCCCGGAAACAGGGCGATCAGTTAACCTGGAAACTGGGCAGTCTTTTACCCTGGAAACAGGGCAGTCAGTTAACCCAGAAACAGGGCAGTCAGTTACCCTGGAAACAGGGCAGTCAGTTACCCCGGAAACTGGGCAGTCAGTTACCCTCAAAACAGGGCAGTCAGTTACCCCGGAAACAGAGCAGTCAGTTACCCTGGAAACTGGGCAGTCAGTTACCCTGGAAACAGGGCAGTCAGTTATCCCGGAAACAGGGTGATCAGTTACCCTGGAAACAGGGCAGTCAGTTATCCCGGAAACAGGGCAGTCAGTTATCCCGGAAAAAGGGTGATCAGTTACCCTGGAAACTGGGCTGTCAGTTACCTTGGAGACAGGGCAGTCAGTTACCCCGGAAACAGGGCAGTTAGTTACCCTGGAAACAGGGCAGTCAGTTACCCCGGAAACTGGGCAGTCAGTTACCCTGGAAACAGGGCAGTCAGACACCCCGGAAACAGGTTAGTCAGTTACCCCGGAAACAGGGTGATCAGTTACCCCAGAAACAGGGCAGTCAGTTCTCCTGGAAACAGGGCAGCCAGTTATCACGGAAACAGGGCAGTCAGTTATCCCGGAAACAGGGCAGTCAGTTATCCCGGAAACAGGGTGATCAGTTACCCCAGAAACAGGGCATTCAGTTCCCCTGGAAACAGGGCAGCCAGTTATCACGGAAACAGGGCAGTCAGTTATCCCGGAAACAGGGTGATCAGTTACCCTGGAAACTGGGCAGTCAGTTACCCTGGAAGCAGGGCAGTCAGTTATCCTGGAAACAGGGCAGTCAGTTATCCCGGAAACAGGGTGATCAGTTACCCTGGAAACTGGGCAGTCAGTTACCCTGGAAAAAGGGCAGTCAGTTACCCTGGAAACAGGGCAGCCAGTTATCCTGGAAACAGGGTGGTCAGTTACCCTGGAAACAGGGTGGTCAGTTACCCCGGAAACAGAGTGATCGGTTACCCTAGAAACAGGGCAGTCATTTACCCCGGAAACAGGGCGGTCAGTTACCCTGGAAACAGGGCAGTCAGTTATCCCGGAAACAGGGCTGTCAGTTATCCCGGAAACAGGGTGATCAGTTACCCTGGAAACAGGGCAGTCAGATACCCCGGAAATAGGGCGGTCAGTTATCCTGGAAACAGGGCGGTCAGTTACCCCGGAAACAGGGAGCTCAGTTACCCCGGAAACAGGGGAGTCAGATACCCCGGAAATAGGGCGGTCAGTTATCCTGGAAACAGGGCGGTCAGTTACCCCGTAAACAGGGAGATCAGTTACCCCGGAAACAGGGCAGTCAGTTATCCCGGAAACCGGCTGATCAGTTACCCTGGAAACAGGGCAGTCAGTTATCCCGGAAACAGGGCAGTCTGTTATCCCGGAAAAAGGGTGATCAGTTACCCCAGAAACAGGGCAGTCAGTTCCCCTGGAAACAGGGCAGTCAGTTACCCTGGAAACAGGGCAGCCAGTTATCCCGGAAACTGGGCAGTCAGTTATCCCGGAAACAGGGCAGTCAGTTATCCCGGAAAAAGGGTGATCAGTTACCCCAGAAACAGGGCAGTCAGTTCCCCTGGAAACAGGGCAGTCAGTTCCCCTGGAAACAGGGCAGTCAGTTATCCCGGAAACAGGGCAGTCAGTTATCCCGGAAACAGGGCGATCAGTTAACCTGGAAACTGGGCAGTCAGTTACCCTGGAAACAGGGCAGTCAGACACACCGGAAACAGGTTAGTCAGTTACCCCGGAAACAGGGTGATCAGTTACCCCAGAAAAAGGGCAGTCAGTTCCCCTGGAAACCGGGTAGCCAGTTATCCCGGAAACAGGGCAGTCAGTTATCCTGGAAACAGGGCAGTCAGTTACCCTGGAAACAGGGCAGTCAGTTACCCCGGAAACTGGGCAGTCAGTTACCCTCTAAACAGGGCAGTCAGTCACCCAGGAAACAGGTTAGTCAGTTACCCCGGAAACAGGGTGATCAGTTACCCCAGAAAAAGGGCAGTCAGTTCCCCTGGAAACCGGGTAGCCAGTTATCCCGGAAACAGGGCAGTCAGTTATCCTGGAAACAGGGCGTTCAGTTAACCTGGAAACTGGGCAGTCTGTTACCCTGGAAACAGGGCGGTCAGTTACCCTGGAAACAGGGCAGTCAGTTATCCTGGAAACAGGGTGATCAGTTACCCTGGAAACTGGGCAGTCAGTTACCTTGGAAACAGGGCAGTCAGTTTCCCTGGAAACAGGGCAGTCAGTTATCCTGGAAACAGGGCGGTCAGTTTCCCCGGAAACAGGGAGATCAGTTACCCCGGAAACAGGGCAGTCAGTTACCCTGGAAACAGGGCAGTCAGTTATCCTGGAAACAGGCTGATCAGTTACCCTGGAAACTGGGCAGTCAGTTACCCTGGAAACAGGGCAGTCAGTTATCCTGGAAACAGGGTGGTCAGTTACCCCGGAAACAGAGTGATCAGTTATCCTGGAAACAGGGTGGTCAGTTACCCCGGAAACAGGGCAGTCAGTTATCCCGGAAACAGGGCAGTCAGTTATCCCGGAAACAGGGTGATCGGTTACCCTAGAAACAGGGCAGTCATTTACCCCGGAAACAGGGCAGTCAGTTACCCTGGAAACAGGGCAGTCAGTTATCCCGGAAACAGGGCGGTCAGTTATCCCGGAAACAGGGTGATCAGTTACTCTGGAAACTGGGCAGTCAGTTACCCCGGAAACTGGGCAGTCAGTTACCCTGGAAACAGGGCAGTCAGTCACCCTGGAAACAGGGCAGTCATTTGCCCCGGAAACAGGGCAGTCAGTTACCATGGAAACAGGGCAGTCAGTTATCCCGGCAACAGGGCAGTCAGTTATCCCGGAAACAGGGTGATCAGTTACCCTGGAAACTGGGCAGTCAGTTACCCTGGAAACAGGGCAGTCAGATACCCCGGAAATAGGGCGGTCAGTTATCCTGGAAACAGGGCGGTCAGTTACCCCGGAAACAGGGAGATCAGTTACCCCGGAAACAGGGGAGTCAGATATCCCGGAAATAGGGCGGTCAGTTATCCTGGAAACAGGGCGGTCAGTTACCCCGTAAACAGGGAGATCAGTTACCCCGGAAACATTGCAGTCAGTTGCCCTGGAAAATGGGCAGTCAGTTACCCTGGAAACAGGTCAGTCAGGAATCCCGGAAAAAGGGTGATCAGTTACCCTGGAAACTGGGCAGTCAGTTACCCTGAAACAGGGTGATCAGTTACCCCAGAAACAGGGCAGTCAGTTCCCCTGGAAACAGGGCAGTCAGTTACCCTGGAAACAGGGCAGCCAGTTATCCCGGAAACAGGGCAGTCAGTTATCCCGGAAACAGGGCGATCAGTTAACCTGGAAACTGGGCAGTCTTTTACCCAGGAAACAGGGCAGTCAGTTAACCCGGAAACAGGGCAGTCAGTTACCCTGGAAACAGGGCAGTCAGTTCCCCCGGAAACTGGGCAGTCAGTTACCCTGTAAACAGGGCAGTCAGTCACTCTGGAAACAGGTTAGTCAGTTACCCCGGAAACAGGGTGATCAGTTACCCCAGAAACAAGGCAGTCAGTTCCCCTGGAAACAGCGTAGCCAGTTATCCCGGAAACAGGGCAGTCAGTTATCCTGGAAACAGGGCAATCAGTTAACCTGGAAACTGGGCAGTCTGTTACCCTGGAAACAGGGCGGTCAGTTACCCTGGAAACAGGGCAGTCAGATATCCTGGAAACAGGGTGATCAGTTACCCTGGAAACTGGGCTGTCAGTTACCCTGGAAACAGGGCAGTCAGTTATCCTGGAAACAGGGCAGTCAGTTACCCTGGAAACAGGGCAGTCAGTTATCCTGGAAACAGGGTGGTCAGTTACCCTGGAAACAGGGTGGTCAGTTACCCCGGAAACATGGTGATCAGTTATCCTGGAAACAGGGCGGTCAGTTACCCTGGAAAATGGGCAGTCAGTTACCCTGGAAACAGGGCGGTCAGTAACCCTGGAAACAGATTAGTCAGTTACCCCGGAAACATGGTGATCAGTTATCCTGGAAACAGCGCAGACAGTTACCCCGGAAACAGGGCGGACAGTTTCCCTGGAAACAGGTCAGTCAGTTATCCCGGAAACAGGGCAGTCAGTTATCCCGGAAACAGGGTGATCAGTTACCCTGGAAACTGGGCAGTCAGTTACCCTGGAAACAGGGCAGTCAGTTATCCCGGAAACAGGGCAGTCAGTTATCCCGGAAACAGGGAGATCAGTTACCCCGGAAACAGGGGAGTCAGATACCCCGGAAATAGGGCGGTCAGTTATCCAGGAAACAGGGCGGTCAGTTACCCCGTAAACAGGGAGATCAGTTACCCCGGAAACAGGGCAGTCAGTTGCCCTGGAAAATGGGCAGTCAGTTGCCCTGGAAACAGGTCAGTCAGTTATCCCGGAAACAGGCTGATGAGTTACCCTGGAAACAGGGCAGTCAGTTATCCCGGAAACAGGGCAGTAAGTTATCCCGGAAACAGGGAGATCAGTTACCCCGGAAACAGGGCAGTCAGTTATCCCGGAAACAGGGCGATCAGTTAACCTGGGAACTGGGCAGTCTTTTACCCTGGGAACAGGGCAGTCAGTTAACCCGGAAACAGGGCAGTCAGTTCCCCCGGAAACTGGGCAGTCAGTTACCCTGTAAACAGGGCAGTCAGACACCCCGGAAACAGGGTGATCAGTTACCATGGAAACAGGGCAGTCAGTTACCCTGGAAACAGGGCAGTCAGTTACCCCGGAAACTGGGCAGTCAGTTACCCTGGAAACAGGGCAGTCAGTCACCCTGGAAACAGGTTAGTCAGTTACCCCAGAAACAGGGCAGTCAGTTACTCTGGAAACAGGGCAGCCAGTTATCCCGGAAACAGGGCTATCAGTTAACCTGGAAACTGGGCAGTCAGTGACCCTGGAAACAGGTCGGTCAGTTCCCCTGGAAACAGGGCAGTCAGTTATCCTGGAAACAGGGAGATCAGTTACCCCGGAAACAGGGCAGTCAGTTACCCTGGAAACAGGGTGGTCAGTTACCCCGGAAACAGGGTGATCAGTTAACCCGGAAACAGGGTGATCAGTTAACCCGGAAACAGGGCAGTCAGTTACCCCGGAAACAGGGCGGTGAGTAACCCTGGAAACAGATTAGTCAGTTACCCGGGAAACAGGATGATCAGTTATCCTGGAAACAGGGCAGTCAGTTACCCCGGAAACAGGGCAGTCAGTTACCCTGGAAACAGGGCATACAGTTATCCCGGAAATAGGGCTGTCAGTTATCCCGGAAACAGGGTGATCAGTTACCCTAGAAACAGGGCAGTCAGTTACCCCGGAAACAGGGCAGTCAGTTACCCTGGAAACAGGGCAGTCAGTTATCCCGGAAACAGGGTGATCAGTTAACCTGGAAACAGGGCAGTCAGTTACCCTGGAAACAGGGCATTCAGTTACCCCGGAAACAGGGCAGTCAGTTACCCTGGAAACTGGGCAGTCAGTTACCCTGGAAACAAGGGAGTCAGTTATCCCGGAAACAGGATGATCAGTAACCCTGGAAACTGGGCCGTCAGTTATCCCGGAAAAAGGGTGATCAGTTACCCTGGAAACTGGGCAGCCAGTTCCCCTGGAAACAGGGCAGTCAGCTACCCTGGAAACAGGGCAGTCAGTTATCCCGGAAAAAGGGTGATCAGTTACCCTGGAAACTGGGCAGCCAGTTCCCCTGGAAACAGGGCAGTCAGTTACCCCGGAAACAGGGCAGTCAGTTGTCCCGGAAACAAGGTGATCAGTTACCCTGGAAGCAGGGCAGTCAGTTATCCCGGAAACAGGGTGATCAGTTATCCCGGAAACAGGATGATCAGTAACCCTGGAAACTGGGCCGTCAGTTACCCTGGAAACAGGGCAGTCGGTTATCCCGGAAACAGGATAATCAGTTACCCTGGATACTGGGCAGTCAGTTACCCTGGAAACTGGGTAGTCAGTTACACCGGAAACAGGGCGGTCAGTAACCCTGGAAACAGATTAGTCAGTTCCCCGGAAACATGGTGATCAGTTACCCCGGAAACAGGGCAGTTTTTTCCCTTGGAAACAGGGCACACAGTTATCCCGGAAACAGGGTGATCAGTTACCCTGGAAACAGGGCAGTCAGTTTTCCTGGAAACAGGGCGGTCAGTTACCCCAGAAACAGTGCAGCCAGTTATCCCGGAAACAGGGTGATCAGTTACCCTGGAAACTGGGCAGACAGTTACCCTGGAAACAGGGCAGTCAGTTACCCCGGAAACAGGGCAGTCAGTTACCCTGGAAACAGGGCAGTCAGTTATCCCGGAAGCAGGGCAGTCAGTTATCCCGGAAACAGGGTGATCAGTTAACCTGGAAACTGGGCAGTCAGTTACCCTGGAAACAGGGCATTCAGTTACCCCGGAAACAGGGCAGTCAGTTACGCTGGAAACTGGGCAGTCAGTTACCCTGGAAACAGGGGAGTCAGTTATCCCGGAAACAGGATGATCAGTAACCCTGGAAACTGGGCCGTCAGTTACCCTGGAAACAGGGCAGTCAGTTATCCCGGAAACAGGATGATCAGTTACCCTGGATACTGGGCAGTCAGTTACCCTGGAAACTGGGTAGTCAGTTACACCGGAAACAGGGCGGTCAGTAACCCTGGAAACAGATTAGTCAGTTCCCCGGAAACAGGGTGATCAGTTACCCCGGAAACAGGGCAGTTTTTTACTCTGGAAACAGGGCACACAGTTATCCCGGAAACAGGGTGATCAGTTACCCTGGAAACAGGGCAGCCAGTTATCCCGGAAACAGGGTGATCAGTTACCCTGGAAACTGGGCAGACAGTTACCCTGGAAACAGGGCAGTCAGTTACCCCGGAAACAGGGCAGTCAGTTACCCTGGAAACAGGGTGATCAGTTACCCTGGAAATAGGGCAGTCAGTTATCCCGGAAACAGGGCAGTCAGTTATCCCGGAAAAAGGGCAGTCAGTTTCCCTTGAAACTGGGCAGTCGGTTACCCTGGAAAAAGGGCAGTCAGTTATCCCGGAAACAGGGCAGTCAGTTATCCCGGAAACAGGGTGATCAGTTACCCTGGAAACTGGGCAGTCAGTTACCCTGGAAACAGGGCAGTCAGTTATCCCGGAAACAGGGCAGTCAGTTATCCCGGAAACAGGGAGATCAGTTACCCCGGAAACAGGGGAGTCAGATACCCCGGAAATAGGGCGGTCAGTTATCCAGGAAACAGGGCGGTCAGTTACCCCGTAAACAGGGAGATCAGTTACCCCGGAAACAGGGCAGTCAGTTGCCCTGGAAAATGGGCAGTCAGTTGCCCTGGAAACAGGTCAGTCAGTTATCCCAGAAACAGGCTGATCAGTTACCCTGGAAACAGGGCAGTCAGTTACCCTGGAAACAGGGCAGTCAGTTATCCCGGAAACAGGGCAGTAAGTTATCCCGGAAACAGGGAGATCAGTTACCCCGGAAACAGGGCAGTCAGTTATCCCGGAAACAGGGCGATCAGTTAACCTGGGAACTGGGCAGTCTTTTACCCTGGGAACAGGGCAGTCAGTTAACCCGGAAACAGGGCAGTCAGTTCCCCCGGAAACTGGGCAGTCAGTTACCCTGTAAACAGGGCAGTCAGTTATCCCGGAAACAGGGTGATCAGTTACCCTGGAAACTGGGCAGTCAGTTACCCTGGAAACAGGGCAGTCAGTTACCCTGGAAACAGGGCAGTCAGATACCCCGGAAATAGGGCGGTCAGTTATCCTGGAAACAGGGAGATCAGTTACCCCGGAAACAGGGCAGTCAGATACCCCGGAAATAGTGTGATCAGTTACCCTGGAAACTGGGCCGTCAGTTACCCTGGAAACAGGGCAGTCAGTCACCCCTGAAACAGGGCAGTCAGTTACCCCGGGAACTGGGCAGTGAGTTACCCCGGAAAAAGGGTGATCAGTTACCCTGGCAACTGGGCAGTCAGTTACCCTGGAAACAGGGCAGTCAGTTACCCCGGAAACTGGGCAGTCAGTTACCCTGGAAACAGGGCAGTCAGTCACCCTGGAAACAGGTTAGTCAGTTACCCCGGAAACAGGGTGATCAGTTACCCCAGAAACAGGGCAGTCAACTCCCCTGGAAACAGGGCAGTCAGTTACTCTGGAAACAGGGCAGCCAGTTATCCCGGAAACAGGGCAGTCAGTTATCCCGGAAACAGGGCTATCAGTTAACCTGGAAACTGGGCAGTCAGTGACCCTGGAAACAGGGCGGTCAGTTCCCCTGGAAACAGGGCAGTCAGTTATCCTGGAAACAGGGAGATCAGTTACCCCGGAAACAGGGCAGTCAGTTACCCTGGAAACAGGGCAGTCAGTTATCCTGGAAACAGGGTGGTCAGTTACCCCGGAAACAGGGTGATCAGTTAACCCGGAAACAGGGTGATCAGTTAACCCGGAAACAGGGCAGTCAGTTACCCCGGAAACAGGGCGGTGAGTAACCCTGGAAACAGATTAGTCAGTTACCCGGGAAACAGGATGATCAGTTATCCTGGAAACAGGGCAGTCAGTTACCCCGGAAACAGGGCAGTCAGTTACCCTGGAAACAGGGCATACAGTTATCCCGGAAATAGGGCTGTCAGTTATCCCGGAAACAGGGTGATCAGTTACCCTAGAAACAGGGCAGTCAGTTACCCCGGAAACAGGGCAGTCAGTTACCCTGGAAACAGGGCAGTCAGTTATCCCGGAAGCAGGGCAGTCAGTTATACCGGAAACAGGGTGATCAGTTAACCTGGAAACTGGGCAGTCAGTTACCCTGGAAACAGGGCATTCAGTTACCCCGGAAACAGGGCAGTCAGTTACCCTGGAAACTGGGCAGTCAGTTACCCTGGAAACAAGGGAGTCAGTTATCCCGGAAACAGGATGATCAGTAACCCTGGAAACTGGGCCGTCAGTTACCCTGGATACTGGGCAGTCAGTTACCCTGGAAACTGGGTAGTCAGTTACACCGGAAACAGGGCGGTCAGTAACCCTGGAAACAGATTAGTCAGTTCCCCGGAAACAGGGTGATCAGTTACCCCGGAAACAGGGCAGTTTTTTCCCTTGGAAACAGGGCACACAGTTATCCTGGAAACAGGGTGATCAGTTACCCTGGAAACAGGGCAGTCAGTTTTCCTGGAAACAGGGCGGTCAGTTACCCCAGAAACAGGGCAGCCAGTTATCCCGGAAACAGGGTGATCAGTTACCCTGGAAACTGGGCAGACAGTTACCCTGGAAACAGGGCAGTCAGTTACCCCGGAAACAGGGCAGTCAGTTACCCTGGAAACAGGGCAGTCAGTTATCCCGGAAGCAGGGCAGTCAGTTATCCCGGAAACAGGGTGATCAGTTAACCTGGAAACTGGGCAGTCAGTTACCCTGGAAACAGGGCATTCAGTTACCCCGGAAACAGGGCAGTCAGTTACCCTGGTAACTGGGCAGTCAGTTACCCTGGAAACAGGGGAGTCAGTTATCCCGGAAACAGGATGATCAGTAACCCTGGAAACTGGGCCGTCAGTTACCCTGGAAACAGGGCAGTCAGTTATCCCGGAAACAGGATGATCAGTTACCCTGGATACTGGGCAGTCAGTTACCCTGGAAACTGGGTAGTCAGTTACACCGGAAACAGGGCGGTCAGTAACCCTGGAAACAGATTAGTCAGTTCCCCGGAAACAGGGTGATCAGTTACCCCGGAAACAGGGCAGTTTTTTACTCTGGAAACAGGGCACACAGTTATCCCGGAAACAGGGTGATCAGTTACCCTGGAAACAGGGCAGTCAGTTATCCTGGAAACAGGGCGGTCAGTTACCCCAGAAACAGGGCAGCCAGTTATCCCGGAAACAGGGTGATCAGTTACCCTGGAAACTGGGCAGACAGTTACCCTGGAAACAGGGCAGTCAGTTACCCCGGAAACAGGGCAGTCAGTTACCCTGGAAACAGGGTGATCAGTTACCCTGGAAATAGGGCAGTCAGTTATCCCGGAAACAGGGCAGTCAGTTATCCCGGAAAAAGGGCAGTCAGTTTCCCTTGAAACTGGGCAGTCGGTTACCCTGGAAAAAGGGCAGTCAGTTATCCCGGAAACAGGGCAGTCAGTTATCCCGGAAACAGGGCATTCAGTTATCCCGGAAAAAGGGTGATCAGTTACCCTGGAAACTGGGCAGTCAGCTACCCTGGAAACAGGGCAGTCAGTTATCCCGGAAAAAGGGTGATCAGTTACCCTGGAAACTGGGCAGCCAGTTCCCCTGGAAACAGGGCAGTCAGTTACCCCGGAAACAGGGCAGTCAGTTGTCCCGGAAACAAGGTGATCAGTTACCCTGGAAGCAGGGCAGTCAGTTATCCCGGAAACAGGGTGATCAGTTATCCCGGAAACAGGATGATCAGTAACCCTGGAAACTGGGCCGTCAGTTACCCTGGAAACAGGGCAGTCGGTTATCCCGGAAACAGGATAATCAGTTACCCTGGATACTGGGCAGTCAGTTACCCTGGAAACTGGGTAGTCAGTTACACCGGAAACAGGGCGGTCAGTAACCCTGGAAACAGATTAGTCAGTTCCCCGGAAACATGGTGATCAGTTACCCCGGAAACAGGGCAGTTTTTTCCCTTGGAAACAGGGCACACAGTTATCCCGGAAACAGGGTGATCAGTTACCCTGGAAACAGGGCAGTCAGTTTTCCTGGAAACAGGGCGGTCAGTTACCCCAGAAACAGTGCAGCCAGTTATCCCGGAAACAGGGTGATCAGTTACCCTGGAAACTGGGCAGACAGTTACCCTGGAAACAGGGCAGTCAGTTACCCCGGAAACAGGGCAGTCAGTTACCCTGGAAACAGGGCAGTCAGTTATCCCGGAAGCAGGGCAGTCAGTTATCCCGGAAACAGGGTGATCAGTTAACCTGGAAACTGGGCAGTCAGTTACCCTGGAAACAGGGCATTCAGTTACCCCGGAAACAGGGCAGTCAGTTACGCTGGAAACTGGGCAGTCAGTTACCCTGGAAACAGGGGAGTCAGTTATCCCGGAAACAGGATGATCAGTAACCCTGGAAACTGGGCCGTCAGTTACCCTGGAAACAGGGCAGTCAGTTATCCCGGAAACAGGATGATCAGTTACCCTGGATACTGGGCAGTCAGTTACCCTGGAAACTGGGTAGTCAGTTACACCGGAAACAGGGCGGTCAGTAACCCTGGAAACAGATTAGTCAGTTCCCCGGAAACAGGGTGATCAGTTACCCCGGAAACAGGGCAGTTTTTTACTCTGGAAACAGGGCACACAGTTATCCCGGAAACAGGGTGATCAGTTACCCTGGAAACAGGGCAGCCAGTTATCCCGGAAACAGGGTGATCAGTTACCCTGGAAACTGGGCAGACAGTTACCCTGGAAACAGGGCAGTCAGTTACCCCGGAAACAGGGCAGTCAGTTACCCTGGAAACAGGGTGATCAGTTACCCTGGAAATAGGGCAGTCAGTTATCCCGGAAACAGGGCAGTCAGTTATCCCGGAAAAAGGGCAGTCAGTTTCCCTTGAAACTGGGCAGTAGGTTACCCTGGAAAAAGGGCAGTCAGTTATCCCGGAAACAGGGCAGTCAGTTATCCCGGAAACAGGGTGATCAGTTACCCTGGAAACTGGGCAGTCAGTTACCCTGGAAACAGGGCAGTCAGTTATCCCGGAAACAGGGCAGTCAGTTATCCCGGAAACAGGGAGATCAGTTACCCCGGAAACAGGGGAGTCAGATACCCCGGAAATAGGGCGGTCAGTTATCCAGGAAACAGGGCGGTCAGTTACCCCGTAAACAGGGAGATCAGTTACCCCGGAAACAGGGCAGTCAGTTGCCCTGGAAAATGGGCAGTCAGTTGCCCTGGAAACAGGTCAGTCAGTTATCCCAGAAACAGGCTGATCAGTTACCCTGGAAACAGGGCAGTCAGTTACCCTGGAAACAGGGCAGTCAGTTATCCCGGAAACAGGGCAGTAAGTTATCCCGGAAACAGGGAGATCAGTTACCCCGGAAACAGGGCAGTCAGTTATCCCGGAAACAGGGCGATCAGTTAACCTGGGAACTGGGCAGTCTTTTACCCTGGGAACAGGGCAGTCAGTTAACCCGGAAACAGGGCAGTCAGTTCCCCCGGAAACTGGGCAGTCAGTTACCCTGTAAACAGGGCAGTCAGTTATCCCGGAAACAGGGTGATCAGTTACCCTGGAAACTGGGCAGTCAGTTACCCTGGAAACAGGGCAGTCAGATACCCCGGAAATAGGGCGGTCAGTTATCCTGGAAACAGGGAGATCAGTTACCCCGGAAACAGGGCAGTCAGATACCCCGGAAATAGTGTGATCAGTTACCCTGGAAACTGGGCCGTCAGTTACCCTGGAAACAGGGCAGTCAGTCACCCCTGAAACAGGGCAGTCAGTTACCCCGGGAACTGGGCAGTGAGTTACCCCGGAAAAAGGGTGATCAGTTACCCTGGCAACTGGGCAGTCAGTTACCCTGGAAACAGGGCAGTCAGTTACCCCGGAAACTGGGCAGTCAGTTACCCTGGAAACAGGGCAGTCAGTCACCCTGGAAACAGGTTAGTCAGTTACCCCGGAAACAGGGTGATCAGTTACCCCAGAAACAGGGCAGTCAACTCCCCTGGAAACAGGGCAGTCAGTTACTCTGGAAACAGGGCAGCCAGTTATCCCGGAAACAGGGCAGTCAGTTATCCCGGAAACAGGGCTATCAGTTAACCTGGAAACTGGGCAGTCAGTGACCCTGGAAACAGGGCGGTCAGTTCCCCTGGAAACAGGGCAGTCAGTTATCCTGGAAACAGGGAGATCAGTTACCCCGGAAACAGGGCAGTCAGTTACCCTGGAAACAGGGCAGTCAGTTATCCTGGAAACAGGGTGGTCAGTTACCCCGGAAACAGGGTGATCAGTTAACCCGGAAACAGGGTGATCAGTTAACCCGGAAACAGGGCAGTCAGTTACCCCGGAAACAGGGCGGTGAGTAACCCTGGAAACAGATTAGTCAGTTACCCGGGAAACAGGATGATCAGTTATCCTGGAAACAGGGCAGTCAGTTACCCCGGAAACAGGGCAGTCAGTTACCCTGGAAACAGGGCATACAGTTATCCCGGAAATAGGGCTGTCAGTTATCCCGGAAACAGGGTGATCAGTTACCCTAGAAACAGGGCAGTCAGTTACCCCGGAAACAGGGCAGTCAGTTACCCTGGAAACAGGGCAGTCAGTTACACCGGAAACAGGGCGGTCAGTAACCCTGGAAACAGATTAGTCAGTTCCCCGGAAACATGGTGATCAGTTACCCCGGAAACAGGGCAGTTTTTTCCCTTGGAAACAGGGCACACAGTTATCCTGGAAACAGGGTGATCAGTTACCCTGGAAACAGGGCAGTCAGTTTTCCTGGAAACAGGGCGGTCAGTTACCCCAGAAACAGGGCAGCCAGTTATCCCGGAAACAGGGTGATCAGTTACCCTGGAAACTGGGCAGACAGTTACCCTGGAAACAGGGCAGTCAGTTACCCCGGAAACAGGGCAGTCAGTTACCCTGGAAACAGGGCAGTCAGTTATCCCGGAAGCAGGGCAGTCAGTTATCCCGGAAACAGGGTGATCAGTTAACCTGGAAACTGGGCAGTCAGTTACCCTGGAAACAGGGCATTCAGTTACCCCGGAAACAGGGCAGTCAGTTACCCTGGAAACTGGGCAGTCAGTTACCCTGGAAACAGGGGAGTCAGTTATCCCGGAAACAGGATGATCAGTAACCCTGGAAACTGGGCCGTCAGTTACCCTGGAAACAGGGCAGTCAGTTATCCCGGAAACAGGATGATCAGTTACCCTGGATACTGGGCAGTCAGTTACCCTGGAAACTGGGTAGTCAGTTACACCGGAAACAGGGCGGTCAGTAACCCTGGAAACAGATTAGTCAGTTCCCCGGAAACAGGGTGATCAGTTACCCCGGAAACAGGGCAGTTTTTTACTCTGGAAACAGGGCACACAGTTATCCCGGAAACAGGGTGATCAGTTACCCTGGAAACAGGGCAGTCAGTTATCCTGGAAACAGGGCGGTCAGTTACCCCAGAAACAGGGCAGCCAGTTATCCCGGAAACAGGGTGATCAGTTACCCTGGAAACTGGGCAGACAGTTACCCTGGAAACAGGGCAGTCAGTTACCCCGGAAACAGGGCAGTCAGTTACCCTGGAAACAGGGTGATCAGTTACCCTGGAAATAGGGCAGTCAGTTATCCCGGAAACAGGGCAGTCAGTTATCCCGGAAAAAGGGCAGTCAGTTTCCCTTGAAACTGGGCAGTCGGTTACCCTGGAAAAAGGGCAGTCAGTTATCCCGGAAACAGGGCAGTCAGTTATCCCGGAAACAGGGTGATCAGTTACCCTGGAAACAGGGCAGTCAGTTATCCCGGAAACAGGGCATTCAGTTATCCCGGAAAAAGGGTGATCAGTTACCCTGGAAACTGGGCAGTCAGCTACCCTGGAAACAGGGCAGTCAGTTATCCCGGAAAAAGGGTGATCAGTTACCCTGGAAACTGGGCAGCCAGTTCCCCTGGAAACAGGGCAGTCAGTTACCCCGGAAACAGGGCAGTCAGTTGTCCCGGAAACAAGGTGATCAGTTACCCTGGAAGCAGGGCAGTCAGTTATCCCGGAAACAGGGTGATCAGTTATCCCGGAAAAAGGGTGATCAGTTTGCCTGGAAACTGGGCAGTCAGTTACCCTGGAAACAGGGCAGTCAGTTACCGTGGAAACAGGGCAGTCAGTTACCCTGGAAACAGGGCAGCCAGTTATCCCGGAAACAGGGTGATCAGTTAACCCGGAAACAGGGCAGTCAGTTACCCCGGAAACAGGGCGGTGAGTAACCCTGGAAACAGATTAGTCAGTTACCCCGGAAACAGGGTGATCAGTTATCCTGGAAACAGGGCAGTCAGTTATCCCGGAAATAGGGCAGTCAGTTACCCCGGAAACAGGGCAGTCAGTTACCCTGGAAACAGGGCAGACAGTTACCCCGGAAATAGGGCTGTCAGTTATCCCGGAAACAGGGTGATCAGTTACCCTAGAAACAGGGCAGTCAGTTACCCCGGAAACAGGGCAGTCAGTTACCCTGGAAACAGGGCAGTCAGTTATCCCGGAAGCAGGGGAGTCAGTTATCCCGGAAACAGGGTGATCACTTAACCTGGATACTGGGCAGTCAGTTACCCTGGAAACAGGGCAGTCAGTTACCCCGGAAACAGGGCTGTCAGTTACCCTGGAAACTGGGCAGTCAGTTACCCTGGAAACAGGGGAGTCAGTTATCCCGGAAACAGGATGCTCAGTTACCCTGGAAACTGGGCCGTCAGTTACCCTGGAAACAGGGCAGTCAGTTATCCCGGAAACAGGATGATCAGTTACCCTGGATACTGGGCAGTCAGTTACCCTGGAAACTGGGCAGTCAGTTACACCGGAAACAGGGCGGTCAGTAACCCTGGAAACAGATTAGTCAGTTCCCCGGAAACAGGGTGATCAGTTATCCTGGAAACAGGGCGGTCAGTTACCCCGGAAACAGGGCAGTTTTTTACCCTGGAAACAGGGCACACAGTTATCCCTGAAACAGGGTGATCAGTTACCCTGGAAACAGGGCAGACAGTTATCCTGGAAACAGGGCAGTCAGTTACCCCAGAAACAGGGCAGTCAGTTACCCCGGAAACAGGGCAGTCAGTTACCCTGGAAACAGGGCAGTCAGTTATCCCGGAAGCAGGGCAGTCAGTTATCCCGGAAACAGGGTGATCAGTTAACCTGGAAACTGGGCAGTCAGTTACCCTGGAAACAGTGCATTCAGTTACCCCGGAAACAGGGCAGTCAGTTACCCTGGAAACTGGGCAGTCAGTTACCCTGGAAACAGGGGAGTCAGTTATCCCGGAAACAGGATGATCAGTAACCCTGGAAACTGGGCCGTCAGTTACCCTGGAAACAGGGCAGTCAGTTATCCCGGAAACAGGATGATCAGTTACCCTGGATACTGGGCAGTCAGTTACCCTGGAAACTGGGTAGTCAGTTACACCGGAAACAGGGCGGTCAGTAACCCTGGAAACAGATTAGTCAGTTCCCCGGAAACAGGGTGATCAGTTACCCCGGAAACAGGGCAGTTTTTTACTCTGGAAACAGGGCACACAGTTATCCCGGAAACAGGGTGATCAGTTACCCTGGAAACAGGGCAGTCAGTTATCCTGGAAACAGGGCGGTCAGTTACCCCAGAAACAGGGCAGCCAGTTATCCCGGAAACAGGGTGATCAGTTACCCTGGAAACTGGGCAGACAATTACCCTGGAAACAGGGCAGTCAGTTACCCCGGAAACAGGGCAGTCAGTTACCCTGGAAACAGGGTGATCAGTTACCCTGGAAATAGGGCAGTCAGTTATCCCGGAAACAGGGCAGTCAGTTATCCCGGAAAAAGGGCAGTCAGTTTCCCTTGAAACTGGGCAGTCGGTTACCCTGGAAAAAGGGCAGTCAGTTATCCCGGAAACAGGGCAGTCAGTTATCCCGGAAACAGGGTGATCAGTTACCCTGGAAACAGGGCAGTCAGTTATCCCGGAAACAGGGCATTCAGTTATCCCGGAAAAAGGGTGATCAGTTACCCTGGAAACTGGGCAGTCAGCTACCCTGGAAACAGGGCAGTCAGTTATCCCGGAAAAAGGGTGATCAGTTACCCTGGAAACTGGGCAGCCAGTTCCCCTGGAAACAGGGCAGTCAGTTACCCCGGAAACAGGGCAGTCAGTTGTCCCGGAAACAAGGTGATCAGTTACCCTGGAAGCAGGGCAGTCAGTTATCCCGGAAACAGGGTGATCAGTTATCCCGGAAAAAGGGTGATCAGTTTGCCTGGAAACTGGGCAGTCAGTTACCCTGGAAACAGGGCAGTCAGTTACCGTGGAAACAGGGCAGTCAGTTACCCTGGAAACAGGGCAGCCAGTTATCCCGGAAACAGGGTGATCAGTTAACCCGGAAACAGGGCAGTCAGTTACCCCGGAAACAGGGCGGTGAGTAACCCTGGAAACAGATTAGTCAGTTACCCCGGAAACAGGGTGATCAGTTATCCTGGAAACAGGGCAGTCAGTTACCCCGGAAACAGGGCAGTCAGTTACCCTGGAAACAGGGCAGACTTTTACCCCGGAAATAGGGCTGTCAGTTATCCCGGAAACAGGGTGATCAGTTACCCTAGAAACAGGGCAGTCAGTTACCCCGGAAACAGGGCAGTCAGTTACCCTGGAAACAGGGCAGTCAGTTATCCCGGAAGCAGGGGAGTCAGTTATCCCGGAAACAGGGTGATCACTTAACCTGGAAACTGGGCAGTCAGTTACCCTGGAAACAGGGCAGTCAGTTACCCCGGAAACAGGGCAGTCAGTTACCCTGGAAACTGGGCAGTCAGTTACCCTGGAAACAGGGGAGTCAGTTATCCCGGAAACAGGATGCTCAGTTACCCTGGAAACTGGGCCGTCAGTTACCCTGGAAACAGGGCAGTCAGTTATCCCGGAAACAGGATGATCAGTTACCCTGGATACTGGGCAGTCAGTTACCCTGGAAACTGGGCAGTCAGTTACCCCGGAAACAGGGCGGTCAGTAACCCTGGAAACAGATTAGTCAGTTCCCCGGAAACAGGGTGATCAGTTATCCTGGAAACAGGGCGGTCAGTTACCCCGGAAACAGGGCAGTTTTTTACCCTGGAAACAGGGCACACAGTTATCCCTGAAACAGGGTGATCAGTTACCCTGGAAACAGGGCAGACAGTTATCCTGGAAACAGGGCAGTCAGTTACCCCAGAAACAGGGCAGTCAGTTACCCCGGAAACAGGGCAGTCAGTTACCCTGGAAACAGGGAAGTCAGTTATCCCGGAAACAGGGCAGTCAGTTATCCCGGTAACAGGGTGATCAATCACCCTGGAAACTGGGCAGACAGTTACCCTGGAAACAGGGCAGTCAGTTACCCTGGAAACAGGGCAGCCAGTTATCCCGGAAACAGGGCAGTCAGTTCTCCCGGAAACAGGGCGATCAGTTAACCTGGAAACTGAGCAGTCAGTTACCCCGGAAACAGGGCAGTCAGTTCCCCTGGAAACAGGGCAGTCAGTTATCCTGGAAACAGGGAGATCAGTTACCCCGGAAACAGGGCAGTCAGTTACCCTGGAAACAGGGCAGTCAGTTATCCTGGAAACAGGGTGGTCAGTTAGCCCGGTAACAAGGTGATCAGTTAACCCGGAAACAGGGCAGTCAGTTACCCCGGAAACAGGGCGGTGAGTAACCCTGGAAACAGATTAGTCAGTTACCCCGGAAACAGGGTGATCAGTTATCCTGGAAGCAGGGCAGTCAGTTACCCCGGAAACAGGGTGATCAGTTAACCTGGAAAGTGGGCAGTCAGTTACCCTGGAAACAGGGCAGTCAGTTACCCCGGAAACAGGGCAGTCAGTTACCCTGGAAACTGGGCAGTCAGTTACCCTGGAAACAGGGGAGTCAGTTATCCCGGAAACAGGATGATCAATTACCCTGGAAACTGGGCTGTCAGTTACCCTGGAAACTGGGCAGTCAGTTACACCGGAAACAGGGCGGTCAGTAACGCTGGAAACAGATTAGTCAGTTCCCCGGTAACCGGGTGATCAGTTATCCTGGAA